>NC_134222.1:5878250-6530000 GCF_965140235.1 Caretta caretta | reverse complement strand
GGACACAGACTTCTCTCAAAGCATGGGCATCCTGGTGCTAATGGGGCAGGTTCATGTGGTGGAACACCGATTCTGGGCTCGGGAAACAAGCACAGACTGGTGGGACCGCATAGTGTTGCAGGTCTGGGACGATTCCCAGTGGCTGCGAAACTTTTGCATGTGTAAGGGCACTTTCATGGAACTTTGTGACTTGCTTTCCCCTGCCCTGAGGCGCAAGAATACCAAGATGAGAGCAGCCCTCACAGTTGAGAAGCGAGTGGCAATAGCCCTGTGGAAGCTTGCAATGCCAGACAGCTACCGATCAGTCGGGAATCAATTTGGAGTGGGCAAATCTACTGTGGGGGCTGCTGTGATGCAAGTAGCCAATGCAATCAAAGATCTGCTGATATCAAGGGTAGTGACCCTGGGAAATGTGCAGGTCATAGTGGATGGCTTTGCTGCAATGGGATTCCCTAACTGTGGTGGGGCCATAGACGGAACCCATATCCTATCTTGGCACCAGAGCACCAAGCCGGTGAGTACATAAGCCACAAGGGATACTTTTCAATAGTGCTGCAAGCACTGGTGGATTACAAGGGACGTTTCACCAACATCAACGTGGGATGGCCAGGAAAGGTACATGACGCTCGCATCTTCAGGAATTCTGGTCTGTTTCAAAAGCTGCAGGAAGGGACTTTATTCCCAGACCAGAAAATAATCATTGGGGATGTTGAAATGCCTATAGTTATCCTTGGGGACCCAGCCTACCCCTTAATGCCATGGCTCATGAAGCCATACACAGGCAGCCTGGACAGTAGTCAGGAGCTGTTCAACTACAGGCTGAGCAAGTGCAGAATGGTGGTAGAATGTGCATTTGGATGTTTAAAAGTGCGCTGGTGCAGTTTACTGACTCGGTTAGACCTCAGCGAAACCAATATTCCCACTGTTATTACTGCTTTCTGTGTGCTCCACAATATCTATGAGAGTAAGGGGGAGATATTTATGGCAGGGTGGGAGGTTGAGGCAAATGGCCTGGCTGCTGGTTACGCACAGCCAGACACCAGGGTGGTTAGAAGATCACAGGAGGGCATGGTGCGCATCAGAGAAACTTTGAAAACCAGTTTCATGACTGGCCAGGCTACGGTGTGAAAGTTCTGTTTGTTTCTCCTTGATGAAACCCCCCGCCCCTTGGTTCACTCTACTTCCCTGTAAGCTAGCCACCCTCCCCTCCTCCCTTCGATCACCACTTGCAGAGGCAATAAAGTCATTGTTGCTTCACATTCATGCATTTTTTATTCATTCATCACACAAATAGGGGGATAACTACCAAGGTAGCTCAGGAGGGGTGGTGGAGGAGAGAAGGACAAGGGCACACAGCACTTTAAAAGTTTAAAACTTTAAAACTTATTGAATGCCAGCCTTCTGTTGCTTGGGCAATCCTCTGGGGTGGAGTGGCTGGGTGGCTGGAGGCCCCCACACCGCGTTCTTGGACGTCTGGGTGAGGAGGCTATGGAACTTGGGGAGGAGGGTGGTTGGTTACACAGGGGCTGTAGCGGCGGTCTGTGCTCCTGCTGCCTTTCCTGCAGCTCAACCATACGCTGGAGCATATTAGTTTGATCCTCCAGCAGCCTCAGCATTGAATTCTGCCTCCTCTCATCACACTGCCACCACCTTTCAGCTTCAGCCCTCTCTTCAGCCCGCCACCTCTCCTTACGGTCATTTTGTGCTTTCCTGCACTCTGACGTTGTCTGCCTCCGCTCATTCGTCTGTGCTCTGTCAGTGTGGGAGGACAGCATGAGCTCAGAGAACATTTCATTGCGAGTGCGTTTTTTTTCGCCTTCTAATCTTCGATAGCCTCTGGGAAGGAGAAGATCCTGTGATCCTTGAAACACATGCAGCTGGTGGAGAAAAAAAAAGGGACAGTGGTATTTAAAAAGACACATTTTATAGAACAGTGGGTACACTCTTTCACGGTAAACCTTGCTGTTAACTTTACATACATAGCACATGTGCTTTCGTTCCAAGGTCGCATTTTGCCTCACCCCAGCACGTGGCTAGCCCCTCCCCCCTCCCCGTGGCTAACAGCGGGGAACATTTCTGTTCAGCCACAGGCAAACAGCCCAGCAGGAACGGGCACCTCTGAATGTCCCCTTAGGAAAAGCACCCTATTTCAACCAGGTGACCATGAATGTTATCCTCAGGAGAGTTATATCACAGAGGGATAAAGAACGGGTGTTGTTTGAACACCAGCAAACATACACTGCAATGCTTTGTTCTACAGTGATTCCCGAGTACGTGCTACTGGCCTGGAGTGGTAAAGTGTCCTACCATGGTGGATGGAATAAGGCTGCCCTCCCCAGAAACCTTTTGCAAAGGCTTTGGGAGTACATCCAGGAGAGCCGCGAATGCCAGGGCAAATTAATCATTAAACATGCTTGCTTTTAAACTATGTATAATATTTTAAAAGGTACACTCACCAGAGGTCCCTTCTCCGCCTGGCGGGTGTGGCAGGCAGCCTTGGGTGGGTTCGGGAGTACTGGCTCCAGGTCCAGGGTGAGAAACAGTTCCTGGCTGTCGGGAAAACCAGTTTCTCCGCTTGCTTGCTGTGAGCTATCTACAACTTCATCATCATCATCGTTTTCCTCGTCCCCAAAACCTGCTTCCGTGTTGCCTCCATCTCCATTGAAGGAGTCAGACAACACGGCTGGGGTAGGGTGGCTGAACCCCCTAAAATGGCATGCAGATCATCATAGAAGCAGCATGTTTTGGGCTTTACATGGAGCGGCCGTTCGCCTCTCTGGTTTTCTGGTAGGCTTGCCTCAGCTTCTTAAGTTTCACGCGGCACTGCTTCGGGTCCCTGTTATGGCCTCTGTCCTTCATGCCCTGGGAGATTTTGACAAATTTTTTGGCATTTCGAAAACTGGAACATAGTTCTGATAGCACGGATTCCTCTCCCCATACAGCAATCAGATCCCGTACCTCCTGTTCGGTCCATGCTGGAGCTCTCTTGGGATTCTGGGACTCCATCGTGGTCACCTCTGCTGATGAGCCCTGCATGGTCACCTGCAGCTTGCCACACTGGCCAAACAGGAAATTGAAATTCAAAAGTTCGCAGGCCTTTTCCTGTCTACCTGGCCAGTGCATCTGAGTTGAGAGTGCTGTCCAGAGCGGTCACAATGGAGCATTCTGGGATAGCTCACGGAGGCCAATACCGTCTAATTGTGTCCACAGTACCCCAAATTCGACCCAGCAAGGCTGATTTCAGTGCTAATCCCCTTGTCGGGGGTGGAGTAAGGAAATCAATTTTAAGAGCCCTTTAAGTCGAAAAAAAGGGCTTCATTATGTGGATGGGTGCAGGGTTAAATCGATTTAATGCTGCTAAATTTGACCACAACTCCTAGTGTAGACCAGGGCTTAGACTCCTGTGAAAAGACAGCCCCTATTCTACATTCCACAATTTTAAGCAGCTGCAAATAGCAGCTTATTCTATTTATTACCTGCATTTGTAGCTCTTTGGCAATGAATCTTCTATATTTTTTCATGTAATCATTGTTTCCTTTACCCCACTAAAACACCTTCTGTGGCTCCTCTAGATTTCTACTGTAAATATCTAACTAGAGACATATCCATTGCTCTCCCTTATAGAAGTACTACATGTCTTTGTTTAGTTTGCATTGCATTCATGAGCATAATAATATGTTAGCTCTCTTTATTTTCAAGGAGAGGTTATACTGCATTAGCAAAGAGAAGACATAAATTATTTGCAAATGAGTAGTTTGATTTTGCTTATTGATTTCCTACAAGTAGCAAAATGCTTTAGCTTATGTTCATGACTGGTTATAAACTGTAAACTATATTTTCGTCTAGAAATGTTGACACGAAAGGGTCAGGACTGCGAAACGGTTAAAAACTATCTTCTTATACTTTCTCTTTCTTACCATTCCACAGCCTTTTAAGCAGTCTCCGTGTTTGAGTTCTTGCCACTGAGCTTTGTATTAAAGCTTAAATAATCGAGAGTATGAAATTATGGATGCCTATGTAATATATATCTCTGTATGTATATTACACAGGCATTTTGTATTTTTGCTCCCCTTAGGGAACAACAGTAGTAAAACACAAGTCTTTGACTGGGTTAGAGTGACGTAGCTATGAACTATTGGTTTCACCTTGTTACCTCTTTTTACATATACAGGAAGAACGTTGTACACGACATAATGAGAATGTTTTACACTGTAGCAATTTCTCCTTATTTTTTTTATCCATGGAATTTGAAGCTGGTATTGTAGATATCGTTGGCATACACAAGTTTTGATTTGTAGAAAACAAATCATTCATAATGATGACGTAAAATCTAAGGGTCTTTCATTCTAAATGTAACAGAAATCAATTAGATTTGACTTTGTAAATCACTAAAGAATTAGTGATCAGCTAATTAGAATCAATTTTTTTCAGAATAATTTAATGATATATTTTTGAACTTTTCTCGACAGATCCCTTAATTCTATGAAATATCATTTTTTAGCCTGCCATATAAAATGCTTTACATTTTAGATTAGAAATAGGATCATCTGTGACTGGAGGTATCTTTTTTTTTTTTTTTAATTAACATCTTTGGTTTAATGTGGCTGTAACGTTCAAATGCAAGCAGGAAAATACAATTCATAGGAAATGAACAAGAGGAATGTCACATAAAGCACAATAAGATGAAGGCTGTAGGATTTTGCAAGCAGCAAAAAGAACCTTATAAGGAAGTGCAAAGTTAGGGAGGTCTGGCTGTTTTTATATAGTGCAAAATTATTTGATCATAGAATTTTAAGGAATAAAATTTAAAAGTAATCTTTACTTCAAATATGGGAGGTGGGGGTTAAGTAGGTAACTTACTATTGTATATAATACTGCTTATTTTCAGAGACATATGTTCCTGCTGTAGGTCCTTCTGTAATAGAAGACCTTTGGGGTTTGGCTTTGATGAGACTTCACAAGGCCCTCTGTATGGTAGAAACACAGTCATGTGTCTCCCCCATAACCTCCCAGTTTAATTGTGCTCTGTGGTGCATTTGGCACAGTTAACTTAGTCAAATGGACTACATTTGTGTGCTCTGACTTTCTTACCAGCAACTGAATCGGTGCAATGCTTTAAACTTTTGTCTGCTTGAAATTTAAATTTGCTGCACAGCTCTGCTTTTCTCCTCAGCAAATGAAATGAAGTGAGAGCAATTTTGGGGAAAGCCGTTGTACAAATCTGTCCCCTCTTCCTCTCCCCTCCCCCCATTTATGTACCTCAAAAAAAGGTCATGTCCTTATCAGTGATTGTAATTGATAACAACGTGGTGGTTTCAGTCAGAACTGTGACCTTGGTACCACAGGGGGGCCTCTGCACTGGTTGTTGCTTTCCTCACTTACTAGAGCTTTGATGTGTTCCGGCAGCTGATACAGATGCACGTAGGTCAGGGAAAGGCAGCTGGCTGGCAGCAACAGATTAAAATATTTCTGACCCACAAAAGTAACCAAATGCCCATATTTCTTCATTTAGCATAATTAATACCTTGTATTTCCATTGACTTTGATAAACAGGCCTCTTTTTCTTTTTTCTCCTGTAGCTTTTAGTAGTGATTGCAGGAGATCTGTAGTTAAAATGCTTTACAGACTATGAAGAATAACATGTCTTAAAAAAGCTAAGATCAAAAGTCTCAATTAGGTCACAGCCTAGCAGGAAGCTTATAACCACATTAAAATGGGGAAGTTATTTCATTTTTAGTATACTGTATTTCAGCAGCAAGAGTATGAATCTAAAGGCAATGTGAAACACTTCAGAGCTGCTGCCATGTAAATCCTCAGACTATCATGAATGTGTAATTAGGAAAAATGTCTATAGTAAATAAAGGGTTACACTTATCTTACTACATTTCCTGCGAGGAGAAAATTTAGTATCATAAAAAGGGCATTTGAAGGGATTATGGAAGCATTGTTATGATTTTTCTTTTCTCATCCACCGCACCCATAAAGTTTGCTTTGAATTATTTTTGTTATCACATACAATTATTATTTAAAAGGCAGTTTGTAGGGGACTGCCTATTGATTTCTGCATTAGCTCAAATTATCAATATAAGAGATCCTTATCTAATTTTGCACCTGAGAGACTCCATCTCAGGATTGAAATAACAGATGATGTCTTTATTTTAAAAAAATATCAAGTGAACCAAAGGCTGAGCAAGCCATCTGGGAAGGTGATGTCTGTTTAGGGCAATGATGCTTGTGGCTAGTGCTCTATTTTTTGTTTCCTAGTTTCATGGCAAAGAAATCGTTGTGCAGTTGGCTGACTGCAGCTCAGCCACCCCACTATTGATATTTAATGACTAAGCTTTTGATGTACTAGTGTGCACGCAATAGTCTGTGATCTCTGTAAACAAACCGGCTGGGCAGAGGTGAACAACACTGATTTGTGGTGATGAGTGGAATTCAGTTATGTTGCTCTGGCAAACGGGAATACATTTTATGTCATAACCAGATTGGATTCCTTCTTACTAAGAAATTTTGAATTGCATTTAGCAGCCAGATAAATGTGGAGCTGCTTTACATTTGAAGGCCATAGTACAGTTACGGTTCTGTTTATCCGCATAAATATGTCGGTCTGTTGAATGACACAGTAAGCACAAGAAGTCTCTTTCTGTATCAACAGGTAGGTTAAAGTTGGACAAACTAACACTTTCTCATAGGTACTGTGTAGCTGGTTTTGTGTAAAAAGTTTATTTTTCCAAACAATAGAAGTAGGCAAGTACAAAATAGTCTACAAAAATGTACAAGATTTACATTTCACAGGGTACCACTTGAAAGAATTTGCTTCACCACGTTACCTTTGGGAAAGCTAATGCATTGCAATGTCTTCTTTGCCACAGCTGCTGCAGCAAAGCAAAACTTTTTAAACAACTTTAATGATATATACCTAATCATATAGAAAATGGAGAGATCCAGATGAGGATCCAGACTAGGGGCAGAAGGAAAGTGATCCTAAGGATCCAGAGGGCTTTACAGAGGAGATCCTAGAAGTGTAGAGGACAGCAGTCTCTCTTCTTAATAATGCTAAATATATTCCCTATACCAATTTCAGAGTAACAGCTGTGTTAGTCTGTATTCGCAAAAAGAAAAGGAGTACTTGTGGCACCTTAGAGACTAACCAATTTATTTGAGCATAAGCTTTCGTGAGCTACAGCTCACTTCATCGGATGCATACTGTGGAAAGTGTAGAAGCTCTTTTTATACACACAAAGCATGAAAAAATACCTCCCCCCACCCCACTCTCCTGCTGGTAATAGCTTATCCAATAGGAGAGTGGGTTTGTGTGTGTGTGGCGGGGGGGGGGGGGAGAAAACCTGGATTTGTGCTGGAAGTGGCCCAACTTGATTATCATACACATTGTAAGGAGAGTGATCACTTTAGATAAGCTATTACCAGCAGGAGAGTGGGGTGCGGGGTGGTATTTTTTCATGCTTTGTGTGTATAAAAAGAGCTTCTACACTTTCCACAGTACGCATCCGATGAAGTGAGCTGTAGCTCACGAAAGCTTATGCTCAAATAAATTGGTTAGTCTCTAAGGTGCCACAAGTACTCCTTTTCTTTCCCTATACAAATGTAACTCTACACACATCTAAACTGTTGTCAGGTCCTTTAGGGAGAGAAGAGAAACATTTACCACTGCTTCATTGTGTGGGTGAAGTGATTTCATGTGAGATTTTTCCCAATTTTTTTACATGATGAACTGAATTACACCGCAGTCTTTTGACTTGGTTGACTAACAGTTCTATTTAATTCAGGGCTTCTCAATTTTTTCCATACAAGGTCCACGCCAAGACCCACCTTCCATCTTGCAAAGACACCCCTTCCATTTAACAATATGGGACAGACTGGGTGATTGTGACCCTGACGCATGTTTGTGCCCCTGCAGGTGTCACAGCCCCAGTCCCATGTTGAGAAACTGGATTTAATGGATTCTTGCCATGCTGTATGGTGTGTTTTGCAGAGTTATAAAAATTCACAGGGATTTTCAAAGCTACCTAATGGAGCTAGGTGCTTAGATCTTTTGAAAATCCCAGCTGTTTTTATGTATCTCTCTGAAAAAGAGTGCAAAAACGTGCAGCCTAGTTTGTTTGTTTTTTGTTTGTTTAAATAGCAGCACTTTCCCTTAGCCCTGTAGTCCGGCCCCTTTCTTCACTGAGTTCTATAGATGATGATGCTGTCATCAGCATGATGTATGCTGGGTCACTATTCACTTTGGAGGATGGTAATCTGCAATTGTGGGAGACCTGGCAAAAGGCTGTTGGGAAGAAAGACCTTTGCATTCCTATGGCCTGCTCCTGCTCTATTGAAGTAAATTGGAAATTTGCCATTTACTTCAACAAGCTCAGGATCAATTCCTTTCATACTCTGATTTCCTACAGGCATTCAGCAGATTGTACTAAAGCTGCTTTTAGTGTTTTATTTTTGGAGGCCCTATTTTAATGCTGTGATACCAAACACCAGTGCCTACATTTTAATAATAATGCTAGCACCAAGGCAAGCAAGTGGTGTTGGGATCTGAGTTGGACTTTGTGTGGGGTGTGAGTTCTAAACTGAATTAGTATGAGAGCTGGGGTTTGAATTCAGCAAAATTAAATTTGTTCTTACTGGACTTCAGCTGCATTCAAATTGGAACTGGAAAATAAAGTCTCACATTTTTCTTGGAACTATAATTGTGGGTAGGAGATCTTCAGATTCATTGGGAGGCAAGGTCTCAGGCTAGACCAAAGCTTACTTGAGTGCTCAGGCCTTCAGGGGCGGGATTTCAAGAATACCATGGTCTTCTTCCATCTCCCTCTGCTGAAGTTAAGGGAGAATGGATTCCAGAGGGCTCTTCTCTCCTGCTGCTTCGTAGGTGTGATGGAGAGCACAATTATTTTCTTCTCCAAACAGGAACATTTTATCAGCCAAACACAATCTGAGCCGCAAGATGTTCAATTCTGATTTTAAATTTTGAACCCACTGTGTTTGTGAGGGTCCTACATGTGACACTCCTTCCCTAGTTTTAGTTTAATGCTTTATATCTTGGGTAATCCAGTGTTATTGAGACCATGAAATAATTAAGTGCCATAAGAAATTAAATGTAGCAAAACTATATTCCCCTACTTTACTGAGTTACTACAGTTAGCCATGTGGTTTAGATTACACAAAATGGTACCTTGAAGAAGTCAAAAATGTCTCAGATGTTTTCTTTCCCTCTTTGTCAATAAAATCTACTGTGTCAGTCTTGTTGCTGGCTCCTGGAGTTGAATCTAGCACCAGCAGTTGGCTTCTGACTCTAAACCTAATCCCAGTGATAGTCTGTGAGAGCTCAGGTTTGCCAAGCGTTAGGACTCGGTGCAAAATTCACTTGCTTGGTCCAGAGTTATTCTTGATTGGTGGATGGTTGCATTGACTCTTAAAATTCCCTATTTTTGCCTTAAATGAGCTTTTATGGTCCTGACCCTTCAAGGTGCAGAGTGCTTCCTGAAAGGTTCTGAGCACCTTCATTCCCATTGATTTCATGGTTGGTGAAGGCGTTAATTGTCTTGCAGGATCATTCCTACACTTGTAGTCTGTCCCATGAGATGAGTATTAATCTATTATGCATTAAAAAAACCCACAAATGTACTAGAGAAGACTTCAACATTGCAAAGAGAAGATTACTTGGGCATTCGTTCAGACCAACATTATAAAAATAGCAACCTTAAAGTAAGCCGCCTCCATATTTAGGCACTTAAATAAGTGACCTGGTTTTCACTTAGTGATTACCTGTTCTGTTCACTCCCTCTGGGGCACCTGGCATTGGCCACTGTCAGAAGACAGGATACTGGGCTAGATGGACCTTTGGTCTGACCCAGTGTGGCCGCTCTTACAGAAGTGCCAAGCATCCATTGATCTTGTTGAAGACAGCGGCATATTAGGAGCTCAGTTCTTTTGAAAATCAAGTCCACCTTAATTAGATGCCAATATATGGAGCAGCAGGGAGTTAGGGTAGGATTTTCAAAAGCACCCGGTTGATTTAGGAGCCCAAATCACTTAGGTGCTCTTGAAAATCCAAGCCATTATGATGTGTATCTCTGAAAGAGAGTGTGCACGATTAGCAGTCTAGTTTTTGTTTTTTTTTTTTTAAATAGCAGCACTTTCACTGGGCTTATGTTCACTGGAAATGTATCAGCATAAGTATACTGCTGTAGACAATGGGATAGTTATGCCCCTATAACTCCTTGTGTGGACACTCTTATTTTGGAATAAATATATTTTCCTGCTTTAGTTTATATATCTTCCAAAGTGATATAAGATGAACCATAAAAAGGCATTCTTATTCCAGAATAAGAGCCTCCAAAAGTGGAGTTATACTGGTGTAACTCTTGTGGTATAATTATACCTATGTAATAATGCCGGTAAATGTCCTTCTGTAGACAAGCCCTAAATCTCATTGTCTATCAATGGGACTTAGGCTCCTTTGAAAATCCTAGCCTAAAATATAGGACTACTGTTTTTTCCCCTACACCAGTATCATAGTTTTGCTATTGCAGAGACAAGGGGTGTACGTATTAAAAAAGAGTCTGAACAGGATGGAAAGGAGAGCAGTGCCCTGCCCTTATGTAGGTAGAAAAAATACACAATAAAAACCACAAAGCAACCTAAGAATTTGGTAGTATAAATATTTTTCTCTTTAAAGTCCCCTGATATTTTATGTGTCTCCTTTACCTCCACACTTGTTACAGTAAGTCTGAATTGAGTTGCATTCCAGGGCGTTGTCTTCATTTTCTTCATGATTGAATGTTAGTTTTCAAAATATTAAATGTTAAAACAATGGAAAATAAAAAGAAATAAACACATACAATTACTCCTGATCTTTAACTAAATTTCCAGCAAAAGTCCCATATGAAAATATTTACATGTATGATATTCAGTATACCATGGTACATTTGAACTGTTGTTACTAACATTTTAACAGCACCATGAATTTAGATGCTTCACTAAATATGGGCCTGATCCTGCAAACACTTACACACATACATCTAACTTTAAACACTTGAGTAGTTTAATTGAAGTCAATGAGGCTACTCACAAGCATGTGCATAAGTGTTTGCAGGATTAGGACCTTTGACATAACCCAAACCCTGAAGAGTTGTCCAACATAGACAATATAAAACACAGGGCAATGTTTAGGTAAAGGAATGTATAGACAGCTTGGAGGGGAGTCTGAAATAGAAAGCATTCAGGGAAGTAGTAATTTTTAAGGGCAAATTTAATGGATTCTCATTGAGGAGCACAGATTTCTGTAACTAACTTTTCATGTTTATATGGAAGAATTAAAAACTAAATCCATGTAGGGTCAGCAATTGATATAATCAGCATTTCAGTATATTTTTGTGCTCATTCTTTTATGCAAGTCTACTTTCTGAGCTGTCTTCATTCAGTAATTTAATTTGGATGTGGGTCTGAGATCTGGTGGCTGATTAGGAAACGTGACCTGCTTGAGAGATCAAGAAGGTAAACTGATAAATGTTGTAGCAAGAGTTGGCAACGTGGGAGAGGGTAGACGCTGCCCTATGCTCTGGGCTTTGACACTGATCAAAGTCAGCTCCAGTTCATTAAAATGTTTTGAGATTCAGGTTCATTATAAGTATAGCTACAAACTGTATTTTATATCCTAATTCCTGTGTGTGGGTTGTTCAGCAGCATTTAATGTTGTTGCAGGAGTTTACTGCAGTAAATGCAGAACAAAAAGCATATTTCTAAAAATTATTTGAATTCTAGTGGTAAGAAAAAATTATCCGCCTATGCTTTGTTGATTAGCAATTTAGGTGTTGTGAGGATGCTACGTTTAAGCTAGTAAATGAATTATGTACATTCCCTTAACTTTCTTTGGCACCTTATTTGATATCACTGTCCCAGAGAATAACCGCATGAAAATAAGAGTATCAAATTAGGGGGAACAGTTAATGCAATTATGAGTGGTTATATCATTAAATAATACCTTATTGCAGATCTTCTAGTCAGGGCACAGACATTTTCTTATTTTTTTTTTTATCAAATATCTATCTTTTAGGTTTTCCCAGACTCAAATCTCTTGCCACGAGGTTAAATTATGTTAAATCTACTAAAAAAAAGTGCCTTACAGAAATACTTCTGAAGTACTTTTCTTGAAGCATAACTGTGAATCATTTTGAGCTTAATGGTTTTAAAAAATCTAGAACAAAAGAGTTTTTCCCTACAACAGCTGTGCAGTTTTATTAAAAATTTAAAGAAATCTTGTGTCTAATCCTTTGAGCGGATGTGTAATTACTTGGCTTGGGCTCTTACACATGGATAACTTAGCTGTACTGTGAGACAAGATTCTTATGTTTAATTTAAAGAATCATGGGTGTGCTTTGGAGATTATCAACACCAAGCCTCGTAAAGGAACACAAAACCTGAACAACCATTATACATTTTCATTTGTTATACAGATGTTACAAGCCATCTGATTAGCAGATAGTGGAATCTGCAATAGTAATAGCAAACAATGGCACGAGATGTAAAATGTAAATGAAAAACTGGCTTGTATTGGTAGTTTTCACTTATTTAGCTTTAAATGGCTTTTCTTGCTGTCAGTTTTTCCCATTTGACAGTTTTCCTATTGGTAGACCTGTCTCTTATTCCATTGGCTACTCAGATTTCCTCTGTATGAACTTTACCAGCAGCAACTCCCTTCTTTTCCACTTTCATCCTCATGTGTTAGGAAACCTGCATCAATAACATTTTGGGGCTGGAGCAGACCACTGTCAAAGATCTGAGCACAGACAGTAGCTTTGCTGCATTACGGAGAATTCTGTCTGCAGTAGTTCTTCTTTTGTAGAATTAAGAATTGTTGAGTTGTAAAGTCACAAGAACATCATTTTGCAAAGACAACCACTATAAAAGAAATTTCTCTGTTTTTCCTTTATCTTTAAGCACTTGATCAGGATACAGCATGCTTAATATTAAAGTCTCTGCGGAGCTAGCAAGTATCAATGTTGAAATGTTATTCTTTCAACGTAGTTTGACATTGACCAAAATCAGGTACAACTCCACTGAAGTCAACACCAAGCCTGACTTTGGCCTATGGATTATCGGTTCTTTTTCCCATTGCAGTTCCTTATATTAGTTGCATTTGTGTTGTTGCATTTGGTTTTAGTCACTTTGGTAGGGCAAACGCATATCATACAATTTCCTTCCACAGACGACATGTGTGGACATTATTTTCAAAATCTGTATTACAAAGTCTTTCATCCTTTTATTAGTTTAGTACTTAAGCCTTAGACATAAGAAAGAAGCCTATCAGTGAAAATCAATTGAAATGCAGTTAGATAAAGATCTGATGTACAGTGCAGGAGGCTTAGGCACAGCACAATAAAATCAATTAGAGCCTTTCCAGCCCCATACAGTTTTACCCATCCAATCACTTTTCACACATTCCCTCCATTAGCTTGGCTAAAGTTTTTTTATGTGAATTATGATGAATGAGACCCTTGTTATATATAGATGGGTCATTACCCTATGGAAACCAGACTGTATTGGCGTTCAGTGATTAAGGCTCGCTGCTGCTACCATCAAGAAAGTCCAAATTCATCTGCTTCAATTTATGATAGGAAAGCTGTAGTCATTGTTGTCTCATTCACTTAACAATGTTATAATTGTGATCTGTTTTTTTTGTTTGTCACAATAATTTACATAAACCCTTTAGTATTTGTTAATAATTTGGCTTAGTCATCAAGCGTAAGAAATGAAATAGATCAAATAAACAAAGGAGAAATAAAAAAAATAAAAATTAAGGGCCTCTGCATAGGACAGATATGAAGAGTGGCTTAAATGTGAGTTGGGTACAATGTCTACAAATGAAATGGTTTGAACTTAGAAGCTAAAGACATAACAGATATATTCAGTTAGATGATGTAAGTGAGGTGTATGAGCTTGCTATTACAGCTCTCCTGTAATTACTTCATGACTAAAAACCTATTGACTCCCCCCCCGCTTCGCTGCAGTGGATTGCTTAATTTAATTTGAATTTGTGTCATATGACTCAAATATTAACCAAGCAAACCGGGACAACTGGAACGGCAGCTCTGTTATGTGCATGCTTTATGTAAATGAAGATGCAACTAAAACAAGGCTCCTTGAAAAATCTGCCCTAGTAAATTAGCGGAAAATGCGCCGCCATAAACAGCTGTTGCATTTTAATCAAGCATCTGTAGAGTATATTTTGCTTTGCGTTTAAAAAACAAAACAAACAAACAAAACCCACACCCAGATTGTACCAACCCCATTTTATATTCCGAAATTAACCCATTCTTCACTGATAAAATGTCATATTTCCAGCTCAGTACTTTAGTTTTGTCACAGGAGCTAGGTTTGATGTGTTTAATTGATATTCAGATGACATTGTTGCTTTAAAAACATATTATTTTTATAAATAGAAGAATAATTAACACCTTTTATTTTATTTCAATAATATTTCTGTGTCCATTTGCCTGTTGTATGATGGCATAGTTTGAAGACTATTGTAGGATGACATTGATCCAAACAGGTTTAAAGATTTTTTTTTTATTCTTCACAAGTTATAATTTTGTGATGAAATAGAATTAATCTTGCAAAAGTAGTTGAGCTATCAAAGCTAGTTAGAAAATGTCCTTTTTATTCTTGTGCTGAGATACAGACTCATAAGTCTTGTCATTTAAAGAGTTAATAAACACCCTGAGCTGTGCTGATCTTGTAGCTTTAGTGAGCCTTAATCTGTAAGCTTGATTACCTCGGAACCCGCAGTCGCCTGCCTCCCTCCTAACACAGTGGGAGTTTTACGGCAGCATTAGTGGCATTTTGCCCAGCTTTGGCTTTAGGGAAATCATTCAGTGAGAAAGAAAAGCAGAAGGACAGGATCTGTCTACTGCTGTGAGGTCATTAACACAACAGTATGGCTGGACAGCACTTGAGGAGTGTGCAAGATGGCAGTCCCTACTGTTAAATTACAGGTTAAGTTCCATTGTGTCTTTAAATGTTGCATAAACATCCTATTGTGGACCAAACAGTGGATTCCTTGGTTGATGTACAGTGATTGTTTCAGAAGAGAGTGTAATTTTATTGTATGTGCAATATATGTGTGTATTTCTCAGTCTAATAGCAATATTACGATTTATGTGACCCTGTTCTTTGTGCATACAGGGGTAGAGAGGGGATATTTAGTAGGTGTGTTTGCACTCCAGGAATACTTCCCGATGGGAATATTTCCTAGCTATCTTACAAATTGAGCGCTCTGTATTTGTAAAGCTGACCAAAATTAACAGCCCTGTTCTACCTACCTTACTGTCACTTAGTACCTAACTCCACAAGCAGTTCCATTGAGTTAAATAGTCCAGTTCCATTGAATTGCTCATGGACTGTGATAATGCTCAATGTGAGTAAAGAGAATCTGGCCCTGTATAATAAATGTTACATTTTAAGTACTGATTAATGACCACATAGATCTTCTAAATGGCCTTTGTGCATTATTGTCTTACTATGTAGGGGAATCCCATCTCCTCTGTCCCCTTAATCAGGATTATCATGGGAACTAAAGATGGATTCTTCTGTTCTGAGCAGCAGAAAATGGTACTTGTATGTGTCACTAAATAATTTGGGAGCGATGGCTGCCATGCAAGTGGTTTAAAATAGCTTAAACAGCCAGAAAGTATAATGATTTGTGCAACTGCTGAGGAAACATATTGACATGCGTAAACCACTGCCAACCTGAAGACCATGGAAACAAGTGGGTTGGGGTGCTGGCTGCAAAGGTCCGATAAAATAGTCCATGGAAATAACCGGGAGCCTGACAGATTTTGGTTTACAAAGAGGTTCAGAGAAGCTGCTGGTGGCAAGTAAGGCTATTCTAGAATTAGCTGTTTTAGAGGCTATTCATAGGGAAACCATGGACCCTGTCATGTGAATTCTAGAGCAGGGGTGGCCAGCCTGAGCCTGAGAAGGAGCCAGAATTTACCAATGTACATTGCCAAAGAGCCACAGTAATATGTCAGCAGCCCCCCAACAGCTCCCCCTGGCTCCCAGTGCCTCCCGCCCACTGGCAGCTCCACCGATCAGTGCCTCCCTCTCCTTCCCTCCACGCACCTCCTGATCAGCTGTTTCGTGGCATGCAGGAGGCTCTGGGGGAAAGCAGGGAGGAGCGAGGGTATGGCAGGCTCAGGGAAGGGGGCGGGAGGGGATGGAGTGGGGACAGGGTCTGTGGCAGAGCCAGGGATGGAGCAGTGAGCATCCCCCGGCACATTGGAAAGTTGGCGCCTGTAGCTCCAGCCCCGGAGTCGGTGCCTAGACAAGGAGCCGCATGTTAACTTCTGAAGAGCCGCATGTGGCTCCGGAGCGACAGGTTGGCCACCCCTCTTCTAGAGCATCTTAGTGGTTGTCAGATTTTTTTCATATTGTGAACTACATCTTTGGCGATCCTCTGTGGGCACCTCCTGTAGTTCCTGGTTACAGGAAAAATTAACTAAAGGGATTGCTAAGGAGACAAGATGAAAACAAACGGTCTTTAATGCAATGGGTGTGAGTGCCTCTTTGTCCTCCCATTTTGTAGCTATTTCTCTCCCTCTCACTGTAGGTCTTTAGATTTATTTTTACAGAATCTCTCCTTGTTGCCTGCAGCTCCCACTTCTCCCACCCCTGTGTTGCATTTTGATTCTTTTCTCCTGTGTAATTGCTGCCATTCTAATTTGGATGCCATTTGCAGACTTTGAATATGATTGTGTATGCACCAAAGGAACTCATGAAGCAGCTGTACAGGACATAAAGAGTGGTTCAAATTTTTGCATTTACTTGCTCGAAAATGGTCTCTGGAAGTTCTAAACGTCTCCTGGACTGGGCTTCAGTTTACAGGAAGCAGCATGGCTTGAAGACAAAGGTGCTTCAGCACTGTGACAGAAGAAGCTCTAAGGACCACTTGTTGTTATGGAGCAAAGGAGACAGGATGCTGAGCTGTGGTGAACAGGTTAGGAATTCTGTTACTGAACTCAAGTGATTTTAATTTTGCACCATGCATACAGAGAGTGATCGCACCATAGTTAATGATTAAGTGTTTCTTTTCCTAAATATAGTGAAGATCACTAATCATTAAGAGAATGATAAATATATAATAAAGTAATTTTGGGGTAGTTTCATATCCTCTTTTATTTACTTTACCTATCAAGCATTGATTTCAAAGTTCTATGAATCCCATGCACTCGATGATTTATCATTCTAAGCGAAGTAAGGAATGCAAGCAGTTCTCTGCTCTGTTTCCAGTATTGATATCACCAGCTGTGGGAGGAGAAAACCAGAGCTCTGAATTCAGCTCTGATGTGGAAAAAGAACTTTTCTTCATTTCGTGGAACATGTGTTATTGCAGTGAGGGCTCGTCCTACCAAGTTCAAATAACTTGGAGCAACTTGGATCAGTAAAAGAGAAGAGCAGAAAGGGGGGCTGACATCGGGCTGAAATCAGAAGAAAAGGGGGTTAGAAGAAAAGCAGAGAGGAGAAGGATGTAGAAGACAACTGAAAAGGTGAATGTGGCTTTTAACTTTTAAAGTGAAAATCCTAATTTAACTCCGCTCTACTTCCTAAGAAAAGTAAGTCGCTCAGAGGGAAATATGTCTGATCGTCACAGGTCTCAAAGCCTGTATTCAGAAGGGTACAGAGTAGGCACAACTTGGAAAAATCTCTGCTGCTACCAGATTGTCTTCTTTCCTCAGCCAAAAAGATCTAGGAGAAGAGAGAGAATTTGACCGCTGTAGCCTGCCCAAATCTTCATTCCCCTGAGCAAAGCTATTTCCCCTGACATTCTTTCTTTCAGCTCTCATGGTGAAATAGATCATATCTTTGGTGGCATGAAATACAGGTCACCTTTAAGGAGAGCCCCCAGGGAAGTGAAATCCTGATGAATTTCCTGGGGAGCATGGTATGTCCAATATTCCCTTCTCCTATTTAAAAACTAGGAGCCTGAACATGACTTGGCATCTTCTATACCATATTTTTTACATCATTCTGGTGGTTGGTTCAGAAATCCTCCTCTTACTCTTCTACACCCGTTGAAGTCTTCACAGCATCAGTGGTAAGGGATGGAATAAAAATGGATGGGATAAGCTCATTTCCTGTTGCAAGATGGCAACTTTTAGGCAATTGTAGACTAGTGGCAGGTGGTCCTGGCAGCAGGATGTAATATGCACATTCTGTAAGACCCCACAGGCCTGCAGAGCTACCAGGCAGATCTCTTGTGGACATGGACCAGGGGAAGTTCTGCCTCAAGGGTTTGACAGACAGCAGCCTTATGGCTCCTGATTGGCTCCCTGCCTTTGTAAAGCCCAGGGTATTTCAGGAATTGTCCAGGCAAGAGTGTGGATCTCCTGTAGCTGCCACTACCATTCCTGCTCCTGAGCGCCTTCTTTGACCTCTGCTTGATTTGGACTTCTCCTTCTGACTTGGCCACCGAAACCTGACTCGGACTCTGAACCCTGGTATCAACCCTGGCCTGGAACCCAACTATGAACTCCTTTGCTACTCCCAGCTTCAGGTTTGGCCCTACTCTGACCCTTGGCCCTCACTGTCCTTGTTGGGATCCTGACACACCCCTTTGTAAGGTGTGTCAATGAGTGTTAGGGGTGCAATCTCTTATCTCTGCTGCCATTTTATATTCCTTCTTGTGGATTAGGATTCAGCCCTACCAAACCCCAATCTTACCATGAAATTTCACAGTCTCACTGGTACCTGGCAGCCATCAGCACACCAGACCGTGGCTGGTCCTTTGGTGGTATTACAGCCTCAGGACCATAGGATGCTCTGGGATACGGTTTGGTCCAGAACAGGATCTGCAGCTGGACAGGGATGGACTGCAACCCCTTCTCCTTTGCCAAAGCGTCTTGCCTGTGGGCTTTAACTAGGATGTTGACCATGTTTGTTTAATAAAAGTGGAGCCTTTTCTGCCATTTTGAAACAAACCCCATGTGTCTGTCCTCATTTGAACATGGCCTTGGCAAGCATTTTCTTCCAAGTGGTCTTCATTCTAGTTTCTCCCTTCATCTGCCTTAACATTTCTCCTTCTAAACATTGCAGCTGAGAAATGCATTATGCAAACCGTACTAAGAATGCATTCTTACTCTTGATAGCTAGTATACTATATTAGTGCATTTTGCCTCTTGGAATGTCTAATCTGACATTCTTACTAAAAGGACAGCACTGACTTTTACAATGAAATCCATCCTGTATTGTGTATCCCATGTGCTCCTTTGCCATGAGGCTATCAAAATCCTTATTGTATTCTGTAACTTGAATAAATGGTGCAAAAATGTTAAATACATAACCCCTTTCATTTTTCCACTGCTTCTTTGCAGTGGTGGAAAAATAGTATGCATATCATGCTTTAATGATTCTGGGGGTTGCTGCAGGGGGAACAGAGTGGTAGCAACCAAGTTCAGGGTCTTCGAACATAGGATAAGGAGGTTTGGGGATTGTGAGAGGATGTGCTTTGGAGAAGACCTTATTGCTGCTTAAGAAAAAACAGACAATATCCTTCTCCTCACCATTTCTTTAACATCTTATTCCAGTGGTACAATGCATCTTGGGTACCTGTCTGCACATACAAGGTAGATGGCCACTCTCTGTAGGGTCATGGAAATACATAGAGCATGTTAGCTGCATGCTTTGCCTAGTGCTCAAGAGACAGCAAAATATTGTATTCTATCAGGTTTTTATACTGTACCCATCACTGTGATATCTGAGAGCCTGTTACAGGCCTGGCTGAGCTCCCCCTTGTTGTCAGACACCAGGTTTCTATTCTGGACCCAATCTTTGAATCCCATGTGTCTTTAATCCTACTGGGTCTGAGTAGTGTCCAGAATTTGTCTCAGTCCAGCCTTTCTGGCATACTCCCAGGGTGTACACCTTCTGTCTGATACCCCCTTCTTGGGACATGGGAGCACATGGTCCAGCTTCCCTAGGCGCCAAGACCAGTTCTGAATCCCAATTCTCCACAGCAGCTTAAGCATTCCCTCCTCCGACCTTCACCCTCATAGGTACTGTGGTTTACTGTTTAATCCCGTGGGCCTTTGTAATGGTTACAACAAAAGAACACACAGACTTTGCAAAGGAATTTCTGAATCAGACACACTTTACTCATAGATAAACCATACGAGTTACAGAGCTATGCAAAAATAACAAACACCTGCATTCAAAACCCTTCCCTCCAGTGTCCTGACCACTCTGAGAGCATTTTGGCTTTGAGTTAGTGTCTTTACAAAATCCCAGTATCCTCTTGAACTCCACTCCTCCGGCTTAGTCTTCCTGTTGTCTCTTAATGAAAGGCCAGTAAGAGCCTCAAGCTCAAGAAGATCCAGCCCTTAAATAGATTGGTGACCACCCAGAACAGCTTCAAAACCCTTGTCAGGTGATCAGTTGCTTAATTCCAGCACCTCTCACTCAAGGGCCCAAACTGAGAAAAGTCATTCCCCTGCACTGCAGCCAGCCTATTGTTCTAGGAACGACCCATTTGAATGGAGGTGGACTGCTGATGGCTTTCCCACTTCTACCAATATAAGAATTTCTCCTAACACTTCCTGGGTGTCCCAGCTGAAGATGGATGCTAGGGTGCACACGTGAAGGGTGCAGTACAATTTACAATTGAAAATGAATTTCATGAAAAAGAATAGCATTTACAGATTGATATAGATATATACAGGGGAGGTAATATCTTTCATTGGACCAGCTTCTGTTCATAAGGGAGACAAGCTTTTGAATTTACACAGAGCTGCTCGGGTGGGGGGATGTCACTAATCTGTTTAAGGGCTGGACCTACTTGAGCCTGGGGGCCTGACTGGCCTTCCATTGAATGAAGAAGAGCTCTGTGTAAGCTCAAAAGCTTGTCTCTCTCACCAATAGAAGTTGGTCCTCGCCCACCTTGTCTCTCTAAATTCCTGGAACCGACACAGCTACAACACTGGATAGATATATGCAGACATACCCTAATCCATCACAGAACCTATGTATCTCGCAGGCCCTCTTTCTGTACCAGGGAAAATCTTCCTACACTCACTTCCCTCCCCCAATCAGACACACCCAAGACATGCAGAATTTAGTCCTTAATTTTGTAGAATATAAGAGGTATATCAATAAATATTGGAGGGTGAGGAATATAATCTGGACTACTGTAAAACAATATACCTGGACATGAAACCCTGCTACAGAATGCTGCATCATGTCTCTTCAGCAACACTGATGACCATGAACCTATCAAATCTATCTTTTGCTCCTTTGACTAGCTTCCCATAGAATATCAAATCAAATTCAAGGTCTTTGTCCTTATCTTCAAGGAGCTCAATGGCCTGGGCCCAGGATATCTAAAAACCTGTCTAAAGTTCTAGGGTCAAGACCCTGTTTGACAACTTTGCTCCTCTGGAACAATGGGACTTTCCACAATAGGAGTAAAGCTCACTTGTGTGGGAGACAGAACTTTCTTGGGGGACTGGCCCAAGACTGTGGAATGAACTCCCACAAGAGCTAAGAATCATTACAAACTTCACCACCTCCCACTCCAAGTGCAAGGCACATTTTGTGTGTGTGTGTGTGTGTATTAGTTTTTAAAAAAAGACCAAAACAATGCACTCCTCCCCCTGGGGAGAGGATGAGCGAGCAAACAACTCATGACAGATGTTAGTCACATCACTTACTGCGCTACTGGAAGGTAATCAGATAGTATGGTGATGAGCATAGTGTAAGAACCTGTATAAAATAAAATAGAATAATCTTTAACTATTTTATCTTTTTGGGTGGGTGGGAATACAATACATAGAATGTAGTGTAGGGTTGTGTTAAATTAAAACATTGACATCCAGCCATATAAATCGCCAGGGGGAGGTTTATGATGTAATATATAAATTACGTAGGAATAAAATCTTTACTTCGCTGTATCAGGCTATAGGCTTTGCACTATTGTAAAATACTTGCCAACATTTAATATCCTCTTTCTTTTCCATGACCATACCATGACCTTTTGAAATAAAAGTTGCAGATCGGAAGTAACTGGCTGAGAATTAGTGGTTCGTATATTCCAGTTTGAATAGAAATGTCCTCGGCTAAAATATGGTTCATTCATCGGTCAAACCGTCCTTACTTCCTTTAATTGAATTAAGATGGGCAAATGAGAGATCTGTGCAAGACAGAAAAAAATTCTTTTGCAAATCACTGTTATCCTTCTTTGGATAGTGTAAAACGAATCAATTAGAGGCATGTCAAAGTGTCTTTTACACATGCACAACTTTGAAGCAGAGAACACTTCATAAAAGTGGAAATTTAAATTGGAACTAGGAGAATATAAATTAGATTTTACAATTATACCTAATTTAATTTCTCTTTTTGAGAAAGATAGATGACTGCGTTATTTGATCATATTTTATAGGCTGTTACATCTACTGTAATCATTTTTTATAACTTGTACATTTCCAAAACACATCCACATATTTTTCATTTAATTAAATCATAGTGGCAGCTACAAAAAAAAAGTCTTTGTCTCCCAACATTAAAACGAAGGCTCCTGTTCTTTAGTTAAAAGATCCAGCTAAAAAACATACACCAAAGTTAATTTATAAAGCAAGAAACTCAAAATAGTTATTCACATCTTGACTTTCTTCTCTTCTACATTCCTTTCTGTGCTCAATAGCTCATCAAGAAGCCACTATTTTATTACGACGTTTGTATTTTTTTCTCCCAATTAGAACAGGTCGTTGCTCCAATATTTTATTCAACCCGCTCTTGTTTTTGTTGTTGTTGTTGTTTTTTGTTTTTTTGGAGTGGGGGTGGGTGAACAGAAAGGACTGTTTCAATCCAGAAATATTTTTAAGATGTCTGGTGTTTTTAAAAATGTTTGCTGTATGAATGTACAGCAAATATAACCTCGGTGAATAAAGGGCTGTATCACCTAAGAGAAAAACCCTGGGACGATAACACCAGGAGTCACAATAGGTAAAGTGCAGAAGCTAAACCAGGTTTTCACTTGTGTAAATAATATATTATCGCTATGATATTGTAATGTTCACTGAGAGACTCCTCTTAGAGAAAATTTTTTAACAATTGTAATCGTCAGGCTTCTTTTATTTAAAAAAAAAAAAGAAAGAAAAGCTTTGTGTAAATACAGTCATACATGTGGGCATGCATTTTAAGCCCTGGAGCAAAAGAAAAGCATAAATTACAAGTACAGGGGTTTCTGCCTTGATATGTTTTGATTTTTTTATTACGATCTTCAAATATTTGTAGTTTAACTGATGTGCATTATTTTAATCTCAGATGTGTACGGAAGCCAGTTAAGAAACTCGTTTGGTCATTTGAATAAGAAATCATAATTTATTATAAAACAAAAAACAATACCCACCCCCACAAAACCTAATAATAATAATCCTGTAACTGAGTAATAAATACATATTTCTTAAAAAATTACATTCTGTTTTTTTGATTCATCCCAATGTCAAAAATGTTTTTTTTTTGTTTTCTTGTTTTTTGTTTTTGAAGAAAACAAAGTTTGCTTTGGGTAATATAGTACCTCATGCACATAAACTGTAGTTTTCATGTTTCTTGATGACTACAGTTGATCTTTCATAAAACCTTTCAAGCCGATGATCACATATCATTATATTTTAAAGTCCATAGAAAAGGTACTGGTTTGTCCATTGTGTGTTGTAACATATTGGCCTGATGTTTAGATAGTCAGAGGAGGCATGTGTCAGAAAGTGAAAATGCCAATTACTGAATAATGCTAGTGTCAAATCTGTATTTGTAGGTGGCTTTATGTTGTGCTGGCTTTCCCAGTGGATTGCTTTGTAATTGTCCTGTTGCAAACAAAAGACAGACAAAACCCCCACCACCACCATCCGACCAAAAACTAAATGATCATTGGTAGAATATGTTTCAAACACATTAACAAACAGGTTTTGAGTTATTTATTGATGTTTTTGCCCACTGGCAGTGTAAAGTGTGTGTCAGTTGTCATCATCAGTAACAATTTCAACACGTTATGTTCCTTTTCCTTTTGTTTACACCAGTGGCAACATGTTTATAAACGTCATCACTGATGGTGGGTCAGGAGGTTACTGCTTGAGGTTAAGAGTGGTAAGGGTCATCTGCTTTTAACCTAAATTTAGCAGCAAATAGCCCAATCCTGCTTAGTGCTGAGTACCCTTAACTACCATTGAACTTAGTAGGATTTGAGGGTTCTTCTGCACCTTGCAGGATTTGGCCCTAAGATATTTTTAATGGTTTTCTACTTTATCTTGAGGAATTTAACTGTTTGTTTAAACCTCTTAGATTTTTACACTATAACTGTGTCATTTTTTTGACTTCATTATCTGTGGACCAAAGTCTAATTTTTTAATTTAGGGCTTGATTCTGCTGTTTTTGGAGTCAGAGGGTTTTTCATTGACTTCTGTTGGACCTGACTAATGATGTTTAATAATGCAGACACATTCCTATATTCAAAGATTAATCCAAAAATTGCAAGAACAGTTCATACAGTCATGACCTCATCATATGATGTGAGTTATGGAAAAACAATTAAATATATTTGTATAGAATTTTCCAAAAAACAAAGTTTGAGTTTTACCCCAATTTTCATAGATGTTTGCAAATCCAGGTCACTGGTGGTTTCTGGGGTATGATTTTCAAAAGTGACCAGTGATTTTGGGTACCAAACTTAAAACCTTAAAAGTAAGGGGCCTGACTTTCAGAGACTATTATCCTCTGGAAATTAGACCCCTTTAAGGTGTTTCTGGTTGGGCACACAAAACACTAGTCAGTCTTGAAAATCTTGGCCTGTGTGTGTTGGCAAAGAAGTACTCAATAGTGCTTCATTTTTTTGAAACCACACATGTGATGACAGTGCAGATAACAAGGGTAAGAACTTTCCCATAAGATTATCTCTGTTCTCCTTTTTAATGTTTCATGGACAGCGACTCCTGTTTATAAAGCACAGTTTGTCTTTACAGCATCTGATCATTTTTGTGTGTTAAGATTTCTGAAACGATTTAGAGGCTTAAAAATTCAGAAACCAATTAAAGGCTTCACCTGACAATTGGTTTCAATTTTTCATAAGACAGCATTGAAATCCATCACCTCTGTGAAAAGAGACAAATCGTTCCCATTAACATCCCCTGTATTTACAAGTTACATTGTGTTTCTGAAGCACATACGGTCCCTAACATCTCTTCATCATTGTGCACTCGGGAAGTTCATGTAACTCTTTAAAATTCCCTGTGTTCCTATCTCTTTTACATACACTTGACACAACTGCGTTTCCCTGGGAACTGTTTTTGACTAGTGTGCCTGACAATCTCTCCTACAGAGTCAGACTATTCTATGTACAGCGCCATGTGAGAAAAGCTGAATTTTTACAGTTGCAGTTAAATGGTGTGGCTGAAAATTTCAAAGCTGCCTAGGGGATTTGGATGCACAGTTCTCATTCATGTTAATGGCTAACTTTAGTGATGTAAAATACAGAAAAATTGATCATCCAGAGTTGTAAGGGGGAAAAACTTCTTTATAAACTCCTTAAAACACAATTGATCAAATTTAGATATTTTTATTCAAGTTACCTTTCTCTACAGTTAATTCTGTTCTCATAGGGTACGCGTCTAGTATAATTTCTTAGGCACTCTTTGAGTTAAAGAGCGCTGAAAAGTTGTCTTTTGCCTAGAGAATCACATTCTCCTAAGCATAGTTAATAAGAAAGTTGGCTGAGTGATCAGTGACCTTGCCTTGTTATTGTTTGTCTGATTAATAAATAAGAATATTCACCTGCCTTTTGAGTGGCTCTTTTACACACAAGCCAATGTTTGTGGTGTAATTCTGTTTCTAAAAGAAAATGTGAATTCTTATGCTAACTCATACTAAGTCAGGTACTAAGTAGGCCTTAGGTAAGCATAAAGCCGCATGCAAAGGTTAGATACATGTACTATATGAGAATAGAAAAGTATTCTTTCTCCTGTAACCCAAAGGATTGAGCTCTAATTCATAACTTTCAGTCACTTTACGCCCTTTTTCAGTAAAGGTGACACATATTGGTGAGCAGATTTCCTGAAGAAGATACTCTCTTTACTATATGTTCAGATAGTCACAGTGATGCGGTAGTCATTTTATGTTGAAACTTGCCATAAATAGTTGCATTAAACTAAGAGAAATGGTCAAGGTACAAGTTAGGGAGTAGTCCAAGGCATCCTGAGTTTTTTACATGCATATTAAATAGTTGATTGATTATTTCATATTATTTATTTTAATGAACAAGGTTAATACATCACAGGCACATTTCAACTTTGTTTTTGCACTTAAACCTAGCGGGGAAACAGTTCACTGAATTACAAAATCACTTGGTTTAATGTGTGCACACCAATAGTGTGGCCATTAATTTTCTGAATCAAATCCTGTGTGAGGAGCCAGATGGTTTGGCAGCATCTTGTCATCCCCACTATTACAAACACATCTAGACAGGAAAAAAGAAGATTGAATTGTGATTTCACAGATTTATCATTAGTTAATCTGGGTTAGAGAGGCTTCAAAGATTCCATCAGTTAATTCGCTCAGTACTTGTGGACATTTCTGGCACATGGTGCTAAAGCTGGTTTCAAATCCAAGCTGCAAAGCACTATTGTAAAGTAGCAGTGTACATACTGCACATGCCTGCATTTTAAAAACCTATTAAACATCTGGGTAAGTGAACATTTTCAAAATGATTTTAAGTCTAACAGAAAGGAATATTTTGTTACAATCAGTTTTAGCTTTTAGTAATCCTGTACAGTAATCATGGAACCTTTCTTGAGCTTGCATCCGGGTTTCACTCTGCATTTTAATTGAAACAGTTTGCTAAAGTCCAATTCTGTAAAATAGAGGAATCATCAAAGAAAAAGGAAACCTTTTTCTTTTTGGCTAGCTACAGTGCTACTTTCACCTTTGCAAACAGACCTACTAAATAATAATCAGCTTCTCTTATCAATTATTAAATATCAGAAACCTTCTGTTTGGATAATCTTGGCACCACTTTAAGCGTTAACAGTAAATTTATTTTTAATTAAATCTGTGCATTGAGAATAAAATGAGGCTCTTCTGCATACTGAACAGAACACATATGTCATCTTCACTTACTATCAAAAAACCTGATAATGCTTTTGAAAGTTGCAAAGGGCTACAGTTCATTGTCTCTGTTCCACTTAACTTAAAATTAAATAGTATTGATTCATGAGAAAATGTCCATAATGGATCATTTACATTTCGTTTGGCAGTGTTTTTTAAAATGGTTCCCCTACCTTTTTTTTTTTTAAAGTATCTCCTCAGATATATTTAAAAACTTTCTTGGTTCAGCATAACTACAGGTGTCCAGGAAATAAACATGCATTAAGTCTGATGGATGCATTTCTGGAGCAATGCTTTATAGGAAGGGGAAAGCACTGATGCTTTTATTTTTATTTTTTTGGTAAGGTGCATTTGATCTGAAAGTTTTAATTTATTGCAGAAGTAGATTGGGACTGATCTCTTCTTTTTAAGCTCACAGTAGAACCACAGATATTTTCTAAAAACATTATGTAAAGTATCACCTTATAGTAACTCAGCCAAAGAGAAGACCGTTCATGTAAGGGGATTACTTTGAATTTTTTAAAAGTACAATTCAGGCAATTTTCTTATACTGGTAGGAGATGTGGCCCAACAAAAATGTTGTGTGTGTGTTTGTGTATTTCTGTTAACCTTTTGCTAATACGAACGATATCTGAAATCCCTGAGTGCTTATTAAGCGGAGAGGAAACCGCCCAACAGTGCTGTGAATCTCATAATTTATTTTTTCAACTGATACTTCCAGCTCTGGATTCTGTGACATTAGCCCAAAGGGAAACACCGGTCCCTCAGATTACACTGTGCATCCATTGTCTTAACTGTCACAGCAATAATGCATAAAGCTGTTTGCATAGCGTGCTAACTCTATCAGGGTCAGTTCCAGTCTGTGGCCGCTAAAAATGAAAAACATGCCCCAACCGGGACAAGAGCAGGGTCAACAGCTGGCAAAGGATATGGCAATCATTTATATAAATATGCTTTCTCAAGCCCGCAAAAACAAAAAACCCAAACCCAACAGCTGGGAAGGGTTGGAAGTAGCCCCAAGGCTGGTTAGTTCCCTTCCAGATGGGGAGGTTAGACTGGGGCTAGCCAGACTGCTCCACGTAGACTTCCGATTCGCATTAGAAATAAAAAGAGTGGAGGAAAGGAAAAAGGAAGAAAAGCTACAAGCATGACTGCTCTGTTTTTCACCTAACTTAATCAAATAAGTGAGGAGTTTCCGAGACGGAAGGCTTGCATTTATTGGAATTCACGCTCAGTTTTGTGTGTTTATCATGGTGTCTGATACACTCCTTAACTGTTTAAAAGGGAAGCATATATGCAATATAGAATAGTTTAGGTGTAATGTCATGGTCATTTGTAGACAGACTGAAGAATCATACAAAGATTTATGTTCCATTTACTTCTTCTGTATGTTTATGTAGAAGATCCAGTGGAGGGGAAGACGATAATTATGATGTTGGCCTTTTCCTTGAATTTTAAGTGGAGAGGATACGATTCATTTATGTAATTTGTTTTACCTGTATAGTATGTACTTATATCACATCTCATGTATATCCTGCCAAAGAGAGAAACCCATTCTTCTGGGTTCACTTTCAGGTTACATGTCATGGCACAGAAAAGTATTTATTTTAACCTTTTTGTGCTTTAGGAATTAAATGTGGGGAATCTTTTTTTTCACAATCCACCAAAACGTTATAATTTAGCTATAACGGTAGAATAAGAGATACCATTTTGGTGATTAAAAATAGTTGCTGCAGATATGGCAACATTTAAAAAATTAACACGTCTACATTGAGACCATACAAAACAGATAGTTTCATTTCATTCCAAACCATTTTTACTGTTTAAAAATGCTCAGCATTGTTTAGATGGATGCGCGCTCTCTCTCTCTCTCTCACACACACACTCTCACACACACTCTCACACACACTCACACGTCACTTTGAGTGGACTTTTGAGTTCTGATGAAGGGGTTGAATACTGTGTTCATCTCTCAGCAAGAGCCCCATCCCGCAAGGTCCTGGGCACCCTCTTCTCCCGTTGGCTTTGGTATGATTTCCCCATTCTCCGCATTTTGCAGGAAATGTTCTGCATCTTGCTGAATCAGACCCTGTTTTGTTACATCATTAACTGCACAATAATGGCATCACTTGTATCTCCTTAATCAGCACTTAAAGGTACCAGAATAAGGAATCTGAGAACACTAAGGCTGGCATTCTCAAAGCAGCCTAAGGGAGTTTGGTGTACAGCTTGGGTGGCTATTTCCATTATTTAAACTTTAATGGAAAAGTTAAGTTTATGTGATATTTAAGTTCTCCATTTCCCAGGTATTGCTGTTCACACAGTGGAAACGGTTATACACCAGCCCTTTGTTCATAATGCCCAATCTATTTAAATGTTTTATTTTTTAAAAAAAACAACAACCCCAAACAGTCTTTCATTTAGTATTTTGCATTCTGGAGTAGGGGATGATTTTTTTCCATAATGGATTGAGAGGACAGGTTTTAGTTTTGGGTTACAAAAAATCAATTTACAAAACTCTCTGGAGTTTTTTTCTGTGGTGTACACTTTTTTCTCATAACTATTCTTAGTACATCTGAAAAAGAGGTAACTTTTCTGCATTCAGTTGCACTTATAAGTAATGATTGTCATCTATTTTCCTTTACATTGGCCTCTTCTTTCGTTGTAAGAAAATAATCCAGCACACTTCAGTTTCTTCCCCAACAGACAGCACATATCTCCTACATGATATGCTTAGACACTACTAGCCTATGGTCTGGAATCCTAAATCTCATCCTTATGTTGGAATGTCCCTGCTGTCAGAGCAGTACAGTGACATGGCATGTAGAAACCTACACAATATGAACCTTAAAAGATATTTTCCTTTAAAAGGATTGGTGTTCAGATGGTTATTCTAAAATCCTCCTTTCACAATCACTGAAGATGTTTTGTACTCATTAATTTGACGTTCAAGTGCTGAAATACTCCTTTTATGCCACCTGTGATGTCAGTTCTTGGACAATTATGTTATTGTTCATGGAATAAAGGTGAAATCCTGCCCTGTGGAAGTAGATAGAACTTTTGCCATTGACTTCAAGATGGAGGAAGTGTCAGGATTTTACACCAAGTGGTTTTTATCCTCACTCCTTACGGATGCACAGAAAATAGATGATGTATAAAACAACAGTCTTTTGAGTGCAGCTCTAATTTCCATATGCAATATACTATATTTTCCCTGACAAACGTTAAATATTTTCCTTCCATAAACTTAAATAAAGTAGCTAGTCATGGGATAAGAGTGAAGGTTCTCTCTGGATCAGTAACTGGTGAAAAGATGGGAAACAAAAGGTAGGAATAAACAGTCAGTTTTCACACTGGAGAGAGGTAAATAGTGGGGTCCCCTCAGGATCTGTGCTGGGACCAGTGCTGTTCAACATATTCATAAATGATCTGGAAAAAGGGGTAAACAGTGAGGTGACAAAGTTTGAAAATGATCCAAAATTACTCAAAATAACTAAGTCCAAAGCAGACTGCAAAAAGTTATGAAGGGATCTCACAAAACAGGGTAACTGGGCAAGAAAATGGCAGATGAAATTCAGTGTGTAAAATAATACACATTGGAAAATATACTCCTAAGTGTACATATAAAATGATTGAGTCTAAATTAGCTGTTACCATTAAAGAAAGAGATCTTGGAGGCATTGCAGAGAGTTCTCTGAAAACATCTGCTTGATGTTCAGCAGCAGTCCAAAAAGCGAACAGAATGTTAGGAACCATTAGGAAAGGGATGGATAGATAAGACAGAAAATATCATAATGCCACTCTATAAATCCATAGCACCCCCACACCTTGAATATTGTGGGCAGCTCTGGTTGCCCCATCTCAAAAAAGGTATGTTAGAATTGGAAAAAGTACAGAGAAGGGACACAAATGATTAGGGGTATGGAACAGCTTCCCTATGGGGAGAGATTAAAAAGACGGAGATGACTGAGGGGGGATATGGTAAAGGTCTATACAATCCTGAATGTTGGGGAGAAAGTGAATAAGGACATGTTATTTACCCCTTTACACAACACATGAACCAGGGGTCATCGAATGAAATTAATAGGCAGCAGGTTTAAAACAAACAAAAGGAAGTACCTCTTCACGCAATACACAGTTTACCAATGGAACTTATTGCCTGGTGATGTTGTGAAGGCCAAAAGTATAAGTGGGGACAAAAAAGAATTAGATAAGTTCATGGAGGATAGGTCCGTCAATGGCTATTAGCCAAAATGGTCCAGGACACAACTCCATATTCTCAGTGTCCCTAAACTTGTGACTGCTAGAAACTGGGACTGGATGAGACGGGTTGGATCATTCAATAAATTGCTCTGTTTTCTTCATGCCTTCTGAAGCATCTGGTGCTGGCCTCTGTCGGAAGACAGGATACTGGGCGAGATGAACCAATGGTGTGACCCAACATGGTCATACTTATGTTCTTATGTTGTAACAAAACTACACCTGGGTCATGTAGATTCATCTCTTATTTTTGAAGATATCCTTTTTTCTTGTATGTATAAGACTATCTTGGTAGATTTGTTTTTCTGACTGTGCAACCACTGTACTAAATATAAAGTCACAAATACATTGTTAAGAGAGAAATATATTTTTTGTAACATTTTAACATACAATAAAATTATTTACTTGATAGTCAGACGACAGACGCAAGTAACTTGATTTTAGTGGATACGTGAGCTGTGTACAGGGTGACCAGACAGCAAATGTGAAAAATTGGGACAGGAGGTGGGGGGTAATAGCAGCATATATAAGAAAAAGACCCAAAAATTGGGACTGTCCCTATAAAATTGGGACATCTGGTCACCCTAGCTGTGTAAGTGTATTCATGTATGCAATATCCATCTTTTATGTTAGATGTTATCTCTCTTCCTCTTGGAAAAGACCAGTAAAATGAGGTAATTTAAAACTACCTGAAAAACATCCTTCCACCTTTCTGTTGGGCCCTGAAGTCATAACCTCTTGACCCCAGAGGTTACGGGTCTAGTGCTTTTTTATCCTCCTTGATTCCTCAGTATCTACCCACTTCCTCCACAACATTAGAGCCTTGTTATATAAGGAAATTGGAAACACCAATAGGCCTGTCTAGGGGCAGCAATCTCTTTCTGAGATAAGACTTGTCCTCTACTTTCGAGTAAGAAGGATTGCTGATTTTAAATAGCACTAAGTATGAAGGATACTTAAGAATCTAGTATCCTATGCTGGCCAGTTTGTAATGTATGAACTGAAGAACTGAATCAGTTTGAAAACTCTCTTATCCTACTTTCTTTGCATCTCCTTTTTGCTGAAAAATATGCTTTTGATGTTTATTTTCTTTGTAAAATTTTTGGTGTGACTTTTCAGCTTATTTAAGAAACAAACCTCCAATATCAAAATCCTTTAGAGAAATTGATAATGGATTAATGGTAAATTTTCACTGACTTTAACATTTTTAATATTTCTCTTAATTATTGTCTAGTTATAACAATTCTTAACAACTTTCTATCAGGCAGAAATAATAGCTTATTTCTGGAGATGGATATTTGAGCCAGGGTCTTCATGCCAGCCTCATTAGTCCAGTGGAAATAATTAAGTATCAATGGGGAAAAGAAAAGGAGTCATTTCAAGGCCAAGCAGTGTCATCTATTGCAAAGGCTGCTGTTAGTCTTCCATCCTGACAAAGCTAGTTTTAATTTTTTTAAGTGCCGAGATTCTGGGTGCTGTAAAACCAAACTAATTAAAATAAGAGGAATGAACTTTATAATGGCAGAGAATATTTTTTTTACGCAAAAGGCTGTTATTGTCTGTTGGTTCAAAACTTGAGTGCCTACTGTGTGCAGATACATAAGCAGCTGGTAACTAATGCAGACATTAAAACATCTGCGTTAATGCAAAATACTATGCAAAATAATAATGTACATATAAACTACTTTTCCACTTCAGTATTTATTGTCCATGAATCCTGGTATGCAGAAGAATAATACCACTGTAAATGGCAATGTTACCCTTCCAAACCCTTCCCAAAAACAGTTCCATCATATTTGTTTCAGCTTACTAAGTGATGCAGACTTTTTGTTTGTTTGTTTGTTTGTTTATAGAGTTTGCCAGTAAGAGACAGTAAGTTGAAGGAAGTAATGTTGTAAAATTATTTCAACTGTTGTTGCATCAAGTAGCCAATAAGAAGCACCTGAGACTGAGAACGTGGGCTCTTAGAGACATGTTTAACTAACTTCAAATCCAGGGTTTAAGTCCAATAAATTTATCTTTCAGGGTACACAATCTTCTTTGCAAAGCTTAAGAAAAACATTTTTTTCCTTTAATTGTAACAAATGTGGTGCTTGAAAAGAGAGTTGACTAGTGGTAGTGGAGGCCAGTTTTCTGGCCAAGTAAAACATGTAGTTATTCGAAGTGTGTAAGCTTCACATCAAGTTATGTTATCTATGAATTCCAGTAACAAGGCTTTATATGTGAGTTCATGAAGTGGAGCACTTCCCTTTAGAGTAAATTTCAATCCTGCTTTACTTCTCTTGGTGAAAAATATGCAAAGTTCTGTCTCTACAGAATAATCCTCTAATCATCTCAGCTGAGTTGAGAAGGGAGCAAATAAAAATAAAATGGAGCACAAAAGTCTCCAAAGCAGTATGGTGCGGAGATGGAGCCATCTTGGTATGCCTGTCCATTAAGCATAGATTGATATATAAAAATATCAGCTAACAAAAATTCCTTAACGTCTCATATACAAAATAAAATTGTAATAATTAAATGGGAAGCATATTGTCTGTTAATTAACATCTTCGTTTCTTGGGTATTCAGTAATTCAGAAGCATTCTAAAGTACATTAGGTAAATTGAGAACAGTAAATTTTAATCCACATAATGGCTATTGTTGACTTAATTTCATTAATATTCTGAACTGCTCAGCAAAAACAATTCATCAGATGACATGGGAACTTGCACAGTAAAGACCAAACTTCTAATTAGCTGAGATATAAAAAAAACCTCTAAGTAATGGGGGGAAAATAGGAATTCACAAAAGGAAACAATGATCCCTTTTTGAGAAAATTGAACAACGGGACTTTTCTCTCCAGCATGCACATCAGGTTGATCAATACTCAAGTCCAGGTTTTTTCTTTATATTTAAAAAAGAAATATACATGTCATATGTGAAATTGTACCAATGTATTGTTATCTGTAAGTCACCATCTGTTTGGCATGGTAAAAATTGACATCTCTATAATTTAAGTGCAGTTCAGTTTTTCCCCTGGAGAAACACATTTTCTGTTCCTCCAAGCTGCTAGCCTTAAATCTGGAAGCTTGTAGATCCTGTTACACTGATCGGTAGACGTCTTCTTCATCATGGCCACGCTTATAATACTATCTATCAATAGTTGAAGTGGCTCAACAATTAGTATGTCACCATTTTAAAGATGAGGACAGGTTTTGGTTACTTCTGGTTAATTTATTTCATGTATTTTTCTTTAACAACTTGATAACCTCACCTAGGGAACCTAGAAAATGCAGAATAATTTTTTAGTTTAAACTGTTATCAACAAGCTATGGTCTGGATGAGACGTGCTGAGCACCCACAGTTGGACTTCGACTTCACTCAAGATCGTATCCAAAGTCTGGTAGTGACAGTTTTCATTTTCTTCTCTGAAGACTTTTTTCAATAGTCTTATATTATTAATTATGTTTTCCAACTAGACCATTTCTCTACAATGAAGAGTTCTCTTTCACAGCTATCAATTACATGTTTATATGGTGCTTATTATATCAACCTTCTTGACTGGTGGTGGAGTGGTAGGAGAAAGAATAATGCAAGTGTTTCCACTTCTTCTCCTTCACTCTCTCAACCATGCCGTCTTGCAGCAAATGAGATTTACTATTGGTAATGATCGGATAGCAGATAAAGTTGCCTTAAAGTTGTTTTAAAGTTTAGCGAAAATGGTCCAGCGTTTTGTCATTTACCTGTATTAAATTCACAGTCTCTCAGGAGGTCGCTATGCGCTGGACTCCCACGTCATTCTCTCCAATCTCTTGACTGTTTTTCTTCCTGGAGTTAACATTGTGGATGATTTTCCTTATGCGACATGTTTGGTTCTGAAACAGCAAACCCCATGAAAACAGTAGCAACATTAATATAGTTTCTCTTTTTGTAGAGAAGAAATGTTAAGGATATTCTTCCACTACCTAGGTATAAAGTGGAATCCTTTAGCATTTCAAGTCCTTGAATACCAGATACTGCACTGAAAACTGTCACTAAAGTCAGTGGGTCTCTAAGGTGGTCCACAGGTGACTCATGTAATTCTCAGTGTGGGATTGAGGAGAGAAAGGTATAACATGATCCAATTGCTGAAAGTTGAATTCAAACTGAAAATAGGGTGTAAATTTGTAGCGATGAGAGTAATTAACCATTGGAACAATTTGCCAAGGGTCGTAGTGGAGGTCTCCATCACTGACAATTTTTTAATCAAGTTTGGATGTTTTTCTAAAAGATCTGTTGTAGGAATTATTTGGGGGGAGGTTTCTCTGGCTTGTGTCATACAGGAAGTCAGACTGGATTATCACAGTGGTCCTTTCTAGCCTTGGAATCCATGAATCAAGGCATAAGTTTGTACTTAAAGGCAATGTGATCTGAGCTGCAAAATACAGATCCTTATCTGGCTTACTAAGACCCCAATGTCTTGGGGGAAAAGGGTGGTTGTGAGGATTTGGTTTGGCAATGATAAAGAGGACCATTTGAAATATAGAGATTTATTCAAGTATCCAGAGTTTGGATTCAGGAGCTTCTTTAATTCATCTGCTTTGAAAAAGAAGTAACTGAACTGAAGCAAAAGAGAACTCCCAGGGTATGAAGAGAGAATATTTTATTTAAAAAGAAAAATAATCTCCCTGCCATATTGGCCCTCTTTCCAGTCCTGTTTCTTCTTGTTTTTGATTTTACACCAGAATGACATAACCAGTGTGTCAGGTCTAACTTTTAAATGTAATGGGTTTATCATCCCATTTATCTTATTTATATTGACTGTGTGTGTGAATTTATTATTAATATTGTTTCTTTCTCTTGAATATCCTGTCTTGCTCCAGACTCATTATTCCGCTGTAGACACAACTTCTGATGCCTTTGCCAACTGCCTGTAATTATGTGGAATGTAGGTCGGGTGGGATTACTGACAAATATGGTATACTCATCCTCACTGAGTTAGACCACAAGTACATTTGTCTTCAGCCCTCCTACAGTATGTGGCAAGCCCTTCTCTCAGTTACCGATTCTTCCCTCTCCCTTAGTAGACTTGACTTGTGGTTCCTTCCCGGTTCTCAGCCCCACTTCCTTACTATGGCTCTTTTCCTGCTCCCATTTACTGCACTTGTGGTCCTGTCCAACCTACCTCTCTTCTGCTGATTCCAAGCAGCATGGCCAGTTTGGAACTATAGTGACATGTCACATAGCACAGTTCAGCAATCAGGGAGAGTTTCCAGCAATAGAGAGGCAGGTCCGGTCAGCACGGCTCCAGGAAAGATTCCCTCACGGCTACCCCTCATCTACAAACTCGGCAGCCAGTGTCTAAGCATTAATGCAACTATTTGGTAGTGGTTCTGCTGAAGATTACTCAGTCATGGCTACAACAATGAAAGTAGAATGGAGAAGCCAGGTCTCAGACTGAAATGTTTGGGGGTTTTTATTTTTATTATTTAGTTAGTTATAGGAGGACCTGATTCTGTGCTCTCACTTGGGTGTAACTTCAGTGAAGTTACTCCTGATTTGCACCCATGTGAGAGCAGAATCAGGCCCTCACATTTAGTGGGATCTTATTTATGTCCCAGTGGGCTGCTAACTTTCATTTTTTGTTTTAAAGCAAAAGCAAGGCTTCAGTCCTGTTAACACTTACACACGTGCTTACATTTGTGCACGTGAATAGTCCCACTGACATCGATAAGGCCCACAACTATAAATAGGAAGCATTAAATTCCAAGGGTTCCCCCTTCTCCCAATCATAATGTAAAGGTAAAAATGATTCAGCTGCAAATAAAATACTAATGACGGTCATAGCTGTGTCACTGGAGGGCTCCAGGGAAAGGGGATACTTTAAAATGTCATAAATCATTAATGTTTTAGTATGGTGGGGGGGTTGTCTAATCAGCAAGGATTAATCTGAAAGGAACTTTTTCTTTACTTTGTGTTATTTCAGTATATAAACCTTATTGCAGCAAAGCACATACTTAACTTTAAGCATGTGAGTAGTTCTGTTGAATTTAATAAAACTATTCACACACTGAAAGTTAAGCACATGCTTAAATGCCTACTTTGCTGTATGAGGGCCTTAATGCTTTATAGAAGGCCACACAGAAATTACTATGTGACTCCACAAGTGTCTCTGATTTCAGCAACAGCATGTGATTTGCATTCTAAATCAAATAGCTAACACATCATCTTTTAATAAAATAATAGCTTTTGTAAGTACAAACATTCACTAAAGTATAAACATAATGCTGTTAATTAATTACAGTATGTGAATGTGTGTACTGTATATTATTTACAACTGTATCCTTTTACCCTCTTTTTGTGCTGGTTTCCAATATCTACAAACTGTTTTCTTTCTCAATGTGAATTTGAATCCCCAGCTGGAACTTGAAACTTTGTCACCCAAACCCAGAGATCAGTCAGTATCAATCTTTAGAGAAATCGTTCAGGCTACAGATAACTTTTCAGTGCTTTAACATCTTGTGTTCTCTTTGACAAAACTGAACAAGGCGTTAGTTACAGAATTTTACTTCAGTGACTTGCATTGCAGTATGCACAGGTATCATCAATTTGAAATCTCTTGCATTTTTTTCCTAATAGATTTTAAAGAATAGATGTTTAAAAAATTAAAAAATAAGATGTGAAGAATAAATGAGACACAAAACCATGAATGTATACGCCCTTTCACAGCTGGGGTTTTGGCAAAGTGTCATTCCTGCTGTTAAACATGGTGACCTTGCTGTCCATGATTTACTAACTGTTTTACAAACATTTCCTCACTCTGTGAGGTTTGATATGTTCTCCATCCTCAACAGCTCAATAGAGTCACTCAACCACTGAGCCAAACCTGCCTTTGTTTACAGCTTTTCCGGAAATTTTCACAGAGAAAAAAAATGTCTCCTCTTCCAATGTTTTATTTTTAAGTCAACACTTTCTTTAGTTTATTTGTGCAAAACAGCATTGGGATACAAAGTATTGCACTGTATCCAAATGGGAATTACTGCCTTTCTAAAAATAAAATGAGGGTCATGTGAACCAGTACAGAAAAATCTCGAGCTACCGAATTTTAAAAGACCTTTACATTTGGTAGTTCTTTTTTCCAGTCCTGGATTTTTGTAGACTTTTTTCCCACATCAGTGTCTATAATAGAACATAATGTAAAATGTTGACACACAGGAAAGAAACTTCTTTTGCACAGAATTATCAGTGTTAAAAATAACTAAATCTCTTTTCCCCAGAGTGCGTTCTTTCTTATAAAGGCTTTGTTTAGTAGGCTTCTGATTAAACGTATCCAAAGAGTAAAATATTTAAATTATGTTGATTTTGCTAAACTTCAGTCTGGGTCCAATACTGGATTGGTTGGGGAACCTTAAAGTTCCACTGACTTCATTGTGAATTTCAAGTGTTCAGTGGATGAAAAATCAGTGGGCAAAGGATGAAGAAATAGCATTCTGTGTCATTTGTAAAATATTTGCATTGACGGAGTAAAAGCTTAGTTCAAGTCAGGACCAAACTTCCACATTTCAAGTTCCTTCAGGACACCCTGGATTTTGATTTTGCAACCAGTTTGATTTGAAACTTGAGATGGATTAAACACTGTGGTATGTTTATTGACTAAGGACCTCAACCTGCAAACACTTAAGCATATGAGTAACTGCAATCATGGGATTCAATGGGAGTTTGAAGGGAGTTAAGCCTTCTTGGTTAGGTATATGTAGCCTGAGGTCTACACATTTTTAATGTGATGTCAAAAATGTATATCTAATTTTTTATTTCCCTAAAGAAAATATCACAAATGGATTTACTCACTTTTTAAAAGAATCACTTAAAACTGCTCATGCATTGATATGAATTTCTCTATCAACATATCAAGTAGTAATGGCAGAATCTTTGCAATATTACAAATTTTTATAAATTGATAAATAACTACCGGTAGTTTTAAAATTAGGCAAATGACCTAAACAAGGCACACTTTTAATATTTTAAGATATACTCTGGAACATTTAATATTTTTCTTAGTTCCAAGATTTAATAAAATCTAGAAGGAGCTACTATTTGAAGAGCTCCTTATTTCTCTTGCATATTAAAAAATTGAAACACTATAGGCCTGATTCATTTGGTTCCAATCCATTACAGCCCTGCAGAAGCTCACTCCATGGCGGGATAAAGTCTCCTGGGTTTATAGTGAAAAACTTGAAAGCCCTCCATCTTCCAGTTTCCTATCGGGCAGTTGCATAGCAGCCCTGGAAGAAGAGACCATCTGTACACTTTCATGGGGCATTTCTTCTTGCTACCTGGTGGTGTGCAGTTTGTCCTAGAAACCATAACATTAGGTCTGAAGTAATTCCCCTAGGGACAGCTCCAGGCCCGGCCTGGACTACTTTAAAAAAGCTAGTTGGATCTTTTAGGAGAAAAGCTTTTTGCAACACTGGTCTTTTACGAAGGGAAGGTCATTCTATGGGATTGTCTTTGGAGATGTTCCTTCATATCTGTACAATGAGAGAAGGAGAAGGTCCTTTTCAAAGAAATTCAAATCTGTACCTTCCCTACCCCGGGTCACAGGATAATTCGCTGCCAGGTCTCAAAGCCACTGCCTAAACTACTTGACTACAGTGCTTCCCGGAGAGCTTGTGCAATTTTGTATCTGACATCTAGGTACTGCCGTGATTGGTATATTAGAAATGCCTGAAATAGATGGATGGACTTCATTGAGTGTCGGATTAAGTCCATGAGGTGGTAAAAGTGTGACTCTCAAACAGGGTGGCCTAACAGAATTTAAGATTTGATATCTCTGTGGGTATTTTGCACATCACTCAACAATGTTTGTGTATTTATTTTATCTCAGATAACTCACTTGATTCTTGAAAATTATTACATTTTGTATTATTTAGTATTGTCATTTTATCTACCAGCTCAATAGTAATACACTGTATGGTTTTTATAGTACTAAATTTCTTTAGTAAATAAATGTTAATGAAGTTGATGAGCATAGTTGCTGCATTGTATGTGTACAAAGAGCAACACCAGTTTCCTAGTTGTTAGAAAGCAGAGGAAATGTGGCAATTTTGTATACGCCACAGAGAATGTTCCCACTCTAGATAGAACCATCTGATATCACCTCGTAGCTATTTCAGTTTTCCATAAACAGTACTAAGGTCTGAAGAGTAAGTAACCACTATGTAGTACAAAAATATTTGAATTGAAGTACAATATTAAGAGGTTGCTGAAGTCCCTGAACACACTTTGGCGATCAGGTGTTGTTTTGAGAGCTTTCATAGCACTTGCCTTTGAACCCACGGAGACTTGTGAATTTAGGTTCCTTGTGAATTTAGGTTAAAATCCATTGCTTTTAGCAATAACAACAGCAGGAGTGGAAGAGCAACAGGCATTACTCATTGATCCTCACTTTTTCCCCAGTCAGAAAACACACACACACACACACACACAGTCTCACTTTTCTCATTCCTACTTCGAGTGACCTACATTCCCTAGACAAGAAACCTTTTTTCAAACAGATGCTGGTAGAAAACCATACCAAGGGGCATGCAGTGGGGCACTAAATTTCCCAGTCAAATGTTCCGCAGAATCTAGGCCAGAAAAGCTTTTTCTTTCGTTTCAACAAACCAGTTAGGACTTGCAGCTTTCCCTCACGCATTTATCAAGTGGGACAGTATTTTGTAAATGACTGGCATAAACCAGACAGAATGAGATATTTTCATTTATTATACTTCCAGCACATACATTGAGAAAGATTGCTGTCCTGTGAGCTGAGCTAGGGAACATGGCAAGCAGCTTTCTGAGTTCATCCTACGAGATGTTCAGGAATTGCTACAAGACATTTAGGACTTGTTCTGGTTTCCAGTTAAGTTAATGGAAATGTTGCCCTGGACTTCTGTGAGAGCAGGATCAGGTCCATTTTTCATATGGCAAGGTCTTCATGCAGACTTTTATTGGATTTGACATATTGGACTTTGACTATGTCAGGTCTCATCGTGCTTTCCAGATCTGTTGTCAGTATGTCATAAATTGGGCAAGAGAAGAAGGGTTAGTCGCCATAAAATAAGAAACAGTGAATTCTAATTTAGGAACCATATGAACCTTGGTCGTGCATTTTTATGGATGTGTAAGTTGTGCCCACATAATTAAGGTTGAGATGAGTTTTGCACTTAAATCGGGGATATATGAATGGACTGACGTTAACGTATGGTCCATTTGAACGTGTGGTGGACTTGATCTCAGAATGCAAAGGATTTGAAAAACCTGGCAGCACACAAAGGTCTAGTCTCCTTCTTCATACTCATTTGGCAAGATATGTAGATACTCATTTGGCAAGATATGTAAGCATCATCCCTATTCAAGGATTTTGGCTCTCCAATGGTTACTGTTAGCCATGCCTCCTGTGAGATAATAGGTGGCATGCTTTGTTTCAGTGAAAATGTGTAATTTATTTTTTTTTGCACATTTTGATTTCTTTGATCCTTTAAGCTGTTTAACCTTTTCAGGGAGATTTTTCAAAAGTGCCTAAGGGAGGGAGGTGCACGAGTCCCATTAAATGTCAGTATAAATTGTGCTCCTAAATCCCTTAGCAACTTTTGCAGTTGCGTCCCCTATATATGGATGAAATTCAATAAGGACAAATGCAAAGTACTCCACGTAGGAAGGAACTATCAATTGCACACATACAAAATGGGAAATGACTGCCTAGGAAGGCATACTGTGGAAAGAGATCTCGAGGTCATAGTGGACCACAAGCTAAATATGAGTCAACAGTGTAACACTGTTGCAAAAAAAAAGCAAACTTCATTCTGGGATGTATTGCAGGAGTGTTGTAAGCAAGACACAACAAGTAATTCTTCTTCTTTACTCCACAATGATTAGGCCTCAACTGGAGTATTGTGTGCAGTTCTGGACACCACATTTCAGGAAAGATGTGGACAAATTGGAGAAAGTCCAGAGAAGAGCCACAAAAATGATTATAGGTCTAGAAAACATGACCTATGAGGGAAGATTGAAAAAATTGGGTTTGTTTAGTCTGGAAAAGAGGGGACTGAGAGGGGACACAATAACAGTTTTCAAATACATAAAAGGTTGTTATAAGGAGGAGTGAGAAAAATTGTTGTTCTTAACCTCTGAGGATAGGACAAGAAGCAATGGGCTTAAACTGCAGCAAGGGAGGTTTAGGTTGGACATTAGGAAAAACTTCCTAACTGTCACGGTGGTGAAGCACTAGAATAAATTGCCTAGGGAATTTGTGGAATCTCCATCATTGGAGATTTTTAAGAGCAGGTTAGACAAACACCTGTCAGGGATGGTCTAGATAATATTTAGTCCTGCCATGAGTGTAGGGGACTGGATTAGATGACCTCTCGAGGTCCCTTCCAGTTCTATGATTCTGTGTAGGCATTTTGCTGTGCATAGGTCCCATTTAGGTCAGTGAAAACCCGCATGATTGTATCAGAGGACCAAATTTGGCTTTACTGTTTCAACCCCCAAATAATTGTAAGTGGATCATATGCCTAACTCCCTGTTGTACAAAACCTGACGAAAAACTTGGGAAATACATCTGAGTAACATTTAATCTTTGAAGGAATTGCCTAAAATGGGATTTCTTGTTTCATATTTGTTTTGCAAAAAGAAAGATATCACTAAATTCTAACTTCTTTTCGTTTTGTGTTGGTTTCTTTTGGTTACTATGATTAAAGCTGTGAAGACAACACTTTCTAACTGATTCAGTGATGTATTTAAAAAAATTTCTCTAAGACTAGTCTTAAAATGTTCTTAAGTAATTTGGAGGTCGTGTGACTTCATGTCCGGAAAAATAATACTGCCATACTGGTGCAAGGGCATGCACTGTGCTAAAACCCTGGGGGGGTTGCCTTGGCTATTTCTTGGTTTAAATCCATTTTTGGTGTTGCATCCGATGAAGTGAGCTGTAGCTCGCGAAAGCTTATGCTCAAATAAATTGGTTAGTCTCTAAGGTGCCACAAGTACTCCTTTTCTTTTTGCAAAGACAGACTAACACGGCTGTTACTCTGAAACCATTTTTGGTGTTGTTCATCATCCCAAAGAAACGAGAAAGGAGCACAGACTACTTATTTTCAGGTTTATGCAAATGTTTTCACTCTAGTGATGGAAAACTTTCTTGCTTTGCCTTTGCTACATTCATGTCCCTCATGCAGCTAAAAACTTGTCTTTGTGGCCCAGCAAAATTGATGAAGAAATTGTGATGTGTTTAGTCTTGTTTTTTGTTCTTGAAGGAAGCCAATGGTGATATTCCCGTTTACAAAGTAGATTAGATGCCCACAAATCAAGAAGGCAGGTATGAATCTTGACTGTAGATGTCTCTTGAAGACAACTCTGGATGAATTCACTTCCAGACAAGGGAAAAAAGGGTATACTTATCCATGTCTTCCTGTTGGAAACACCGCAAGCCCCTGAAGGGGCTGAATGCAAACTAGTCAGCTCACCAACACTCTCAGCATGCTTGTGGTTCAAGTATATGATATAAGTAGTGTAGAGTGGTTTTGTTGCTATGGGAAAAGTGCTAAAAAAGGCTGTATCTTGTGTAGTGCTCAGATCCTTTGGGTATTTAACGTACAATTTCTTCTAAGGACACTCAGAATTATACCTCTGATTCTAAATTGCTTAAACGTTGAAACATATGGTCTTGTGTTCTGTTCGCTAGGAAACAACTGTCTGTAACCAAGCTGCCAAATTCAAATAAACTCGTCCTATATAAAAAGGGAGTCTGAAGCAGCTCAGCAGAAATATGGAAAGTGTTTTTAAAAGAAAGCAAACCTGAAGATATAGAAAAATCCTAATTAATCCAGTGTCCTATATCAATAACAGATAATTACATGTTAATAGCTTTGATGATTTTCAATTAAAAATGAACTGCTTGTGTCCTCTTGCTTTCTTCTGTGGGCCAGGTTCGCACAGCTGTCATTTATTGTGTTCTCTTTTACAGTAATCATTTTAATAAAATGCAATTATCTGCATAATTAATTTCTTTGACTGCTCTGCTGTGTCCTCCTTTTACAGAGGCCAAAATGTCAAAGATCAAGTAGACTGGGGGAAATAAAAATTCACATTGTGAATGGATATAAAAAAAATACTTGGAATTTCAATGCATTGGTTTCTATTTATCTCAAATGTCAAGGGCAGTGTAAAATGTATTTTTAAAATGTGTTTTTGTATGGTTTGAGCCCATTCTTGGCGTAGTTGTGACTCAAGAGGGGCCATTGTTCTTTGAGAGAGTTTGAGGGGGTTTCTTTGTACAAAGTGACAAAAAGAAGACTTAGAGTACTGGGCTACCATTGTTCCTGTGCGGCGCTGTAAAATTTGATTTGAAATTAGGACCTCAGGGCAGGCCCTTCAATAGCCAGTTTTTATTTTCTGCCAGCATTTTAATCACTCTTGGGTTTAAAGAGGACGACCAGCATAATGCCTCTATGTTTAATAGAACACTCATATCTTGAAGGCCAGTTAACTGAATTCAGGGATCTGTCATCTGCCCAACATTAGTCTTTTCTGCTTCCTGTCTATTTTTGAAGATAGCTCTCTATTCCAGCCAGCTTTCAAAGCAGAACAACTTTTTCTTTTCTGCATTTCTTCATTGTAGCAACATCTCTTTTCACAATCTCTTAAAGAAGTTGAGTAGCCAAGCTGCATTACAAACTTGGTTCAAATCTTAGCGCTGTCAGTAGCCATTAGATCGTATTATTACAACAGCTCACTATTTCCTCAGATGTGGAAGAGAGGGGGGGATTACATTTCAGAGACATGGAATGAGAGGAAGAGAAAACTGATCTGCTGGCCTAAGCCTTACACACCTCATCTGGATTAACCTTGTAGAAACGTGTGAGGAAAACAAGTGAAAATGGGAGAAAAATTACAAACAAAAGAGTCAATGAAGAACTGGCAACCATGTCCCATGTCTTAAGTGGAAGGTAGTGTCAGACAATGGTGCAATATGAGCCTATCCATACTGTATTATGAGAAATTCATTACCACTGTAGATAAGAAGATAGCAAGCTAGTGGTTTTTTTAATTGTTAACTATACTGAATACAGGAAAGTCCTGAAATTGCAAGGATTGGCGGGATACACTCAGTTGGCCTGGGGGGATGGATTTGACTGTAATTGTGAAACTGACTTGATCTGAGGGGTTCATGAAAGAAGTTTAGTAAATTGGGGTTAACAAAAGTGGTATGCTTTTGTATTCAATTTTTCCTTCTAGTTGTGGAGGTCTCCCTTTACAGTCATCTATCAATAGCTGTGTTGAACAGGGCTGGTTCCCTTGCCTTTAACCAGATTCAACTTTCAGTTCTCCTGCCCCGTTGCACAGCTTCATCTGTGGTATGCTGCTGTGACTGGTACTGTAGGAGGTATTCTAACTTGGCCATCTCCCTCTAAAATGAAACGCAGGGTTTGTGACTCTTCATGCTTATGTGGGCCTAAAAAATAGGGATCCTCTGGTGTATCGTGAGCTTTATATTATAGTGTGATACCCTAGCAGCTGACTGCAGAAAGCAGCAATATAACGCAGATAGTACATTTTAAAAATTCTGTAATTTAAACTCTTTTCTGGTGCTGGATTGAAAGACCTGAAGGTTGGAATCCATGTTTATTGGATGGTTCGGTTCACTCATCCTTAGTCTCATGTCCACTGCCCACTGAATCCTTGGTGTCTAAGCTGAGACTACTAACAAGGGTTCCAAATATGATGGTGGTATTTATGATTAGGAATGGGACTTAGACCACCAAGTGATTTCATGTAAATCATTAAACACTCTCCAGATGGTAACAACTTCTGGTTAAATCTGAACTGGTCTGATTTCAAACCAGTGGCCTAGAGTAGAGGTGAAATACTCCCCAACACATAACCAGATTTATACAGTTGTACATTATAATGGATTCCTATGAAGCAAAAAATTATATGGGGGTTTTAGTTAACCATAAGTAGAACAGTTTTCAAATGCAAACAAGAATCTTGCAAATTTGCTTCAGCCATCACATGTTTGCTTCCATTTTCCATTTTTGTGTTTAATCAACCAAATCTTGTATCTGCTCCACACTTTTCCCAACACAGATGCAGACTGAAAGTGGCTAAGCAAAGCTGGACACAGCGAGAGGTTACCATAGTCATCATCTTATAGCACAGCTTTTCATTCACTTTCAGATGTAGCTGTGTGGGTGTCTACATAATGTGGGAAACTCTTTTCATTGAAGAATCTGAATATTTTGTAAGGCAGTGAATAGTCGCAAATAATCTTTTCTGTAACACTGAAATAAAGAACAAATGAGCTATTCTCAGAAAATACTGAAGCATTATTGTCTTCAGTCATTTTACAGAACTCCATAGAAAAAAATATTCCAAACTTGACAGATTCATATCCTAACCCTTTTGCTCATTCGTCAGAGAACTGTGTGGTTTGGACAGCAGGGCTCAATTAAAGCAATACCAATTAAAGGAACAGATCTGTACTTTCTGTGCATGAAGCTAAATGTTTTAAAAAATAGAATAAAACTTTCTAAAGTGAATATCTGCTAGAGAAATAATCCTGTTAAAAAGAATCTCTAAAAGGTCAAACACATTAGAAGGGCGGGATGAAAACAGAAATCTGATCCATTAATTTTTCAAGATAGAAGGAAGTTACTATGATCTCTCGGGTTATCCACATCATCTTCATTTGATATAGTTAAAGCCTTGTGTAAAATTAGTGTGATTATTATAGGAATACCCATTTTCTCATGTTGTTGAAGGTAAATCGACTTTGAACTGTATGCAGCATAGACGCATAAAAAGCCCAGCATAGGTGCTGCAGTTCATCACTAGGAAGGTCTTGGGCAAACCTGCAGAGAGGGTAGTTGAAATAGGTTACCCAATTTCCCAAGCCCGTCGTATAAAGAGAAACAAGATGGAAGAGACAAGTACTCTTTGTTCACCAGCCAACTCTCCTCCATTTTTCATTTCCCACCTCTGGTCTCCTTATTGGATCTCAGAGAAAGAGTCTTGGGGAATTGGAGTCCCCATATGGGTTCTCCTTTGTACAGTTCCTCTTTTGGCTTTCCCTAGTGATAGATTGGTCACAGACCCACTTTATTTTGATACATCTCTACATGCATGTATCTGCTAAGAGAATAGCTGGGTTAAATGAACACTTTTTCTGTGATCCTAAACAATGGAGACTCTTTAAGTACAATAGTAAGGGTGATACCATGCCATTCATGCAGGTGTGGAGGATCCACGCTAGGCCATCCTTACCATTTAAGTCTTGCAGTGGGGCTTAAGTCCAAGAGGTGGGGTAAAGGATCATTGGAGATAAGTCAGGGAGGGAGTCCTGAGCTCTTGTGTTTATAGTTTCAGTGGCCCCAAACCACTGCAAAAGAGAAGTGGCAGCTCCCTTCTCAGCCTGTAAGATGGAACACATGCCACTGAATGGCTGTGGTGCAGCTCTGTGGACTGTGTGTGGGTCACACGGTGAAGACCGTTCCACGCACCCTTGTAGCTCTTCACTCAAAGCCTGGATTTGTTCCCTTTGAGGGAATACACCTGCTATAAGAATTAATTTTTCTGAAAATGAAATTTTGCATTTATGACTATGCTACTCTGTAGGAGTTTTGTGCTCCTCTGTTTTATTAAGAGGTTAGTGGCTTGTCTGTCTGTCTGGTCTAGCACAGGGTTGGGCCGGTGTCCTAGAGTTCTACATGTGCCTCTGGCCCTGACTTGCGGTCTAGTCTTTATAAGTGACTTACCAGGTATCTGTCATTTTTCCTATCTGTAACCCTTACCTACATCACAGTGGTGTCATGAGGATGAATTACTATTTGATAAGGTCAAACATTGTGAAAGTGCTAAATGTTATCTATCCTAGGGTTTTCTGTACCATCTCATCATTGTTATGTGTGTATGTATATGTATGTGTTTGTGTGTGTGTGTGTATATATACAGTATATACACATATGTACATGTGTCAGCATGTTATTGAAACCAATTGGCCTTATACAGATAAAACTTGCAGTAAGTAAGAAGGATCTCCAGGGCAAGCTTGAGTAGATAAGCACTGCCCCTAACAAAACATGATTAACATTATACATCTCCTGGTATAGTTCTTCCTAATCCACTCCAATGCTTGATTTAATTTTCCCTTTCTGTAAACTCAGATCCAGCGTCACCAGAATGATTTCAAGGGCTCTTTGCGTATGGACTCTTGCTTTCTTTATCCCTCCCAGGTTTTCTTACCAAACTCTCTTAAATCTGTTCAGGTGGGGAAATATTTAAGAACTCATTGACATCAAGACTTGAAACAAGTGTCATGAAACATTGGATCAGATAGTAAAAAAATACAGTTGTGCGAGTATGAATGTTGTCAAAAAATGTGAGCAACGGATGGCATTTTTAATGTTGTGTAAGGGTAGCACCCTGGGTATTTCTATGCTGAAAGCTAATCAATATACGTTTTTAATACTAGGATGTCTATGGTATTCTCTTAAGTCATACAGATGAAAATACATTACATACTGGGTGGGTTTTGTGTCTTTTGGACTAAGCAACATATATTTTAATGCACTCAGTGGATATTTTGTTTAAACATATGCTTGTTTCCTGATAGTTAGGGCCAAGTAAGGAACAGTGGTGTGAGGTTTAGTAGGCAACAAAACAATGTAATTATTCTAGAGAAGATAAATAACATTTTGCTTGTTCTGAATAATCAGTCTCTGTTATGTGTCAACGTGAGCACATCTTGTTTTATCAGTTTGCATTTGGTTTTGCTTTTTATAACACGCTTAAAAACCAGTCACAATTGTCTTCACATTTTAGCAGGTTAACATTGTATAGACGTTTTAACAACCCGTTTTAAACTTGTATTTTTTTTATCAAAAAGAAGAATTCTGTCTCTTTCCACAGTATTAGGTGTATGATATCAGAGGACTTTATTGAATATTTTATTGACCGTCTGCTTGCCCTATGCTAACCTGCCTGACATCCTAAGTTTCTCTCTCTCTGGAGATGCCATGTCAGTTCTGATTAAGCAGCAGAGCATGAATTTTCCCTTCATATTTCCTGTGAATAAACTTCATCCCAGCAGGCAGACACTCTACCCAAGTGCATCATGGGAGTGTCCAGATTTTGAGCACAGAACAAGGCATATGAATGGATTTAAGGTGGTATAGACAAGTGTTTGCTTTACAACAGAAGTATTTTCCCTGTGGGGCTTACATCAGCATTTTGTATAATTTTGCTTTACACAAATGTAAAGGTATTGAAGAGGAAAATTTCTTCCCCTGGCAAGTTAATTACTTGACTTCTCATAGAACAAAAGCTTGAAGCACAAACTAAAGAGAAAGTACATCTTTTGCTTAAAATAGGTAACCTATCTAAGAACATAGATTTTATTTGCAGAATAGTTTATTATGAATGCATTTTAATTGACTTAATTTGCTTCCAAAAATTAAATGTCTGTTCTGTTAGGGTGTTACATATTGACATTTTGTTTTAGTTTCCATATACCTTCCTTTTGTGTATACATTTTATATTTTATATCTCCTTCCTTCTTCCTTCTTTCTCTAGAAGGGCACAATAACAGAATATTGTGCTACACATTTTTATGATCATATGAACACTTGCAAAAAATGTTGTTTTTGGCCATTGGTTATGAAAGCTATTTGTGTCTTGAACCCTTCCCGACTCCTGCCCGGTAATGTGCCCATGTGTTTGCTGGACTGCATGACATTTGCCAAGTAATTTTAATACGAGGCAAGTATAAATCCTGCATAATTCTATGGAAGGTTGACAATTTTATTAATTACATTTCTCAGTATATAATGGTTTCTTGGCAAACTAGCTTCCAAGTATCTTAGCAAGATTTTCAGGGCTCAGGAAGGCTCAAGCCATAAAATATTTGTTCTCAATGTAATTATTTCTCTTCGTGTGTTCTTTTCGAATTTTGAACAAACTTTCTCTAAATAATTTGTGTGTTTTTCTTTGGGAAACAAAAATTAAAAACAGACACTCTCAAAGGAAAGGCAAAGCTTTTGAATAATAACTTGGGCTTGAGTTCCGCTAAGGCTGTAAATCTCTTGAGTGAAAATAAAATTTTGAAAAAACAGAAGATAGTTTTTTATATTGAAAAACATATTTTTATTGTTGTGGAGCTAAATAATTAGATACTGTTGGATCAGATTTTACTGCCATCACTCCACAATATGACAAACCTGCATTAACTGCAAAGTCTTCTTAACCCAAAGGGCAGGTCTACACTACGGGGCTAAGTCAACCTAAGTTACGGAACTCCAGCTACATTATTCACGTAGACGTACCTTAGGTCGTCTTATTGCAGTGTCTACACCGCGCTGGGTTGACAGGAGAAACTCTCCCATTGACTTACCGTATGCTTCTCGTTGCGGTGGACTACCGGAGTCAACGGGAGAGCGATTGGCAGTCGATTTAGCGGGTCTTCACTAGATCTGCTAAATCGACTGTGCATCGATCCCCTGGTAAGTGGAGACAAGCCCAAAGTTAAATTAGGGAGGAAAGAAAGTAAATGTTGTTGTAGAGCTGTAGAAAGAGTGGGAAGATACGGAGGCACTCTTCACGGGCCCCCCATTCCTGTTAACAAGCTTTGCTTTTTATCCAAGAAAATTGTGGTTTTACAGTCTTAATATCAACAGGCAGATTACTTGTTGCAACTTGTTTGTTTCCTTTTTAGTGTTTGCTGATGATCTGCCTCTATAATTTTGAATAATTAACTAAAGGTTTCTTTTAGCAATTTCCTTGCCCATGGAACAAAATACACTGTATTACAGAAGTGTCAAACTATTCTGGAGATTTTATTGCCTCATGAATATCACACATGCTTTTAGTGTTAGAACAGCTATTATTTACCAGAGTTTATTTGCACTGGTTATTGACTGCCTGGGTTGTTAAGGTTATTTGATCCCGTAAAAGTTATGCTCATCTTAAAATTGTTGTGATCTTGTTTATATTCTAGTTGTATGGTGTCATCATCTTTATCCAATACAGGCAGAGAAAGCTGGGTGGATAAAGGCAGATATTTAATTTCTGGGCTCGTGGGACCAGGGTGAATAAATCGACAGTCATGTGTTGATTTCAGTGTCCTAATTTTGAATACTTTTAAGCTTTTTCCTCACATAGGAAGGAAAGACTAAAGGCCAGATTTTCAAAAGTATTTAGGTTCCTAAAGATACATTTAGGCACCTAGTGGGATTTTCAAAAAAAAAAGCACCTAAGCAGGTTAGGCACTTAACTCCCATTGATTGGCCTAATTGCTGTCCAATGTGATGTTAGTCCAGTTCCATAGAGTTCAGTGGCACTGAATTAATGAAGCTAACACCAATTCCCTGCAGAAAGATTGAAGAGTATAGTCTCATGTATAACTCTTTGCACATCAAGGAGAAAATATACCCGCCAGGCCTCTTCAACCTAGAAGGGATTGCTGAGGCCAGCACTTGGCGTTTTAAATTTCACAAGAAATCATTGTTACTAGATCTGCAACTTCATAAAGAAATTACTGTCCTGAACAGATCCTTTTTCTGCTCCCGTTTCTCCAAGCGCTGAGTCATATGTTCCAGTTGTGTTGGGGGGGAAGCTATAGGGTGAAATATGCAGATATTTTATACATCGGCCACAAAAGCAACCACAAGCCAGCATCTCTTCCGTGGTATCATGCCATCCAAACTTGCATCACCAAATATTGTTCCCCAGCAAAGTTCCGCATAGAACGCAAATTTGCACAAATGAAGTTGTGGCCTGTGAATATGGGGGATGAATCAGAGGAAAACCAAATTATTATGTATAATGCACTGAGGAATAATATACTTTACTATGGAAGACACATAATGTGAGTAGGCTTGATTCTGTAGTCCTTTTTTTTTCTGCATAGGGACTGCCAGTCTGGTCCAAATAAATCATTGTTGCTGTGGGAAATAGTAATGTGTTCTCAGCAGAAATCTTCAACTTGTTATGAAATGATATAAGCATGTTGACTGTATGTAGAGGCCATTTGCAAATGCTGGTGTATGAGCACAAAACCTCTGACTATAAGAGGGTCAGAATAGTCACCGTATATTGAACAGCAGGCATCTAATCTGTCCCTCTACTCCAAATGGCACCATACAGTTCTCTGCTTTGTCCCTAACAAGGACTCCACATCTTTTAGCTCTCTACAATGGGTGTTGGGCCGCATAAACAGAAGGGAACATATGATGTGTCTAGAAGTTTCATAGTCTTTTACATTGAGGTCCTGCAGAGATTGTCCAGGAAACAATGGTATTGTTGATTAATTTGCATTCAGTTTCACACAATTTGAATTCTGAAGAACTTAAGTACATTTGTCGTGGTTCCCATATAAGTAACTAAGCCATTCCTACCAGAAGTATTTTTCAACGTTCTTTAACAATGAGTGTCTTCATTTAAAGCTGGAAAGCTGAGAGGTGGGTGACTCAGTTATTTTTCTCATGAAATTATAGCCAAGACATTAAATTCATAATTAAGCACGTATTCCTTACTGTATCATTAAATAATTCTTCACGTTGGCTCTGTTTCTGTAGCCATTACTTACCAGAAGAAGCACTTATTCATGGAAATAATAGCATGGAAGTAAATGGACCAGATTCTTCCCTCTTTATTCACACTGAGTAACACCTTGTTTTGTGAGTAGCCCTTTGCATTTCAGTATGGTTGCTCTCATAGCGAGTAAAAGGCACACACTGTAGCCCAATGAGACTACATGCGTAAATGCTTTAGTGGCTACTGAATCAAGCCTTTTATAACTCAGTGCATAGAAATGTGAGAAGAAATACATATATGCTAAATTTATATGTATAAATGCCACATTTATATATCTACAAATGTGAGGGGGGGCATCAAATGTAGTACTTTAAAATGTTTTGAAGTGTGTGTGTGTATATATATACACAGACACACAATTGTGCAAGGTTTCCTTCTCATATTATATATATTTAAGAAAACTTTTCACAATAAGTAGGAGGGTGGGAAGATGATTATGGGCATTTGATTAATGGACTTCCTTGTAATTCCTTTTTCTGTCCTTTAGATGCAGATTTACACGCCATTGGTTTCAGAGTGTAAATTGGCTTAAAACTTCAAAGGTTTTGGAAAAGATTCCAGATCAATGATCATCTTTCCTGAATGATCAGCTTATCAGCTGTCATGTGTTTACCCCCATCTCGAGTTTCTACCAGCTCAGGGAGTTTATGAAATTTTGATGGAGAAATTAGGTTGTTGCTCATCTTGTACCTTCTTGCTCATAGTATTGACAGTACCAGTGAACTGCTTGAGGCAGATAGCATCTCAGTGATCACTGTGCTATTTCAGCTCTCCACTGCTGACAACATCAGAAGTGTTTTAACAGGGTTTTAATGGGCAGCCTCTGTAGCTCCTTGGAGGGTTGCAAATAGCTGCCGTGAAAAACCTTTTCTGCCGCTCTGAGCTGACATGCCCTCCTTTTCTCATCCAGCTGCTGCTTGTTTATGTGACTGCAGCACTGGTGACAAGCACTTCTTATTTGTGCTGGGCACTGTTGAGACTGCAACCTAGACAAGACTCTGCATCCTAAGAGTCCACTCTCAAGAATAAAGCTAGAGCTATGAAATCACTGGGGGAAAACGACATTCTGAAAAGAGAGCTCAACATTTCATTCTCTCCATCTGCTCATTTGCAGATAAATAGTGCGTATTATTTCGATCGATCTACAACAGTTTTCTAAATATATCTGTTGATCATATCAGTATATTACTGATGACATTCCAGGACCATCATTAACTTCAGGACCATCATTAACTGGTTTTGAATCACTTTATATGCAGGTTGATGACAACTGTCTTTACCCCCTTAGCAGAAGACATAACTTGTAAAAAATCAGTACTGTTCAAGGCAGGAACTGATTGCAGTGGGCCACTTTCTTGTTGACTGATTGGCCTGTTCTTCTTGTGATCAGAAATGATGCTATGAACACTGCTTTGTCTAGAATATACATAAACTCTCTATTTCCCATTATGTTTCCTGTAACTAATGTGCCCTCAATCAACTTCCAGTTGAGTAATTCCAACCTAGAAAAAAAAATCAGTGTACAATACCCATGGGAAGTAAGACTAGAAACCCCTATTAGAAAACCAGCACAGACCAAACTTAGAAGATCCACTGACATATAAACTTAATTCAAAAAGTATAGGTTTTCACTGAGGGTTTGTGTCCTCAGTTTAATAGTTTCTGTGACTTCTTCAGAACTAGTATTCTGTTGTGCATTCTTGAGAGAAAATATACTGTACTATATTCAAGTCCCCATAAATTGTGTAGCATCTCAATTTTTACAACCAAAAATATACCTTGTGTAAGAGTTTGAAATATTATTTGTGAGGAAGCAATGAAGGGTTGTTTTGGGATTTATTTTTTGTACCTACTAGTGAAATTTAATCTTTTCAGTAGTCTGCATCATATGAAAGAATTGTATGTCCCAATTCAGTCTGTCTTATCTTCTTTTATTCCTCATGTAAACATATAAGTTAAGATATTTGAATTGTGTACAAAGAAGGAATGTGTAATTAGGTAAGTATCTGAACAGGATAGCGAGTAGGCAGAAGGAGAGAGAGAGAGAGAGAGTGTCAATAGAAGAAGCACTTGACTGACAAGCACCAAACCATTCAAAGAAAACTGGTATAAACATAAGGACAGGTTTCAGAGTAACAGCCGTGTTAGTCTGTATTCGCAAAAAGAAAAGGAGTACTTGTGGCACCTTAGAGACTAACCAATTTATTTGAGCATAAGCTTTCGTGAGCTACAGCTCACTTCATCGAAAGCTTATGCTCAAATAAATTGGTTAGTCTCTAAGGTGCCACAAGTCCTCCTTTTCTTTTTATAAACATAATGCTTCATCTACAGAATGTTTTTTAAAAACAAAACAACAAAGCCCCTCCCTTCTTGGCACATTTCCATTAGTATGAGAATGTGGCATCACAGAACAGTCCTGTGGTATGCAATTGTGTTAAGTGAGAGGTGTTACAGATGGTTATTGGATGGATAAAGTGCCCTGGAGCTCACAACTCTCCCAAATGCCTGGAAATTCTCTCAACAGCCTTGGGTCTAAAACCCAAGTTTTAAACCTGAGTGTAAAGTAAAAGTTAAATCTCGTATGTATTAAAAGCTACAAATGAAATTTAAAGGTCATTTTAACTTGCGAAGATTAAAAGTTCTCCTTTGCTGTATTCTTCTGTCTACTCTGCTTACAGCAAATCCATTCAACAGCTGAAACACTTAAATACCAGTGTATTATAGAAGCTACTTCTGTTTAAGACCCATTATTTCAGTTTTTAATGGAGCAGAGCCAGTGTCTTTGCAGTGTTTTATTTATACCCAAGCACCAGATCCATAGGTTGGGGAGAAGAGGAGAACATCTGAGCTTGTAGTCTCATATTGTCAACTGTAGACATTGAAATCCTTTCCTACTCTTTTGATTCTCTGGGGTAATTCATTAAAATGATTCATCGCTCGGTAGGTTTGTGTGTGTAGTGGCTTTTCACATGGGGAACTTATTAGTTAAAGGGGTTTTTGTAATATCATAGTTAGCAAAAAGAGCAGGATGAGACTTTGAACTTGGTAGACTTTCTTTGAGTATGTTCTGGTCACAGGCTGGCTTATTCAAAGAGATTTGTGTCCAGAAATGCCCGACTTTTGCTGACATACACTGATCTCTGAGCTGAATGAAAAATAAGATTTAAAAATATCTTAAGAGCAATAGTAGGATACAGTTGTAGAAAGTTGAGACAATCCTTACTGTAATATACACATTTTGGGGCTTAGCTAGTTAAATTCCCAGATTTATAGTACATTCGAAAATACACTATTACTGCGTTACAATCCCATGTCTAAAATAGCTGAACTTACCTTATTTGTTTTACGATAAATCTTAAGAGGGATGATCTTATTATAATGTGTTAATGTGTAAAGTTTCTTTCTGTATCACATAAATTATATATTTATTTATCTAATACCTTCACCTGTTTTGTTTTGTTTTTATGTAAAGAGAGCACGTCTGACTGAACGGCAGTGTGGTCCAGAACATAGGGATTTGGAGTCAGCAGACCTCACTTCTATTCCTAGGTCAGCCACTCACAGACTGTATGACTTAAGACACCTCTCTGTGCTTTTGGTTCCCCTCCCACCCTTTGACTGTGTTGTCTACTTAGATTGTAAGCTCTTTGGGACAGAGATTGTCTCTGACTGAATGTATGTACCTCTGGTATAAACGAGGGCACAATGGGACCCTGAACTCAGCTGGAACCTTTAGGTGCTATTGTAATACAAATAATAATCATAAAGATTAGGGGAGAAGCACATATCTGTTTTTAAAGATAACCCATTTGTTTAGTGGGTTAAGTGAAAAACCATTGGTGAGTCTTTGATTTGTGTCTCTAAAGGTACGTCTGCACTGCGATCAAAAACACAACGGCATCGACTCTCGGCGCTTACGTCAGCTGACTTGGGCTTGAGTTGCAGAGCTAAATACAGCAGCGTAGCAGTTCTGGCTGGGGCTGGAACCTAGGCTCTGAGACTGTCCCCCATCAGTCTCAGAGCCCAGGCTCCAGCCCGAGCTCAAACAGCTACACTGCAGTTTTATAGCCACGCAACACAAGCCCCACAAGTCCAAGTCAGCTGTTCCGGGTCTTTTATTGCATTGTGGATAGTGGATATTTACACATCCTTCCATGAGTAAAAGTTTTTTTGCTTGGGATGTTTTACTTTCAGTATAATGACTAGGGCCTAATCCACCGAGTCAGTGAGAGTCTTTTCATTGGCTTCAGTGGGCTTTGGACCTGGCCTCCAGTTCAGGATTCTTGCTTTAGTCCTCCTTTCTCGTAGGAACAAATGATTTATTGCTTAATATTTGTACCCTTCATGATGCTGCTGCTGACATTTTGTGGCATTAGTTTGTATTTTGTGTTGATCTTGATGAAGGGCAGGAATGGCAGCAAGTGTTGTTTTAGGTTTATTATAACACACATTTTTTGTCACCTTAGTTGGTTCAGTTGGTGCTTTGAAATTACTCTTGCATTAGTGTTGTGCCTCAGGCTAAATTGTTGACTGCTCCACTGTTCATGTTATTTCCCTTGCTTTTATGTTCACTGCCATCCTATAGTTTTGCTTCACTAATTTGGGTGTGATGGTATGAAATATCACTTTGGGTTTTATCCTGCAACCTTTACTCATATGAGTAAGGCTTAAGCCTTCAGGACGTTGTGTTGAAGTTAGTGAGAATATCTGTGTGAATAAAGGCAGTGGTATTCAACTCGCAATTAGTGAGTTTCCCGTTTGCAAATAATATTTTAATCTTTATTCTTGACATGTTGAAAAGAAAAGATTCTTTTGGAAGGTCAAAAATTCGCTAGTCGTCAGAGCCACATTAGCTTAAGAGACTGAACTTAAGTCGTCGTGCTGTGTATCTTGTATAGGTGCATTAAGTAATTTCACTGATTATATGTTTCTGTATATATCTCAGCAGGCTCAGTAGTGAGATCCCGGCAGTGAGTTAACAAAAAGAAAGGGCAGCCATTGGTTCCCTGTTTCTCTAATGCAACAGAACAAAGACTGTGTAAAAGGGCAGTTGGTAATTTATCTAAAATGGTGTATTGTATCCAGGTTTGTTTGGGTTTTATTTTTATTTTTATTTTTTAAGATCCAAATTAGATTGTGCTCGAGGAAGGAAGGTATTTAGAATTCTTTGAATCAGTTAAGCCAAGTTTGTCATTTTTCTCTAAGATCAAAATGAAATGGGGGTAAAGTTGGCTTGAAAGCCATGTGGGACTATTGGTAATGCTGTCATAAACTGGAAGCCTCAGCATAAAGACTTCAGCGCCCAGTTGCTGGTTTGCATTGCGCAATGAGGGTGTGTAGCGGTAATAGAGAGGACTTTGCAGGATGCTAAGGCAAAATAAATATATCTTTATCCTAAGTGCCTTGGGACAGGCAAGATACTGAATAAAGGGCACTCTTTTAGTCCTACAGATGCATGCTGTATGGAATGCTACTGTCCACATTGGAAATATTTTCCTAAAGCTAGTCTCTGGGTAGAAGACTGAAGGGCTTAATCAAATCAAAAAGATTTTGAAGTATTCTTTTCTTATCTAGTTTTTATGTTTACTGAACAGATGAAGGAAAATGTAAGATTCACAGCAATAATTTATTAATAATAATGATAATATTAAAAATGACATGCACACAACACTCATGCCCAGAGATTCTGAGTACCTGAAAAATTCATTGACATGTAACTCTGAATGTCAGTTTTGGTTTCTCAGGATTGTGCCCATACTCCTGATTTGCTCACAACAGTTCCCATAATTAATGGCTTTGGGCCTGCTCCTAGCCCCACTGATTTCATTGGGTTATAAATGTTTCCTGCCTCATGAAGTGAAAATTTAGGATGATAGTTGGGGACCAATAGCCAATTATTTTATTCAGTATTTGGATATTCAGGAGCAGGACATACATGTTAATGAGTACTTGACTAATTGTTCTTGCGGCTTTAGCAGATTGGGGCTTTTGTTTGCCCATAAAACAGAGAACGATTAATCCATCTGGACTAGCATTCAGACTCCTTTTCTTCTATTTTTTTACTAGGCCAAAATGAAAAAAACGGTGCCATTGCTGTGTATTCATTAGGGTACAAATGAAAAGACTCGTCCTGCAAATATTTGTAGTCACATGCTGCAGAGTTTTTTAGACACATTTTATTAAGCAACTGCTGGATAAAACCCTATCAGAACTAATTTTCATTTCTATAAATCTCAGAATATTCGTCATTCATTAATGAGGATGAAGGCAATCATGTGTACCAAAGCCACACTGGTGTACTTTTGTGTTCTGGCATTTTGAGGGAAATGAATATCATCTCTCTTTCATTTACTGTCATCACTATGACTTCCTTTGTTTCCACATGCTGAAGTTTGGCAGTCTTGGAATCAGTCAGATTATTTATTAAATATAATATTTACCCTATACTACTTATTACAAGTCTGCATATTCAGTGACAGAATTGATTCTAGCTGGTGCTGCTGCACTTTTAATGTTACCTTTTTTGTTCATGTTTGTTCCAACAGAGTGGCCACTAGCACAGACAACATGAACTTGTATCACCCGCAAACTGACAACACTGGAGCCATCAGTTTATCATTATCCCTGCTAGTGTATCTGATTTAATTTTCCTACAAGTGGATTAATTCTTAAAATTGCAGTGCTTTTTGCTTGTTAATAGTCAGTAAATGATTCTGGGGGATGGGGGAATGGAATTCATCAGTTTTGTAGTCATTTTAATTCTTCCAGTTTTAAGTTGTTCTATAAATATGTCTTTATGGATGAAGTTTTACTAGCTTAAAAACATCTAATTGAAACCAGTTGCTTCAATCTCTTTGGATCAAGAAGGCAGTAATAAGCAAAGAGAGTATCTTATCCCTAAAATCCAGAAATACTTAGTGACTGGTATACTTGATGCATGTGTAATCAGTTTACTTTCAGCTTCTTGTTTCATCTAAAACCTTAGCTCTTTTGGTGTGATCTAATACTAAAGTGGAAGGGTACGTTTGTGCTTGTTTCTAAGACCATCAACGAGTGAAACAAAATGATGAAAAAAAGCTCAGGATGCTGAAAGGTTAAAAAGCATCATATTAGTCTCATTGCATCTTCCTTTGTGTCAGAAATGTGCTTTAGAATATTATTGCACTTCCCAAAAATTAACATTAGGTTTCATTTGTGTCAGATTATTATTTTGCTGTTAGCTCTTACAGTAGACTTTCAGCACAGGAATTGTATGTTTTCGGTGGTCATACAGCACCCAGCATAACAGAGCCATAGGATTTTTGGATGCTATCATAATATATAATTTACTACTTTTACTACTGCTAGTAATAATAATAATAGCTCAAGGGCAAACTCCAAAGGGGAAAAAATTGTACTTGTTCCCTTTTTTTGCTATTTCCTGATCTACAAAGAGGAGCTTAAAGGGTTTGGACTTTTTTTTCCTCTTGTTTTATAGGTTAGAAATGTGGGTGCTGTCTAGCCTGGAAGATATAATGGCTGAAGAACTAATAAGAAGGTGACATCAAAAGAAACAGGAAATTGAAAGTTGAACACTTAAGAGAGGGAAGGATTTTTAGTCATACTGGTTAAAATTTTCTGGAGTTCGATTTTGTTAATGCCTCTCTAATGTAAGTGACTAATGACTATTTTGGACAGAGGAAGCCTTCGTTAAAGATTTGACACCTGTCTCTCTCCAGTTTAGGTGCATGTGCTAACAATGCACATCCTATGTGATCCCGAAGAAGTCCTCTAGCAAAACTAGTGAATCCTGTAGTTGACATTCCTGATATTTCTAATGTGGGAAGCAAGCAAAAAACAACGTAAAAACCAAAAATCAACAACATCAAATGACCTTCACCAAATGTTTTAGACCTTCTTTATACATTATGAAGGAAAAAATAAATGACACAGGCCCACTTTTAAAACAGATTCTTTGCAAGTAAACTTAACCAGTCCGAGATAGAAGCAAAAAAAGTGTAAGACATATGCATCTTATTTTGCATCTCTCTCTGTACATATATCATCACTTATCTAAATGGGCAAGTTGTGACATGGACTTTTATGCAAAAATTATTTAACTTGGAAAGCTTTACATATAATTCAAAATAAGCAACTCACAATTGTTCTGCTTGATTTAAAATATATATCTAAATGTAGAATTACTGTATCTGAACCTATTAATCTAGATGCATTAAAATAACTGTTGCAACATAAATTTTCAAAACGTAATAAATTTGGAGCTTACATTTTGACATGTTGCCATCTCAAAATACATATTAGACTGAGTGTGTGCCTTCTGTGCAGTAACATCTTATTCTGTTCTGGAGTGAAGAAACAGTGAGAGTTAGACTTCTAAAATATCTTTTTCTAGGACTCTGCGTTGATAAACAAGTAACATTTCACACAAGCCCTTTCTTAAAAATCATTGCTATTTGTTGATTTTAAAAGTGCGCACACATATTTTGTCCATAAAAGACGTAACCATTACAACAATAATCAGAGATCTTTTTTCTTGTACATTTTTGACATTCTGCAGATCTGAGGTATTCTGTGTACTAAGGATAGTAGGCTTCCCTTTGGAATTCATATGTTTCATTAAAAGCCAGGGGCATATTTGGTTCAGGAGACCTGAGGTGACCTGTAATGGAAGCTGTCCTTTTGCTGCTTAGCTGGATCATCATTAGAAGAAACTGAAGTACAAGGCCAGGATACCTCATGATAGCATAATAAATCTAATACATTAGTAATAGTAAGAACTTATGTAGCATTTTATATGTTCAAAGCACATTACAAACATAATTTAGTTCACATAACTTTGTTGAGAGGGGAAGGTAATCAATTTCCCCATGTACAGATGAGGAAGATTAACTGACTTCCACAAGGCCTCAGAGAGAGAGTCTGTATCAGACCTGGGAATAGAACTGAAGAGTGCCTCTACATTTTTGCATAGGGATGTCTGACTTTGAATCTTGATCTATGTTCATAGGCTGGCAGGAGGTAAGAGAAGACGGCACCCTTTTTTGGTAAACATATCTTTCCATTGACTATGTTGTCCCATTCAGAAATTAATTTTTGCCTTTTTTCTGTACTTTCACTAAAACTATAACCCTATTCTCGCTACATCTTCACAGTTGAGTGGCTACAGGTTTATTGACAGGCTGAGAAAGAAAACATCTACCAGTTGTCGTGTCAGTGCACACAGTGAGCGTGTTCATTGGAGAGAATAAAGTTGGAGTTGTGATTAAGCCACTGGACTGAGACTCGGGTAATCGGGCTTCCATTGCTGGCTCTGCCGCAGAGTCCTTATGTGGCCTTGGCCAGGTCACTGGGGGTTTACCTATGTGAGAAACTTGCACTGGTTTAACTTTAGGCGTGATTTTAAACCAGCTGGTGCAAAAGGCTATATGGACACGGTTATTTCAGTTTAAACCAGTTTAGCATTAATTGATTAGGAATCTCCATAGCTTTTTGTTCCGGTTTAACTAAACTGGTTTTAAACCCTATTTAAGTCAAACTGGTGCAACTTCTGGGTCTAGAAAAAGGCTGAATCTCTCTGCATCTTAGTTCCCAAATCTCTGTGTATCTTAGTTCCCCATATGAGGGCAATGCTTCTTTTCTCTTACTTGTTGACAGGTTTGTATAATTAGAGTATAAATTCTTTGAGGCAGATACTATCTGTTATTATGTTTATGTAGAGCACCTAACATAATAGGGCCCCAGTGTCAATTGGACCTCTAGACATGACTGCAGTACCAATAATAATAATCACAAATACAGTTAATCACATTGCGGTCAAAGACAGTTATGGGGAAAACGCACAGTTTCATCTGCACTAGCCAGGTTATCTTTCTGGACCCCTGAGTCACAGCTGTGATGACTGAGAAAGAAGTGCTGTACCTATTAGCTCCTCAATCAGAATTAGCTACCAGACAGCAGTGAACAGGTGAGTTGTCTCATGGAGATGCTTTAGCTGAATCCAGGGAGTTCTGGGTGTTATAGATTAATTGGTTGGTTTATGAACTGCTATCCATGTGCGTTAAAAAATGGTCTTTCTATCCTAAATCAGAATGCTGGGTTTGAAAGGTTGCATACGATCTACAGTAGCTATCTATCCTGTCTAGCTGTGTCTCTCTTTAATTATATAAGCCTTTATTCTGTATGCATCACCACTGTTTCTGTGCTATCTCTATAAGGCTACCTATCAACAAAGCAAAATGAATTGAGCATAAGCTTGATAGTAATTGGTTTGCTTGCAATATTTAATCCATTGGCAAGTGAGGCTGTGCTTTCTAATGCTATGTGCTTAACTGCTCATCCTTTCTTTTGTTGTTGGTTATTATTTGTACGATGATATTGCCTATATATCCCATCTGAGACCTGTTGTGTTAGGCACTGTACAAATACATAGTAAGAAACAGTCCTTTCCCTAAAGAGAGCACAATCTAGAAGATGTATTGAATGAAAAAGGATAAATAAAATGATCATTGAACTCCTGTCCCAGGGATCACAGGGACTGCTGGACTGGATCAGATCTGTCGTCCATCTAATCCCGTAGTCCATTACCAACAGTAGCCAGTACTAGTTGCTTCAGAATACGTGCAAAAAATCCTGCAGTTATGGGATAACATGTCCCTAGGGAAAGTTACTTTCTAGCCCCAGTAGTGAGAGATAGGCTTAAGCCAGGGAGCAGGAGGGTTCCCTAATGTTCTGAATATTTAATATTATAGCCCTAAATATACTTTATGTACTTTGTCAGTTCCAATATTGTGTATTATAGTACACCAGTACTAACCTTTGGCCTACTTTCTTAATATTCTAGTAACTGTAGCGCAAGAGCAAGACAAGCATGTACACGCACGCACAAACCAAACAAACTAAAAAGGGGCTGACTTCTCTGGTTTAACATGTTAATTTTGAACCCTGTTATGAAATTGGCCAGAGATTCCTGCAGGAGAACTCACCTTTCAGTAAGGTGACAGTCCATCAGCATAGCTGCCTCATACGCCAGCTGCCTTACTCCTGGCATAAGGGGGCAGAGGAGACATGCTGGATGTGGTCTGGAGGCAGGATGAGAGAGGGCCTGAAAGAGCCAAGCTTCGCTACGGCTGGTCCTCTGCTGATGTACAGAGCTTCCACCTCTGGGAGAAATTACAGCAAGCCTCTTGAGGCTCTAACTTCCACCAGGACGAGGGGGCTGAGGCTCAGAGAACTGCCACAGTCCATGACATGGAAGCACAGTGAAGAATTGGGACCTGAGTCAGAAATAATTATTCAGAACATGCATTAGAATAACCAACTTTTTTAAAAGATATTAATTGCAAGTCTATGCCATAGAAACCCCAGCAAAACCTAACAAGGGCTAAATCCTGTCTTCACCTCTTCGTTTCGTGCAACTATAGGCACAAAATGGTACTTACCAGAGCTGTTCAGACAGTAGAGGAAACGCATGGTGGAGTAGCAATATGCTCGCATCATCTTCGGCAGCCACGTGTTGCCCTCCACAGCTTAAGGCCAGCCATGCCTACTAGTTGCTGGACATGTGACTTCTTGGGCAAGTGGAATTGCAGCAGGCCCAGCATCCAGTCTCCTCTCCAAGCTCACTCACATAGGTCAACTAGACACATAGCTCTGCTGCTGCCTGGGTTCTACAAAAGCTCACCCGGCCACCTTTTCTCTTAACTGCCTGACATAGGGTAAGATTTGGCCCAAGCAAGCTTAGGATAGCTGGAATTGTTAGTTGGTTTTACAAAATGTAGTGAAACTGTTCAGTTGTAATTATAGATCCAAGGGATCTAAACATCACACTTACATTCTGCAAAGCCGTAACGTTGTAAAATGTAACGTGTGCCCTGCTACCATATGTTACCAGAGTTTACCCTGACTACACAGCACAGAAGTCCTTAAAAATAAAGGAGAAATGTAACAAAGGAATGGAAAATCTCATCAACTCACACTGTATCCTAGATGCTGCTTCTGTGCCTCTGTTTTGGCACTGCTTGAAACCTTGATGTAAGACAAATAGAAATGTTTTCCTAGTGGCGTGAGATGCAGCAGACTGCTGCAGCTAGTGTGTGTTGATAATGCAAAATGCAAAATTATGTTTCTTCTATCAGTTGGGAATTTTGTGGAATTTGCTTCCATTTGACCGTGTTTCCAGATGGAAATAAGCAACTGCCTTCTTTGTTCAGGGCAATCTTCATTTAGTTTCAGTGTTTTTTTCAATAGTGTGCTATGAGATGTTATTCTACTTGAGTATCTGGAGGCTTTCCCTCCTTTCTGCCATTCTTTCATAGCTGTTCCTCTTTTTGAACAAATAAGACCAATTCCAGTGGAAGGGTTATAAAGTTGGTTGTATTTTTAATTGTTTTAATGTTTTTTTTATTTTTGTAGTACAGTAGTCTAGAACCCTGTAAAAGTTAGTGGTAAAATAATTTTTTAAGGGCAGACTGAGTTCAGATGGTTCAAATATACAAATTCAGTTCCAGCATTATTTGGATCTTCGCACCTCAGTGTCCCAGTAGAGAAATCAGATATTGAGTTTTTACAGGTTTTGCTGTAAAAACTGAGCCCGACAGAACTTTTAATGACTAATGGATTTTGCAGAAGTGATTTTACTGCCCTAGATGTCCATTAGCAGTTTTGGGCTTATTTCTTTGCTGGAAAGCTAAATGGCTGTTACTTGCACTTTTATATGAGTTAAATATTTGCACGAGATGACATTTGTAATTGTGGTTTATAATGTACAGTACTGCCATTTATAAAGTAAAAAGAAAAGTGATACAGAAAATTGTCAATATATTTAGGCATAATATATTTTACCTGTGGCTTAAAGCATGTATCATTAAAGTTTCTGTCTACACTATGACAGGTTTCAGAGTAACAGCTGTGTTAGTCTGTATTCGCAAAAAGAAAAGGAGTACTTGTGTCATCTTAGAGACTAACCAATTTATTTAAGCATAAGCTTTCGTGAGCTACAGCTCACTTCATCGGATGCAACGATGAATATCCGATGAAGTGAGCTGTAGCTCATGAAAGCTTATGCTCAAATAAATTGGTTAGTCTCTAAGGAGCCACAAGTACTCCTTTTCTATCTACACTATGTCATTTCAGGGCAAACTCCATGCAGTTCTGATATGTCTGTTGAAGTCTCTTAGGTGCAGATTTGGTGGTGTTGAACTTCAGTCAACATCAGTTACATTGTATTAAGTGTCTACTGCTGCCCTTTTGCTTATGTATCCTACTTTATCAGTGATGGTGGGATTTTGAAGTATCCTGATAATCCTGGGGTGTTTTTTGTTTTGTTTTGTTTTGCTGTGGGGATGATTGATAAAATATCTTTCCACGAAATGAGGAGCCTAATAAAGCTGGCATTTTTAAATCTTTGTTGACCAGCCAGATATTTACCAAAAATAATCCTGTGTTATATGCTGTCTTGTTAGACAGATACAGATCTTGACTCTTAAAACATCCTACTGAATGAAAAGAAATATTTGTCAATATGTAAATAATAATATTTTTATCTATGTAATTCCAAGAATTAGCATGACATTTTAGAGATAAATATGGAGTCCCTGCCTATATGGCTGTACTCTAATACCTAGACTGTTACTTCCTGCATTGTAAGATGATACAGAGCCAGATCCTGGGGCCCAGCCTATTAACATCCCCAGTGCAGCTCAGCAGTGATGTATGTCTGCAAATGTAGCTTTAAAATCATTCTGGCTTTCTATGTATCCTGGAGTCATCAGATAGTAGTCCAGGCCCCGAACAAAATATAGAAACTCCTCCATGCTGCTCTACGTTATGCCAGTTGCCCTGGGACCTAAGGCCACCTCACCCCTCATTCTGAGTGTTGCACATGTCTACACAGGGAAATTGACCGGCAAATCTATAGCAGAATAATTATTCTGGAATAAAGTCACTTTTATTCTGGATTAGTGTGTCCACTCAGGTGAGTTATATCAGCATAATTATTGTGGTACAATTTATTCCACTACAACTGTATTGGTAAATTGCCCCATGTAAGCAAGGCCCTAGGAAAAAGGTGATGTTGGAGCTGCTATGGCAGCACCCACATTGCTTAAAGATTTCCCTGTGCTGGGGCGTCCTCGGACCATTTCCTCTGGGTTTGAATCTGTTTTGTACTGGGAGACCGGCATCAAACAGATGGTGCTCTGGAGGATTGGGGTTCTTGTTTCCAAAATTTACATTTTTTTTAGAACCATGACGGTAGTAGTACAAGAAGATATTTGAGGTAAATAATGTGTGGGCCAAATCCTGTAGTCTTTACTCAGGTAAAAATCTTCTTACGAGTCAGTGTTGATTTTAAAAAATTAATTATTTTACTAGTGATCCAACAATGCAAGAAAGAAGAGGGATGATTATTATGTTATGAAGAGCTGTACAATCTACCCAGAATAAAATCTCCTTTTGGTGATTTAGGTTTTGGGTAGAGCTTCGGAAAGTAGTACTTTTTTTCAGCTCATCCCCCACCCACAATGATTTCAATTTTTTTTTAAAGATTTGATCACTCTGTCAGACAAGGGCTGAAGATCTGTTCAGCTTAGCCCTCAAGTTAACAAAGTGGGTAGCTTCTTAGCTTGAACTATCGATAAGCTGTAGCTTTAAAGTAATAAATGTTTAAATTTGGTAATCACGTACGTTGTTAAATGTATGTACTGTTATTTCAAGTCACACATTCCCTGCCTTAAAAGTCTTACAAAGATTTACAAAGACCAGGCACATGAGCAAAACGTGGAGCAACAATTCAGGGAAGAAAGGACAAGGGGAGATGATAGGTGAGAAGTAAAAGGATGAAGGATTTTTGGACGAAGTTGGACTGTAGGGGAAATAGTTGGAAACTGTTCCAAGCTAGGGGCAGAATGATAGAAGGTACAAAGGGCAGAGAGGACAGGGAAATGAAAGGAACAGGTAGACAAGACGCACAGGCAACAAGTGAGAAGAAAAGAGATCAGTTATATATGCGAGAACAAGTTTATGAGAAGCATGAGAGAGCAGATCCTCAGCTGGTTTAAACTGTTATTACTGTATATGTGGCACCTTAGAGACTAGCAAATTTATTTGAGCATAAGCTTTTGTGAGCTACAGCTCACTTCATTGGATGCATCCGATGAAGTGAGCTGTAGCTCACGAAAGCTTGTGCTCAAATAAATTGGTTAGTCTCTAAGGTGCCACAAGTACTCCTTTTCTTTTTGCGAATACAGGCTAACATGGCTGCTACTCTGAAACCTGTCATTACTGTATATATCACAATGGCAACTTACCCCAGCTGATGATCTGCTACAAGGAATTTGAAAAGGATGAATTAAGTCCAAATTTGATCTTAATCTGCCCTTCCTTGTTTTTTCTATTTAAATCTGACCATTTAAAATAATTAGTAATTGATATGAAACAAGTGAAAAATAAATACTTAGTCCTGCCTTGAGTGCAGGGGACTGGACTAGATGACCTCTCAAGGTCCCTTCCAGTTCTATGATTCAGTGAAAATCTAACGTTAAACATGGGATTGAGCATCTAGGGGAGATATAAAAGTTAGGCCACTGCCCACAACAGAATTGCCTTGGTGTCAAGGAGTGTCCGAGCTGTTAGCTTCTAAATGATATTGCAGTTCTGGCATGCAGAAACAAGGGAATCTCAAGTAGGAGTCAAGAGGTTATGTTACCTCTATAGTTGTCACTAGCTGCTGGAATACTGTGTCCAATTCTGTGCCCATAATTAGAGAAGAATGTTGATAAATTGGAAAGGGTTCAGAGAAGAGCCATGAGAATGAATAAAGAATTAGAAAACATGCCTTATCATGATAGACTCAAAGAGTTCAATCTATTTAGCTTAACAGAGAGAAGGTTAAGGGGTGACTTGATTAGCAGTAAGGGTAATTAACCCTTGGGACAATTTACCAATGGTCATGATGGATTCTCCATCAGTGACCGTTTTAAAATCAGGATTGGATTTTTTTCTTCTAAAAGACATGCTTTAGGAATTATTTGGGGGAAGTTGTGTGGCCTGTATTATACTGGAGGTCAACTAAATGATCACAATGGTTCCTTCTGGCCTTCGAAGCTATGAATAATGAATGAGTGCTGTATAAAGATAATGGAGTAGAGTCTCCAGCTGATGTAAATTGGCACTGCTTCATGACTTCAGTGGAGCTAGGACAGTTTTCACCATTTGAGAATCTGGCATAATATATACAGTTGGAATCGCTTTACTCAACAGAAATACGGCCACCTCTTACAGAAAGATTAATCAATGATTCAGAGCCATTGTATATATCCAGGGGACTACAGGGGAATTTTATCACAGACCAAGTAATGTAATTACCCAACTTGGAATTTGGTCTAGTCCTGCTAGGCGTAACACCTTCTCTCCCTAAAGAGGCCAATGGCATACATACTTTACGACTTCACATCTCAGAAGAAAAATGGGACCTTCTGTGGCTCCTTGGTACTTACTTAGAGGGCAGAGCACCACCTACTGAGCTTCCTTCTTGACTTACGATCTCTAATGAGCTGAGAGGGTATGTCTGCAAATATATAAATAGCGTAGAATTTGCTATTTGTTAAATGGCTCATTTTGACTGCCATTTTTGTGGACCTTGGATTGGCACTGTGCTTTCAAACCTAAGATTTAGAGTTAATGATGTGCAGCACGTTCGTGTGGGATCCACGTTCTGTTTGCATCAAGACTTTATCCCCCTGGCCGTACCTCGTCTTTTTCTATTTATAGTGACTGTTCTGGCACCTCCTGGTCAGAACTTAAACCAGAGCCAGCCTTTAAAGCAACTCCAGCATGACTTGGATGTGGGTGAGGCAAAGCAATTTGGAAATCACTCCCAGCTGATGGAGAAATTACTTCCAAGCAAGCTGGGTGGCTCTTGAACTGTTGTTCCCTCAGCAGAAATGAGATTAAAAAAATATTGTTGCTTTGACAAATAGGCTAATGAGCCACTCATGTTGCTTTATGTATTGAATATAGTTGCGTGACATGTATTATTATTTTCTAATTATATTATGTTATAAATTATTAACAAGTGTTTAATTTCTATCCAAACAGATCATACATAGGGGATCACACACTTAAGAATTGCAGCAAAATATAAAATTGCTGAGCCCTTAATAGATGCAAACTTGGAGACCCTGGTTATTTCTACCTTTTTCAACAGCCAGCTATGAAACTTCCTTGACCTTTTCACCTTTAAACTTTATTTGAACTTGGAAAGAAGACTTGTGAATCGTAAGGCGGTGGGGAGGGGTAGAGAGCAGGACTGATTATATGTTACCGTAACAGTAATACTAGCAAAATAATCCTCCTCTTGTGTATGAGTTTCTGCTACTGCAAGCTTCAGGGTAATAAGCTCACATGACATGCCTAGAGGCTAATGCTGGCCTATGCTTTTTTTGTACATATTTAAACAAAGGCTGATTATCCAAACAAGAATTTGGACTGCATCAACTGGACCAGCTTAAATTATAGTTAGTAAAACTTGGCGCCTTCGGAGCTTGGAATGTTACAATTACAGCTGGATCCTCATTTGTTAGGCAGCCTTACAAAATAATAAAACTGGAGATTTTTATCTTTACTGGACCAAGCTTAACTCTTTGAATACAGAGATGTAAGTGCCAAGTATTACAGTTACTGCTTGAGAAAACCATTCCTCTTTACCACTGTAAACATGGTTTGTGTTTGTGTTCTGTAGTACATGGGGCAAAAAAAAGAAACTGTTTTAAATCTTACAAGTTGCATGCCAACACTGGTATTCATGCTGTGACAAATGTCACTAATGGGGGCATTAATTGTCCTTCAGAGTTTGAGATAAGTAGAGGGAACATGAGCATCATGTCGCTTGATCACCTTTATTTCACTCTTATTGTGACAGTATTATTTGTTTTTCTTTACTTGGCTCCTCTTCATGTTTTCTGTCACTGAAACCAGGATTTACATCTATGTATATGAGTGATCAGTGGGTCAGTCAGCTATTAAGCTCTCAAATGTTTTTTTCCGGCAGAAAACTTTGGTCTTAGGAAGGTTCCTTAGCCGGACTCTTCTTAAGCCTTTCTGGTTGTTTCTGCAGTTATCCGTTGCAATCGTTGTGGGATTGATTCTGGAATTAATAGGTGGTGCAGGAAGTGCAGACGTGTCAGGGTTTGATTTTAGCAAAAGTGGTCTTGGCCATTTCATTCTTGTTTTTCATTTTGCGCAGAGTGCAGAAGTAGGTTGGTTTTGGGTTAGTCAACTTAAAGCCCGATGCAGATGCCTCACATAAATAGTAAATGTGGCTGTTCGTTCATTTAAAAAACATCATGATTGTTGGTTCTGAAAATTAATGTTCTTTTTCTGAAACTAAACATGGGAGCAGGGAACTAGATCATTTGCTGGTATAAGTCATAATTTCATTAACTTATATGGAGCTACGCCATTTTACACACACTAAGGATCTCTCCGGTGGCTTTTTGCTCATAAGTGAACTGTTTATCTGCACTTTTTTAAATAACATGAAAGCATTTAGCATCTGCATCATTCAAAGAAAACATTTTTTAAGTACGAATGACTGAGACCTCAGTAATCAAAACTTTCTAGAATTATTTTAGGGCCTAGCTAACCTCTGTTATACCAGGTTATACCAGGAATTTAATAATTAATCTTTACTTTTCATTATAAATGCAGAGTGTATAATCACTACCTCACATTAATATGTGAACTTTATTTTGAAAGTTCTGTCATGTAGTGGTAGGGGATAATATGTCATTGCTGGGATCAAGATACTGTAGAAGTTCTGAGCTTTGTTTTATTGAATGGAAGGGAATTAGTTTTCTCCTATTTATAACTGAGAAGTTAAAGATTTTAAATCAAGATAAACTTGCAGATTCATAAGGTGCAACTGATTCTGGGAGAAATAGTACCAACTGGGAAATAAGAAAGACCTAAGGAGAAATTGTGAGTTAATGTTTACTTTTTTATTACTATTTTAATCAAATGGCTTTACAATTGACCTTTTGAATTGTAGCTATTTTAAAAACAACACACACGCTGCACACCTACTGGTAAGCTCTAACTGGTTCAGAGTACAACCACCAATCTGCTGAGCAATATGGGGCGCCGCAAGCTCATCACTCTGATGCTCTGCACTGGCTCTATGTTGAATACAGAGTCCAACTCATGGTCTCTACACTGATATTCAAAGTCTTCCATGGTAATGGCTCTAGCTACCTGAGACATCACCTTGATTTCTGAAACCATGACCTTCTGCAGCAGTTGCGTTTCATGGAACTCTTGACCATTAGAGGAGACCTCTGAACATTGGTGACACCTGGATCTAAAATTTGAAACGGGCTGGTTTCGGATTGATTAATAGCTAGGAACTGGATGCTTTTAGAGCTCATGTGCAGGGAATTAGACGAAGATAAAGAGTTTCCCTTCTTTCTTCTTGCAGTCACGGATCCCTGGCCTGTGTTCCCCATGTAACCTGCTCCCTTGCAATTAGTTCTTCCCATTGGACAAACAGGCTAGTGAAGAAGTGGGGGTTCCCCAGATTAGCCTTTTTCATGAGCAGGATCACTTAGCAACTCAGAATTTAATTTCAAGAAACCGTATCGGATGTCTGGCCAAAAAGAGTTCTTTTCTCCGCTGCCGTTTATTTCTCCATTGAATCGTCTCACCTTATGCCACAGTGAGATGATTGAAATAGTGCTCTGGTGATTTAAGAGGTTTCTGATCTAAGTACACATGCTTCTAGCACCTGCAACACCCATCAGGAAAATACCATTGGTAATAAAACAGAAAGAAGGTTAGTCTGATCAAATTAGATATTGAAGATAGGTTGATGATGGCCTAATGGTTGACAGAAAGAATCTAAAATTTTACAGCCTCTCTTAGGAGGTTATAAAAATCTTTTCAGCTGCCAAAAGGGAGTCCACAAATGCGGTCAACATGTGTAAATGAAAGCAACTTATTATCTCTGCGAAAAACTAAATTTCAGCCCAACAACCATGCTTTTAAAATGTGTTCCTCAACACCATTTAGCTCCTGGATGAGACCTTCAGTAACCAAAATAACATGCATATTCAGGAATCTGTGTTTCCCTTCTCTCATCTCTTGTCTCATACAATTAATCTTCTTTTCCTCCTCTCCCTTCTTCCTTTGCTAGATTTATCCCAAGGTCGCCAAGGGAGTGAATGATAGGATGTGAGATGAGAATTATTCACCATGGTAGGAGTCTCTCTGCCCCTTTTGCTCATATTTCCCACCTTATAATTTCCTTCCTTTCTTGCCTCATGGAAATATTCACTTTAATATTTAAAAAGCTCAGACTGAGTAACACGGAGATGACGAAAGAATGTGCAAGTCATGTCCCAAACTTCATCAGAAGTAAAAGGAGACCCTGAGTAGAAGAATGGTTTCAGAGTAGCAGCCGTGTTAGTCTGGATTCGCAAAAAGAAAAGGAGTACTAGTGGCACCTTAGAGACTAACCAATTTATTTGAGCAAATAAATTACTCAGATAAATGCTCAAATAAATTGGTTAGTCTCTAAGGTGCCACTAGTACTCCTTTTCTTTTTGAGTAGAAGAAGTTTCTCCAGCCACTTAGAGTTATGCTTGGAAAAGGAAAAGAGGCGATTTCTTATAGGGCGTGTGATTCATACTTGCCTACCATGGGTCAGGTTCTGTCCACAACCCTTGTACTCCAACTGTTCTGCACAGAGCTGGGTGAAGTCTCCTGACTCCAGCACAGTATAAGGCAGCCTGCTGTAAAAAGTATTTTAAGTCAATCCTTAGAATTTTTCCTACAAAAGATACATTTGGCAAATGTGCCTGGTATTTAATAATAATAATTAAAAAAAAAGTTGTGAACAATTTTGGCACAAACGTGATTACTATAAAAGCTACTGTACTCATAATTATTCATTGTTCATAGTCCAGCTGCATTGTAATAAGCAGAATTATTTTTGGGGTGTTTTAGTTTATTGACTGTTTAGTGGATATTATAAACCCCTGTGAAATGGCTTGTTTTGGTATATGATTGCCTAAGTCGTCGATTTTTTTTATTTGTAATAGCAAATTATGCACACACAAAAATAAGGATACGTTCAGCTGCCTTGGATTTTAACAACCATAAAACGGTCTGATCTTGCAATAGCAGTTGAGGTCACAGGATTGGGTCCAAAGATTGTATCTTCAGGCAACAGCCCAATGTTGTCTTTTTTTTTTTTTTTTTTTTTAGGGGCTGATTTTAGTTATTTGATGAAAAAGGAAAATGTTCTCTTTTCTTGAAGATGCACAGGACATTCTAATTTAAAAGTAGATATCGCCTATAACCATATACTATATCTTAAATTCATGACTGCTTTTTTGAAGTCTGTTGGGGGAAGGTGCTAATATGGTACTAAGAATATTCTATTTCTATCCACAGTTAAGAATTCACATCATGGCAAATTTTATTTATTTCTTCATCTGGCTTCTGATGAGGGTAGAGTGGGGAGGAGGCATGCTTGGGATGATTAATTGCACCAGAAATAAAGTTGATTGAACTTTGTAATTTTCCAGTGGCTCAAAAGGTTATTTCCCAAGCAGTTATTTTACATGTGCAATGTATTTTATTTCATCCACTTGTTTATAATGTTCATCATTAATTACATGGAGGAATGATTGCCTCTTAATACTGGTTTATTATTGGACTCAATCATTATTTGATTTCTAAAATTCCATGTAAAATCTCCTATGTAGATATGGTGGCAGAGAGAGCCTAAACATAAATCTGTATTATTTAGAGATCAGCTACATATAATTTTTTGAATTTGCTTTGACATGCTGCTCCATAGTCTCTTCCATGAACAAGGACTAATGTTGTCTATAGGAACTATTCAGTCAGAATTAATGTGTGGAGAGGTCAGTTGTCAGGAACATATTGTTAGAAATACTTATCTTTAAAGGTTTCCAGTCTTTGAATAGAAAATGTCTGCCATGCAAAAATATGAACGTATCTGAGTTTTGAGTTCTACAGAACATGACTGGTTACTTTTTTCCAGCTAGCTAAAAATAGCAAATAAAATAGAATGTTCTTTGTCTATTCATTTATTCTCATGAAATTCTCTGTTGTAATTACTGTTGACCACAATACCACCTACTGGTGAGAGCAGAGCTGATCATAGGCCAGCTGCTTTATTACTAACCACAGCTGCTCTTAACTTTCGCAGATGTTTCTCCTTTCAGGCTGGCCAGTAAAACTTTATTGAACAGCTCAACATCAAGGGCAACATGCTCTACCTAACTGGCAGCTCAAGATCATATTGGGCTATAAAGTCAAAAAACAACAAACCTTGCAGTATCTATTTTTCCCGTCCCTCACCCTCTCCCTAATCTTTCCATTTCGTATACCAGTCCTTGTTAAACATCCAGGGCTTAATTTGTGCCAGGCTTGCCAGCACCTCTGGGCTTGGCAGTTCATAGTCCCAGCACTTCTGGGCTTGCCATGTCAGTTATGAAAGTAAAAAAAATTGCTTGAGCCCAGGCACCTCTTTCATTACAAATAAAGCACTGTAGCCATCCGCAACAACGCCCAAAAGAAATGTAAAGTCCACTTCAGATTTCTGCTGTTGCTAGCCATATAACATAGCAAAAGGAAACAATGTCTGAGGGGTAACTGCTATAAAGACTAATACTTCTGCTTGTTTGAGAACTAAGACTTCCATGTTTGTGTTTTTATTTCTCGATTCTGGCAGGTGTACACACCGTTCCCCCTCCCCCCAAACTAGGTGAGAAAGTTTTTAGAAGTTTAATACCAATGCTTGTCTAAACTTCTCTCTGAATCTGTTCGGTCTATAAATCAGATTAGGAAATCTCACCAGAACGGGGTTTCTTGTGAGATGTCCAGCACTTTTTGATTTTGGCAAAGTCAAAAATATCTCAAGAATAGCTTTTCTTGAGGTATTTCTGCTTCCTGTACCAGCCTTACCCAAGAAGTTCAGAAACAATGGTCTTATTCTTTAAACTGTTACCAAACTTTTCAAACCTCAGAGGTTTGTACTGAAGGTACAAATGAAGGTTTAAGCCAGGTCTTATTTTATCATAAACTTTTCACAGAACCAGTTATCCCATAACTACTGCAAGTCTCATTCCTCCATATTTGGCTTACAACATACAGATGTACACAGATGAAAGTGTAGCTTGAAATATGTCCACCAACACAAAATCCAATAATATGGTCACCAAACTGGTATCTGAGTAGAAGAAATTCTACTGATAGTTATAGCAGTGTCACCACATGCTGTATTCTTTCTTCAGCAACGAAGATATGACTTCAATCACTTCAGTTTCATAACACTGAATTAAAGAACTGAATTGGCACAATCTACTGATATTAAGATTCTTGATGTTTCCTCTTAAAAGGCTTCTAATAGCTTAGAACCCCATAAACTAAAATGAGGAAAATCACTCTCATTCTCCTAAAGACATTGCAGCTGATGAAAAAAACCAAAAAAAACACTTCTACCAGTTGAAGACTGTCAGTTGAAGACACGTCAGTGAAGTCTTTTAGTGCTTGTCTACATTGGAAAAGTATACCAGTATAAGCTAAGGTGTGACTTTAAACCAATATAGTTATACTGGTATAATCCCTCCCAGGTGGAAACTTTTATTCTGATATCAGTGGGTCCTCTTCTTTTGGTTTACCTTATGTCGCTTGGGAGTTAAGCTAAACCTCAACAGCTACTCTTAGACTAGAATACAAGTGTTGACATGGGAGGTTTTACTGATATAGTTAAACCAATATAGTTATACTGGTTTAACTATTCCAGTATAATTATACCAGTGTAATGGGTAAAATTCTCTTGTGTAGACAGTCCCTTAAAGGGGAATTTCAGAAAACCACAGACTTGATTTTGGAACTTGTGAACACACCAGAATAAGTAACTGGGTTGGGTTTTTCTCAGCATCAACATTCATAAATGATAGGTCACCAAAAGTGGGTAGGGGCGGGGTGGCGGGTGTATGTAACATGTGCCTGATGTACAATTTGCACATGTTGGAGGAATTATTCAAATGCAGTTCATGAAAACATTGCTTTTGTAATGGTGGCAGAATCTGTGTCTGACGTATTAGTTTCAGTTGTAGTAAGTTAGATTGACCTAGTTAATCACTTAACTTGCACACCCACATTTTTAGACCATTTTTGTTCATGAATCAATGTTTTTTGTGTCTTACCATTAGGGAATGTATGTTGTTCAGTAAGTTGTCCCTATAGAATCAATATTAAAGCATGCTGTGGTATGAATCCTGCAGATAAGCAAGCAGTGGTGAATGAGTGTTATTTTTAAAATGACTTTATTGGTAATCCAGGACCTGAAGCTCTGAGATGCTGAGCATCTTTGACTTGCAGTTACTTCTGTGGATGTCATGGGCATTTTGCAGTATTGGGCCCAAAATGGGCAGTGATTCTTTACCATAAACACGCAGTGCTGAAATATCAGCTGGCACATCAGCTAAATCAGCAATTTATAATCACAGAGTCCACATTTAACACAATACTAGGTTCCAGATGATCTGAGTTCAGAGTATTCAGAACAGTGCTCAGCAGAAGTAATAGTGACCAACTTAATTTTTTTTTAAAATGTGGTAAACTGGCTTAGGGAAGGCACAAGAGTAATTTCACATGAGGAGGGAGTTCTCTCTGTGTTCTGTACAGAGCTCAGCTAAGTTCATGTGTACAGCATAATGGAAAATTTTGCTTAACGATTGCACTGTACTCGATTAATACAAGACTTCATTGCTCCCAGTCCATAAATCTTCTCAAACGTACGTATGTACTGACAAATATTTTTAAAACAACATAAAAAAGTACAAGTGCTAACAATTTTGAAGATTAAAAAGTCAGATAAACTGTAGTTCACTTACATTACATGACTCCCAGACAACTGGGTGAGAGAGGCTTTCTTTGCCATTTGCAATATTTTAGGTACAAGAGGAAAACTTTGAAAAGGGATTGTTCTCCATGAAATGACCACAGTTCCAACTGAGAAATATCCTGTCCTGTACTCTATCAGGCAAAAATATCCCATAAGTCAAGAAGGTACTAGGGAAGTGCCAGAGACAGGAAGGTTGGAGTTAATGTTTGAAGGGCTGAGGGGGAGCTAATTACGTTTAAAAGAAATGAAAATTGAAAAGGATAAAACCTCAACATTTGGAAAACAAACTGCGGCTATTTACAATATGTCAACATAGACGTAGAGCGATCTCAGTGCTTTTCTGGCATATGTATTGATATTAAATTAGTAATTGTGTTGTGCAGGTGCTTGACTTTTGTTTAAACAAACAGATGCTTGAGTATCCAGTCCTTCAGAGTTCATTCAGTGAAAGCAACATTTTTAAAAAAATCCAGGTGTTTACATAAATTAGGATTTCTACATATGTTAGCAAGCCTCTTCGTAAATAGAGAGGGCATGGGAAAGCATCCCCAATTACCTTTCTGTCACTTCTCTCATCTACCTGTAATGTATTATTTAAGGGCCCGATCCTATAAGGTACTCAGCACCTTCAACTCCCAGTGCAGTCACTGGGAAATGCGGGTTCTGAGCACCTTACAGATTCAACTCCCTGAAACTCTAGTGTGTGATTGGGTTAAGGATTCTCCCTGTGTTCAATTCATAGTCCCAAATCCTCACTCTCCACTTTCAGTGGGGAATGGGGAGTGCTGTGCTTACAGCACGCTCCTGTTTCTCAGTGACAACCCCTCCAGTCTAAGGGATCTGAAATCCTTCCTTGGCCCAAATGGCTTTGGCTGTGAGAAGGATGGAATACCAGCAATGGGTAAAGTACAGACCGCCTAAGAACTCAGTTAAGAAACATAGTTATTTCAGCCAGATGTATACAGGATTCTTACGTAAAGCAGCCTCAAACTATCATCATTTACAGAACTGACTTTCTGGACCCAGGTGTTTAACAGTGAGGTAGAGACTGTAAAGAAGATGTTTATAATGGAGTTTATGTTAGACCCAAACTGTTTGCCAGCCTTATATCAGAAATGGTCTGAAAGAGCATTACAATGGTGGCAGTTTAAGAAAGTGTGTGGGGGGGGGAGGGCGCGGGGGAGGAGAAAACCTAATAAAAATAGCTGAGATCATTCAACAGTTATCAAGAAACAGATACTGCAGTTTTATAACAGAGAGCACTAAAAGTATATGCACTCTTAAAAGGCAATTAAAACGTATACTCCAAAACTATAAAACATTTTCTTTTCATCTGGAACGTTGAGGGCAGATTACAACACATTAATAACGTTTTGTTTAGAGTTCAGTTTCTGATGGCTTCCAAATGCAGTCTGTGTAGATTAACCAGAAGGAGTCCAGTTCTCTTTTAAGAGAGCTTGTAAAGGAAAGCAATGTGGTAAGATTGTTATGAAAAGCTAGTGTATTTAGGAAATAGCACTTAGCAGGGTCTCTCTGAATGGCTGCCAGGTCAGGAAGCTGAAGTGCAAGGCTTGGCCCTCATTCAGGCCCCCCAGTCCCGGTTCCTTGACCACACAGTACGTCAGGAACATGTCACAAGTGAGCCAGGGAGGTTTTGCCACGCCTACAGACCAGCTTGGCACAAACATTTTCACATAACCCAGGGCTCCAAAGGGGAGGGAGGCAGGCATTCCAGGGCCAAGGGAACATGTTACTTTTTAAAATAGAAATGAATAAATAAAAAAAAGCATGGGAATCAAACATTTGTTTAGTCCGTTTGCCACATTTAGCCGTATCCATTCCACAGAGCAAAACTGGCCATTTTCAGTTGGAGGGCTCACTGGTGCCGAATCTGAGGGAGAGAAACCACGCTCCTTTTAAGCAAAGTTGTCCTATTCCTTCTGTTGTTCTTTGATGCAAGAGTTGTATATTAAGCAACATAGAAATAAATGTACTACATTACTATCATGGGTGTATATAGCACCTCCATAGGGCCTGGTTCTGTAAAGACCTGGAAAATAAGGTCCTTGTCCTAAGAATCTTACAGTCTATTATAGAAAGGTAATGCCATGAGTAAAGGTGTCAAGCAAGGGGTGACCAAACATGAGGAGAGGAAGTCAAGTTCTTTTGTTTTGTTTTTTGTTTTTAAAATTCAATCCATGTCAAGCACTAGAGTGGTGTTGGGAATATATGCCACTTCAAAATGTTTAAAGAAGGCAGTATTGTCTAATGGGCAGGGCATTTGACTGGGAGTCATGGGATCTGGGTTCTCTTCCTGGCTCTGCCCAGACCTACAGTGCAACCTTATGTAAGTCATTTAATCTTTCTGTGCCTCTGTTTCTCCACTCCACCCCACCCCGCCGCCCTTTGTCCGTCTTGCCTACTTAGCTTGTAAGGAAGAAGGGACTATCTTTCACTATTTATTTGTACAGTGCCTAGCACAATGTAGACTTGATCCCGATTGTAGCCTCTAGCTGCTATTCTGATATTTTAAAGTGTGTATATATATATATATTCTTCATTAATGGCTACAATATCCCAAGAAATTCACCGAAAGTGCAAAAGGTGCTCAATAAGGAAAATAGGTAGGCTGTTGCCACACTGGCAACATTGTGAAGTGACACGTAAATTCTTATGCATTCATCCTGCAGTACTTCATCCACATTATGTTGCCTTTTTTTAAATGTTGTGAGATTGGGGGAAAAGATCATTAACTTAAGTCAGATCAGTTTAGAAAATTACTGTGCATTCTCAAGTGACCCCTCAAATAATTATTTTCTAGACTGAATTTGTCTCCTTTTTCCACCCCCCAAATCATTTTCCTTGTCTTTTTGAGCTCTTTGATCAAGCAAATCTGTATGACTAGATTTTTTAAAAAGTACAGTGTTTTAACCAGCAGACCAATATGGCATCTAGTTGCTGGAAAGGTCTGGCATGTTAAAATCCATTCATTGCTCAAGGAATCTTACCTAGACTCATCCTAACACTGAAAAAGTTCAAAAATGAATGTTGTGGATTCGCCCTTAGAAGAAAATATTGAGCTGTAATATTTTCTAGTAACAATTAAAATGATTTTAAATAAAAACTCAGTGTTGATGGGTTCTGTCAACATCTGTTTCCTGTTTTCTGTCCATTTGAGAATCAGTCCTGTGCTATAGCTGTTTGGTTTCTTATGACAAATCTCCTTTGAACCTGTTCTGTTGTGGAAAGGTACTGCGTTCATATTCTGTGCAAAGTTTTGTTAATGGCCCAATATTAAACTTTGGGATTTGTCCAGGCTGACCTACCAAACATTCAGAGAAAGCTTTTCCCTCACTGGACCATAGCTTGGGGAATCCTAGAGTCCTTATTCCTTATTTCTGTAATAATAATAATAACACAAAACTCCTCATCCTCCTCTGAAACTGACACAAATCCTGCCAACTCTAGATATCCCTGAAGCTGATGACTGTAGTATCCCAATGCCTGTAAAATAGGAGTGTTTGGCATTGCTTTCGAAGACAAATATCATATTGTCAAGAATTTAATAATTGCACATATAGCACATTAAGCACATGAAGGCCATGATGTAGCAAGGTACGTAAGCATGTGTATAATGTTAGATGTGAGGAGTCCCAAAAGAACATTAGGTTCCTCTTCCACATGCTTTGATGAATCAAGCCCTAACCAGTTTAGATTACTTAACTTAATAACACATTGGCATAGTTGGGATTTTTTTCACTTTAGCCTGATTCATTTTTCATTACTACATCATATCTTGAAAATGTCAGCATTAATGCACTTCAGATCATATATAGTTCTTCATTGTCCATGATTCCTCTGACCCCTCCATGTTCTGGCTAGATGCATTTATGGTGTGAAAGTAGTATTATGTACTACGGCAGGCTTTTATTTTTCTAAAATGTTTTTTCATGATGCACTGTTATATGTTGATCATTGAAGGCAAATTCTTTGGTTCCAAACTTTCATAGTTTGAATCCTCCTTCTGTCATAGTGACCTGGGCTGGATTCTACACTGTTCGCCATCTGATGGCTGTTTTGTCTTATAAGAAATAAGCTGGTAGACTCCATCCAGTTCCACATCACCAAAATCTCCTTCATTGTTAATCGCTTGGCCCTCTTACTGATACCCTTACAAAGATAACAGGCACGGAGATGGACCTACTTTCTCATACTTACCTCTGACCAGGAGGATCCACTTGTACCTGCCTTTCGTAGGCACTAAATCCACTTTTTAAAAATACATTTAAAGAGAGAAGACAAGGGCTAAAATGAATGGTTAATAACTCTTGCCTTTCTTGGAAGAGGTGTGTAATATATTACTAAAAGGTAATGCATTGATAACACCTGTTTCTGATGGAATACATTGCTTGTCATAACTCGGAACTGAATAATTGTGTACAAAATTGAACGTGTGTGAGGGTGATTAACTTGTTATTGGTTTCAGACAATAACTCATTAAGGCATCCTAATGCTTTGTACATGCAGCAGAAGACTATCTAAATGTTAACACTTATGTTCTCATCTCCGTGCATGAGGATTTGAACACATAATTCCCTGAGATAAGACTATACCTCTTGATTTTTATTTGTCAAGCTATGCTAAACTGGCAGATGTTGGGGACTAGCTTTTAGCTCAAGACATTTTTCATTTAGTTTCTGATTAAAAGATGTTTTGTTCTTAACCCAGCAAGACTAATTATTGAGTGCAAAAATCTTCAGCCCTCTCTCACAAACATCTCGCTTTAAGTCTAGCAGCAGATATCTTGAGATCTAAAAAATTACAATTGGTGGATGATTTTGAATATTTCTAAATCTGCATTAGAATGGTACTTCTGTTTTTCATTACCAAGCGTAGTGGAGGGGAGTAGAAAGTTCACAGGAAAACTAATCCGTGTTATCTTCTTGAGGAGATAGGTATTCAAGTCCTGTTAGGCTCAGCCAGCTGCCTTTGGCACACAGTTATGGACATTGTTTCAGGTATGAGTTTTCTTTTCCCTTATTAGACATCAGCTATAATTTCAATATCTCTTGCTGCTAGCGCCCGTCTATAGGAATTGAAGGAGCTGAGTGATCTGTTTAAACACTAGAGAAAATGAAATAGCTTTGCTCAGCCATGCCCCTTTCTTATGTTTCAAGCTATTGTAGTTTCTAAGGTGACAACTGACCTGTGTACTTGAAAACTTGTAACTAAACAATTCCAATTTTCCAGTATTTATCATTCATGTTCTCTCCTGCTGTTCATTGTTTGCAGCTTTAATCTCCACTCCTTTGTGGTGTGAAGGAGTCCTACACTGACAAAATACAAATGTTTGATTTCTCTGCTGTTAGCATCCCTACTTCACTCCACAATTTTATGAAGCCCATTGCTCTGTGATTAATTTTGACAGTTAATTACCCAGTCAGGTACTGGACTGCACCACCATGCATTATCTCGAAGGAAAATTTGGAGAAGGAAAAGCATGGGATGTAATTTAATCAGCTGAGATATCACAATCCAGTAGCTTTATTTTTAACATCTCTCTTGCTGTGACCTTGTGAAGAGAGATCATGCCCTTGTTCTGTGGTAGACACCTTTTTCTCCCTCTTATGAGGATCATACAGGCGGTTTCCTAACTAGAGTCTTCTGTGTTTAGATTTCTTGTTTTGTTTAGTTAGCAATTGGAGATAGAATAATACTGTTACCAAGATTCCATTCGTTCAAGTACAGGTTGCAAAATCATTACTAAGATTTCAAGGTGTGGGTGCATGGATTGCTCTTGTTTAATGCAAGATCTCTGTCATTTTTTAAAAGGAACCCAATAAGCCTTAAATATGCAAACTTCAATATAAAGGCAAACCTAAAATTATTCATTTAAGGTCATCTGTTTTTACTGACATAGAGGTCTAGAAAAACAAGTGAGCAAGCATCATATTTCTTAAATACAAAATTTTACAGTGGGAACGTGTTATAAAACATTCTGCCAGTGTTGTTTCCCTAGGGATTTAGAGTGAGAGACATGAAGGCTGACAACTCTCTTCCTGTTGTAGGTCAGAGCTTCAAGAAACTCTGTAATCTTCCCACCAGCTTTACTCTCCCCTGGAACTCACGGTTAAAATTAGACGCTGGCTGAACTTTGGTCGTTCAATTTGAAAGCTTTCAGAGGCAAAGTAAAACAACTGCAGAAAAGAAAGCTTTCTCACAGTACCACTTTGAGAAGCCACTTTGTACAGAGTAACATGGTTTTGCTAACTGATGGGTCTCTTACATAGATGTTATCATAAATCATGATTAACAAGAAAGCCCACTGTGCAGCATGGAAATAATCTATATGTGTGCTGGGTTTTGGAAAGAGGTATCTTCCTTTAGGATATTACATTACCATTTGATTTGATTTTTCTCCTGATATTTCACCTCTTGCCCCAAAATTTGTCAGAGACTGAAGCACATGAGCAGTTTGCTGCCTTAAGAGAAAGCAAAAGATCAAACAAACACAAGGAAAATAATGAACGACAGGGCTTTACAGTATGTGACGTGAATTATTAACTGTTGAATCAAAAATTAGGCTGGAGTTGCTACAACATGGGGAAAGCTGCATATACAGTAAAGACGGCAGAGGTGTTCTGCTTAGTCTCTGTTGCAGGATGCTGCAACCTGCCCGTTTATAAGTCAGCCTGGCTTGATTAACCTTTTTATTCAGGACTCAAAACAGCTTGTAAATTTTTTTTATCATCCCTTACCAGGTTGTTTGGGGTGTCTAGTCGCATTTGCTTTCCTTTGTCCACCTCTGTTTTCCAAACTCGTGTTATTTACATTCATTTTTTTTAAAAGCTGTGTTAATTTCCATCCCGCAAGTTAATTTTTGTCATTCAAAATGATTGACTACATCAAATTATTTCATATTGCTGTTAAAAGGTTACTACACCGCAGCAGAAGTGTTGCTAACCCCATCTTTGTTAGTCGTCTGCTATCCCAGTGTGTTGTAAAGACTGCTCATAAACAGCCCGGTGAAGAAAAAACGATCTCCATGAAGGCTAAGTCAAAGGTGATCAGTCTGTGCACATTACATTGCTGTTACCCTTCTCCTGACTCTCTCTTTCCATCCTCGGGTTTGTTGCTCTCCCTTGTTACATTGTATCTTAGATTAGATGGTAAACTCTCTGGGGCAGGGAACATGTCTCACTCTTTGTTTCTACAGCTCTTAGCACAACATGGTCCTTATCCTGTTTGGAGCTTTGCAGCTTCACCACAATACAGCTATTTATAATGGCCCATCATAGTTGATTAAAACATGATCACTCTAATAAGTAACTAAGGGCTTTAGCAACCCTGATATAAATGTCACCATTGCTTATTAAACTCATCATAATCATCTAACTGCTACCTTGCGCTCCTTTCAGGTCTTTTTGTTCTATCCACCTGTTGTCTCTCATCATATGCTTAGATTGTAGACTCTTTGGGGCAAAGGGTCTTTTCATTATGCATTTGTACAGTGCCTGGCACAATGGGGCCTTGTCCTGAATGTGGCCTCTGCACGCTACCCAATGGTAATAATAAGTAGTAATTATAAAGCCCCTGCATGAGCTACCTCAGTATTAGGGCAATGGAATTCTGATGGGTTTGCGTTTAGGGTAAGAACAACAAAACCACATGATATGCTGTGTCTCCTTAATTTCTTATTTTCCTCATCACAGTTCAGTGCGCTAACTGGATCCACAAGGAAAACAATTGTATATGTACAAGGAGTGATCTTCAGAAACGCCTCAAAAATGTAACTCACATTGATTTTGCTAAAATAGGGTATGGAAGTACTGCATGTTGTCCCACGAGGTTCTGTGGGGGACTCAAAGTAAAAGAGAAGTGTAGTCTATCTTAGGAAAGGAAACCAGAAACACCCGTGTTCCCATGCCAGCTTTACCAGTGACTTGCTGTGTAGTCTTAGGAAAGCCACACAGGTCTCTCTGGGCCACAGTCCTCACTAGACAATGAATGGAGCAAATGGCATTACGCCAGAAATGATTGTGCACAGAATAGAGATTTACACCTGTGTGCCCGAGTTACCCAGTGTGTAAAATGAGGATGACACCTACCCCACAAGGCTACCCTGAGGACTATTTTCAACAGAAGCCATTAAAAATATAGGGCTGGACTTTCTGTTGCCCTGCACTCTATGTAGTCATATTGGAATTGTATCATTTTCCACACACTTTGCACTGGTGTAGCTAACTACATGAGGTGGAAGGCAATAGAGCGTCTGGCCCAAAAACATTTGCTATCCATTATCACACAATCACCACAGACCCCTTACTAAGTACAGAGAAAGCAGTGATCACCTTAAGTACCAATGTGTGATAATGGTAGGCAAATGTTGGCCTTTTAATGCCCAACATATGAAAATTAAAATGTAAAGCATACAGATGTTAACTATTGCCAGTATTTACATTCCTAATATGCCTCAGTTATTAAATAGAATTAAAATAATAGTTAGGTTTCAAGCACGTGATCCTTTCATGGCAAATGTTTTTCTCTTATGCTTTATTCAGGTTATTCTTAACAGGAAAGCACTTTAACAAAATGATATGTTGTCACATGGTAGAAAGGAATTCGCTTTGCAGTATCATAGGCCATATATCTGTTTGCATTTCCTTTTTCTGTGCCCTAACGTGGGTACTGATGCTTTAGACTCCAATTCTTGGTTAGGTTTTTGTAAACCTTTCGGTACAGGTTTGAGTATGGCTGGAGGTATTTTTCCTTCTCTGTGCTTGTCAAACTGTGTTTCTCTGACACCCTGACAGAAACCGTGTTACTGGTTGTAGTGGAGACCTGAGTAATAAGAGCCCTCTCTGAGTTAGCTTCTCTGATCCTGTCCCCACAGCACTGCCAACATCCCCCTTCTTCCCCTCCAGTCTCCCACATGTTCTTATGTGGCCCTGTGGGCTACAGCAGGATTAATTCAACCAATAAACACAACTTTTATTGTATAGCTTTATAGCATGATCAGCTATCAAATGCTCTGTATGAAAATAACATTCGCTGGTCTGATGCAAGACAAAGTTTTGTAAGGCACGGTGGGGCTTTTATCCCTAGAGGAGTTCAACTGACTCCGTGTAATATTAGTTAACATATTTTACTGAGGTGAGGAAAACACTTTTCTGTACAGCATAAGCTAGGATTGGCCATGGAATTCATTTTGCAGTAATAGCTGGGTGGGTTTATATATAGTTTCTTAGCTAGCAAAAGAATTTCTGACTGATTCATTCTGTTTCTCACCATTTTTAAATCAGGATGGAAATCATTTATTAGAAGTACCTGTTACAGTTATATAGGGGGAGGTTGATCACATGGCCATATTTTTAAGTACAGGAACTAACCTTTGACATAGCTTTCCAGAACTAGGTCCCGAATTTTTAGAGCAAATGGACGGATATCGGCTTTATGTTTGCAGATATCTGCATCTGCGGATGCGGTTGTATTTTTACCATCTTTGCGGCTCGCAGATCAGATGCGGATCCAAATTTTTGTATCCACGCAGGGCTCTAATAGTGAGGTAGGGTGCTGCTGCAGGTGCAGATGTGGATGTGGACGCATATAAATGGTGGTGTATCACGGGTCTGATACAAGTTAATTATCGTGGATGTGGATCCAAACTTTTGTATTCACAAAGGGCTCTACGAATTTCCTCTCACTCAACTTTTTCACTCGTGTAACTCCATTGACACAGTACTGGACACAGTACTCCAGATGAGGCCTCACCAATGTCGAATAGAGGGGAATGATCACGTCCCTCGATCTGCTGGCAATGCCCCTATTTATACAGCCCAAAATGCCATTGGCCTTCTTGGCAACAAGGGCACACTGTTGACTCATATCCAACTTCTCGTCCAGTATAACCCCTAGGTCCTTTTCTGCAGAACTGCTGCCTAGCCATTCAGTCCCTAGTCTGTAGCAGTGCATGGGACTCTGCACTTGTCCTTGTAGAACCTCATCAGATTTCTTTCGGCCCAATCCTCTAATTTGTCTAGGACCCTCTGTATCCTATCCAGCGTATCTACCTCTCCTCCCAGTTTAGTGTCATTTGCAAACTTGCTGAGGGTGCAATCCACACCATCCTCCAGATCATTTATGAAGATATTGAACAAAACCGGCCCAGGACCGACCCTTGGGGCACTCCACTTGACGCCGGCTGCCAACTAGACATGGAGCCATTGATCACTACCCGTTGAGGTCGACAGTCTAGCCAGCTTTCTATCCACCTTATCGTCCATTCATCCAGCCCATACTTCTTTAATTTACTGGCAAGAATACCGTGGGAGACCGTGTCAAAAGCTTTGCTAAAGTCAAGGCACAACACATCCACTGCTTTCCCCTCATCCACAGAGCCAGTTATCTCATCATAGAAGGCAATTAGATTAGTCAGGCATGACTTGCCCTTGGTGAATTCCTCTTGAGGAAGGAATAGGTGGATAGTCCCGAGATTGATCACCTGTGATGGCACTGGTGGATGTAAATGCAAAACTCTTGCATGTCATGGCTCTGTGTATATAACCATTCCAAAACCTTTGAAGTGACTTGATTGTTATAAGAAACATGACTCATAGTGGCCACGTTCCTTCGGTGCTCCTGGTGCTGACCATCCTTTATGCTATGTTAGAAACACATGTGTTTTGATCTAGTGTCATCCAAGTGTATTTAGTCTGTATTTTATTCAGCTTTGTAAACACGTTTTTTCCATTGCTGCAAATGTCTTCCCAATTATTTGTTTCCATTTGTAAATTGAACAAAAGGCTTTAATAAACAATGTCCTTGGGCAGCCTCTCCTCTGCAGCTAATGAAGAAACATGAATGCTAAACCAAGTGGCCTGTAAACTGTTGAAAATTCAGAGGGAAAATTTCCTCCATTTTGTTCAACCCAGCTATTTAGAAGTTCAAAGCATTTCTTGCCCTGAATAAATCATGCAGTCAAATTGTAAATAGAGGTTAGAATTACTGTTGGTATTTCAGAGCCTACTATGTGTGGCATCCGTCTCATCCAAAACATGGTGGTGTTTGTGACACTGGAAGTTTGGTGTAATAAGTTGTAAGCCAGTTTGTGACCTGATTTAGTATTCAGAAGATACACTTTACTAGCTAAACAAAACATTTGAGTTTTATAATTAGCTTTCTGATTAGAAGTGCTAAGCCAGTATTAGAGAAGGATAGACACCATTGGACGGTTTTTGGCCATGCAGGTGCAAGCACACATAGACTTTAAGGTCAGAAGGGACCATTATGATCATCTAGTCCAACCTCCTGCACAACGCAGGCCACAGAATCTCACCCACCCACTCCTGTAACAAACCCCTAACCTATGTCTGAGCTATTGAAGTCCTCAAATCATAATTTAAAGACTTCAAGGTGCAGAGAATCCTCCAGCAAGTGACCCGTGCCCCACACTGCAGAGGAAGGCGAAAAGCCTCCAGGGCATCTGCCCTGGAGGAAAATTCCTTCCCGACCCCAAATATGGTGATCAGCTAAACTGTGAGCATGTGGGCAAGACTCACCAGCCAGACACCCAGGAAAGAATTCTCTGAAGTAACTCTGATCCCACCCCATCTAACATCTCTTCACAGGCCATTGGGCATATTTACCGCTAATAGTCAAAGATCAATTTAGTTGCCAAAATTAAGCTATCCCATCATACCATCCCCTCCATAAACTTATCAAGCTTAGTCTTGAAACCAGATATGTCTTTTGCCCCCACTGCTCCCCTTGGAAGGCTGTTCCAGAACTTCACGCCTCTGATGGTTAGAAACCTTCGTCTAATTTCAAGTCTAAACTTCCTGATGGCCAGTTTATATCCATTTGTTCTTGTGTCCACATTGGTACTGAGCTTAAATAATTCCTCTCCCTCCCTGGTATTTATCCCTCCGATATATTCATAGAGAGCAATCATATCTCCCCTCAGCCTTCTCTTGGTTAGGCTAAACAAGCCTATCCAAATAACTCTTGTCTGGGGATGAAAGGGTCTGACAGCCAAGTCCAGGAGACTTTAACAGTGACCTGCAAAGGCTTTGCTGAAAATTAAAAATTTTGTTTGTAGGGTCCCAAAAGTCTCTGCTAAAATGCGATGCAACAGCAGTAAACAGAGGCAATCTTTACCTCCTTCCAATCTGGAGGATTTGAAACTGCAGACTTACTGGTCCCTTTGTCTAAGTAAGGGCTATCAATTCACAAGCACCATGAAACTCGTTTAAATCATTCTTTTATACAGAGATGGAGGGCCAGATCCTTTACAGGATCTTGTTCATATAGCAAATATGTATATGCATAACACATATGTATATAATGTACACGCAAGTACTTGCAGGAAAGAATTAAATCTACCGTGTACAGCAAAAATACTGCAAAAGGAGAAAATACCATGGTTCTTAGGTACAATTCATATTGTAGCCAGAAGTGTCGTCTTGAATAACATATAATGTATTCATATGAATGGACAAGGAATGCATGTTTAAAATAAACCTCAAGCACGTCTGAAAAGAAGTTAGGGCTCCCATGCTAATTCACTCTGTGGTCCAGCCTTTTAGAAAGACTTTCATGGATCAAAGAAATACAAGTAGGACCATAAGAGAGACAGGTGCTAGAACTCATCATTCATTGGCAGTCCACTGTGGAGAAGGGACCCTTTCACTTTGGAACAAGGTCTGAGATAGCCCAGCTCATTTTGCAGCTTTTCTCGTTACTTCCAGTTACACTGAGAGCGAGCTTTGAGAGTTGAATCCAGTTGAAAGGCAGAAGATCATCTGTTGGCCTTCTGTTCCAAGGAAGTTTGGGATGTATTTCTTTTAGGGAGTGTCCTGTATTATGAAAATGGCTATCAGACTACTTGGGGGAGTACAGAGGCCTGACCTTCCATTACAGAATGTAGATGTACAGAAACAGCTTGATACTATTAAGGCAACAGTGGCGCCTAGTGGATAGAGCCCTGGAATGGGACTTCGGAGACCTGGGTTCTATTTCCGACTTGGTTGCTGGGTGACCTTAGGCAAGTCACTTTCCCTCCCTGTGCCTCTGGTTCCCCATCTGGAAAATGGGGGTAATGATTCTGAATTCCTTTGCAAAGTGCTATGAAGAAAAGTGTTGTACGAGAGTCAGGTATTAGGACGAGGCAGAATGCCAAAAATGTTCCCCATTGTATAACCAGCTACAATTATTGTTCTGTCTAGCACAAAAACATCCCTAACAGAAATGAGGGGAAAAAAATACTAGTAAGTTTGAAGGGGAAGAGAACGTTGTTTGTTAATCACCATTGTGACATTAACTCATGTAACTTCTCAACTGTCTCCCAGTGAGGACTGGTCTTGGCTACTCTGGTTCCCCTGGACTCTTGCTCAGAGGACTGCTTTTCACTATAGTCTATCTCAGTGGTTCTCAACCGGAGGCCCACAGGCCACTTACTGCCCAGTCAGCACAGAGCTGTGGCCCATGTGACCTCTTCAGGGCCATATAGGTAGTATTGGATGCAGCTCACAATGGTAAATAGGTTGAGAACCACTGATCTATCTTCTCATTAGCAGCTGATGCTGCATGCCATGTAAGTCATCGTTAGCAGTCAGTCAGTGGAGCAGCAGCATCTTCCAGATGAAAAACGCCTTGTTTACCTTGAAGAATGCCAAGAATTCTGCTTTTTCTGGATGTGGCGTTGCCTAGATAACAGCATTCAGCTGCATTGGAAGTGGGTCCAGAGTGAACTCTAAAGGAAGGAAAGCTTAAGGTCGTAAATCAGGTCAGGGTTGAGAAACCATAAGGTGATCTTTTGATACTTTTAATGCTTTTTCACATAGCCTTCCACTGTTACAGTAAGGGACCTTTTCTGGTTTGTTTGGGGATTTCATTTTTGTATTACAGTACATGGTGCTGTTTGGCTCTTGATCACCGTTCATGAAGAAGCAGCTGATTCTAGAGTGGGGATGGCTGATCCTGCTCTCTTTTGATCATTGCTGGCTGGAGCAACTTCTTCTTTCAGCTTTGAGTGGTAGCTGTGTTAGTCTGTATCAGCAAAAAAACTGAGGAGTACTTGTGGTACCTTAGAGAGTAACAAATTTATTTGGGCATAAGCTTTCGTATGGCAACACCCATTTTTTCATGTTCTCTGTGTATCTATATCTTCCTACTGTATTTTCCACTGCATGCATCTGATGAAGTGGGTTTTAGCCCACGAAAGCTTATGCCCAAATAAATTTATTAGTCTTTAAGGTGCCACAAGTACTCCTTGTTATTTTTCTTCTTTCAGCGTATCTTTAGATATTTCCTGCGTGGCGCTATTATGCAATAAGGCTTCATTGCTGTTGGTAAATCTTGGATCAGGTAAAGAAGCGCAGATGTAATAGGAGGGACTCTTCACTACACTGCTGTTAAATTTGGTACATAAAACATCCCTCCGCTTGACAGCAACAGTTAATGCTGTCCTTTTGAAAATCTTTCCTTGAGGTTTTAAATTGATTCTCAGAAGATAGCAGTGGGGGTTTCACTGACAGATCACCAGCTGGTTTTCAAAACCCTAACCCTCTATTGCAAAGGAGTTTTAAAATAGCTGCTTCTTATACCTGTAGTAGATGTATATGGCTTTTGACTGCTCCCAGTGGTCTTTTCTGCTTTCATATTCTATTTCATGTGCCCATCCTATAGGTAGAGGTTTAAACTTGAGGTTTGAATTTTGATATCGTATTGGTAAACCAAAGATAAAAAGTGTAGTTTGTCTCTGGAAGTCACAGGCTTTTCAGAGTGACACTTGGCAAATTGTGACATTTGCACTGTCAAGTATTTGTCCACATATCAGTTGTTTTGTACATGTTTACACTCACTCTGCTTTGTTTTACTAAGTTGGATAGAGTGTTTATTATGTGGGTTGCAAAATATGTTCCTAAGAGTATGCTAAACCATGGTGCCACAATGGCTAGGGGTTGTTCGAACCTCCTGTTATGCAACAAAGAGTATGGCAGGTAACCACAAGCCATGGAGTTGGCTATCTTTTAGGGAGACTGAATGATTGTGGTAGTGTGTAGTACTTTGCTTTCTGCTCAGTGGTCTCCCTCAAAGTTAACTGTTTGCTTGGTTTGGCTGGTCGATGCTGGCAGAAACACTTCATCTTAGTGAGAGATTAGGCTCTTCTTTCTCTACAGCCTCCCCTCTGAAACTACCACTTCCTCATTACAGCAACTTCACAGTGTCAAGATGGTTACTAGGTTTGTCGTGACTCGTTCTTTTGGGCAGATTATTTTCTGTTTGGCCCACCAGGTAAAGGTGAACGTTCCAGTCTCACAGCAGTGTACAATATTCCTTTTCACCACAGCCTTCTAGATTCGACAGGGTCTCTCTCTGCCTCTAGTACATTAGTCGGAGTTATGTGAACTTCCCCAGACACTTACTTTACTTGGGGTGCGTTGGGTTTTTGCTCTCCCGGAAGGCACGGGACCTGTTTTTCAGACATCGCTGACAAGAAGATGTCTCTGTTTCAGATGGCTTTGTGTGTTCAGGAGCTGCCTAAGTCGTTTGTGGACAGCTATAACTGGAGTTCATTTATCAGCTGTTTTAACCAATGGAGATTAAGGAATGACTGATTTCTTTTTAAAAAGCATTTCTAGCACCTGGCGCCAATCCTCCAAGAGGCAGAGCACTTTTTGGAGATTGTGTTTGAGATAAATAACATGTATAAAAATGTTTTGTACAATGCAGTAAAATAACTATCTAGTTAGTGCTCTTCAAGTTTAGGTCCCGTGTAAATCATCTTATCACATGAGGAAACATGATTCTAAAAACTGTGAGATTTTAATGATTAGAAATGGAAACGTGTTTGCATTCTGGCTTTTATATGACTATTATTTATGATGTGTCTTGTGATAGCTCCTACAAGCCCCAGTCATTGGCCAGGACCCAGGAGTGCTCGGTGCTGTACAGACACAGACCAAAAAGACAGTCCCTGCCCCAGAGCTTTTTGTGGCTTAGTAAATTGTTGATGACATGGTAAATATAGGCTAACAAGAGATTTTTTAAATATTTTAATTTGTTTCAAAGGTGTCACATAACTACAAAAAGCAAATTTACATTGTGTAGAATTGCATAGTTTTCCTAGTTTTTTTTAATATGCAAAAATTAAACCGGTGTGAAATTTAAGTTTAAACTTAATATGGGGTTGAGTGTTTAGAGCTAAGAAAAAAAATCCTCCCAAAAATCCCAACTAAAGTATATTACTCCTATGATTGTATAAAGTATAGACATCACTGTAACAACAGGTACAATTTCAATATATGATCTTTGCGTAAATAATGTATATCTATTTGTCTTGGATGAAGTGCAAATTAGGATCACGCTTCTGAGATAGATTGATTTACGTAGCTGTGTCAGTTAAGTGTGGGATTACTGATAAGCCTTGTTTACTATCAGATTGGTTTGTTGTAGACCTGGAGAGCATGAGAACTTAAAGATTTCAAAGCTGATTCCCTATTTTGTGCACTTTGTAACACACATCGTTAAATGAAGAAGAAACACAAAATGCCTTCTGTCATCTCCTTCAGGTCTGCTGATCTAAAATTCCTATTTCAGATTCTTCTTCGCAGAGAAGATATTAATGAAGCAGCATTCTAGATACAGCTGTAAAATATTGAACATTTTTTATCAAATAATTAAACAACTCTACAGGCACACTGACCTTTCTGGAGAAAAGGGAGCTGCAAAGGGGGCTTGAATCTGCCCTCCCATCATGGCTGCTTCTTTCTGCCACCCCTGTACTTAGTAACCCTGCAAAGTGAGCGGAACTCATGTGGCATCCCAATAAATCACCATGACCCAGATCAACCCCTCCTATGGAGAAAAACACAGAAAGGGTTCTTTGAGGGAAGCCTAGCAGATCCCAAGGGCCTGTCCATATAGAGGCCTTGTGCCTCTGCCCTGGCTTCAGCTGCCCCGAACCACTGGCAGACAGGGGCTCTGTAGGAAAGACAATACAGGCCCACCTCTACTGTCTTTTTTGGACTAACTTCCCCAGAGTCAAAAGGGAGGCTGATTTGTCTGTCATCCCACCCCGCCAGTACCTTTCCCTCCATCCTACTCAGTCTCCACTTCCTTCCCTAGCACAGATTTCAGAGCAGACAGACAGGCCTGCACAAGATCTGGAGGCAGGGACTGGGGAGGCAGCTGAGCCACCCTTCTTCACCCAGAGGGTCCCTTTCATTCCTGGATGTAGGCAGTGTAATCTTTTCCCATGATGCCACCATACCACTAGATACAGCAGGGCACCAGCTGACAGCTGTGACACTAGTCTCTCTCTCTCTGTCTCTCTCATTGAATCAGCTATACATCACTGCTGATCTGCCTTGGTTCGTGGATCTGCCTGGTTTTGAGCAGCTATCCTGACACCAGCAACAAATGGATTTATTCTCAAACAGAATCCAAATTATTAGTACCTACCAGAAGGAGACAGCTCCAATATCACTGGCAACTGTTGTCAGGAAAGGAAACAATACTCCTAAAAAAAGAAAAGGAGAACTTGTGGCACCTTAGAGACTAACAAATGCTCAAATACATTGGTTCGTCTCTAAGGCGCCACAAGTCCTCCTTTTCTTTTTGCGAATACAGACTAACACGGCTGCTACTCTGAAACCAATACTTCTAAACTGTCCCTCGTGCAAGACTGGATCTTAGTTGACACTTAAAAAGCCTCTCTCAGATTTCTCAGCACAATCTCGGGTAATTTTGTAATGTAGCAATATCCAAACTGCTGTTGCATTATGAAACTGAAACTACAGGAAACATTTGTGACCCTTGAATTAGTTCCTGTGTTTAGCTTGTCTAGTACCAATCTTTTTTTTTTTCCCTCAAAGCATCAGCACATGTCAAATTATGGCCACTCACCAGATTAAACAAAAGATATTCCGGGTAAAAATAAAGGATTATACCTTGCCCTAACATCATTTCCCATATGGACAATCATTACTGGTTTGCAAGAGCCACTACACCATGGAATGCAAAAATCCTCTGCTGTGTCTTTGCAGAGAGTATTTATCCATGTGTCAGCACAGGCGTATATTGCTACTACAAAGAAATAAGAGTGGGGAAATGTCTGTCCGTAGGCAGGTGGAACACAGGAAGAATCTTTGGGGGTAGGAATGGCATGAGCCTGTCTTATCAGCTTTTCCAGGAGCATGGAACGCTGTATCTCTTTGTGAAGTGATTTCAGTCTCATTGAGTATAGTGGCAGGACAGGGGCAAGGGATAAGTTAGTTTGCTCAAAATGAAATACAGCATACTAGGTAGCAATGCATCTTCACACAAAGAGTTTGGATGGGTTGCAATATATTTAATGAATTTAAACTAGCACATCCGTATTTGCAGTCCCAACAATTTAGGGTGGATGCTGCAGGGTGATTCAGTGTCAATTCAAACAGCTAGAAATTATTTATACAGGGCTAATTATGGCTCTTCAGATTCAGACAGTATTGGGCTGAAGGCACACAGTCCAAGTAGTGATGGCCAAAGAGTGTAATAACCACCTCTAGGGAAAGCACAGGGAGGGACTCTTCATAGAATCATAGAATATCAAGGTTGGAAGGGACCTCAGGAGGTCATCTAGTCCAACCCCCTGCTCAAAGCAGGACCAATCCCCAATTAAATCATCCCAGTCAGGGCTTTGTCAAGCCGGGCCTTAAAAACCTCTAAGGAAGGAGATTCCACCACCTCCCTAGGTAACCCATTCCAGTGCTTCACCACCCTCCTAGTGAAAAAGTTTTCCTAATATCCAACCTAAACCTCCCCCACTGCAACTTGAGAGCATTACTCCTTGTTCAGTCATCTGCTATCACTGAGAACAGTCTAGGTCCATCCTTTTTGGAACCCCCTTTCAGGTAGTTGAAAGCAGTTATCAAATCCCCCCCTCATTCTTCTCTTCTGCAGACTAAGACTTCTCTTCATACTACACCTGTTCAACAGTTTCCCCACTTCCCCACAGTTCAATGTTTCCCCACTCCAGAGAAATCAAGGCCAACTAGTGCTAGTCCGGCTGCCTTGTTCTCACCAGCCCTGGGAGATATATTATGGCTGAATGCCAGGTAAGGATGCTAGAGAGGGGAAAGGGTTCAGGCATCTGCTCATGTATGCAGGGAAGGCCTACTATTAAGCCATTGGTGTACTATATAGGGCCAAATTTGGTCCCCCCACATACGTGCAATTCCGATTGAAATCAATGGGAGTTGTGATCACATATCTAAGGGCAGAACTGGGGACGACAGCTCACTGACATTTTCAAGCCTCTAATACAGTGTGTTCTGAAGGCTGCAGTATTAACAGGGCTTGGAGGGTGAAGTACATTGCCAGCCTTTACTTACCATACCTTCTATAGGGTACATTATGCGTATTGTCTCTTGAGGAAGAGGACTTTTATAAGCTGATTTAGGCTTCAATCCAGCAAACACTTAAACATATGCTTAACTTTGAGCCACTGGGTAGTCCCCATTGATCTCAGTGAGACTAGGTATATGAATAAGTGTTTGCAGGATTGGGCCTTAAACTTTATTCTGTCCAATTCTAGTCTATTTGAATGTCTTTGAAGTTGATATATGAATCTCCTTGTACCAAGCTCATGTTAGAAATGTCTTTAAATTTATGAAATTACTAGAGGACTATCATACAATTTTAATTGCAAAGAAGCACTAAAGTAACTTGTCCTTTTCCTAAAACATGGTGTATTTTAAACTCAATAAAATAGCATATTTCTGCCCTGTGACATGAAGGTATTGCTTTCTTGGAGCCATGTTTGGAAACGTTTTCTTTGTACTTTTGTGTAACATTCCACCAGTGCAAGGCTAACATTCTTTTCCAGTTGGTAATAGGCTGTCTGGTATCTGTAATTCAGTTATTTAGCTTTAAAATTAACTGTATATATTTGTAAGTTTCTAATTAAGATGTGTTTTTACTCTGCACATTTCAGAGCTTATTTAGATGAGCATCAAACACTACACTGTTTGGGTCTTTGCTTTGTGCCTATTAGCTTCTCTTTCTCTGCTTATAAATTTCTGATGACAGACATAAACATTTACCTCCATAGGCATTACTTAACTCTGAGATCACTTTGTTCTATAAATACAAACAAATAAAGAGCACTTTAATGGGAGCATTGTATCCCAGCAGTGAAATGGTTAAAAGTTTTAGCACACAGACTGGCCAGCAGGAGTTGGCAGTGTGGAGTAAGGGGGACGCCAGCCTGTCTCTAAACTTTTTGGCCCTCCCCAAGTGCAGAGATGAAGGAAGAGCCCTCTATAAATCACTGGAGATTAGAGATCCTGTTCTTGCCGACTCTGCAGGGTTGCACTGCTTAATGTCAAAGCCTCACGTATTACTTTAACAGCACTCCTTTTCTTTATTAAATCCACTTTGAAATAAAAAAAATGATGATCTTTCCAGTAAGGGGGAGAAGGCCTAAAAGGATTTAGAATGTATCTGTTATGTTACATTACTGAGACTAATAACTGTACAGGGAGTAGGTAACATTTTTGCACCATTTCTGAAACTAAAATGAATAGATGTAAAGGTTTCTTCCTTCAGAATATTCATCGCTTTTGACTTTGCCTGGTGTTCCCAGGGTTCCTAGCCGAGACTGACAAGAGTGTGAGCACTCACTGGTGTTGGTTTTAAGCGTTGCAAAATGAAGTTGCCGCTTCATTTTGCATATTTTTCAACATCTGGTTTTAGATTTTAAAAACGTTTGGTGTAACTTTGAATGTATTCAGCCTGATCTTTATTCCGCCTTTATCTCCTTCATCTGACTAGAATGAAGACATATTTTAAACAGCTGTATCTGTGTCAAATGTCAGTGTTTGCTCTTAGTTTCATCTTGAGGACATAAAGAGGTCTCTCTACTCATTGGGTATTTATCTTCCATTATGGCTGTATTTTCTTCTCGTTATTAAGAACCTACTGAGGCAACATGAAGTAAGAAAGGATACTTCCGCAAACCTGATTTTAAAATCCAGGTAGTTAGTATGATAATTTGGATTTAAAATTTTGTAGTTTTAGTTATTGTTTATAAATTGATTATCTGGATGTCTCTGTGTATCTTCTTTGATTGAGTGCATCCCCAGCCCCATACAAATATTTTGAATTTAAAGGAATTGCACATATGTATTTTTCTGCACTTAAATGTTTCAAATCCTCCAAGTCATTTAGTATCCATTAGGGCCTAAAGCGTCTTACTGTTTTCTCATTAGTAGTCAAGTCTGTTACTACAGCAAACCAATTTCTAAGAGACAGGATTCTGTTATAAACATCCTTGATGAAACTCCTAGAAATCCTAACAACAAATGTTGTCAAGTTAGGTTTTAACCACGCTTTTTTAATTGTTCCATATCATGCCCTGCAAATGTAGTTTGTCTTTTAGTCTTATGACTTTAAATACGACACCGGCATGAACCCAATTAAGAGTAACAGATTTGTAAACTTGCGTTGACACATTATATTCAAGTATAGGAGACTAAAAGGTGAAAATATTTTCAGTCTCTAAACATATTTAAAAGTAAACTGATTGTTTTAAATTTGTACACGTAGAGTTGTTTCTTTGTTTTTACTCCTGTTAAGTGTGTTTTGTACCCCTTCACAGCTCATTTATGGTACAGTTTTCATGTGTATTTTGACGTTTGAAAATAGTTCACACCTATAAAATGTGGCATTGCATTTGCCAGGGGAAATTAATATTGTTTTGCAATGTATCTCGTCCAAAAGTTGACAAGTAACAGCTTTGCTGCTAGTTTATTCTGACAAACAGCTTGAAGGTATCACCTTCATAGGCCTCTGCTACAATGAATTGCAGATATTCATTTATAACTCTTTGTGTGCTCTGTGTGTTCTTTCATGTGTTCAGGAATATTGCCCAGTTTGCAAATATGAGCTCTTAAAAGAACTGGAAATGGCGGTGGAGTTAAGAAGCTGTATAAACAGGACAAATATCTGGGACTGTAGATGTGAATATTTAACGGTACAGATTCAGTGATTAATATTTCACAAGTGTGATTTTTAGTTGAAAAAAGAAAGGAGCAGAAGGTTATCGTAAGATTGTAACCAGTGGTCCTGAAGCAGACTCAGCCCAGCAGTTAGTGTTTTATTAGGAGAGAACAACTCTATAAAAGGAACAGGAGATTCAATCATAATATAGTGGGGTGACATGAAGGCAGCTGACAGCATGGCTTCAAAAACCATTTAAGATCCAAGAAAAGTTGCCACAACTAATATACTGCAGCTGGTTAAATCATTTTGGAAAAAGCAGAACCTGCCATAGCCCTGCGGGTTTGTGTTCTGGAGCAGAACCATAATGTTCCACTGAAAATTCAGGTTAGGAGTTGGTTACCACACACAGAGTCAAAACTGGGAAAGATGTTTTTGTGTTCTCGTTTCTGAAAGTGGTTTGGGCGAAAGTAGGAACTAAGAACCAGATCAGTGGTTCAGGTTGGAAAGAAAGTGAATACAATGTTAGCTATGAAGTGAGGTAATCTGTATTTATAGAGGGTGTTTGCTGTTGTAAGCAAATGTTTCCAAGAAAGGCCATTTTAAGAAATCAGAATGCCATGATTCAGAATTATTTTAAAATACTACTAAAAGGAGACAACAACCTAGTCCTCCTGTCCCAAAATTCCTACTAAAAATGAGTAATTATGCCACATTGAATAATTGTGATTTTAAAAATCCCCTATTTTTCTCTCATAAATCAATGATTAGTCAACTGTTAGAGAAGAATATCTACTATATTGTATCATTTATTGGATAGTTCTCTCAGCTCTTTCCCTGCCACTAAAACGATCGTTCAGATCCTGAGAGTTATTGAGCGTTTGCAAATCTAATAGAGTGAGATTTTTAGAAACAGCAAATTCTGGAATATTAAGGACTTTGGTTTGGCCAATCTCTGTCTAAAACTGAGTAACTTGTGAAGGAAATAAGATCAATACAAGTCGATCTTTTTGGAAATGTGATGCAGCGGATCATGTGAGGATGTTGCATAGAAAAACAAAACAAAACAAAAAAACAGGCCAGCGGGACAGAGCGGGGAGAGGAAGCGGAATCTTGTCTCATCCAGAGAGAGTGTGTGATAGTCTAGAAACAATGTTTCTGTAAGTTCCCTAGATCATGATCAAGACTGAAGATGATATTGGTTGAAAATAACCCATCACTTGCGGAAGGTAGGGTTACCAGGTCCGGGATAGAAGAGAATATTCATTTACAAATACGCTAAAATGCTTAATTTATATTTCTCTCTAAAAAGTTATCGCTGAAGGAAAAAGATGTTACAGAAGAATGTTCAACCAGCTCTAACCAGAGATGAATTATTAGCTTTACTGAGTAGAAAGCAGAAATATGATCTCACCTTCTGCATGTCCCCAGTGCAGGGACAATAGAAATATGCTGTAAAAGACACAGATTCAGAATTAACCTGCAGGCTTTATTGCTGCCCAGTGGCAGGGGGGAGGCATCCAGTACTGCAAAAATCACCAAAAACAAGCAAATCTTCCATTTTAATTTATCTGTACCAGGAACAGAAACAAAACAGTTACACTAAGTGTATGGAATTCCTTTTGTTATTAAAAAATTCCATGCCGATTATATTTTGTGAAAAAGTACAAGCAGAAATAAAATTAGAAAATCCAAACTGCCACTGTCAGCTACTCTCTTGCAATGAATTGACTTTAAAGTACCCACCTGGTGACAATGACACAGATGAATAAAGAACAAGCTCTGCTGTGTGAAAGGAAATATTTCTTCCCCATTTAAAACCTTCTTCCACCTGTGGCAACTTCAGAACCACTCTTCGATAGCAATTTCAAGAGGAAAATGTTATGTGGTTTGAACGTTTGAACAGAGAATGCAATTTATGCTTTTTCTCTTGCAAGCTTGATCCTGCTCCCTATCAAAACAATGAAAAAACTCTCTTTAAGTTGACCGTTATAGGATCAAGCCCTTACAGCTCAGACCGGTAGGAGTCCGTTCTCTTTCTGTATTGCAATGGTGCACAGTTTCTTTAAGAATAATGATTAATGCGTGTTGTGTCAATACATCACTGAACTCCCCTATCACAGTATTAAAGTTCTATTGTGGTCGTGGACTAAATGGCTCAGAAGAATAGCAATTGGACAGACAGCCTGTCATGTAGCACTGGTTGAGCAGGAAGCCTGAAATACCTCCTTACCCCCTGGAGATGGTCCCTCTAGCTCTGGCACATTCAGGGGACAGTGTGGGGCAAGCCCATCGTGTGCTTATTTTGTTGCTAAACAGAAGGCTTGTGACCAAAGCTGTCAATCAGATACCTTTTATGAGCACTATATTCACATAAGTTTATTTTTTTAAATGAATGAATTTAAAAGGTACTTGTATCTTTCTGCTACTACTGTCATCTGATTTCTTCAGTATCTTTCTTCTCCCTCTGGACTTGCTTGGTGGCTCTTATACTGTGATGGCTCTGTCTCTTGCGGCAGAGCTTGCATTCAATTTCCCTGTCCCACCACCTAGTTGAGAAGACCCCACCATCTTCTGCATGCATGGAAAGCAAATTTGTCCACATGTTAATTTTTGCTGTGTCTGACTTACCAGGTGGCATAGAGTGCTACTTCCCCGTTTGGTTCATCCAGAGCACAGGCCTGCAAGAAGGTTAGGGTTAAATTACAAAGAAAGTGTCTGTCATCCTGAAAACAAGATGGCTTGAAGATTATATGCCAATTTCACACTTAATATATTCAGAACCACTTCTGGTGGGGAAAACATTGTTGAATAAGCTGTCCCCTGATTTGTGCATAAACCTTCAGATGGGTAATGTCCCTATAAGTCGGCTGAAATAGGATATCTGGAAAATGAGTGGGATTTTTTTTTAAGTGGGTCACAACATCTGTGATTATCTTGTTGGGATTACTAGATGATCATGCTGTGGTATCATTTACTGTTTCCTGTAGACCTTGCCATTCAGAGCCGGGGTTTGCAGTGAGTGCATGTAAATGGCCTGTGGCTTTGAGTGCGTTGGTGGATCCTGCCAGAGCCTAGAACTCCTTGCCTCGGTGGGTGGAAAGTGAAAAAAATCTATCAGTGTGGTCTCTGAATGTTGGAGGCATATGGGTCCAAATTCATCCCTGGCTTACCAACATTGACTTCAATGGAGTTAAACTAGAGATGAATTTTGACCCATCGTCTTCTGACTAATTATCATAGAATAACCCTGCAACTTCATAAACTTAAAAAGAAAAGGAGTACTTGTGGCACCTTAGAGACTAACCAATTTATTTGAGCATGAGCTTTCGTGAGCTACAGCTCACTTCATCAGATGTCATAAATGTCATAAACCAGTCAGAGAACACTTCAATCTCTCTGGTCACGCAATCACAGACATGAAGGTCGCTATCTTAAAACAAAAAAACTTCAAATCCAGACTCCAGCGAGAAACTGCTGAATTGGAATTCATTTGCAAATTGGATACTATTAATTTAGGCTTAAATAGAGACTGGGAGTGGCTAAGTCATTATGCAAGGTAGCCTGTTTCCTCTTGTTTTTTCCTACCCCCCTCCCCCCCAGATGTTCTGGTTTAACTTGGATTTAAACTTGGAGAGTGGTCAGTTTAGATGAGCTATTACCAGCAGGAGAGTGAGTTTGTGTGTGTATGGGGGTGGGGGGGATGTGAGAAAACCTGGATTTATGCAGGAAATAGCCCGACTTGATTATGTAAAGAGTTGTCACTTTGGATGGGCTAGCACCAGCAGGAGAGTGAATTTGTGTGGGGGGGTGGAGGGTGAGAAAACCTGGATTTGTGCTGGAAATGGCCCACCTGTTGATCACTTTAGATAAGCTATTACCAGCAGGACAGTGGGGTGGGAGGAGGTATTGTTTCATATTCTCTGTGTATATATAAAGTCTGCTGCAGTTTCCACGGTATGCATCTGATGAAGTGAGCTGTAGCTCACGAAAGCTCATGCTCAAATAAATTGGTTAGTCTCTAAGGTGCCACAAGTACTCCTTTTCTTTTTGCGAATACAGACTAACACGGCTGTTACTCTGAAACCTTCATAAACTTAGTCCTTTTGCCATCTTAATTTTCAGACTGGAGGAACAAGTAAATTATTTTCCAGGGCATGTTGTGAAGGCCAAAACTATAGCAGGGTTAAAAAAAGAACTAGATACGTTCTGGATAGGTCTGTCAATGGCTATTAACCAGGATGGGCAGGGATGCAACACCATGCTCTGAGTGTCCCTAGCCTCTGTTTGCCAGAAGCTGGGAGTGGATGACAAAGGATGGATCACTTGATAGTTACCTGTTCTGTTCACTCCCTCTGGGGCACCTGGCATTGGCCACTGTCGGAGGACAGGATACTGGGCTAGATGGACCCAGTAAGGCCATTCTTATGTTCAGAGAATGTCTAGAAAATGATAGGCAGTTTATGCTACAAAGCAGTTAGAGCTGTGAGTCAAAGTACGTGATGGGCCTTTCCTTACTTTCACTGAAGTCAGTGCGAGAATTCCCACGGATTTCAGTAGGAGCAGGACTGGACCCATTGTATTCAAGTGTGGAATAAAATAACATTTCCACATGCAATACAGACAACAGTCCAAATGGCAAAATTAAAGGAAAAACAAATTGACAATCAAAAGCCTCCCATGCAATCACAGTGCAAACTCTGCAACAGAACAGGGAAGTAATTATTATTTGTATTTATTTGTTATGACACTGCAGTCTCATGGCAGTTACATTGCATATCACTGGGTAGGAAATAAGAATATTTTTACTTTGGTTATTCTGAATAATTCGGGCATATTTAGGGCATCTTTGCTTTACCAACACCTACATCCCTGCCCCTTCAGGCATTGACACTACCTAGTTTTTCCCTCGGAAAACAGTCACCTCCGTTCTTCTCCTTCTCATTCAGTTGGGTAGGACCCGCAGGTATGTGCAAGGTTTCTGATAGTCCTCATTGCCCATTCTTCTCAGGTGAAGAGCCACATATTGGTAAATTTGGATTTACATATAGGATTTTCTTGCCTAATCAGTTCCTCCAGTGTATAAGTCAAAGGACGTGGTTCTTTGCTATCTTTTGGATCTTCCCTTTCTCCTTATTGGCAGGAATTGCCTCTCATGCTCTCTCATGAAATTGCTCACCTGGGCATGTCTTTGGGACAAATTGCAGGGGTGTCCTTGCTTCCTGGCAACAGGGGCAGCACGGTGACAGACAGCCTTTTCAATTAGTGACCTACATTGTCAGCACCGATTATCAAGTCCATTCACACCCCAGCAATTCAGTATCAGCCTGCAGGAGGTTCAGGCCATATGCCTGGAATTCAGTCCTGGCTACCTCTCCGTCTGCACCATGTCCTTGTGAGTTGTGAGAACTGGGCAGCAGTCGCTTATGTGAACCAGGATTACTCAAAAGCCTGTGCTGGGAGCCTCCTTCTGGACACCTTACCATTATCCTGGTGGACTGGTTCCGCGTGAGCCACCTGTTAGCAACAATTCTTGGCAATTCAGGCCCACACAGCCATATTTTTCAGATTTGTTAGCCTCTGGTCTACCATCTGTGGATCGGTTTGCCTCTAGCCAGCCAGCAAAACTACCGCATCCTTGCTCACAATCCTCTGATTCAGAGGGTGCTGGGCAGAAAATGACACAGAACAGGATGGAGGTGGCTTTGCTAGCCGCTATTCTTGCTGGCCAGATTCGACTACCTAATGAATTTGGCACTCCTCCCTTACTTCCGCCTGTAATTGTTGTTTTACCACAAAAATGCCTCTTCAGTGGGACTACTTGTGGAGTAGTCTGTTATCCCAAATGAAATGACTGTCCTAATTTAAAGCATTTTAAAATAAAATTGGCTGAAAAGACTTTAAATAATGTATAATTCCCATACAGAATAAACATTCTATTTACTACATTTTTATATTTTATTTATCATTTTCTAATCTATATTGGACATCTCATCTATATTAAAATCAGAGCTTATATATTGATTCCTATTTAACATCTTGGTAAGTTTAATTTAGCCTTTTTCCATTGGCCGAATTTATGTTAATACAGTCCTTATCGAGGAGCATTCAATTTGCTGTCATTTAGCTAAATCGGACCCAATTTTAAATAGATTGTTTTGTATATGCAATAGCAATTGAGTTCTCAGCCATCTATAGGTTATTTCCCGTCACACAGGAGGGTATCCAAACAACATTGTTCTAGGTGAGCACTAATTCTAAACATCATTATGCCTTCAAGTGATTGTTTAGGTAACAATTTTTTCTTTATTTTTCTTCTGATACCACATAACTGTTTCTGTTCAGGCTCCCACAAGATAAAACAGGAAATGGTAGAATACATAAGGAGAAATAGGGAAAAAACAACAGTGAGGAGGAAAAATTGATTCTGTCTCAAACGTGGGAAAAAGTAAAGTGTATGCAAAGATTTATCAGAACCACAAACCCATGAGCCTTCCAAATGTATCCACTTTGAATACAATAGGCTTTTAATTGCTTAATTGTTCTTAATGCCTGAAATACAATACAGAGAGATGCATATAGCTGAATTATAACATGAGATTTATGAGGGAATTGTCTGAAGAGAGTTTAATATGTAGTCTATAAAAGGCATCCGTATCTAAATTCACAGTGTTATCCACAGTAACCCAGAAAGAAGAGGCCCTGTCATGAAGCATGAGAAAGCAATTATTGGTCTAACCCAGAGAGAATGTGCTAGAAGAGAGCAGAGAACAAATGAGAGAAAGATAAAACATGAAAAGGGGAGAGAGTAAGAGTCAGGACTCGTTACCCGTAGAAATAGGCCTGAATCAAAACCGTAGATCCAAATACCACTTTGGGTGAGTTTGGATCAGAATCGGAACTCCACAGCTGGTCTCCTGTTTCTGTAATGGGATAAACCAAAACCTCAGATCTTGAAAATCTTTAAGTTTGGGGAAGTTTAGATCCAAACATTGAATCCTGGGCCATAATTAAGTAGTTTTGCAGGGATATCCTGTTTCTGAAAGCTCTCGCCTTTGGGTCAGCTCACTCTTAGTTTGTATCTGGAAGATTTGACATATCCCAGGTTGGTAGTTTCTTCTTTAGCATCTATTTAAGGTAAGAAAATATAGTACAAAGGTGATGGGATAGCTGGGGATTCCTGAATGGGAAAGACGTTTCTTTTTCTAGAAAGCTCTGGCAATCATATGTGAATCAGTTTCCAGACAATTCATCTAAGAGATAAAAAGAAAAGGAGTACTTGTGGCACCTTAGAGACTAACAAATTTACTTGAGCATAAGCTTTCGTGAGCTACAGCTCACTTCATCGGATGCAGAGACTAACAAATTTATATGAGCATAAGCTTTCGTGAGCTACAGCTCACTTCATCGGATGCATTCAGTGGATGCATGCATTCATTTATTTATGCAAATAAATTTGTTAGCCTCTAAGGTGCCACAAGTACTCCTTTTTGCGAATACAGACTAACACGGCTACTACTCTGAAACCTATCTAAGAGATGCCTCTCCCCTGAGCCCTCCAGTTTTCCTAGCGGATGCATATTTTTTCTTTGTAGCAATACTTGAGTCTTCCAAATGTTCCCATTCATGCAGGATACTTTTCCTAGACAGAGAGTACCCATTGAGTCCTTGCTTTACATTTAAACACAACAGTATTCTTGAATATCTGAAAAAATACTCGAGGCACAGTTCGTTTATGAATATCTGCAATAGCAAAATACGACTATATGGTAGGGACAAACATGGGCTAGTGGTCACCAGAATCAGAAGACAAGATTGGGAGGCAGGAGACCTGAGTTCTGTTCCTTGTTGTGGTCTTATCATGGGATTATAAACAAGTAATATAAACTTCTTTGCCTCAGTTTCCTTATCTGTAAAATGGGGATAATAATCGTAAAGCACTTTCTGATTCTCAGATGGAAGGCGCTAAGTGCAAAGTATTATGCATTATTGGAACAAATCTTGTGTATTTATGAATGCACTAAATGTTCGTTCTCACCTGTTGAAATGTGGAAATGTAGAAGTTTGCACTACATGTCATTGAACATTTGACAAATGTTCTCCTCTTTATCAAGGCTTAATTATTCTTCAGCTAAATTTAGGAAGTCTTCTTCAAATTAATCCAGCTCTCTTTCGGTTCCATACGGTCTACAAATGGAGAAACTAAATTGTCTAATTTGTTAATTTCATGTTGTATTAGAGTAACATGAGGAGTGACTGATCTCTGTCTCGTCAGCTGTGCTTCTGAAGTGTCTTGGTTTCTCCACAATCGTCTCTAAGTCTCAAGAAGACGATGTAGCTCCTTACATTTGGTTACATGTTACACACTAAGGAGTCTTTTTCTTCTCCTTGTTAAACCCATATTAAATCAGTTTGCAAGTTGATTTACAATCTCTTACATACCCATGCTACCAGCATTGCAGATTTTTAGCCCAATCCTGCAAGGTACTGTGTGCCTTTAGCTCCCTCCCATTGACCTCAGTGATTAAAATTTTCCCTTAATTCACCACTGTTACCCTCGGTGAATTAGTTTACATATAATAGATTTTGTGACTGTCACTATCTATTTTATGACTTGTCACTATCTAGTAGATTCGCCGTACAGCATCTGCCATGAGGCAGCCAGATACACAGGCTTTCATAGTGCTTTGTTTGAAGAGCTTTGGCAACAGTCTGATGGAGAAACTGAAAGCGCAAATCTCTGATGAACTGTATTCAGAGGAAATAAGAGTTTTACTTGGCAACGGAGGCAAGGGTGCTGAAATCAGATATAATAGGTACATGGTCTTTGTAACCTGATAGTAACTAGCTCTCTCTAGTTAACAGCCTTGTAGCAATGTAAATTCTAGTCTTGCAAAATGACTTAAGAGCCAAATCCTGAAGACTTTATTCAGGCAATGAAATCAATGGGAACTTTTCCTGAATAAGGTCTCTAGGCTCTGGCCCTAAGTTACTAGTGTGCGACTTCCTTGTTATGTTGTAGCTTTAGAACTCAAAGGATGAAACTCCTAGCTCCATATAAATCAATGGAAAAATATCCATTGACTTCATTGGAGCTGAGATTTCACCCACTGGCTTCATTGGATAGGGACCATAGTACATTTTCTAACAGTGGTTGTGACAGTAATAGCACCTTAATTGAGTTGAAAAATGTTTTATTTAACAGATCTTGACCTAGAACAAAAAAAATGCATGTTTTTACCTGTTTGTCTCTATTACTGTGAATTAGGGGTAAATCAGCATTTCTTCTGTATACCAATTTACGTTGTTATTCTATAATTCCATAGTGTGCAGAATGCTATCTTCCTCCAATAGCAGTATTGTGGGGTTTTGGCTTTGGACTCTTGATCATAATGCTCAATGAAAAAGAGGGAGAATTTTCTGACTTCAGTATTGGGCCCTCATTGTTCAGGCATTAACTTTATAGTCTCTCCAAATTCCATAAAGAAGGCACTCCCTACACTCAGTCATTAGCAAGTTTTCTTTATTCACAGGTTTGTATTAAACACTTACAAAAGATATATTGTCTTTCATTTATTTTTGTTTATGCTTCAGATACATGTGAAATGGTAGACAAAGAATACATTTACTGGGAAGTAGGTTACTTTGAGTTTAGATGTTTGAAATCTGTACTACCTCCAGCTAGGATGACCAGATGTCCTGATTTTATAGGGACAGTCCCGATATTTGGGCTTTGTCTTATATAGGTGCCTATTACCTTCCACCCTCTGTTCCGATTTTTCAGACTTGCTGTCTGGTCACCCTACCTCCAGCCCTTCACTGGCAGCAATCATAGTTAATAAATAATATATCGCATCCTGATACAAAGACATCCTTAAAAAACAATTCCTTGTTTCCCCCAGGGAAGCAGTGTGGCCTAATGGATAGAGCACTGGACTGACCTCATCTGGGTTTTATTCCTGGCACTGCTATTGGCCTGCTGGGTGACACTTCGCCTCTTTGTGGCTCTGTTTCCCTATCTGTAAAATGGGGGTAATGTAAAGGTTTTTGAGATCTATGGATAAAAAAGCCCTTGTAAGAGCTAGGGATTAATATCACCACCATGTACTTTGTGTGCAGTAGGCAACTGCGTATAATTCAAAGAAACTGTAACAGGGTCCCACAATGGGCACTGAAATCTTTGTAGCTAATCGGAAACATAATATTTTAAATCAGCGTGGTACTCCAGTGTACTTCGTACAGATGCTCTATAGATGGCATCTTCTGTGCCGTCTAACATAAACATTAGCAAATAGTTCCCTGAGACCAACCACTTTAGAGAGGGTCTGAAACAATTCTGACATCTAGGATGTTTGAGTTTTTCAAAGAGGTAATAGCCCATTTGCAGTTAAGCATTTAGTAGGAAATGGTGTTGCTTCAGGCAGATATATGTATCCCAAGTTTAGGAGAATAGTTTGCTTTGGATGATTAGCATAATATACAGTTTTCAGAGGAATATAATATACAGTGTACACTAAAAAAATAGTCCAGGTCATCCATCTCTTTAATTACTTGTAATCTCTAACCTCACTGCTTGATTCCTCTCTATCCAAAATATTACTGCTGAAGTGTCTGTCTGTGATACCTGCTCCTTGACGTCCCTTCATTGGATCCCTATCTTTTACTACATCAGATTCAAGCCCCTTAACCTTGCTTCACCTTTCCCCTCTGTTGTTATGTTTTCATATTCTCCCTTTCAATCCATATGCTCCTCACAATTCTTTCTCCTTACTGCTTCCTTTGTCTTCTATTCCCTTCCCTTCCCTCTTCACTGTCTATGATACACAAAGGGTTCCCACTTCTTGTCCAGCAGAACCCTTTCCTTTAGGTCCCTTCTTAAAACCCACATCATCCAGGAAATTCTTCCTTCCTTCCTGTCACTAACAGTCTCTCCTTTATCCGTTGTTCCATTGTCCTAGTCTCACTGTCTTACATTGTAAGCTCTTTGGGGCAGGGAATGTGTCTGCTTTGATTGACTTGTGCCATATAAATATACAGTTCTATATAAATTAAATTAATAGTAATACCTTGAAATAATAATACTAATACCTAGCTTATACTTTTCAACGGTAGATCTCAAAGCACTTTACATTATCCCCATTTTACACATGGGGAAACTGAGACACAGAGAGGTGAAGCATATTCCCCATGGTCATCCAAGGTCAATGTCAGAGCCAGGAATAGAACCCAGATCTCCTGATCCCAGTCCAGTGCTCAGTCCACTAGGCAACACTTCTTCTGAAAAGCAGGTAATATTAGGAAGATCTATAATGCCCCCTCATTGTGCTTAGATATAGAAATGGCTTTCTAACCTTAATTCTGCAATTCCCAGCCATAGTGGGGCACGTTAAAGGTAGTTTATTTTAAGATGTTTTGGGATATATTATTATATCCAATCATGTGTATGTGTGGGTACATACACACATGTATATTAATTTTATGTTTTATATGTGTCTAAATATTTCTTCATTTGTTTAGATACTATATGTAATGTGTGTGTATATATCTATATCTGAATTTGTAAAAATGTATATGTCCTGATTCTTCTCTCTGCTCAGTAATTTCCTTGAACTCAGTGCTGTTACAGTGGTATAAAATTGGTGTTGAAAGATTGAAATCAGGCCCATAGTTTTATATGTATCATAAGTTGCACATAGACACACATTTATAGATATGTGGGAGATAAAAGAGAGCAAATGATAAACTAAAATATATGTAATTATACGTTATCTGGTAGCTAGGTGATCACCCTTTATTCTGGCAGTTTTGACCAATCAGTTTATTAGAACAGTAAATGTAATGCAGATCTTTTTAGAGTACAGAGCACTGATTTCTTTTCTTTACATTATATTTAGTCATTTCATTATTAGAGGTAAATACTGCTTGTACTTAGGAACACAACAGCTGGCCTTATGTGAGAAGGCAATCCACAGATTAACTTGCCAAATGTATTACCAGTTCATTTCACTGGACTGAGAACCTAAGGGTATTTTAATAGAGATTTGACCTTGATCAGGCAAAAAAAAAAAAAAAAAAAAAAGTGCCCCCATTCTCAAGTCTAACCTGTGACTTAAACATTGCTGTGTTCTACTGCTGTATAATGTCTGTCTGTCACAGTCCTTGTCAGCTTCAATATGAAGCGCACTTTAGGAACTGAGCGCTTTACAATCTAAGAGTGAGATTATCTGTTAAAAGGTATAATTATGATTCTTTCATGCAAAAAAAAAAAAAAAGAAAGAAAATGAGAGATCCTTTGATTCTTGATTTTTTTTTTTTTTTTTGTCCTCCAGCTTCAAAACTGGTCTCCCTCACAAATAGAAGTGAGCTGGTACCTTTAAAATGTGCATTCTGAAAAGGGATGGGAACTTTAAATGGTAATTTCTACATCTAATTCCTCAACCTTAATTTTGCTTTAATGCAGTTTCTTGCACAGGGAATTCCTTGATTTTTATTAAAACCAGGGTGAGAAGAGATGGACATGCAGTTGAAAGCCAGTTTCCCTGCCACTTGCATAGACAGATTTGCCTTCCATGTTATAAAGGCCCAACCTGATCACACTTCCTGGGTGTCATACTTTCCCAAATCTGAAAAATGCATAATGATGTGGAGACAGACAAGTGTAACCAGAACTCTGGAAAATGTGATTAAGATGAAGTGGCAGTTGCTGTACAAAAGAGAAATGTGTTTCAAGGACTTCCTCCAGCCCCCTCCTCCTATTTTTACCCTTCTGTTTCATGGTGGTCTCCCTTCCAAGTAATCACAATGCTGAATCTTGTTTATCTCATGAGAGCTGATAGGATCACACCCCTGCTGTCAGCTGTTGCTCTCAGAGAAGGAAGAAACCTGGCCTGTACTCTTATTGTCACCCATCCACATACTAACCAGGACCAAACCTGCATAATTTTCAAAACTAGGCAAGATCAGGCCTATTCAGATAAGTAAACCCATTTGTTTTTCCATGAAGATGCAATCCCTTGAACTGTAACCTCCTACGACTCCTAAGGATATATCTGACTACAAGTCCTGAGAGCCTACTGAGCAGCTGCTGTACTTCACTGGAAGTTACATGTGCTTAGTCAGCCCTTCTGAGAATTTAGGATGGGATTTTCAGAAGCACTCAATATTGGCCTAACTCTGCTCCCGTTGAAGTCAATAGGAGTTTTACCATTGACTTCAATGAGAGCAGAGTTAGGCTAATGCGGAGTGTGTTTAAAATCCTACCCCTAGCTTCTGCTATTGAGGAAAAGGGATATTGAGCTTGCTCATCCTGAATCAAAGCTCTTTAGATAAGTCTGATACACTGGTCAAGTTTCCTCTCCCTTCCTGTTTTCTGTTCTCCTCCACTTTCCCCCACATTCTTCTTACCTTTTTCCTTCTGAGTGTAACGTTGATATCAAATCTGAATGCTAAGTGATGAAATGATAAACATTGAGAGGTAACAGTCCTTGCTGCAGGATATAACGTTCTCTCTCATGTGATGTGTCTGATCTTCCTCTATGACCTTACAAAGGATGATCACATTTTAATATTAATAACTTTTCTCTTTTATTTCTAAATCAAATCTTTGCAAATGTGTCACTTTCACCTGTCCTAATTGAGAATTAAGTGCAAGACAAGTTTGAAATCTTAGAAGCAACCCAGTTTTGAGTTATGGGAGAGTAATAAAAGGTTGCCCCACTGCCCCAAAAAACCATACATTTTGTATAGCCCTGTAACTTTTTTTTTTAAATGGCTTGTCCAAATTTCTTGAAACTTTCACAATAAATTCACCTTTGGGCTGAGGTAAGGCATGAGAAATATCAAGATTTTTTGTTCTTATTAAAACATACAAATGGGTTAAAAAGGGGAATTTGAGTAGAATTTCCTTTCTATCGCACTGTTTTTGACATCAGACAACTAACACAAAATAGTGTGTGCAGCTCCTTGATCTCTTTTGGTGTTTGCAATGTTATCACTTCTTGCCAGGGAAAAACAGATCCTTTAACTTGGATCTTTGCAAGTAAAAGTCCTTCCATTTGATCTTTTAAATTATCTGCAATCGCTAAGCCTACAAATATAATTCCGTATTATTTTGTAAGGCTTGTCTACGCTGGGCAATGATGCGGATTAGAGGGGTGTGATTTAACTAGCCCATATAGACCCTGCTGTCAAGAAGCAACATTTCCCTAGTGAACATTAACATGGTGCTGTTTGAAAACACAGCATAATTCAGAATACAGATTTATTCCATTTTTAGGTTTCACTGCTTATAGGATGGGGCAAGTATATTTTTCTTTTTGTATTATCACTGAACTGTGTTTAAGTGATTTGTTATTGATGTGGATGTGTATTTCATAAGAATTGCAAGGTGCTTTTTGCATTGATTTATGTTCATTCACTACCTACTTTTACTCGTTTTGATGTGTAAATTCCTAAACGCACTGACTCTTTCTTCTTCATAGCTATTTTTAAAGCAAATGTAGTTCCACCAAGACAAGTTTTCTTGCTTGTTCAGGAAGTTCGCTGTTTGATTCTATTAGTTGGAAGAGGGACAAATTAAGTTTACATTATCAGATCGGATCAATAAATCTGAAGGAGAAATAAGAGGAAAACTCTGCTCAGGGGAGTCCCAGTCAGCAAACACTGACTGATAAAGAAAACACTCGTATATCTGACACGTCATCAGCTCCCAGTGTTTGCTTTCTCCCAAAGTGCTTGTCACTACAAGAAGAGACTTACTGCTACTGGATCTGTATTTCCAGAGTCTCCCTAAGAGCTGCTTTTAGTCAGAGCTTTGTTTATGATACATTGAGTGAAGTACAGTGAAGACTGCTTTTTCAAGGAATGTTCCTCAAAGTATTGACTGCTTAAAGGGAGCCTTTCAGAAGCCTAAGTTAATTTAGGACACATGACAAAATCTCTTGGCTGATACTTATTTTCAGTTGATAGTGTACAGAAAAGCATGCTTATTATATGGCAGACTTATTCTAAGAACTCCGCTGTCACAATGGGTAGAACAATAGTGTCACCTTCAAAAAACCTCTATAGTTATTACCCTGCGTTTTACAACTTAATTAGATTTAGGAACTAGTTAAAGAAGAATTGTGGACATGGAATGGCACTGCTTTGAAAAAACATCATGCAAGTCAAGAATAACCCTTATAACAATATAGTTATGCAATAATATATTCTGTTCAGCATCTTATCTAGATACATTGCAAATAGCCCCTTAGTTTCATAATTTAGAAAATTTGGAAACAAATCCAATGGCTTAATTGTGACATCCTTATTTAGGCAAAACTACCATTAAAGTCAAGAAGTCCTAAGGGACTGAATGAGAGAAAACTTAATGATGATTTGAGCCTGAATTTAAGTATGCTTGGGTTGGAATCATTTGTGAAGGAATGAGAATTGTAGCTTTGTTTATTTTCAACAAAGTAAGAGTTTATGTAAATATTCAGGTGTATAACTGCCTTAAAAGAGGAGAAGGCCTCTATTTTTGTGACTCCTCTTCTTTCCTTCCTGACATTCTGACAATTTTCCAGAATATAAGTATTAACTATTGAGAAGCTAACAATTGTGTAGGTTGCTTCCTGTTTCATACAAGGGCATTCATCCAACATTATTATAGTTTCAATATTTATCTAAGTCCAGCAACTAACTAACCTAACTAACTTGCTTGCTTGCTTGCTTTCTTGTTTTCCATTTATTTGGAGAGACAGCCTAGCCATCTGAGCTTTTTTCCCCCCTTACAGAGTTATTTTTATTAGATCTTATGATCTGATCAGTTCTTTATGATTATATAGTTTTTCAGGTCCTCTCCACCCTGAAATTTGAAACCATGTTAGTTTCTCTCCAGACAGAGCCATGTATAAAGTTCTAATCCTATTTCATATCTTATTATAAAGAGGGCCTAACCATTGTTATAAAACAGTTTCCAGATAATGTTATACTTTAGGTAGAACTTATAATATGTTTCCTGTATAACATGGATAGCCCCTTAGGCCAGCCAAACTGGAATAGAACTTTCCAGCAGCAAGCACAGTATTTGCACACAGATTTCTAAAAAGGAGGCTATCGTGGTTTCAAATCTAAATCCAGTTGCTGGAGAGTTTTTACCTATTTTAACTTCCCTTATTTTAAAGAGATGTCCAATATACAGTGATTGAAAGCCTCACCGTATAGTCTGTGCAAAAGTCAAGCTCTTCCCTCAAAAGATTGTAGACCTCCCATACACTTGTGTTCCTAGCGTTTGCTCATTATTTTTGCAGAGGAATAGAGATTTATCTGAGTTTATCTGTGGCATGAGTTGCTGGGATTGGCTTGGAAGCTGCGAGGATCATATTATGTGTGTGCTCAACACTTTAGAAATCTTTGCACCCCAGCAATTCTTCTAGCCAGTGCTGCCTGTATGTTAAAAATTATAAGAATGTAGTGAAGTGTCAGACTGAGGGCCCTGGAGGCTGAGGTCTTCCATAGCTCCATGGTGGATAACAGCACAGGAAGCTTCCCCACTTCGTTCCACCAAAATGCTTCAGACTAGACACGGAGATTCCAAGTGTAAGGGCGAGAAGGCAGTTCATCCTCCATGTCACTTCCGTCCTTGCCACCTCTGCATAGACTGTCCGCTAGGATGCTGAGACAGACAGAACCTGTGCTGTGTGCATTTGTCCTGTCAGAACTAGAGTGAGACCACCAACACATTCCCCGTAGGCCACCCCAATGACAGATGGTAACCGCTTTCAATCCTTACCGACCTAGTCTGGATTTAAACTAGTGATTTAGAGCTGAAAGTCTCTGCATCCCTGTACCCCTCCCCGAAGCCCTCAAGTCCGCTCAGCACACCTCAGCAGGTTGATGGGTTAGAGGTAGGTTTGATGCTGCAATTTTGCCATGTTCGTCCTTTTTTGATCCAGTTTCTCTGAGAACCCTGTTTGATGGGATTTGCACTGTCAATCTAATTGAGATTAAACTGGTAATAAGAAGGGTCTTTCAATTTTAGAAAGTCTGTGTTCCGTGCAGAAAAGCCCCTGATGAGCCTGCATGATGTGGAAACTAGACATATTTCTTCCTGAATTGGACTCAAGGTGAATGGCTGCTGTCTGTAGGCATGTTGTTCTACACGTACTTGCACCTTCACTTCCTGTGGAGATGGGGCCATATTAGACAGTGTTTCACTCAATCCTGCTCATGCACACATAACACACAGCAGCACATCTGGGGATTTCCAGCAGTTTTTAGTGAGAAAGTTACTTACATTGGTGCTCTCGCTTTCAGTTCATCTGGGTTTTGCAATTGAGTTTGAATCTGGGCATATTACACTATAATCACAATTATTTCCCCACTTAATATTTGATCGCGTTTATGACTGTGTAAGGAACTGAGCAAAACCGCTTTCTGTTGACCTAAGAGACTGCACCTTGCTATCCCAAGGGGCAATACTGGGTAACATTGCTGGACTTAGGCAGCATTTACACACTCAAATCAGAACTACTTAAGCAATACTCCAGACGATCAGAATTAGAGTCAGAACCTGAAATGTTTTTTTTTAATTGAAAACTAACCGTAAGAATATTGAGAACTGTTACTTAAACCACCTAGTTAATACTGTAATACATTCTTAAAACACAGCGATAGGAATGGCAATATCCACTTGGGAATAAGCCCAAACAGGTCTATCTGCTCTACACCCCTTTAATGATTTAAAAAAAAAATTCTTAGCAACTCATTGACCAATAATGACTTTTCAGTTTTTTTCTTAACAATCTTCATTTTTGTGAAGTGTTTATGCCTTTGCCCTTATTTGGATTACAATGTTTCATTTTGCTGTCTTTTCTTGTAGGAATGATGAAAACCAAAAATACCATACATTAATGAGAAACGATAGTGTACAACGATTAATGTCACAAACCCATCACTGACCTCAATAATATTTCTCAACATTTAGTTTTCATTATAGTGAAACTTTACTGCATATTTTTTACATGAACTTCTGAAGGAAAATATATGATGGGGGGCTTTCAAAAAATAAACACATTGGGAAATACACACGGTCTTCTAAACAAAAGTTTTACACATATGCTAATTGCTTTTGATGAATGTATGGTATTAATTTTTCTGAACACAGCAAAGCAGCTCAGAAACATTTAGTGAGCAAAGATTATCTCCGATGTTGAAACAGGCACATCTCAAACATTCTTCAAAAGTGCATTCTGACCTTTAAGGCTACTTTCCCCATTGGATGGTGAAACAACACTCAGTTTTTAAGTTCTATTTGTAAAAAATATTACTTTCATGGGCCTTAGAAAAGAATATGTAGAACAGAATAATAGAACAGTTTGATCTATAACACTATGTGCAGTCTGTTTTCTATCAATGATTCCTAGCCAGCTTATTAAACAGATTGATACAATGAAAGAATCTAATAACAAAAACATTCACCTCCTTTATTACTTGGCATTATTTATGGCTCTTATTTTTTTAGCTACCTTTTAATGTATCAGAATCTATCCACATTAAATGTATAAAGTTTATGTACTAAAAACATTAGTTGGGTGGGGATTGGAGTTACTTTGTATTTCTTTCCTCCCGCAGTTATTGTTACTAAATTCTCTATACGAAATTTTATTAAGACAAAGAAAAGAAAAACAACATTCTACAGTTTTTTCAGTGCAGAGATCTCTTTAATGTACTTCCCTTTTACATATTCTCTTGTTATTAACCAAAATAATCACATTTATTGTAGTAGCTATTAATTGGCTCTACTGTGTTTTGTGCTTCCAAAAATCTTCAAGCTCTAGTCCTAGATCAGGAAATGCTTACATGCTGGGAAATTAAAATGTCCTCTTCTAGGACACTACCCATTTAAAATCTGTAAATATCATCAATTACTCTCCAAAGAACAAATTTGTCCTGAAGAGTTTCCTTTCTTTCTTCCTTCCTTCCTTCTTTCTGTCTTAAGGCAACTGGGTTACAATGGAGTGTTTGTCATTTTTAGATAGAAAGTTAATGAGAATCATCAGGCCGTTTCTTCACTTGATTCAAAAACACCAGTTCTCTGCTTACACATTTACACAGCAGCATGTAGGCAGGGCTGGGCCTGGCACAAGTATAGGCATGAAATGAATATAAATTCTCCCTGTCCCAGAGATTGCTCCTGCTTGGCAAGCCAAACCAGGAGCTTTAGAAGAGACCATGGCATTCTCTTTCAATAGGCCTGCACAGGAACACAACATCCTTGTTCTAAGAACCAGGCTGGGTCTCTTGTATTGCAACATAAAGTACTTATAATTCCCCTGAACAAAAACTGTCAGGCATAATAGGCACATATATTTGGTAGGTGTTTTGAATCCAGAGCACCCATTGTCTAGGGGGAAACAGTAAGATCCCTCTGGAGTCTCTCAGCAAGCCTAGCAATTGATTAGACCCGCCCTGCAGATATAAATAATGGCAATTTGTAAATGGAAACAATGAACCTGTGAATAGGAAACAAACTGTAAAAAAGTGAGACATAAAACCACTGGAAACTTTTTGCTGAGTTCACCTGATTTAAAAACTACAGGCATTCAAAGCACACCCAAGAAATGTTTCCTGAACAAGGTGCTCTGAAGCAGGATGCATGCCATGTGGCTGAGATAAGTATCCTTTTATCCCTGCAAATTAAATACAAACATCAATAGTTTAATGAATTTTCATGTGACCTGCTAGAATGGAAGTTCTTGTTCCCAGCTGTCAGTTACATCTTGGGTTCCAGCCTACCACAGTGTTGCTTCTTGAATGGGCATGTTTCACTTAGTTAAGAAGAAAACCCCTTTTCTCCTGTGGATGATGGGGTTAGCCAGCCCTCATCATCGTTAGACATGCCGAGCAGTTAGGGCCAAAGTATGTTGTAAATGCCATTTTGAAATTAATTTTAATCGTAATTAAATATGAGTAAAGAAACTAAATAATCTGACTACTTTTTGTTGTTGTAACTGAAACACTGAATATAAAGTGGAAAAGAAAATGGCTTGTTTTCCAGCAATTAATTTTAGCAGCACCATTTTTCATCAGCTGTATAAGCATATGGTGATGGAGAGGAAAGAACATGAATCAGTTCAGAGGTTTCATTGAAATATGTTGCCTATATTTGTGTCAGGATTTGAAATGCTTTTGGAGCACTTCAGATGATGATAAATTAAAAACACGTAATTAAGAAATTCAAGAATTCCAAATAAAGAGGTCACGACTGAAAAATGTTGGCAGAGTGTCCTAGAGTTTGAGTTTCAAATATAAACCTAGGCTTGTTAAAGGGAGTCTTACCTTTAATTGTAAAAAGTCTTGGGAGAGGCAGGAAAGAGAGGGGAAACTGAATTGAATGCCGACTCAGAATGAAAGAGCGCTTCAAGAAAACATTGTTTTCTTGTAGACTGAAGAAAACATACACCCACATGCACATATGTCCACACTTAACATATAGTGAAGAAGGAAAATGTGTATAGAGTCTCTTGCTCCTAACTGCAGTCAGTGCTCATTTCTTAGGGTTCTGCTCTGAGTGTTTTCTCCATCTTGTGGCAAATTTTGTTTCTTTGTAACTCTTGTTTAACGTAAATAAAATTGGTATTTTCTCTCCCCGGTGTTTGCACCATGCCATGGGATGCTTCTGTGCTATACAGAAGGCTGCCAGTCCAAAAGGAACATAGAAAGTAAGATGATCAATCATACCACTAGTCACAAATAAGGAAGCTGAACAAGTTCTTGAAACGTCTCCAAAATGTCAGATGCCCATGTTAAACCCTGTATGAAGGCTGGTTTTATTTGTGCTGCTGGTACTTACACAGCCAAAAATCCAAGCTGACACTGACCTTCGCAACATTATAGGGCAATCTTCACTGAAGGATGAACTATTCTTGAACAATTTCTCCACTGTGTCAGCCACAAACGGGCTTTTCTTCAGCACCAGACATGCATGTCTTCTTGCTCCAACTCTTTTTTTCTTGAACAAACATATGTATTGTAGCCAGTGCAAGGAAAATCCCACTCACTATTTATGTCTGAGTTCCCTGTGTCCCTCTGACAATATCCCAGTGTATTGATAGCAGCATAGGATTTTATTCCAAATCCAGCTCTGTTTTCATGGATTCCCTTTTGGAGACTTAAGTTCCATAAAGCAACTGGTATTATTAAATGACCTACACCACTAAGTCTCATTTGGGGGGGCTTTGAGATTGACTCCTCCCCTCTTCATGATTTTTGTGAAGATCTAGAGTACACCTTTTACCCACAGCACTGAAGAAACAGTGCATGTTACAACTAGTGACAAAGCATGTGCACTCAACAGAACTGGCAATGTCTGAAACTTTATCGAGCTTAAGTAGTTATCCTACTCTGAACTATGAAAGCAGTTTCTACACAGTGCATAGTGATGGAGGCTACCCATAGAAAGGGGTCATTGCTCTCCTCCATCCATGCACGTTATATGAAACTGGATGTAATTCTCGAGGTGCAAATGGATCTCTAAGGCTTGAGAATGGCCTTGATCCTGCAAATATTTATACAGTTTCTTCAAGGTTGTTGCTCTCTAGTGCAAGTGGGAGCATAGGACACATGTAGATTCAAGTAAGGTTAAGTGCTAGGCATAATCCTCCACGCTGAGTGATTTTTGTTTAACAATACAGTGAACAAAAATGAATAGAATGATATGCTTACACTACAGTTTCAACACAAGTTAAAGAGAAACTTAGATCCTTAAACAGGCTCTTGTGCAGAGAATCACGCTGGAAAGTGAATCCATGTAAACTGAATTTTCTGGATGGACTAGGACCTTATTAGGTTTTTCTTTGAATAAAGGTGTGAGTGAGAGTAATATAAAAATCCTAGTAGGGGCGTGGGCTTCATGCAAAAACAAAGTTTGATTCAGAAAGGATAAAAGCAAAACAGAAAAGATAACATTGTAGAGAGTAGTATAAATTAAATAGAACCCAAACATAAAATCTAACAATACCGATTAGACAGTGTCTGCCTAGAGGATTTTGCCATCTCTCTTCCCTGTATTTTGATGGTTCTATAGATCATTGAGATAATTCTGACATTTTCTTTTATAATTTAAAGACCTCCCTTCTCTGCATTCAAATTCCAGTGACGTTTGTTTCATGGTCAGAACTCTGAAAGGAAAGCTTAGGCATCCCGTTAGCATCAGATTCCTTCTGTTTACTTTTTTGTTTTGTGGACACACATTGATTTATTTGACTGTGACCCCTGGACAATGCAGCAAGGCATCTGCTGACTGACTGTTTGAATCCCTTCAGACACCATGAAACACACCCCTCCCTTTCACCTCTTTGACGGCAACAGAAAAGCTTGGATGCACTGCAAAAGATTTGGTGACACCAATCAAACTGTTTTCAGTTGAACACAGCCCAGTAACAACCCCAACAATAAAGACAACATGAAAGAATGATGCTGAGATCAGACACAGGAAAGACAACAGTTAACCTCTCTACCCTGACTGTAAGGCTCTCTTAGTAAGAATGTGCTGCTCTATTTTAGCATCTAACAATAAGATTTATAATTAATATCCTATTTGGACAGCGTTTTCCATATTACCCTTATTAGCCCATTGACCTAACAGTCCTTTATATAAAAAACACAATAGTATTATATAGTAATAATCCTACATACTGTCGTTACATCAATTGTAAAATGTAGCATTATGGTTTATTATTGCAAAATACTCCAGTGTATTATCATAAGGCTTTACTGTTGAACAGAGTGGAGCTGTTTCTGTTGGTTTGGAGTTGGTTAAGAGAAGTTTAAAAACTACCTTCAGTCTAATCAGTTTTCTGTTCTGTCAAAGTGTCAAACTAGATTTATCCAAAATGTTGTATTGTCTACAGCAGAGACTCGTTAAATCATCACACAACTTTCATCTCTGTATTCTCGTTTCTGCATTGTGGTCAAACAGGCAGGCAAAAACATTTCCTAACTGCTAAAAACAGCTGGCCTAATCTGTAATGGTTTTGGTTTGGTGGCCAATTCTAGTTCATTGCACTGTTATAACATACACATTAGATTAGCAATTGTCTTTGAAATGGCTGTAATTCAGCATTTCTTCATGAGGGATCATGGTGTTTTTCATAAATAATTTTTCTTTTCTTTTACTGTTTAAGGAATAACAGCACTGTAGATGTGCAGTTGTTTTATGAGGCAGTAATCTGGTTCCTATGAGGATAAACCATGAGGCCAAAAGCAGAGTAGTTTATCTCCAAGGAAGCCAGTTATTGCTGAGAAAATCACTACAAAACATCAGTTATCATCATTATAACACACGTTATTAAAATGATAATGGTCTAAACTGGTAAGTGTCAAAGATATTGGCAAGACAGTGAAGAAAAACAAGTTCTTTTGTACAAGTAGGCCGTTGAGCCAAAAGTAATAAATTGGACAACTCTCCTTTGAAATTAGTTTATATCCTTTTAATAAATGTTTATTTGAAAAATCTAAAGCCCAAACCTGCAAATGTTTATGTACATCAGTGACTTACACATGTGAGCGCTCATTGAATTCAATGAGGCTACTTATGTGAATTAAACTATTCTCAAGAATAAGCGTTTGCAGGATTGGCTCCTGAATTATTAAATATAGGGAGAAATTAAAAAGCATGGAGTTGTATTAGATGTCATTGCTGAGTAATGATATCTGTTCTTTAACAGTATAGAACAGTCTAATTTGCAGAACAGTAATCCTGCAGCAGGTCTGACTTCTAACCACCTGAGAGGTTACGCTTGTTAACACATGCTCAGAAATTTGGAAAATAGCCTATATTAAGTGAATCGAAGTCTGGCTTGGCCATCTCTTACTGAATTGAACAGCAGCAGCAAAAATGTGGTAAAATGGAGACATGGAAATTGGGAGTGTGAGGGAATTATGTTTGTTTGTTTAACTCATTGTAATTCCATTAAATACAGAGGAGACATCCAAAGTCTTGTGGCTTTTTCCTGTCACATGACCCCAGTGAAGTACATTCTGGTGAAAAATCTTCAACGCTCCAAAATGTTCAACAAAGCAGCCTGCCCATTGCATTTGGAAAGGTGCAAAAAAATAGGCTCTGGTCCGGGACAGCACTTAAATGCATTGCTGAACCAGGGCCTTTCTAAATATGGACCCAGTCCTGCTCGTGAAGTAAATGACAACATTCCCGTTGACTTCAGTGGCAGCAAAATCAGACTTTTGTTACATAGTTAGTGACAACCAAAATAACAAAACCACGTGCATCTTTAACTCACTCCTTTGTTTCTGAACATCAGCCTATGGGATAAAGAAAATTCCTGTTCTGAGACACCTTTGACATTGGGACCGCAGAGTAAATTAAAGATGGAACAGTTGCCTTAACTTTGAATTTAGTTGCTTTTGTTTTACATCAGGCCCATAACGCTATTTTGTCATGTTTTTTTAAAAAATTTATTTAAAGGTATTCAGAGGAGAGGGCCATGCTGCAATAATCATAGAGCTGGTTTTGAGTGATGCAAAAGTTAATTGAGCTATTAGTGCATAATATGTCAGGCCAAAGGCACGTTTTAAACATATTTTAAAATAGTCCATATCACTCAAATTGGTTTTAATAAAATGTTACACATACAGTGGTAAACAGTTAAACACACTGCATTGGTGCAAACCAATTCTCTGTACTTAAGAGGTTTATTCAATTAACAGTTTAGACTTTCATTATATTTTGCCATTTGGCACAGAGGATTCTCATGCATTTAATAGTTTTATGCATTTAACCGCTAGTCCTTTAAGTGGACTCTACTGGATACGGCTCTGCCATTTTCTTAGCCAGGGGAGAAAAAAAACCCAATCAGAACAGACAATGATACATGACACGTGTCACTGTTGTTTGTATCTTCCTGACCTCCTGGATCTGCCTGTTTGAATGTTGCTGTTCTTTAATCCTGTGACAGCTGTTGTAGATGTCCTTCCAACCAGTTTTAAGTGGTAGGGCAGGTGGCAGAAGGTTCAGGTAACCCTTTCACATTCTGGGTTACAGAATAATTCAGAATGGCAAGCTACTTTCATCAAGGCAGAAACTTAAATGCAAATTCTTTAACCCAAAGACCCCTGATCACTTTCAATACTCTAAATTAATCCAACTTAATTTGTTAAAACAAGCATCATCTTCTTAACTGCTAAGGTTATATCATTTTGTACTGGGGGGGAAAAAAGCAAACCCAAAACATTGTGTATATTAGACACCTGGAAAAATCTTTTATTCATTCAGCGCACAGGATTAAGTACAAACATGAATTTTACAAAAAGTTCATATCTTTATTCCCTTCTTAAATTCCCTCAGTCTAGGCATACACTGTCTTTATCTCCCAACACTGTAGGTACTTTCTGGCCTCATAATTCTGTATTATCCAGGAACAGAGAGCTGTTCTGGTTCTGGGAGTTACTTGCATACAGTTTACTGTTCTCAGGGAGCTGTGATTCAAGCCAAGAATTTAAACCACTTCAGTACTGAGTTTGCAGGTCCCAAGTGTGCTGAATGTAGGAGCTGCTTCTACCAGCTGAAGTGGTGGGTTCTAGTTGGATTCTGATAATGGTTGCTGACACAAAGGAATCCAATAACAAAACAATAAATAACCATGCAATTCAAAAAGTATTCAGAAGTGTTGTAGTAAACTGGTTCCTATCTCCTCCCAGCATACGCTATGTCACTAGAAGTTATTTGTATCCTGTGGGGAAGAATATGGCACCCACTCCTTTTTAGCTTTTCAGAATGCAATCATTTAAACGGTATGTTAAATTGTAAAGCTTATTGTTCTAACATTCCAGAAGTTGAGACTGGCTTCTATCCTGTTCTGCTACTTAAATCCAAGGGCAGTAGAGGCTGGGTGCTCCTGGTGGGGTATCCTTCAAAATCACTTGCCCTTTGGATGTGATGAAGCTGGGGTCTGTTGATCCTAAAGTCACCTTGCCAGTCCAATTTATGTATTCAGGTTTTTGCCTGTGGCACTTAGATACTGTGATGATAAGCACCACATAAGAACCTGGAGAGATGCAGTGAGTTGTGAATGAGGAGTTAATTTGTTTGATACCTGTCAACTAGCTAATTTGAAGTTTTTATCTTATATGCATCTATTAGTGAAGCTCCAAAAATCCTGGCTACAAACGCCCCTGAACTTATTTGGGAGCAGTGCAATATTTGCTTCACAGCTGATCCTTTATCTATATTGGACTGCACCAAATCCTTAGATCAAAACATGTCCAGACTTTGGGAACATTCAGATCAGGAACTCTCAATTACAGTTGACCTCATTTTCTGAGGTGTTGAATGCTTACAACTTCCATTAGTTCCCAAATCAGGCCCAAAACATGCTCCAGAGATATCACCCTTTTATAAACAATAAAGAAAGAAACTAGTAAAATCCACTTTTGTAAAGAATTTCTATAGTCTCCCACTGTTATTTTCAATTTCAATGCTCCTATTAGTAATAATATGTATAATCATTTTACATGTGCCTAATTAAAAGACATGGGAATCTGAGTAATTGACTAAGCTATATTTGGTCTGCTTCATAAAATGTATCTAACTGAAAGTGATACATAAGAGACTTTCACTTGAAAAGGATTTGTGCAATGTTTCAGAAACAGAAACTGAGTAAGTTACACTCTGGCCAGCCAAGTGGCCTGCTATCTACTTCAGACCCTAGCTAGGAAAGTTATTGAATTTTTAGGTCAAATCTAGTATGAAGTTGGGTGAGAGAACATTTTTATTTGAGACTTTTTCCTTCAGAAACGCGCTTGTGTGCGTTTTTTACTGAGGAGCTGAGAACAAACTGAAATGATAAATATGACGTCTGTAAGTTCTGTGTATTTCAGTAGTAGTTTTCCTTACTGCATTTTGCAGGTCACTCACTATTAAAACAAGGAAACATATACTGCAGTTCTTTAAGAATTATATTCTTGGAACTGGTGATAGTTTTATCTACTTTGCCCTTGATCTCCCACGCCATTTTCTGTGTTAGCATATTCTACTGAAATTGCAGCATAAGGATACATTTGGTACATTTAGCAACACTGGGGGAGGTATGTTCTATGTATGTTTAGCAAATTGTGTAGTTTGCCATAAACATTCCACTTCTTCACTGTAACAGCAGCATTATGTCAAGCATTGCTTTATAGTAGGGTCATCTTCTACGGATGTACTATTTCCAGCCAAATATGACCACCTGCAAGTTTGCGCTGGTGTTAGCAGTTTCATCTCCCATTATTTGAATCCAGCTGGCTTTCCTTTGAAGTTAGTTCCATAATGTTAAATGTTAACTATGATTTCTTTTGGCCAAAAACAGATAGTGCATTCTTTCTTCTCTGTACGATAATAGCCACAAATGTGCTGGCTACGTTCTGTCTAACCCACCTCTGTGAGTAGTTTCTTTACTAAAGAAAAAATGGAAATTCTGCTTCCATAATAAAGAATGGACTTAAGCTGCAGACGTTCAGATTGGAACAGAACTCTGAGTAGATTCTACACACCCCAGAAGTCAGAAGAGTTCAAATATAGGGATTCAGAATAAACATAGGAGCAAAAATCTTGCAAAAATCATAGCCAGGTTTAAATTTTGAAAAACCCCAAAGTTCAGGGTTTTATTCAATCTATGGTTTTGGTTCAGACCCATAGAGGCAAGTGTGTTGGGGTTTTTTCAGCCATCACAATATTTTTCTAAACATATTTCAGTGCTTATCCTTGCATTAAGAACAATAGGAATACAAGAGGAGCCTTCTGACCATTTGAACTTGAAATCCCCAGAGAGCTTTTTATTCTAATAAAACAGCAAAATATTGGATACATGACACCCCCTACATCAACCTCTATCATATTAAGGAAACCTTAGAACTCTGGTCTGCAGTCTGGCCTGATACATTACAATTCAGCTGGGATCAGTATAAGGAATAATTGCATCTATTTACTTATTCCACTGTCAGAATGTTGACACTAGTTTTTCATATTGTCTCTGTCACTAAGAACCATAATTAAATAACATGTCAAATGTATTGATCATACATTTATAAATTTGTTTGATATATCATAGAGGCCTTTTGTTATTAGAAGATATCACAAGATTAAAATAAAAGTTTGTCAAACCATCTAGCTGCAAGAGAGTTTTTTCCCTGATTAACCACAAAATTTTGATGGCTTGATGGCATTTTGACGTTAAATGAAGTAATTTCTTCATTTTTTTTTCAAGTTCAATATAGCATCTACTTTAGATCAAACTCATAGTGGCTATATACAATTATATCAGACTGTAAAATGACACAATTTATTGTATTTCTGATTTTTCCTTTTCTAATTTCTAAACTTAAAAGGCCCTATCTTCTCACAAAGAAGATCCCATTTTGGGGTTACTCTGTACAAAGAATAAAAAGGATTTTTTTAAAAAACATCTTTGTGACCATACCTCACTTCCCCTTCACATAGTCACACACACAAAATAGTGCATGGCAATTGGTGTCCGTTTTAATGATACCATGAGTGTCCTTCCTATAGCCCCAGTCCCCAAACACCCTCTCACATTTGGGAAAAGCAGAGAATCTTATGAAACTGACAGGGCTGAAAAAAATCAATATCACATATGTCTAAATGATACCTTCTCTTCCAGATCAATTATAATTTGAAAAGAATCATATTGCCTATGTGTGGAGCATGCTATTTCAAGCTATAAGTGCTATAAATATGAAAAAGGATAAATATAAATAATCATTTGTAGTCCCTTTTTGATGTATTTTCTCTGTTTTCTGTAAGAACATAAGCTAGGAAGATTTTACTCAGATTTGGTGGCAGAACACATGCATTAAGATTAAATTTCTTTTTAAAATTTGCATTCTTTGTATTGTATGTTTCCTAAATGGGGCAAGAGGGTTTCTTCTCTTAGCCATCAGTATGTCTTAGTATTAAAATCTAAAGTAACAGACCTTCATTCTAATGAGCTTTGTAAATCTGACCTAAAAAGTGTCGCCTAGAGTCTTTGAAATGAGTTTCCTACAACTTCCTCTGATCTGATTGTGTGTTTTAGGGGAGGTTAAATGGGTTAAGATTCTTAGCTGTCCTAAAGCCATTGGAGTGATTCCTTATTAATCTTTTTCACCCCCTAAGACATCATCTACAGATCTAGGCGGATTTAGTAGATAAGATAACATAGTCAGCCCTGCCATAACTATCCACACAGCTTCTGAAAGGACAAAAGGGTGACAAAAATATAAAGAAATCCTTGTAAAATTTGATTCTTGAAATTAGTTTCCACTGTTTCCATCACCCATTCTCAGCTCTTAGCTGTTGAGTGAGACAGGTTCAGTCGTCATCGGATGATAGTGCATGTAGCTTGTGACCTTCATTTCAAAAGAAGTTTGTTGTGCTCTGTGTCCTATGGTAATACTTGTGAGCACAAGACATGGTCTCCAATTAGCCCTATTACAGATGATCACCAAAAGGGCCTTGTTTTCACAGTGCAGCTACAGTTAATAACAGCTGCCCTTCCCTGGGTCATATAGTCATTCTCCCCAACAGCTTTTCCTGTTGCCGTCTTGTTCCCCCACAATTGGTAAACCTGTTAACTCCTGGAATGAGCAGTAACACCGATGTGTAAACATCCTGGAGCGTTAGCTCAGGGAGAGAAATTTCCTTTCCAGCACTGAATACCAAAAAAGTAAAAATCCAGAGATACTTACATTCATCTAGATGATTAATGCTTCTGTCTTTTAGACATTCTTTGGCTCACTGTTACTGTTCAGGGTCTTTGCTTCTGGTGGGAAGGTCATATAACTGTTGTTAGGGTACCAGCTTTTCACCATAAGAGTTCTTTTTTTTTTTTTAAGAAGAATCCAGTTATCCTTTCACTCTAACAAACCATTTTACATAATTCCCTTTTTCTCCCTTCAGGCGGTGTGTTTGTACTGCTGCAGTGGCAGTGGGGGAAATCAGTATTTCCTGTTCAAGCTTCCTATTCTTTTATAGGCCTTATTTGTTCATAACCATTTGCTCTGGATTGAAAGTTTGGTGTGTGCGGTCTCAGCCTAGAAATAATTTTATAAATGTATGTCTGTACAGTGCTTGACACAATGGGGACCTCTTCCTGGGTGAGGACTTGAAGTGTCATTGTAATACAAGTGATAAATAAAAACACATTTCAGAGATCAGCTGCCATTTAAAAATATCGGAAGTTTGCCAATCTCCTATATTATTTGTGCTTGTGAAAATACAGAATGACTTGCAGTTAAGAATGAAATTTTGCAAGAAGTGAACTTAAATATTTAAGCCCTGCTGACTTTCATAATTTGAAAGCAAAAAAAAAAAAAAATTGAAACATGGGACTATTTAAAAAGAATTTTCACTAGGATTTTAGAGTGCTTACCCACGGCATTGAATTGCCTGTTTACTTAAGTGTTTTCTAACCATTCTGCAGTTGCTGCTGTAGTCTTGCATGAGCCTTGTGATTCCATTACAGTCTTTTAGTTTAAATAGAAATAAATTTAAAAATTTAAAAATATTGAGTGGCTTCTTCAAACCTGGACCTCTTCAATAAGTAATCAAAGTGTCTAGCTTTCCATGTGTTTTAATATTGGTTAAAATGTACAGACCACACCCTGCTAACACTACCCTAGGTCTTAGCATTTACTGCCATGAATAAACCCATTGGTTTCTCACAAAAGTAGACTTTGTGGCCCCAATTCAGGAATGCACTTAAACATGTGCTTAAGTCTATCCATACACAAGAAAGCACTTAAGCACGTGCTTCAGCCTCGCCTGTGCTTAGGTCCCCACTGACTTCAACTTAAGCAAATGCTTAAATGCCACGAAAGCTCATGCTCAAATAAATTGGTTAGTCTCTAAGGTGCCACAAGTCCTCCTTTTCTTTTTCTGAATAGGAATGTTTTCCTGAATCACTGTCTATGCCTGATCAGTGCTTGCAGAATAGGGCTCTAAGAAATGAATGTAAATATGTTTACATAAAATAAGGTTCTTATAAGGGCAAGAGTGTGAATTAATCATTATAGCAGGGAATCAGGACTCCTGATTTCTCTTCCTGGATCTTCAACCGTCTCAATCTATATCCTAGGGCAAGTCATTTAACTTCTCTGCACCTGTTTGCCCATCTGTAAAATGGGACTAATAATAAAAATACTTGCATATCACACCAGAGATTGCCAGGATTAATTAATGTCTATAAAGCAGTTTGAGGTCCTTGGGTGGAAGTCACTCTGTAAGTGTGTAGTATAATGTGTAATGATGTACATTATATAATTAATAGAAAGCTCCTCCAAGAAGTGCTCAGCTGGCATTCTTCCTCTTTAGTAATATTTAAAGGGAAGCAATTAAGTTATACTATTATTTGAAAAGCAATTAGATCTATTTATGGCTAAACATAAAAAAATTCCCCATTTTTTTGCATTTGCAAGGAAAAATTACAACTCATTGTGAGCTCTGCCTAATAAAAGCATCCTGCTCCCATAATTCTCCTGCTGGCATTTTTGACACCGGCACGCTGGAGATTTTTGTCTCCACGGAGAACTACTCTGGAGTCTCGAGGTGTTTCAGCCAGGATCTGGAAGTGCTGTGGAATGTGCAGTTTAGCAAAATATACATTGGAGGCAGTTTAGGTATTCAGCCTCAGAAGCATATTTGTGTGTGTGTGTGTCTCTTAATTACTTATAATCTGACTTTTCTTTCTAATTGAGGCTCCCAGCATCTGTCTAGCTACCAATACTCTTAACTACTAATTTACATTGCAGTTGGCACCTGACCTTACATGACACATGTAAGACTCTTAGACAGATAATCCTGGCTTCTTCTTGAGAATTATGTCGCCATTGAGGGGTCAGTGGTGTGAGACAGCACAGCTTGAGGTGCGAAGTGCAGCAGTGGCTAACACACTTTACCTAGCTGAGAATGGGAATCCCTTAAATGGCTGATCCAGGGTTTTAAATAGAGAGGCCTCCTGCTTTTGTCCTGGGAAGGCGTTTCTTTGCCTGTCACTTACAGGCTTTTAAGCAGCATGTCTGTGTTAGTTAATTCTCGAACATCAGCAGACACATTTCACACTAAATTCCACCCTGTGGGGCTGTGTCTAATTGGACAAATTTGAGCAGCAGGCAGAAAAGCCACCACAGCATGGAGCATTGATATATGGACACATCTTAAAGATACAGTACCTCCGTTTTTCCTTTTAGTGAGTGCCAGCCTAAAATTTGAAACAGAGCAGGCCATAAGAAAGCAGTTTAATACCCAGAGCAATAGGATTACTTTGGTGATATTGATTTTTATATAGAAGTGAACATCCAATTCCTTTTTAAATAGGCACATTCCTATCCCCATGTTAGTTGTGCTAATGTAGAACATATTCTTAAGAAAGAGGAAAGTGTTTGCAACTTTTCAGTGTGTCAAGGTAATGTTTAGTCTATCTTAAACCCTTTAAATTAGAGGCTTGTGCAGCTTTAAACTGCACAGCTGTGATCCACATTATAATTTCTCTGTGAGTTTCCTGCAATATCTCAAAAAGTGGAGTGGAGCCAGTGAGGCATTATCGTTAGCGAAAAGCCTAAAAACTTCAGAATATTGGCAATGAAAGCAAAGTGAGGGGTTGTCTCTTTTCTATTTTATGTTTCTTAAGTATAATAAATGTCAGATGATTTGAGTAGCATTTTTTTTTTAAGTAAGTGAATTTGGGACTCATGAAAGGGTGTCTGATTGACAGTACTGCAAACAGAATTTCTCTCCTTATCCACAAAAAGAAGAAGAGTACTAGTGGCACCTTAGAGACTAACCAATTTATCCAGGAAACAGGCACGGTACTCAAAGTGGTCCATTCTACCTCAGCCTTGACCAGGAGAAACCACCTCTTAGAGATGAGAGGATGGACTTCAATCCTTGTTCATATTCAGTTCTTAGTCTCTTTTCTGAGACCACCAACAAAAGAGCCAATTAGTCCCAGTTGTGATAATGGGGTTTATGTTTGGGGATGTTGGGGGTTGGTATTTTTGATACTTTCACTAGGAACTGGACCGAGGTCACCAGCTCATTCTTCATAAACCATTGAATGGCCATTAGATGTTAATGACTTTCCATCTTTACCAATCTGGGCTGGATTTAAACTCCTGACCTGGATGTGAGAAACTCCATATACCCATGAAAAATCTAAACCTTAAGTATGTTGTTTTGGACCCGTCAGGTAGCGGATATTTAATGTAACTTACAAGATGTCAAAGCAGTGATATAAGTGATAGATAGAGTATGTGGGCTTGTTTTAGTGTTTGCAGTGTTGTAGCTGTGTTGGTCCCAGGATAGGAGAGAGAGAAAGTGGATGAGATAGTATCTTTTATTGGACCAGTTTCTGTTGGTGAAAGAGACATGCTTTTGTGCTTACACAGAGCACTTCTTCAGTTCGAAAGCTTGACTCTTTCACCAACAGAAGTTAGTCCAGTAAAAGGTATTATCTCACCCGACTTCTATAAGTGGCACTGGTATCTAATGCTGGTTGCTCACTCTGGTGATCTTAATAACACTTTCAGGAAACATACCTATAGATTGTATATTTCATACACAACAGTTATCATAAAAATATCTCATGTTGAGTGAGAAAGAGAAGTGAGGCCATGTTTATACAGTTTCCCAACAGATGGCTCTCATGACAGGTATTTACATTTTAGGTCACTTTGGCTTTTGTGTCCATGCTCACCTGAGTCTAAAATCTCTATCTGAATCCCAGATTTCAGTGGACTTCTCAAGCACAGTAAGGTGCAGAAAGAAAACTAATAAAAAAAAAAGTCATTCAGTGGCTTTGGAAGGATATTGTCAGAGTTTTGTGCTAATGCTATCATACATTGAAGCTCAAGGATTGAACAGAGACAGTAACATTTTAGCCCACTGATGAATTTCAATAACCTTCCCAGTAGGCAGGTGTGGTACATTAAAAAGTTTGTTGTGCTTCTTTTCCATTTAGGTCCATTAAAAGTCTTGGGTTTTGATCTGGGGGGGAGGGGGAGCGGTAGCTAGATTGTTTTTAACTTTCGTGGATTATAGGAACGGAAAGACCTACTGTGGCATTAGAAATCACAATGTGGTAAGCAATGGTGCACAAGTAAGTAAATCACCTATAATGTTATCCACAATGTAGTCACCTCCATAGTGTAATACTGTTAAGACCTCTATTTCAGCTAGTGCAGTATGAGGGCTTCCCATTAGTTATCCGATGTTGTTCTCCCATGGACCCTATTACATCTGTGCTTCACAGACTGCAGTGATTTCCAGCTCATTTCTGGTGCAATTCATGGTATTGTTTTTGATCTGTAAAGTGCTGTAGAACCAGAATATCTAGGAGACCATCTGTCAAGGTTCCTCCCCCACTCTGAACTCTAGGGTACAGATGTGGGGACCTGCATGAAAAACCTCCTAAGCTTATCTTTACCAACTTAGGTCAAAACTTCCCCAAGGTACAAAATATTCCACCCGTTGTCCTTGGACTGGCCGCTACCACCACCAAACTAATACTGGTTACTGGGGAAGAGCTGTTTGGATGCGTCCTTCCCCCCAAAATACTTCCCAAAACCTTGCACCCCACTTCCTGGACAAGGTTTGGTAAAAAGCCTCACCAATTTGCCTAGGTGACTACAGACCCAGCCCCTTGGATCTTAAGAACAATGAACAATCCTCCCAACACTTGCACCCCCCCCTTTCCTGGGAAATGTTGGATAAAAAGCCTCACCAATTTGCATAGGTGACCACAGACCCGAACCCTTGGATCTGAGAACAATGAAAAAGCATTCAGTTTTTTACAAGAAGGCTTTTAATAAAAAATAGAAGTAAATAGAAATAAAGAAATCCCCCCTGTAAAATCAGAATGGTAGATATCTTACAGGGTAATTAGATTCAAAAACATAGAGAACCCCTCTAGGCAACCCCTTAAGTTACAAAAAAGATACACAGACAGAAATAGTTATTCTATTCAGCACAATTCTTTTCTCAGCCATTTAAAGAAATCATAATCTAACACATACCTAGCTAGATTACTTACTAAAAGTTCTAAAAAAAAAGAAAAGGAGGACTTGTGGCACCTTAGAGACTAACCAGTTTATTTGAGCATGAGCTTTCGTGAGCTACAGCTCACTTCATCGGATGCATACCGTGGAAACTGCATCCACGGTATGCATCCGATGAAGTGAGCTGTAGCTCACGAAAGCTCATGCTCAAATAAACTGGTTAGTCTCTAAGGTGCCACAAGTCCTCCTTTTCTTTTTGCGAATACAGACTAACACGGCTGTTCCTCTGAAACCTGTCATAAAAGTTCTAAGACTCCATTCCTGGTCTGTCCCCGGCAAAGACCCAGCATATAGACAGACACAGACCCTTTGTTTTTCTCCCTCTTCCCAGCTTTTGAAAATATCCTGTCTTCTATGATTCTATGATTCCTCATTGGTCATTTTGGTCAGGTGCCAGCGAGGTTACCTTTAGCTTCTTAACCCTTTACAGGTGAGAGGAGCTTTCCCCTGGCCAGGAGGGATTTCAAAGGGGTTTACCCTTCCCTTTATATTTATGACACCATCTCTGTCTTCATGCTCCCTCCTGAGCTTTCACTGATGTAGGACCCTGATTTTCATATGTACTTAACATTATGCACAAAAATAGTCCAATTCACTGGTCTTTTCAGGATCAGAGCCTATATTAGTATGTCTAAGGACAGAGCATCCTTGGTGAAAGCCCCTGAACTGTATGACTCACCTGCCTTTTTGGTCCAACAGAACTGGAGTTTGCTTATCTTATCGCAAGGCTCTTGGCACTGGGGATCGCTTGCTAGAAGTGGTGGCTTCAGGGGGATTATTTAGTTCTCAGTAATTGATGTTGTGTTTATATTTAGTTATATTTTCATCTAGCTGTTTAATTATGATGTTCATTTGTGTAGATATTGTAATCAAGAGAATTTTATACACCAAAATCCAAGCCAGTCACATGTATATGGTTGAATTTCCCCCCTTTTCACAGAAGCTATTTCTTTAAACTAGACCCATCATTTAAATCTCAGGTTCTCCTTTACTAAACAGCCTTTCTGAATTAAAAAAATTGATGCATGTTTGTTTGAAAATGTTAAGGAGTAGCTTACTTAGAACTTATATCTTGTGGGCCCTGTGGATTTTTTCTTCCCTCTGGATAACGCAACGTGAGTCCTAGGCTTACCCAGCACTAATGAAAGCTTATAGAAAGCAGAAAAGTGCAAGATTTAATGCCCCGTAACTTTAATTCCTCTTCATGCTACATTCTTTATGCAAAGTGTGTCAAAGATACATACGTTGTGAAGTAGGAAAGGTTCCTGCTATGTCACATGAGAATTAGTGAAATGCCAACAATGCTCTTACAGACCAGATTCTGTCTCAGAGACATTGATGTCAATGGGAGTGAGGCAGAATTTGGCCTTGTTCAAAGATGCATTAGCTACAAGTTCAGGCTCCCTTCAGTATCTCAATATTTGTTTTTCATTTAGGGTTGTATTCATATCCCACTGAAGTCAATGGGAGTCTTTCAATGAGAGTTATGTCTATCCCTTAAAAATAATGTTACACCAATAAATACGGAAACACCTGACTAGCGTCACCAAATGCTAGGCTAAAAGCTTTTATTTTGGATTATGAGAAGGATTTAGTGGCCATGTACTGTAGATCCAGAATAAAGAGTGTAAGAGGCTTCGTGGTACAAACTAAAAGAGTTAGAAAAAACAACACAAATTAAATAAATATTCAGCGTTCCCTTTGATGCACAAAGAAAGGGCAGACACAAGGCGACAAAGACGAGAGCCCTTCAGCAGTGTCAGTGTGACCTAATGACTTACGGTTGGGAGTAGTGATTCATTCACTCCTGGGTTCTACTCCTGGCTCGGCCACTAACTTGCTGTGTCTATGTCTACACTGGAGCTGGAGGTGTCATTTCCAGTTCGGGTAAACATGCACGTTAACAAGAGCTGTGGTGATGCAAGCAGGGGGAAGGAGCTAGCTGCCCAAGTATATACCTTCAATTCAGACAGAATTGTACTTGGGGTGACTAGCCCATCCGCTGCGGCTACACTTATATTTTCAGAGCAAGCACAGCCATATCTACCTGAGCTGGAAATTACATCTTCAGCTCCATTGCAAACATACCTTGTGTGGCTTCAGGAAAATCAAGGCCCACAGAGGTTAAGTTTCTTGCCCAAAGTCAAGCAGCAAGTCTGCAGCAGAGCCAGGAAGAGAACCCCAATCTCCTGGCTCCCAGTCTTGTGCCTTAACCATAACACCATTACATCTCTTTCAGGAGGAGAAGAAACATAGATATGCTTTTTTTATTTAAAATATATTATTGATTTGTTCTTCTATATTTTTATCTTACACCTTTTTTATTTGTATAGGATACAGGCTGAAGGGTGGAATTAAGGGCTCTTTTCAGCTGGGGATGTAAGGGACCCGATTCATGCCTCATTAGGCCCTGGTAGCAGGACTGCTGTAGTATACGAATAGCAATGTATGCCAAGATGCCTTCAAACATCACATTCCCATTGGCTGAGTTGTGTTTGTACTGTGGAACAAAACAACAGGGAGCCATAGAGGGAAAGCCCCCATCTCTGGTTTGGGGCTCATTGGCAGGGCAGTGTAGAGGAACCATGAATTGCTGCTTCCTACTCGAACCTGTGTTATGGGTAGAAACCTTCGTACTTGAGGGTTGCCAGTCCAGTTCCTATCCCCAGCACTGAAGTCAGCCCTCAGACACACATGCTTTTAAAACAGTGAAATGCTTTGATGACAGCTTAAAACACTCTAGTGTCAGCCCTGTTAAAGAATGCCTTGTAATCTCTTTACGTGGTCACTGGTATTTACCTATTAGAACCTCGACGTCTCACTGACAACATGATACATTTCTTACTGTAACAAGATGAGAACGACTTCTTACCTTTAATTTTAAATTGGAAAGAAAGAGCCAAGCCACTTGCATTGTGCAATGATACTAGAACTGGGTGAAAAATAGAACAAAAATTCTGCAAAATAAAAAGGTCCAGGACTTTATTTCCATTTTTGGTCAAACTGTTGAATGTTCCAAAATACTTCAACTCGCCCTAAGTGAAACCTTCCATTGAAAAGAATCCACTGATTTGTATCTGTAGTATCAAAAAATAAACCCTAGGGATCCATGTTTCATTTTGCAAATAATATGTTCAGATCCTTTTATGACTTTTTCCCATTCATGTTAGGCAGCAAGAAAGTAAAATGGTGAAAAGCAAGTTATTAGAAATATTGGGCCAGATCCTCAGCTGGCACAGATCAACTTAGCTCCAGTGAAGTCAATGGAGCTATGTCCGTTTACATCAGCTGAGGATCTGGACCACTGGCCCTAATTCAGCGGAGTATGAAGCATGTTAGCATTCTTTGCTGAATAGGAATGGATTTAAGCATGTGCTTCAAGTTAACCACTTGCTTAAGTGCTTTGCTGAATCTGAATCATAGTTACACGGATGGTGATTCTCCATTCACAACAGGGGTTCAGGTCCAGTCACTGCTTATAGCAGTGGTTTTCAAACTGCGGGTTGCGACCCAGTACTGGGTTGCAGAATGGAAGTCACTGGGTCGCGGCAGCTCCTGTCAGTACCACCGACTGGGCCGTTAGTTCCTATCTGTTCTGACACCGTGCTGCACCCCGGAAATGGCCAGCAGCAGGTCCGGCTCCTGGGGGGGGCATGGGGCTCTGCGTGCTGCCCCTGCCCTGAGCACTGGCTCTGCACTCCCATTGGCTGGTTCCTGGCCAATAGGAGCGGGGGGAGGGGGTGCCTGCAGGTGAGAACCACATAGAGCCACTTGCGCACCTCCGCCTAGGAGCCGGACCTGCTGCTGGCCGCTTCTGGGGCGCAGTGCGATCCACGGTTCCACGACAGGCAGGAAGACTGCCTTAGCACCCCCACTGTACCGCGGACCGGGAGCCGCCCGAGGTTAGCCCGCACCCCAACCCCTTGCCCAAGCCCTGAGCCACCCACCCACCCCAAACCCCTCATCCCCAGCTCCGTTGGGTCATGGGCATCAATAGTTTTCTTCAACTGGGTTGCCAGAAAAAAAGTTTGAAAACCACTGGCTTATAGCATCTCTGCAATATAATGGAATGCATCAAGATGTCAGGGAAAACAGGAATAGTTCACTGCATCCAGAAATTTAGTCTACCAGGATTTCACTCTATATAGCAATGAGATCAAATGCATTGCTAACCTATTTATTTTAAATATCACTTGAATATTAGTAACGATGGCTATGAAGTAAACAGACTGATCTTTAAAGAGCATGGTGCCTGGTGAATGTCTGACCTAGTATTTAATGAGCCCAGGAAGGCTCTTTATCTGACTGCATTCAGTCTGTTGACTGTGCTTTTCCCCTATTGTTGTGACTGAATGAATCTTATGGCTGATCAGTTTAAAAATAATTAAGTGAACATTTGCAGAAACATGGAATCTTAGAACTGCATGTAGTACATGTTAGATGAAAAAACTGAGCTCTGTTCCACATATGATCAAGCCATCTCTAAGATTGAATTGTCCTCAGAAACAAATGGGTGCAAATATCATTTTTAAAATGTATTTTGAAAGCTACTGTAATTGAAATGCTTGATAACAAGCCTGTAAGGAAGCCTTCCCATAGATCGGTGTTTGTTGCTCAGTGGGGAGGCAGCATGATCTTTTCTAGTGGCTACAGCACATGATGGGGGCTCCTCAGTCTTCTCTTCCACTCGTTGGTTGGCCTGAGGCAAGGCACCAACCTCTCTGCCTTACTTTCACTATCTGTGCAAAGGAGGATGCCTGTACTCACTTCACATTCTTTGGATTAACGGTAGTATATAAATACAACATAGTTTTAATAGTTGTATTCCATTAGCAGTTTCCTGAACTAGATGTTCACTTTTCTACTATGTTGAATATAAGATGTTGCCTTTATTTCTGGTGTTCCTTCATAGGTAAGCAAAAGCTGAAAGAGGAAAAACTTTTTAAACAGAAACAAAAAATCATATGTGCATTCAAAGTCCATTAATCATTGCTTATCTAGAAGTTAAGATTTGATAGATATTTTCATTTTCTTTCTTTTCTTTTTTAGCAGCAGGACAACACACCATGGTATCACAGGAGCAGTTTAGATGCTAGCATGTCGACCATAATGTTGAGGACATTGTCTATAAAGTCTCATATTATTTGGACAGCATGTCTTTGTACTAAATATCCTACGTATTGATGCAACCATGTGACAGTGTTTGGATGAGACCAAAAGGACTGCAAAGCACAGAAAAGCAGTTCTGTCTCGCCAAAACCAGGAAGACAGTGGAATTCTGATATGAAAATGGACATTGTTGGATGCTTGTATTAATTTATTATTAAGCACTCCTAGATGTCTTCTATTTTTTCAGTTACAGAACGCCTTTAATGAAGATACTAGTTAGAGCACAGAAGGCCAAGGGACTGGTGATGGCCAAAGTGATGATGGAAGTTGTTACCATCTGCTGGCCTGTAGAAACTGTAGTTGGTGTCCCAGTCCAGTCCTTTGTGGACAGGGGGCGACATTACAATTCGCAGTAATTGGCATTCTAGTTGGCAGTCTCAACAGAGAGGCTATGGAGAAGCAACTGTGAGGTCTGCTGCTTGATAGATTGATTGGTGTTCCATTTGATGTTGCTGTGCCTTGTCTTAAGCAGAGAGAGAGTAGGGAAGATGAAGAGACGGGAGTGGATCTGTGGGGAGGAAGGCAAGATTAAGGTCATGGGGTCCCCCAAGAATAATTTTCCTGGGGTATTTGTTATAACTTCACAAAGCAGGGCTTGTTCACTAATTAGTACAAAAACATAACTAAAAAATCAACCACATGTTTCTAGAAGTGCAGTTGCGCTAGATACCTGCATTTCACAAGCCTGCAGTCTCATGCTTCCAAATGCCCTTGAAGTGTGCAGATATCCATTCGAACCTTCCATATCTTGTTTCTTACTTTCCAATATATGCACCCAATGTTGTCTTTCTTCATTGTAGAGTGTCACTGCACAAACAGTTTGCGCGAAATCAAAAGGTCTGCAAGACAAAGCCAAGTGATTCTATCTTACCAAGCCTTGTATATGAAATGCATAAATAATATGCTTATTAAACACTTTAGGGTGTTTTGCATTTTTCATTTTAAAAAACTTTTATTTAGAGAAATATAATAATATATGGTGCTATTCCCTCCCCAGCAGTCACAAAGACAGGATTATGGGACAAAGGTATTATCATCATGTTCTTCAGTGCTGGAACACAGGAATATTTCCAGTCAGGGTCATTACATTGGGCTCATTTCCTGAATATCTGCAGTTCATGTTCCTTAGAATTAAATTAAAGAGACATTCTTAGGTTAGAGATGACCAGTTTTTAGATTTTTTTAGTCTAAAGAACTAGAAAACAGTATTGTAACACTTCATGAAATTTTTCCTGTCTCTCACTTAAAATGAATTCAGTGAAAACAAGCTTATTTGCTGGATGGAAACACTCCCCTGGAATGTGTGGAGCCCGAACATTGCAGCTTTGTACTACAGTTTGAGGAAATGAATCAGACTAGAAACACTAGTGAAACTGATTAGTCTATTTTAATTGTCCAAACTGTGAATGAACTACTAAAAATGAAGAGCAAATTGTAAAAAGTATATTTGATTTTTTAATAACTGAAAGTGACTCATGATTTAAAAAAATATATTTTTAATCTGACCATATCCCTAAATTTGAAATAAAGAGATGTCTCCTGCATCCTTATAGAATTAATTTTTGATGTAAGAATCAGGTGGAGAAGTTGTCTCATTTTCATAAATTCCCCCCTGCTCCTTTTCCTTATTGGGAGCCATAAAAATAGTGAAAAAACAAACGCTTTGCTTCCTGGCTGACTTCTTTTAAAAATTGTTTAGCCACATGCCCAAGCCTGTTCTTTAAAATCATTGACTAGAATAGACCCCTAAGGTATCTATCAATGTGAGTTACTTTGTCACTTGGATTTCTTTTAGTAGTAATTATTCGACCAATGTAAATAAGATTGTCTCAGTAAGAGGTGTTTGTTTATATATGATGATTATTAGTGTCGTTTCTTGTTTGGTTAACCTCTTCCGTGCTAAAGCTGTTTGCAGCAATCTCCTGTCCTGCAGGGATTTTATGATTTGAGAACTTATGATATTGCATTTCAAAACACAAAACATGCATTTCCTTGGGGTTACCATAGGCATCTAATGGTTAACTTAAGCACACTCTGGAGTTTTCCTACTTAATAAGGTTTTGTTGGTATCTATTCATATTATGACAGAATTCACCTCAGAGCATAAACAAATCCAAATATGTAATCACGTGAAATGCATCTAGACTCCTTTTAAACCTTTGGTTATACTATTTAGATCATATCAGTGCTCAGATACCAAGGTGACAGGCGTCTTATAAATACCTATAATACAGCACATACTCTCCCAGCAGCAGAAAAATAAACTGTGAGATGCTGGAATCAACATGACGAAACCTTTCCTAAAGTACCAGGAGTAACATTATATTTGAATCTTCAACCATTATACAGCAATTTGAGGCCTGTGAGCCAAATGTACATTTCATAATTGGAACAAAGATGACAGTACATAGATACAAACATAACTTCAGAAAAGCTAAATGATGCCCTAGAAGAACAGTCTTGTGGTTAAGGAACTGGGTGAGGCTGCAGGAGATGTAGGTTTTAATCCTAGCTCAGCCGCAAGCTTCTTGGGTGATTTGGGGTGTGTAACTTAACCTCCATGTGTTTCAGTTTTTTCATTTGTAAAGAGATAACACTGCTACCTCACAGGCATGCTTTGAGGATAAATCCATTGTTGGTGGTGAGGTGTATACTCAGATATTATGTTGGTGAGCCCCATAATAAGCCCAAAAGTGCAACTCTGCCAAATGGGTGTGTTTTCTAAAGAGTCAGAATTGCAGTCTTGGACATGTATAGTTTTGTCCCTCTCTCTCCAAACATTTGTAAAAATGAACACGCTTCTGCCTCACACAGTATGTCAGACAGAGAGAGCCCATGTGGACTTTATCTTGCTTGAAATATGTTAAAAACAAACAATGAAAAAAATCTATAGTATATGAAGCCATCCTGGTTTTGTCTGCTGCCTTTATAGAGCTGTCTGAGTAATTTATTGGACTTAGACTGGTGCTTTCCCAGTTGCATCCTCTCCAGCCAGCCAGATAGTTGTTGTTTACTTTCATGAGTTAGCATTGTCCTTTCCCCATGCTGCTGCCTTCAGGTGGACAGTACAATGTTTCCTTAGGATTCTGTGGAAGAGTGGCTTATTTCAAAGCACCCCCATCCAGAAAGAGACATTTCTCCGTGAACTGCAGTAAGCTGGCTGGTCCTATGGAAGTAGATCTACTCCTGGTTTCCAGTTAAGTAACTGCTGTAGGGATGTTATGTGGTCACTAGTGGGAGGCAAGGTGGTCAGTCCAATTGGGAATGGAAGGAAGGCAGTCTCTATGATGATATAAGTGTGGAGAATTGTTCATTAATCAGTCTCACTATTAAGATCTGATCCATGCGGCGAACCCTGCGAAGGTACAGCACAGACAGTAAGCATGCAGGCTCTCCTGTTTCAGGCAGGAGAGAGAGCATATTCTTCTTTGGTTTAGGAGGAAGCATTTTTATGTCATTATACCCTTCAGTCATTGCCATACTTTTCTCTCTTTCAACTTCAAGCAGGTCCGCGCATTCAGATAGGAAGCTGGAAATTAAACACATTTGGATGTCCAAAAATGATAACAGACTTTTATTTGCTGTTTTTGGTATACAACAAAAGCTTTGTACCTTGCTAATTGAACATGTGGACTCTCAGTTACATGTTTCCTTAGCGAACTCTACTTTTCCATGTGCCATCATATGATTCCAATATTTGATCTGTCAGCTCAAGCATGTGTTTGTTGTAATCTAGTACACGTGTAGGCTTGTTTTTGTGTGTGTCCTGACCTCCAGTGAGAACTGCAGTTATGCTTCCATTATGGATAGTGGTGAGGAGTTACACATCCTTTTCATCAGTGTTTTTAGCCAGTGGCAGTTCCTCACAGGGCAGGTCACTGATTTTGCCAAGCATCGGGAAGGTCATTGTTTAGGGTAGCTGGTTCTGTTTGCATTATGGTACAAGATGCTTTTTTTTTTCAGTAAAATAGAGAGTCCTAGGTATAAAAGAATACATACCACAAATAGAAAATGTCCAGACAAATGAAATCTGTAGCCTCACTAGGAGAAGCTTGGGCCCACTGTTTTCTAATTTTGAACTAACTTCCCTTAAGTTTCAGTCCTCTCCAATATAGTTGCTAGTCCTCTCAAATATACAGACTATGCACAAGACAAACCTTGCAAGGTACGGTTATATACCAGGATCGCTTCAACCATCACTGAAATGCAGCCTTCTCTAGTGCAGGAGGCAGCAGATTCAAAGGGTGCACAGCAACATTGATACACAACAGACAGTGAAAAATGCTCTCTCGAGCTGAGACAATTGAGACATTTTAGGTTGACAAGTCAGAAACACCCGGTGGGTGCTTGACCCCCACAGTACACACATCCTGTGGGAATATGCTATTTAAAATACTACCCCTCTTGATCAGCATGAAAGACTCAGCAGCAGAATTGTGCATGCCTGTGGAATTCACTTAGTTATTTAAAACTACAGTTCTAATTATTCCCATGCTTCATCATGATTCGATTAGCTGAAAACATGTAGGGAGCTATCAAAGTGAGGTACAGTTCATAGCTAAGAAACAAGTGTCAATGGTAAAATAACTAGGGTCCATACCAGTGTCAACTGCCGCATTGAACTATTACTTGTGGTTGAGTGTTGTTGGAAGCGATCCAATGGCAAAGGAGTTTTGATCACAGAAAGACTTATCACTTGCTCAGTCTCAAAAGACCTGATTAGTGGAGTGATAGTAAGCACCATTTTATAGTGTTCTCCTGGGCATGTGACAACATGAAGGTGCAAAAGGGCTAAACTACTGCATTATCTCACACTCACTTCCACTGTCCGTTCCTGTGTACCAATAACGCTTCCCAGCTATGGTGATTGTCCTTCTTGCAGTAAATATTGGAACAAATTCATTATACGTTGCTTATATTTATCATCAAAGTATTTATTTACAATTATTATTGTTATTTTATTTTGCAAGAAGGGTGACGGTTCCTTTCTGACTAACAGTGAGGTGGTGAGATCAAGAAGCCATGTGCAATACGGCACAGCTGGTGACTTTTCTGTGTCACTGTTACAACACAGTTGTATGACTGCAGTAAAATTACTAATTTTCATACCTGCGAGAAGTGCTGAGGCTAATTATCTCTGTGAATACACAGTTGTCTTTTACGTGGTTGAAAAATAAAAATACTATCCTTCATGCGTCTATTCTGTACCGTTCTTGACGTGCAGTTCAGGGCAGTTTTGTCTGTCTGTGGGCCCCCATCTCTTCCTCCTGAGCATCATATGCAGCCCCACATACAATTTTCAACAATGTGGGATTGCATTTTAAGCCCTTCCTAACCAACGGAGGAATGATCTCCAATGTTGGAATTGTTTTAACAAAATGCATTTAAAATTATTATTCATAAATGCACATCTTATGGCTTCATTGGTTTCACTTCTTTCTTTTACAGTCCTATAAATTGCATGCAGAACTCAGAGGCCTTATTTCTCAAATAAATGTTTTGCAGCCGCCATAAATTATCTTTCTTGCATTCATAATGAAAAAAAATTCAACCGTTTGATGTTTTATATCCTCTTCCCTAAAATGTAAAATATGGTAGTTGGAGCCAGATTTTATCTCATTTGAAAATAAAAGAAGGTTCGTTTCCTACTAATTTTTCTCAGAGTCCTATGTTTAGAATTGTCGTGAAATGCTGCCCCAGCTGCTAACTAACCGCGGTATTATAATAAATGTTGCATTATCTGAGCATTTGTATTTGAATTATAACAGTTTTAATGGTTATCATAAAATGAGTTAACATAACCTGAGGCGTTTTCTTTAATGTGAGTTATTTTTCATCTCTTTCCACACACCCTAAGTCCCTGCCTTTAAACGTTGCGCTGTTGAACTTTGTGTGTGTTAAACCTACATGGGTCCTGCCCCGGCATTGCTGTCCTGGAAACAGGCCTTGCTAAACTCCCAGCTCACTGGTTTGCAAAGCAAACTTCAGCCTTGTACTATTTACCTTGGCAAATGCCCGACCAGATTGATGATCTGTAAAGTGGATTTGTTATTTGGCTGTTTTCTTTGGCAGCTCTTAAAAGCAGTTTGCTGATTACAGTCCCAGATGTCATTGCATACATTACTGTTCACTATAAGTTTCTTTTAAAGTTTTAATTTCAACTACAAATACCATTAAGCTTTTTGCACCTCTCTGTCTTTAACTCATGGATATTGACTATCGAGAGCAGACAGCCTTGATTTCTTTATATTTCCCTAATATTATCTTTGTCGGCCTCCTCCAGCATCTCCGTAGTACTAGCAGCCAGGAGGAGAAATACAGGCTTTCCAACAAGTTCCATTCTGTATCTTCCTAAGGCACCAGCCCTTTGAAATCAGTGACATACTGGCTCGCTTTTCTAATAGCAGGTAACCTTGAAACTTGACTTACTGTCTTTGTAAGTTCTCGTGTTTAAACGGCCAAATATCTAAAGCCGTGGTGCTGAGAAAATTAGCAGCATCATTAAGTGAGGCCAGCATTATTCAATATTCCTATCTGTTACTACCATAGAGAGAGAGAGAGAGAGAGATACCGTGTCTTCAAAGCTAACTTTTTGTGTGTTATATATAGTATCCCTAGGCTATTAACTTGTGTACTAAGAGTTTTCAAACCTTAGAAGCAGTTTAGTAAATTGACAAGATACAGACCCAGAATTCAGTTTGTTTCTAGCTAAGAGCTTTGTCTGTGATGGTTCCAAATACCTCCCTGCCCTCCTATCAGAAATTCTCCTTTTTACAAGCCTGTATGTTCTGCCCCTGGGGGTGTCAACATTGCTGTGGTTTTCTCTCCAGCAGTACACTGACAATGCTACCTGGGCCACTTAGTGGCTCCCTTCTTTGTTCTAGCTTCCCACAAGACGCCAGGCTTTGTATGCAGAAGGATTAAAGGCGAGGAATACCTGTATGTTTTATCTCCCTGGTGCCTCAGTGTAGTTTTCCCTCTTGATGTACAATGAAAGACATAAAAAGCTTTGCTTTCTGTTTGTTATTTACCTAGCTCTGCAAGCATTACAGGAACTGCTTCTAAAAGAAACAAAATGGAACAAGCCTCCGTGCAGTGCTGAATATGTTCCATGGTGTGATTTGGACAAGTGGTTCTTTAGTGCTGGATTCGAACAGTTAAACCTTTGTTGGTGGACAAGAGCAGCTTTTTGGGGGTTGGGGGGTGGAGGTACTTTCAGCTTTGAAATATTGAAGTTGAAGAAGCTAATTCACTTTAAGTAAGTTTACTTTCTGAGGGGAAGATGTCATTGTAGTATTTTTGGCCACTGCTCCAAAATTCCTCTAACCCTGTTCTATAATAAGCAAATTGAGCAGATTAAAGATACATTACGCTGCCAAATGGTTTTTCTGAACTGTTCAAAACTACCCAGGGTGACATTTTTTTTTTCCTGTTGAAAAGGTTGTGTGGGCTTTGTGAGCTGCTAGGCTACTTTTAGCACTTCCTGTTTTATTGTGTTTGAAGTATCTTTGTGGTGACCTGTTGGGGTAGGATTCTTCCATATGGAAATGTTTCTTCAACTTTTTAATCATTTCTTTAAAAAAAAAAAAAAAAAAAAAAAGATTTTCAATCCGATTTGCAGATGTCTCTGGTTTTGTTTGCAGAGAGCTACTCCAACTGACTACGGTATTCCAGAAATATTAGTCACGAAGAAATGGTCAGATAAAGTTTCAAAGAGTGTGTCCACATATTTGTACTTTTAATTGTGTCTGATACAGTTAAAGTGGGTGTTCACTAGAGGTCCATTCACTGTTCGTATGTTTAACGTTTTTCATTTCCAGGCCAGGAGAAGAAGTTCCTTTCACTAAGTACATTTGAAGTCTTGGGATGAAATCCTGGCTCCATTTAAGTCAATGGCTAAACTCCTGTTGATTTCACTGAAGCCTGTATTTTTACGGTTTGGGCCAAACTCATCTCTGGTGTAGCTTCACTGAAGTCAGTGAAATTAGAATAAGGACCAGTTTTGCCCTTTGTCTTCCTGGAGAAATTTTTTTCGGTATTTACATTTGAAGGACTAATGAGATGCGTGTTTATTTTAAAATCCAAAGAACCAAATTCTGCATTCATTTAAACCAGTGTATATCTTCATTACAGTTACCTTGGATTTACAGTGTTGTAACTGACAGCAGAATTTGGAACACAGTATTCACATTATAGCTACATCCTGTTCCCTATTAGTTTTGACATCAACATCTGAATTTCAGATTTCTTCTTGTTTGGGTTTAATTACTCAATCGGTATATTCAAGAGACAGCTTGGGACCTCTTTGCAATAGTTTACCCTTGCTTAGGTTGCAAGGCCAAAAGTTGGCATCTGCATTAACAGCCCTGAACCAGCACATATTTTGGTTGGTGGAATACAGTGTGTGTCATTATGCAAACAGCTGGTGTTGTCTATCAGACGTGTCCAAGACTTTCCCCCGATCATATCCTCCACATTTTAACCATAAGAAAACTGTCTTTGACAGTATTTTTGAGCCCACATGTGAATACCACATGTTGAGGTTTCATGTCTACAGTTTCACTCCTAATTAAGTGTGGATATAAGTACTGGGTACCTTGTTGCTCTTAGCAACTCGCCACAAACATCTAGTTTCCACTTCCTTTGTCCTGAATCAGTTATTTATATGAGAGTGGTAGGTGGACTTGGTTGTTTTAAGTCTGTGGGATTATCATATTTCTGTATGCCACATTTGGTCTAAAGTCCTTGAGAAATTTGCTCTATCAGCTATTGCTAGAGTGTTATGGGTAAAATTCCCTCCTGTCCAGAGGTCTAGCCCAAGGCCTGTTCACAACTAAAGTGCTATTTAAGCCATCAAAATGAAACTTAAGTGGTATGTAGGCTCTGTGCTGGCTCTCTGCTCTGCACAGAGGTGAATATCACCATTTGTGAAGAGTGGCATTTCCAGTTTGGTTTTGCCCATTGTAAGGCACATTTCTAATACATGTGTGTTAATGCTTTTAAAAGCAGCTCTGAGTAACTTTCTTTTGGAGAAAGAAAAGGAGTACTTGTAGCACCTTAGAGACTACCTTTTCTTTTTGCGAATACAGACTAACACGGCTGTTACTCTGAAACCTTTCTTTTGGAGATTTGTTAGAGCACCATGACCTTTAGCACAGTGCCCCCGTAAGACATAGGGTGACAGTTCTGAAGTTTCTTACTGAGGGCAGAAAACTATAACAGGCCTTGAGGAAGTGTGAGAATGAGACGTGTGACTTCTGTAAGTGAAAAGGCAATGGACCATAATTCATGTCCAGGGAAGTGGCCATGCCTTAATGATCTGAGAAGCCATCAGTAATCCCTGACCGTTCACTCAGATGGGGGAGTTGACGCAGCTTTAGTGGAGTCATCTCCTGTTATTCCCCTGCTCTTGCCTGCTTGGAAGAAACACATGGACTTGTGGTTAAAGATGGATATGGTGAAGAAACAGTCCTCTGGAGAGAGGACCCTGAAAGAGGACCAAATGTTGAGACTGACCACACTTGACCAGAATTGGACAGTGCATTTGGGGTGCAAGATCTGTGATCCCCCGATTTTGCTAGGAAGATCTCTAGGGAGGTCCTATGAGGCATCCCCAACTAGAATTGCAACCTTAAAAGACGGGGTACGTGAGGAATAAGTGTGTTCCCCCCTGGGTCCCCATGATGACCACTCCTAGACAGCAGACACTCCTACCTTTCATGGGCTAGTTTCAAGGAAAGAGGTGACAAAGACCAGCCAGCGTTCCAGAGGGTGATGCCCTCTAGCATGAGGTACTGAGCCAGAAGACATCGCCTGGGTTCCCCAGACTGCAGTGCCCGAATGATTCTGAAGATCCACGGACTAAGCAAGCCAAAGAGCAGATCCTGTTATCTTACATAGGTTTATCTTGTGAACTCTTTTGTAAGGTAGTTGTGGGAATGCTTGCAATTAACTAAATTAATTTTCCTAACCCATGAGGAAGGGAGGCAAGTGCTGGGAAGGGACTTAGCAACTGAAATTATAAGTAAATCTGACCCCAGATCACACGGTATCACTCTGGGTCTGTAAATGTGCTAGCATAAAGCATGCTGCCTGAAAGGGAAAACATGAGCTGTTAATCCCACTGCATTGAAGGTAAAGGGGTTAGCTGACAAGGAAGAAACTGAGCAAGTCATCCAAGTAGTGGTTCTCTAAAGCAAGGGCTAGGAAGGGAGCTACTTCTCCCTTTAAGAGTCCAAGGGTAATGTGTGTAGAAGGATTCATTTTGTATCCTGTTGGTTTCATGATTTGGTTATTGATTGTGTTGAGGCAGTGTTTTGATCAATTGTTGATTTCAGTCTATTTTCTTAAGTTATTGATTTAGGTTTATGCTACTGTTAATTACTTGGTCAATTCATCTAATTCCCATTATTACCTCCATTTCATTATAGCATTGTTTTAGGGAAGTATAATAAATTAGTTAGCTTTTATATTTGCTTGTCTATGTTTTCAATAAAAATTCATATATTGTACCTGCATTGGTTTCCAGTCATCAGCTGGCTATATGGTCCATAAAACCTACACAGGTGTATGAGGGCCATTGACATGCTTCTGAATTAAACCTCATTATTACTACACTATTTGTCGTTACTCATAAGTATTGGGACCATTTTTCTACATCTGCTCAAGCCTTTGATACTTTGACTCATATAAAAAATTAAAGACTTCCAGGCATGATGATTTGATAGTGGGCTTGTTTGAAAGACAGCTGGTGTTTTAGTTGATTCGGGGTGCTGGAACAATTTGTATAGTGGGGGTGCTGAGAGCCATTGAGCAAAACTGTAAACCCTGTATATAATGGAAATCACTTCAAGCCAGGGGGTGTGGTAGCACCCTCCACATCCTTAGTTCCAGCACCTGTGAGTTAATGGGCACAAAATAGGTATTGTATGGATGGAGAAACTGAGGCAAAGAGGGTATGTCTACACTGTAAAAAAAAAAAAACTCTGTGGCAACGAGTCTCAAAGCCCAGGTCTACAGATTCAGACTTGTGGGGCTCATGCTATGGCACTAAAAATAGCAGTGTAGACATCCCTGCTTGGGCTCTGAGACCCACCCTCCTTTGCCAGGTTTCAGAGTCCGTGTGGGAATGTCTGCACTGCTATTTTTAATGCAGTAGCACAAGCCTGCAAGCTCAAGTCTGTAGGCCTGAGATCTAAGAGTCGCTGCCTTGGTTTTGGGGTTGGGTTTTTTTGGTTTTTTTTTTTTTTTTTTTTTTGCAGTGTAGACATGCCCAGAAGAGTGACTTACCTGAGCTGTCACAGTGAGAAATAGAATGTGAGTTATTTTACTACATTCAATAATATTCAGAGGTAGCTTATGGGCAACAATTTTATCTTGAATGGTAATGGAATCATTTCAGTGTTGTTTGGATTGCGCTCAAGAGTGGTAGCCAGATATAACTTCTTCAGATATTTTTGTTGAATAATACTTTCCTTGATTCAGTTGACAAATGTAAATATTTAGATATGAGTTAAGATTCCCACCCGACCTTCAGAATTGAGAATGAATTATTATTCCTAGTGGACTTGTAGCTGTGTAACAAAACAGGACTTTTGCCTGCCTCTTGGTTTGTGCTTCAGGATTCCCTGGGGGACAAGGTGTTTCTAGCTCAATGACAATTCTCTGCTTTAAATATTTCACAGAAACAAATTTGTAGCTCTCATCACTCATCTTTTATGGCTTCCTTATAAACAGAAAATGGATATTTTAAACAGCTTATGCCAAAACGGTGCCCAAACTAGAGCATTTCTCAATAACTTAGTCAATGTTTTTGTTGCAGAAGCACAATAGCCAATTCTCTGTGAGGACATCTAAGGTGCCAAGATGTTAATTCTTTAACCTGGGGTAATATGTTATTTTTCTGCTCAACTGAGCCTGAGATTTAATAGGTCTTAGACATTTTCATTTTCACTTCACCCTTTGAATGCAATTTAATTAATTCTTGCATAATTACGGGGCTGATAAGCAGCTTCCTTACAAAGAGTAATATTTGTGTGTTTCCAGTGTGCTTGCAGATGCTTTCCTAAGATCAGTTATGATACAGAGCTCTGTAACAGCCTTACACAGGCTGAAAATGTGCTAAAGAAAACACTTACCATTGATATAGATGCATCTTTCACAGATTCAGGATCTGTCCTTAAATATCCTTCACATACACCACTTCCTGTATTTTCCCTCTTGGTATCTTTTTTCCCACCTTTTGGAGGTTGCTGAAACATAAGCATGTAAGTATTCCCAATTCTTTTCAGAGCAAGAAGATCTGATCTGTAGTATCAAATCCTCACAATAACTCGCTCCTTATTTGGGATGCCATTGCCTGACAGCTCCACAATTAGCACTTCCTGGCACCTAATGGAAGGCTTTTTTATAAAGTGTAAAAATGGTGTTGTGATCTGTTCCCAAACCCTGCTTCAAGTCATCAATGAACATGACCTGAGTAAGCAAAAAGGCTATCATTTTCCCCATTGCTTTGACATACCCTTTGAACTCTTTCTCCACATGTAAGAGCTTGTCTCCATGGGGACATCCAGGAAAGTTAATCCAAATTAACTAAAGGTGTGAAATTGAAGTGAATTAGCTAAACCGCATTCAACCACTGTGTGAACACCCTCATTCAGAATTAAAGTGGCATTAATTCGGTTTAGCTTAATTCACTTTGGAAGTGAATTAAACTAAACTGAATTATGGTCACTTCAATTCTGAAAAACAGCATTAACACATAGATTTAATGTGGTTTAACTATTCCACCTCAAATTCACACCTTTAGTTAATTCAGATTAATTTTCCTGGATGCCCCTGTCTAGACAAGCCTTACTAATATTCATAAACTTATTGTTTGTCATTATTATCAAATGTTGTACTGGTCGGACTAAGAGGACTTACTTCTTCTGTCTTTATCTGATAGTATAAAATGTCTATTTAAGGAATAGTAATATGTCCGTATTCACTGACTTAGAGGTCATTCTCTGTGCTTCTACACAAGCTCTGTTCATTGTACAGAACACTTGGTTCACTCAGGTGCTGTTCTCAATCTTGTCAATATATTTGCAGCTGCTTTCTGGGCCTCATCAAATGTCCCACTTCCTCCTTCTTTCCTTTCTTTAAGTGAGTCTCCAGCTGAGGCTGGAGTGACTTGGAATGGGGAAATACTTTACTTCACTTCTAATATCTTTTTTTTTATACTTTTGTGGTTCACTACTGAAATGATTGGTTTATGTTTAAACAGGCCTTCTCTCTGTTCCAGAAAACTGATATATTTGTTCCAGGTATCTCTGCACAGAATTTCTTTCCATATTGATCTTTCAGCAGAACACTAAAACATTTGGCAAGTGTCGTGTTACATTCTTTGATGCGATCCAGGTTTTGAAGAGCTTCCCCTTGGATAGCTTTCACTTTTTAGCTTGCCTACTATAGGAAATATTTTTACTTATTTTTACAGAATTCTTATAGCTGTGACATCATAATTAATATTTAGCTCTCTGACCTTTGTTGCCCAGTATCCAACACTCACTTAATCAGGGCTACAGACTCAGTATCATTAGAAACAAGATTTTTCCCGCCCATACGTTGTTCCAAGTGTGCATGTAGACATCTTTGTGTTTTACCACGATGCTACTTATGGTAAGACCATTGTTTGATCGGTGGTTTCTTCACCAGCCCAACAGATCATCACTCTTCTACCAGGAGCAAGACAATCCAAAGCTCTGGCAGGATCCAGTCTCACCTAAGAGGGATGCATGTCCTGCTTTAGAATTTTGGAATGTTCTGAAGAACTGAGAAGGTCTGTACTCTGCTTGTACCTGAGATTTATTTTCTTGCCTAGACAGATTTCTTTTCCGCACTAACTCCACCAGAAACTTCTGATTTACCCCACTGTTGTAAGTTCAAAGCAATTTAATTCTACTGTAAATCTGTCAGCAATGGTTTTTTGAAAAGAAAGATTTTGGTATATATACACACATGCTGTTTACGAAATTCCAACTCACTCAAACATGCTTGGCATCTCTCAACCATGAACTAATTCTTCCCATCCAGGATAATAAATTCCATGTTCCGATTCTCACATGTTGGACATAGGTTTTCATTATCAATGTTGTTCTTTCTCATAATGCGCTGAAGATTTTCCTTAGCTTTTTTGGCATGGAAGCTGGTATCTCCTCTTTTGACTCCTGAGCATTACTAGCAGCTTTACCCTCTTAAAATGTCTGCAAGATCTGACTTCAGCAGCAAACCTATTGTCAACAATACTAGAAGAACTGCAGCTATGATAATCCATTTTGTCCTAGAAAGCAGCATGACTATAATCATTACGCCATTTACAATGATTCAGTTAGTCATCTTCCTAGCTAAACTGTTAATCCATGGTTGCATCTTGGGTTTCATTGCTTCGCTGCTCACGGGAGAACACCTCTGTGGCATCAACACACAAATCATGGATTTAATTGGAAAAGAAAAACATATAGTAATTATAACAACCCACATCTTGTGGTTTCAGTTTATGTAAGACTAATAGATGTTTGAAATTATACATGAATGATGCACAACAACTTTAAAAGATCGTAAGACATTTCTCTTTGTTGAAATACTCATTACTACAAATGACATATCCATCTTCTCTCCTTGTCTGATTTCTTGAGAAATTTATTTTTCTAAATGATATGGACAAGATCATTCCAATAACATGTATGTTTAAAGATAGTGGACCAGATCTTTGACTGGTATAAATTGGCATATGCTAATTTACATAAGGTGAGGATCTGGCATACAGTAGTGGGGGTTTTCTGTGGTTTGTAGTCTAAGGATATAGACAGGTAAGATATAGATATAAGGTAAGGCAGTAATGAAAGGAGTCTACAGACCTCAAAGCCTGTAAAACAGTAGCTTTGCCAAATGAGTGTAAGGGCTAAGAAGCCTTAGCATAAGGAGTTAACCACAAGTAACTTTAGTTTATAACCTATCACAAGATAGAATGCTGTAATAAACAAGTATGAAATTACTGATAGGTAACTGCAGAATGCCCTAGCCTAGCTTTGGGTATTTTAGGATGATAACATCAGCAGATGTTCAGCCACAAGAATGCCATGGTAACCAGTTGATATATATTCTAAAAAGCTTGAGGTAAGTGATGTAATAACCTATGAGACGAGAGCATCCCAACATTCTTAGGGTGAGGAAGATTAAATATGGACAGAAGATAATGGAAATCCTTATAAATATTTCATGGTGGCCATGGAACCCTATGATAGAGCTAACCGCAGCCCATGCTGTTGACAGGGATCACCTGTCTCCCTGCCTATCGGTCTCCACATGAGATGGCGTGACTATGCAGATGCTCACATGCAGAACGTCTTGACCATTATGTATTATCTCTACCTACTTTGTCAGTTCAGAGTGTTTGTGATTTTGCTAATTGTGCTAGTAAAAATATTACAAATTCAAGGGGCCTCTCCTAAATGTGAGTCTCTCTCTCCTGCACATCAGGGTTCTCATTCTGATAACTCTAATAATTCTGGGTCTGATACTGAGGCAGAACCCTGCCAAACTATAGAACGTTAAATTGGGAATTCTAATCAATAGATCAGGCAACAAGATCTAGGGTCAGATCACAGCTAGCGTGAATCAGCATTTTTCTATTGGAGTACTATATACATGAGCTGAAGATCTGACCATTTAACTTTTCTTCTAAAAATATTTTGCACAATGTCCTTATTTTTCCAGTATAATCTGATGAGAGAAGACAGCAGAAATACACATATGATGATGTTAAAACAATGAATTACAATTGAAATATGTACCTGTAAAAATAAAGAACTATACATACACTTTATTAATATATTTCCCTTCCCTCTTAGTCACTGAGTAGCATTTGTTAGGTAAAACATTGTATAATTATATAAGTGGGCAACATAATCCCTGTATATTTTTTTAATTCACATTAATTCACTGAAGCTATATATTTAACCATAAAGGACCCTTTTTTTCTAATCCCAGTTTCCATTTGGAGTTATTATCCCAAATTACCCAGTGCAAACATGAGGCATGTAAAAGGGTAAATCTCCTGCCCTTTGAGTAGAGTCTTTTCTAAAGATGAGAGTGAGATGAGTTAAATGACTGAAAGCCTTAGGCCAGTACATGCCAGCTGCAATAATTTTTTCACTCAATCATCTCACCTTGCAATGCCACTCTGCCTTATACAGCCACCAGATGTCTGATGAATAATATAAGTGACAAGGGCAAAACCTCTTGAATATATTCAGAGGAAAACTTCAGACAGTGAGGACTGGTCTGTTGGCTCAAGACCAACTGGGTCTTGCTTATGCTCTCTATACCATACATGGTTGGAATGAAATACACAGTTAGACATGATTTGGTAGGAAATAGGTGCTTGATCCTTTAGGTTGCTGAGCACTCTGGTTCCAATCCAGCAACCACTTAAGCACACACTTAACTTTAAGCATATGTGTGCTGCCGTTGACGTCAGTGAGGCTATGCATATGCTTAAAAAAAAGCATGTGCTTGAATTCTTTGCTGAACTGGAGCCAGAAGGCTCACCATATATCAGGATCAAGCCCTAGATTAGGGGCTAGGTTCACAGCTGGTGTAACTCCACACTTAATCTCCAGTGCCTTCAGGATCTGGATACAGGATCTGGACAATTTATCTTTCATGATTCTGAAAACTATATAGACACTGTCCAAGTGAGCTCCTAGAATTGCAAGTAAATTGAATTTCTAGGGAGAACAGGGTATTGCACATAGGTAGTCTATGTTGAAGCTAAGGATTTCATTATCGGCAATATTGTCTAGTGATTGGAGAGCAAGAATGGGAATCAGAAAATCTTGATTCCGATCTTGGCTCCACTAGTGACTTGCTCCATGACCTTGGGCAAGTCACTTTAACTTTTTTATGGGCCAGATCCTCAGCTGGTGTAAATGGTCAAGCTTCATTTACTTCAGTGCCCATTGTCTATTTATACTAACGGAAGATGTGACCCTGTGTCTGTTTCCTATCTGTAAAACAGGGATAATCATACCTACCCAACTCGCTGATGTGTTGAAGCTTAATAAACAAGCCAGTTTCCAGTACCCTGACTGCTGTTGAATCGTACCTTCTGCCTTTAACTCCAGTTGAACTGCTTTTTGACTTTACCATTTTTCTAGTTTTGCATCAGAATCTGTCTCTTAATATTTGTGAAGCACTTTATTTGGAAGTTGTTGCTATAAGAGGCTGAGTGGGCAAAGGTTATTAGATACTTTTCTACCAAAATTACATTTTAACTCAATAAGGTTTGCTACAGAAGGTGTCAAAAAAAGGCCATTATCTCTCCATGGTTCCCGAGGAATAATCATTGTACAGCGTATGCTGATAGAATTTGTAGAATTCATGAAAATCTTTGCTATAAAAGGCTAAAAATATACTAGTTTCTGTTAAGCAAATGAAAACACTCACAGTGCTGCAAACTCTAGTGATGATTGTATGGCAATTGACTCAAGGAAATTGCTGCATGGGTTGGCTATAACGACGTTAGGCCACTCTTGTGACTTCTGTCATAATGAGAGAGACAAGGGGAGTGAGGTAACATGTTTTATTGGACCAACTCCTGTTGGTGAGGGAGACAAGCTTTCAAGTTACAAGGAGCTCTTCTTCAGGTCTGGGAAAGGTACTAAGAGTGTCACAGCTAAATATAAGATCAGACAGATAGTTTAGCATAAGTAGTTAGCATATATTCTCAGGGACCATTCAAGGTGAAGTGGCCCGTTACCACCCCTATAGTCATAGAACTAAAAAAAAAAAAAAAAAAGTGCATTGGGTTACAGATTGTTATCATAAGCCATAAATCCAGTGGCTTTATTAAGACCATAACGTTTAGTGTGCAGCAGAGTTATGAATTTAAGCTCCCAGGTTCCTCTTTTGAAAGTGTTGTGCAGGTTTCCTTTGAGAATGAGGAACTGATAGGTCAGATACAGAGTGATCACTTTGCGAAAAGTATCCACCCACAGGTGATAGTGTGTTTTTGTCTTTTATTATCTTCCTGTACGAGTTCATTCAAGAGTATTGTGAATGTCTCACCCATGTAGTTGTTAGTGGGGGCATTTAGTGCACTGGATGAGGTATACCACACGTGATAGACATGTGTAGGACCTATGGATCTTGAAAGGTGTGTTGTGGGGGGTGTTTGTCATTGTAGCGGTGGAGATACATCTGCAGGTTTTGCATCTGTTGTTCTGGCAGGGTTTGGTCCACTTTGAGTTGCTGTGTCCTGGTTTGTGGGGAGCTTGCTTCTGATGATGAGCGTGGAGAGACTGGGGGGTTGTTTGAAAGCCAGAAGAGGGGATTCAGGAAAGATTTCTTTCAGGATGCTGTTGTAATTAGCATTCTTAAATAGCTGTTGCTTTCTGAGGTGCAAGCCCTCAGAAAGTTGTTATGTGCTCTGGCAGAGGCAACAGGGGGAAATAAAACTCATCTTTAGTTACACGTCACCTCTTGCCTCACTTTCAAATGCACAATAATTGCATAATATTTGCAAGTTAGATTTATTTATCCTTTGTACAAGCACTTATTAGACAGTAGCTTGGCACTGAAGCATACGTTATCTCATAGTGAAGACCAGTAAATTACAAGTTAGGGACCCTGAGTGGGATTAGTGATTCACCTTAAGAAAATATTTTGGTTTCTGTTTATCTGTCAGCTGGGTTTTGAAATGTTTCATCTAGAAAAGGTAATATCATGCACTAGAGCAGATGATACTGAGACCTCAGGGGTTCAGGAGCCATACTGGCATTCAGCATTACCCAAAAGAGCCACAGTCATGTGAATTCATTGTTTTATTTACTATTTATATAATATATATATATATTCTCACCACAAATGACTGACCAAGTATTCTACAATTGGTTAATAACATAGTAAAAGCATCCTGATTGGTTAATAACTTAGATTGGTTAATAATTAAATCACACAGTGTCTTAATATCATGTGCTGCAAAGTGCTGCAGGAGACACATTATAGAACCACTTGCGGCTCCCAAGCATCAGTCTGAGTGTCACTGCACTAGACACTTTTATATTCCTATATTTGTTTCATTGTATTCTGATTGCTACTCGTATAAACCAACCATCACCGTTCTCCTGGGTACTTGCCTGCTTGTATAGTTCCTTCTTCCGCTGTATTTGTAGTAAATTCTAATATGCAGACTTTCTCCTACCTGGTAGGAAACTTTCTTTTTCTCTTCTTGTTTGTGAACATTTTTGCCTATGGACACTATAAAAACCTAGCTTGTTTTTCAGGGATAACATTTTCCAACAAAGTTCCAAAACTCCAATAGATAAATTCATTCCTCTCTCTAATGTAATTGAAACATGAGACAGATGCTAACTACTGTTTTATCTCTGCACCATGTGCCAGATTCATCCCTGGTGGAACTCCATTGAGGTCAGTCTCTATGTGGGAAGCTTTCTTATTTGTATTACTGGAGTGCTTAGGAGCCCTAGTAATGGACCAGGACCCCTCTGTGCTTGGTGCTGTACAAACACAGAACAAAAAGACGGTGCCTCATCTGGCTCTCATTCGACTAAGCACTTGAGCCCATGATTTATTCCATTGGCTAGCTCTGGCACAGTCCCAGTCTTTGTTGCAGAATTGCAAAGTATTCTTGGATCCCGTGCTAGGGAATTAAAAATTCAATAAATGTTTTATTAACATTAACATTTCACTCCTCAGCGCAGAAATGCCGAAGGTTCAGCACCACTCTCCTTTACAAACCAAATGGCTCTGAAAAGTTCTTCCAGCAGCAAGTTGTAACATGCCGAGAAGCTGATTTTGCTACATGGCTTATAGTGGGGAACAGGGTGGAGAAATATACAAGATGTGGGGGGGGGGGGGGGAGCTAGTCTAATAGCAAAGATAGGGCTGTGGTCTCCCAGCTAGATACTAATGGCTGTAAGCCATGTTCCAGACTCTTGAACTCAAATTTGCAAACTCAATATGTATGTTACATGCTATATTTCTATTATACAAGAATAAGTATCCTGTTACAGTTTGAATGATATAGTAATATGGAGCACTGTTCCAATGTTTTTTCAACATTTCTGAAATTCAAATGAAGCACAATCAAAATAAACCCCTTGGCTCAGACAATTTCCACTAATTCTCAAGCAATATGACAAATCTGTGCTTGTGTCTCTGAGTGTAATATAAGATCTCAGTTAGCCAAGAAACCTGATGAATTGTCAGATCTTTCTTTACCTGTGAGTAAACACGATCCCTTTCTAAACCATTGTGTTTCCTTTCTACATACATATGTGGACTTGCATGCACTAGAGGGTTGATAATGAGCAGATAAATCCTGCTGTTTTCTTAACTGAAGTAAGACTATGTTCAGTTACCTGCAATAGAGTTGACATTTTTTATCCTGTGCAGGGATGTCGGTAAGATGATATATGCCTCCCAGCCCTTTATGAATAAATTAAGAAATTAATAATAAAGTAATTGACATATAAGTGCAATAGAAAATAGCATATTGTCTCATAGTGATAACAGATTTATCCTCATCGCTGAGGCCCTACCAAATTCACAGTCCGTTTTGGTCAATTTCATGGTCACAGGATTTTAAAAATAGTAAATTTCATTATTTCAATTATTTGAATCTGGAATTTCAGGATGTTGTAATTGTAGGGATCCTGACCCAAAAAGGAGTTGGGGGTGGGAGTCACAAGGTTGTTGTAGGGGGGTTGCGGTACTGCTACCCTTACTTCTGCACTGCTGCTGGCGGCGGCCCTGCCTTCAGAGCTGGGCAGCTGGAGAGCGGCGGCTGCTGGCTGGGAGCCCAGCTCTGCAGGCAGAACCACCTCCAGGAGCAGCACAGAAGGAAGGACGGCCTGGTATGGTATTGCCTCCCTTACTTCTGTGCTGCTCCCTGCAGAGCTGGGCCCTCCGTCAGCAGCCGCCACGCTCCGGCCACCCAGCTCTGAAGACAGCAACTCAGAGGTAAGGGTAGCACGGTATGGCGTTGCCACCCTTACTTCTGCGCTGCTGCTGGCAGGGCGCTGCCTTCAGAGCTGGGCGTCTGACCAACAGCCGCTGCTCGCCGGTCGCCAACTCTGAAGACAGCACAGAAGTAAGGGTGGAAATACCGTGACGCCACTAGAATAACCTGGCAACTCCCTTTTGGGTCCGGACTCCCAGTACGAGAAACGCTGGTCTCCTCCATTACATCTGTAGAGTATAGGGTAAAAGCACACAAAAGACCAGATTTCATAGTCCGTGATGCATTTTTCGTGGCCGCTAATTTGGTAGAGCCCTACTCATCGCTAAACAGCAGCATCCTAATTATGCACATACCTTATGCAAGTTGTCCCATTGAAGTCAACAGCACTACTTGCTAAGTGTGTTTTAGATACGGCCTTCACAGAGTTATAAGAGTGAATTCTATTCACGTTAGGATTAAGGCAAAATAAAAACTGATCTAAACTTTTTGGTTGAGATTTTCACAGGAGTGAATTGTGTGTCTAAATACCCTAATCAGTTTTGAAAATCCCAATCTTTGTCCTTAATTTAGCTTTAACTTAATTTAGCTTTTGTGAGGTGGTAAAATTTTGGGAAACTTTATTTTAAAATAGTCTTTGCCCCTAAATTTTCTAATTTTAACCAGTGCTAAGCAAGGAAGTATTTCCAAGCCTGAAAAAAACTAAAAAGTGCCGTCAATATTGCAAGAAGTCTCCTGCTTGTGAAATTTCCAGACCAAAGAGATTCAGAGACTATCAGATAAGTTTCAGAGGAACCATGAGAACTTTTGTACACCAGCTCAAGTGTCTGAAATTTGACAATCACCCATGCACAATTATTGCTTTAAAACTTCCAATCATAAATCAGAATTTAATGTAAAGGGACAGTGATCTGTAATGTTATTTCTTGTGCAGGTGCTCGCATTTGTTACCTTCTCTGCCTGTTCTGTTCTTATGAGAACGGAGACCACTGAAATGTTTGAGAATCTTGATGATTCAAGTGGAGGTATTTAGCTGCAACATTTCTCTACATTCTTTTTTGATTCTAAGGCGTAAGAGTCATTTCTGGTAATAGATTTTATTATAGAGCTATATTAGATTTTTAAAATAACGACAGTAATCTCCAAGTAAAGTATAATTATTAGAACTCTTTGCCTTTTCTTTGCTTATTAAGACATATCAGATGCTTCAGAGGTTTATATACTGTTTTATTTCTTAATGTTAGTGTATACTTTAATACATGGTAGTGGCTTTGAGGTTACATGAACAGTAACTATTTTCTAACTTTGACATTGAATTGTGATCATATAGGACAAAAACTACAAGTATATACAGGTTAGGAGGAGTCAAGGATCCGTTTAAAAAAAAAAAAAGTCCAAACAACATTCTGGGCCAGATCCTAGGCTGATGTCAATTGGTGTAGTTCCATTTATTTCTATGGCGCTGTGGTGATTTACACTAGCTGAGGCTCTGGCCCCTGCCCTCTTCCACGCTCTCAGATCTTCAGCTGTTTTCAGTTACATAGATCACTGCCTTTAACCTTTAATCGGAAATAAATAAAGGATTGAAATCCACCTGATAAGGAAAAAATAGGCTTTTGTGTATCAGCACAGCCTTCTTTGTAGAACGGGCTGAATAAGTGTGTCTTGTTCCCCTCCCATGGCTAGGGCATACAGAGAGTAAGGGCTTGTGTACACAGAGTAGCAATGCGCACAAGATGTGTGTGATTTCAAAAGCGCACCAACGTGTTGTGCACTAATTGACTGGTGTGGACCCTGCTGGTGCCAAGTTCATGCACGTTCATGCATGCTGCTGCTCCACGTACACACAAGCATAAGAGCCTACTGCTGCTACTAGCTGATGGAATTACTTTTAGGCCAGGTGGCAGAGGCCTGTACTTTTGGTTCTGAAGATCTGAAGTTCTATCCCCACTGACAACCCATGGTTGGGATTGTCGCATTTACCTGTTTTATTTGAAGTTGTTAAACCGCCTAGTTTCTTTCACTGTTTGTCCCTGTCCTAGCGCCAAATTTCCAGCCTGGATAAGGAAGGAGTTGGGACACGTCATGGAGGAATCACCTAGGTTGCTGTAAGAGCAGTTTAGCTGACATGTTTTATTAGGCGGTATTAGCTGTGTGGCTTTGCTCAGCTTTCACCAGGCGAGGACCTGGTATCCTATGCAACAACACATGGGTCCCTCATTTGGTAGCTCGGTGGTATTACCACCAATCTGGTGTGAAACTGCTGTTTTGATGGCATATTGCAGAGCTGCAGACAGCATTTGAGGCAAAGGCGGCTTTTAATAAATACACTTAATCGTTTATATTTTGACCTTAACCCAGACTCATACTCAGACATAAAAAGCTGCAAGATGAAAAGGTACTTTGTCAAGGCTTCTCTGGCTGATAGTGTGGTAAAGCAGGGCAGCCTTGCTCTGAGGAAATGCAGATCCTTTAGAAAGGAGAGTAAAAGGTCAAAACTAATCCAAAAGGACAAGCAGTGTATGTCTGTGTGTATATTGGGTTTCACATATGAAATCCAGTCATGATAAATCTGATGGCTTTAGAAACATCTACTTTGATTAATGAAAACATAGTTCTCATAGACCATGGGTTTCATACTTCAAAGTTCTTCTGGATTTAGAACCTTAGGTTTTGCTTATTCATATAACATGCAGGAAACTATTTTTAAATGAATAGGGAGCGGGGGGGGGGGGGAGGTTTAAAAAATTGCAAGCATTTCAACATCAGTGCTGCAGATAGTCTGGGTAATGAGGAGCAAAATTAACAAACAGCAGACATTTTATTATGCATTTTACAACCATGTTTACATTCCTTCCTCTGTATTTGTTTTTCCTTGAAAAGTTTTATGTATTTATAAAAGTATCTGACTGCTTCAGCTCTGAGAATTGGAGTTTCACTCACATTTGAAACCTGGAATAATCTCCGGGATAGCTGGTTATTTCACAGCTAATGTTCCAAATCATCTGCAATGCTTGTCTCAGACCAGATCCTTCACCGCTTTCTGAAAGCTTGAGTAGGTGGGCTTTGTGTAAGGATTATCTGACGGAGGAAGCTGAGACAGAACCTAAATATCAGCAGACTTTACAACATAGCCTGTGCGGTGGACTGAGGTCTTTAATATCCATAGCCCTTGGACTCTCCCTCGAGGGCGTGTTTTGGGCAATGGAAGTACATGATATCCAAAGCGCAGTGTGGACAAAACCATATGCACTGCCCCTGCTTAACCTGTTCCCTCCCGCCATCCATAGAACCACTCTGCTTCCACAGTGCTTTAGGCCCCTCTGTGTCACCAAGGTGGGGCCAGATTTTACTTTTGATCATGCTCATCCACTCTCTCTCATATCTGTTTTTAACTTGTCTATAATTAAATAAAAAGCATTCTCATCTGTGACAACAAAGTCTGCTGGAAAGAACCTAGAAGCCCGGTCACTCAAGGTGAGCAGCCTTAGTCTCCCAGGGTTTCAAAAGGATTTGAGGGTGCTCAGCATCCAGTTGCACTAGGTCCATAGACAGTACTGTCAGGATACAGTAATGGTGAGTAATGTCCTGTTTACAGCATTCCTGTGAACGATTTTGGAGAAAGACAGTATGGAGAGGGGAGGGGAAGGGAAGGAGGATGGGTAAATGGACTTGCCTTCATATGCAACCATTTCCAGAGCTGATCATTAACACCTGAGCCTTGAGTTATTAAAAACATACAGAGGGCGAATCGTTTCTGAAGTTTGTCAGACACAAGTAGAAGTGTACATACCACATATGAAGTAGAAAGAAATATGTGAACCGTACTCCAGACAGAGTCCACATAGCATGCAGCTGAGCATGGCTACACATATAAAAGTCAAATATACTGCCGTTTAGGGAAGGCTCCGTTTCCTCTATAGTTAACAGTGGAATTTGGACAGGTCCCTGTTCAAGTAAGAACTAAATGCTGCTGCTTTGTAGCAATCCCCTTGGAGTAACAGAGTTATAGCATGAAAGTGAATTGGCAAATGCTGTAGGAAAGTTCAACCAGTGCTATTCAAATGTTATAATTTGCCTCTTTACTTTGAGCAGGAAATTTCCATCCTCCCTCCCCCCCATGGGGTTCTCTCCCATAGCTCAATTTTACAGACACTTACATTGTGGTCACCAATATTTCCGGTCCAGGATGGGTCGGGACTGCCTTCAAAGCCCATCCATGCTTCTTAATCAGCCAGAGAAGGTAGCAGTGCAGTGATGCGAAGCACTTCCTCTCCCTCAGGGACTGTCTCAATAACACTTCCAGACTTTGCCATCTCCAGTGGAGTCAAGCTCATGTCTCTTTCCTGGGAGGGAGGCATCTTTTCTTGATTAAAATTGGCAGGTCATTTCCTTTCCTATTTACTCTGTTATTTTTGCTCATGTGGGTGTTGCAATATGCAAGGTGAGGCTCAGAACTGTCAAACCATTTAATAGAACCATTACTATATTTTTGGATAACATATTATTTTTGATTTACTGTTCCTCAGAAGACAGGAAATGGAGCTACTTGATTTCATATTTTAACCAAAGCCATCCTAGAATTTTAATGAAAAAAAATTTCCCCTGGCTTTTGAATTAAAGGGCCATGGTGAAAGATATAGCTTAGCAATTTTGACTTAGAAAAATAACATACTAGAACCATTAAAATATGTTTAAACATTTTTTTAAGCACCAGGGTTTTATTTTTTTTTTCCAGAGAAGAAACTAAGCTGGCCCGGTTTTCTTGGTCTTTGGTTGGTGTTGCTAACTGTGAAAATAAAGAAGGTTTCCAAGGACTTGGGATTTTTTCCCACTATGGAACTTAATTTAAATTTTATTTTATTTTAAAGGCCTGAAACAATTGTAATATTAAAGAAAAACCATGCAATATAAGCAAGGTGATTTAGTATAAATAATAAGAGAAATCTAGGCTGTTGTTAAAGCTGGAGAATTGTTAAGCAACAGACAGAGGGTCTAGTTCTGATTTCACTTTCACTAGTGTAAATAAGGAGTAACTCCAATATAAGACCAGCATCAGTGGAGTTACACAACGGTAAGACTAGTATAAGAAAAGAATTAGGCTTACAGAAGAAAATTGTCTTCTATGTGTTAGAATCAGGAGGAGTTGCATGTGCCTATCTGAGGGCAGAATTGCTCCATAATGCTTTTGGATATTGTAAAGATAAACATACTAGAATTGCAAAGCATTCTTATCAGAGATGGACTCACCCTGAAATGTTTGAGAATCTTGATATTCAAGTAGAGGTATTCAGCTGCAACATTTATCTACATTCTTTTTTGATTCTACAGAGAAAGTCACTCCTGCTCATAGATTTTGTTATAAAGATGTATTTGATTTTTTTAAAATAACAATAGTAATTTCCAATTAAATTATAATTATTATAACTGTTTGCTTAATAAAGCATGTCAGATGCTACAGAAGTATGGAAGGGGTTCACTATGGGCCCATCTTTAGTACATAAGGAGAGAGGTGAATTTGCTGTTCATGTCAAAGCTGTCTGCCCATAGGGTGAAATTCTGACTCATTGAAGTGAATGGGAGTTTTGCCATTACTTCATTGAGACCAGGATTTCACCCATAAACTTTTGTTGCTAAAATGGTACCTGTTTTGCTTCTCTCTTGGGATGTTCCTAAATTAATTTCTCCATCTACATGCAAACTTGTTCACCAACAGAGAAAATATGTTACTAGATTAACATAGCAGAATAGATTGATTCACACATCATAGTCTTATTTTTGTGGTTGTCAGTAAGGTTTCAGCAGTTTGTCAGTAAACACACCCTTCAGAGTCTGCTCTCTGTCAAACGTTTTGTAATCCATTTAATTGGCACCATGCTTTCCCTAACCTTATCGGTATTGCCATTAACTTCTGGCTGTATTTCGTGGATTTTGAGAGCCGAATAATGTTTTAAGTCTTATTCTTAAGACACAGCCTGCCCAGTGATGAGAAATTTGATGAGCTAGCTATTCAAATACTGGAACTTCTGGTACAAGTATTGAAAAGGGGACATTGGAGCAAACAGTAAAATGAAAAAGTAAAACAATTTCATAAATAGCAAGGATATGATTAGCTGTTATCAGTTTAGATTGGATATCGTGAGTTTTCTTGACCCACTAATAATGGTGTACACAAGGCAAAGAACATTAAAACTCTTTGGAAATTACCAGCCCGCGAGTGATTTCATTCATTTCACAAAGCTATCGTCCAAAATGTAAAAATATTCGGGTCTTAATTCTACAATTGGAGAATTATTTCCGTTTGATAAGACTGTAGTCTACTGATCCAGTGGCAAGGCATATTTGAAGATACATGGCAAGTAATCTTAGTCTTCCTGAGGATATTTAAGATAGACTTTTTACTGTGAAGACAGGCAAAACTGGTGATTTTTGGCTTAACAGTACAAAATAACCCAGACGGTTTAGGGTTAGGTTCCATTTTATCTGAATCGCCAAGGATCAGGGAGGGCATGAATTGTATAAATGGTAGCAGTTATGGCCCATCTCTATTCCATCCTCCATTATGGCACCTAGATTATACAGTGTTTGGCGCTGTGTAAATATGATAAATGGATGGATAAAGATGGATGGATTGATTTTTATTTTATTTTTTTGGTTATAGATTATGATTAGCTGATACTCTCAAACACTCCATAGTCCGGTTAGCTCTTTGCAGCGTTTTTGTGTGTTGCTCTGTTGTAGAGCCAGTTTAACAAATCAGTGTTACATAATAAAGTAAGAATACATTTGTGGAGCCCAGTACCCCAGTCGGAGATTATCTGCCAGCATAAAGCCCCTTTGCACCCCCATTCCATGCTATTCAAAGACAGACTGATAATCAAGCTGGGGCCTACAGTTGTGGTGGGTGAATCGTAGCTAGATGCCCTGACATGAAATTTATTACCAGACATGTACACATAATGTGGAAAAGGAGTGAAAAGGGAGAAAAAGATAACACTAGAGCTTCACAAGCCTTTCAGTTTATTTTACAAGAAAGCATTGGATGCAGTTAATCCCTGTAACCTGCATTTACATTAACACTTGCACCTCACACGTTGCTGCTAAGAACTTTTGGCAGCTCTGGGGCCCTGATTGTAGAGGTAAGGCTACACTTGTCTCCTTTGCTCTCACTCAAGTATCTCTGGAACTAGAGAGGGGCACTCTGTGAAGTTTCTACTTGTGCACGTATGCAGTCATCTTGGCAGAGCTTCAAAAAACATTTGCTTTATTATTCATATGTCTGCTCATGGGGCAGGAATTGTTTAGCTTCTTGCTTTCAGAATAAGAGCTGACACTAATAAAGAATAGATCTCTCATTATCGTTCTCTAGCTCAATGGGAAAAACCTGGGGGAGTTTCTAAAAGTCCTCCCTGTACCATATTATATTTGCATTCGGTTTAAAAGTTCCATAATGATTATCTAGGTATTTACATGGCCTACCAAAGTTATTGAAATGAGTGGGGGATTGTCAGAGTAGAAGCTGAGTTAGGGCCTCCAGATTTGGCCCCATGAACATTCTGAAAAGAGAAGTATTAAAAAAAAAGAAAAAGAGCCAAATCTTGTTATTTCATGTACAGTTAGGGAAGCTGGCAACATGGAAGCGAGGCATAAATCAGAATATAGGGGACTTTCCCCCGCCTCTCTGCATTTTCTCCAACGGGCCTTTATAGGCCTTCCTTAAAAAACAAACTAAGTGGCTGGAGAAGCCATATTAATCCAAAGGCCCATTAAAAAGCTGAACTATTTGGTCATTCTTCCTCTAGGTCCCACCTGGGATTCATCCAAAGTGCAAGTGCATATGTGGCACGTTCCCATTCCGTAGAGGCCTGTTGCAGTGTTGATGGTTTTCTAATGCCAGGAATCTACTCTGCAGCCAGGCAAAGAGATAAATCAAAGCTGTATGCGCTGATGAAATTCGGGAGCCAGAAGTCACCATTGCAGCCCATATAAATCCCTGAATGCCATCCCCTGTGCTTTTGTCCATGCTATTAGAGTTCAAAATTATCTGCCCCTCTTTGCTGATGTATGGATTAACTGGCTCCCCGAGTGTTTACTAACGGTTATCACCCAGTACTTTGGACGTTATCAGAGGAAGGGACGCCTGCCGCAGGGCTTGGTCTCTCACCCTTTCTATTACCACCTGTCATTGGCAGAGAGTGTGCTATGAAGCTGTACAGTCACAGTGTACAAGTGTAGATAGTTTCTGACGGCTGATCAAAGGGGAGAACCAAAGGCCTGATAACAAGGACGTGTTTCATGTACTTTTAACTTTGAGAAACATTGGCATTTGCATTTTTTCCCCTTCATAGGCTGGCAGAAACCAGGCACAATAAATGCTGCATATTCGGTTTCCTAATAGTTGAGTAAATGGTATGTGCTTGAAGCAACAAAGCATAACTGTAATCGTGTTCCAAGTGGGAATGATTTAAAGTAAGCCTTCACAGAAGACTTGCTGTATAATAAAGTAGAATAATTTTAATTTGTACTTTGAAGTGATCTTGGATTCAGAATCTAATCTTTGCATTCAACAGAACATCATGTACTATTTTGAATTAGGAAACAACTGCACGTTAAGGAATTAGTTTAAGTATCTTTTCTGGAGACTGTATCGTTGCACTCTGTCACAACAGCCAGCATCTCCACTATTGCATCACTGATGAAAGGGGCGCTGTTTAGCTCTATCTGGCCTAAAATGTCATTTTTGTAGAAACATGCTCACACCGAATCTAAGATCAATAGAAGTGCTTTTTTATTCCGCTGGAAACATTTTTTAAAAATAGACTTAACATTACACTCCACCCTCCACAGCAGTGTTCAAAGCCCAAAGACCACAATATTGTGCTGCTGCATGAGAGCATGAAAATGAAATCGGCTAGAAATTTTGGCTGTAAGCAAAAAGGAAACAACTAGTCTATTTTCATTGTCCCAGTTGAGAGGAATGCAAAAAGTTGAACAAATACACAGTAAAAGACAAATCAGATTTTTTTTAAAAATTCATTTTTAATTGTCTAAGATGTTATTAGTGACATAGACACAGATTTTTAAAAAAATAAATGCTCTCACTTATACTGGCTTTACACTGGTGTAATTACGTTCACTTCATTGGAGTTACTCCTGTTTCACACTAGTGTGAGAACAGAATGAGGCCCATGATTTTTAACCTGACAGTTTTGCTTTCAAATGATCAAAAAAGGCTACTAGTTTAGGCTGTAACTACCCGTTTCTGCTACGCATTGTGTATTTTAATATCACTATTTTAATTAATGTGCCAACATTTGTCTTTCAGATACGTTGTGAACTCAGATTCCAAACAGTTCTTCCTTTTCTGTGAATTATTTCAATGTTAACCTATTTTGGGTATGGATGTAGGTTAGTTCTGGTGTCTACACTAGTCAACGAGCATTTCCCATTTGTTTGTTAAAGGTGCCTTTGATCGGAGCGTGACCCTGCTGGAAGTCTGTGGAAGTTGGCCTGAGAGCTTTGGTCTCCGTCACATGTCTTCCATCGAGCACACCGAAGAGGGCCTTCGGGAACGGCTGGCTGATGCAATGTCTGAGTCACCCAGCAGGGACATAGTGGGATCAGGAACAGGTACAAAGAAGAAATGTGATCAGAGATCACATACATCTCACCCAATGGTGATTTTTTTTTAACTCGTTAAAATTTTGCTTCCCTTTTTCTCAGCAAACCACACACATGACACCTCAGAGATTACATGGCTTTTGCGAGAGTCTTCCCCAACATGGGAGCAATCTTTAATAGGAAGAAAATATTGGCAGATCCCATAAGTACAGAATCTTGCAATCCTCAAAATGACTTTAAGAGAAATATTCACATTTTAGGCTTTTTTATTTTCTGTATTGCTCTAGTGACGTGGGCCCAAAGAGTTGAGCACCTCTGAGCATCAGATGCTTCCTCAAACCGTTGCTCATGCAGACAATGATCAAAACAACATTCAAATTAGATTCTGTCTGTGTAATTATCTGTTCTCTGTAAAGCCACTATATAGTGCTGGTTCTGTAATCCAAATTAATCCATCTTCATCACTGTCCATTATATTGATAAATTATACAATGTATTTACATAAATGGAATGGCACTTCAGAGATTACATTGCTCACAGCAGCCCTAGAGACAGGAATCGCTCAGAAATGCTAGCGCTCAGAGTAATGGTGGGTTTTACTTCTCTTGTTAATTCTGAATTGTTTTTAAAATACCCTCGAGTAAAAGGACATATCTGTCTATGATCTGTGCACTGTTTGTGTTGTGACCAGCAGCTAATATCAGTAGTAGCTTCTCATATCAGATGCCCACTCATTTGTCACCATGTCCTCATTTTGGCGAGATGCCTGGGAAGAAAAAAAGAACGAGCTGTAACAGTAACATATGAACATGCCAACATATTGGCATTATGTAAGGCCTTGTGGGTTGGAAACTGCCTTTTCTCTTTTTGCTCTTTATTCCTGAGGGTTCCCCATTCCACTGTCCCCCCATTAGTCCCCTGTTGTTGTTCTGGCTGTAGAGGACTGAACAGGACTCCCATCGGTGCTGGCCCTTAATTTGCAGGGGAGTCACTGTTGAGCAACCCAAGATGCTCCACCTTTATCATTGAGCTGCCAGTCCCTGCTGTCTCAAGGAAGAGTCTGGGAATGGGAAACCTGGGGCTTGCACATGTCATGTCAAATAGATATAACTTGGCCACTTGCTTGGTCCAGAAGCAGCCTTTACATCCCACGGTGGTAATCTTTGACCTGTTTGGAGCCTCTCGGACTTTATACATTGTTGCTGAATGAAGATGGAATTAAGTGGCAGTTTAAGATTGGCAGCTGACAGAAAGTGGTGATCTAAGCACCTGATCTGGGTTCCAATTCCAGCCCTTGTACTTATTCCTGTTGTTGCCTTGGGCAAGTTACGTAAGGTCCCTTTGACTTAATTCCCTCCTCTGTAAGATAAGGATAACGATACCTCACAGGATTGCAGTGGAGATTAATCCTCTAACATTTTCAAAGTGCTGTAAAAATGGAAAACGCTCTAAAAGTGCTTTATTTATTTCGGTCCGTATTGATACCAGCTATAATGCACTTTGGAAGGGCATTCTCCATATAAAGCGACGGGCCATCTTCACTCCCAGCCTGTGCATTTTACAGCCTTCTCAAAGGGTAGTGGATTTTGTAGGATGTCACTTGCTGTGACAGTTAAAGCAATCTGGAGATGCTGGGTTAAGGTGACTAGTGACTGCAGTTCATGGGAGCTGGCTCTTATCCTTCAGTTAGACCTTACACGGGCCTTAAATACCCTTACAAATATTGGGCCAGATGCTCCTGCATGGCTTCTTTGCACCACACCACTAGTGTAATGTGGCCCTAAAGTTGCTTTAAGTAGCCGAAGGAAGATCCATCACCATTTAAGAAGAAGCCTCTAGTGGTGTTCAGCTAACATAGGGGCTCGTACCCCCCTCAATTTTCCTGCTGCCAGCAGAGCAGGGAAAAGGAGGAATGGCCAGAGAAAATGGAGCACCCTTGTACTATACTAATCCCCAGCTGTGTTTTCACTGCCCTGTGGCTGCCGCAGCCTAGTGACATTTAGAATATTACTCAAGCTGCAGCCAGACCAAGGGAATCAAGAGGTGAGCTTCAAGCCTCTTTTGCACACACCTCCTTGTCCTGCATGCTTTCCAGCTCATGCACACTACAGGATCCGGCCTATTAGCTTTAGCAGGAGCTGCAAGAGCTCTGGATCCAGTACCTGGAAAGAGTTTAAAAAAAAAAAAAGTCTTCTAATATTAGGAAACTTCCATTCTGGAAACAGGATTGCTTTGTTGTTATGAGTAGTTCCCCCAAAGCAGTTGGAATTTCCGCTTCAGAAGCTGATGTCTGTTCTTCAAATATTTGTAAGTGCACCCAGAGATTCTGGTGGCTGCAGATTATAAATCAAAAAAGAAAAAAGAAACCTAGTGCTACATTTTCCTTTCAGTTTCACAGGTGCAACCCTACTAATTGCAACGAGCATCCGTTTCATTGGGGGTTAAACTGATATAACAAAGATGAAATTTAGGCCACAGTATTTAGCGCATAGGAGGTTTATAAGGGTGAAAACAAAGGTGAACAATTTTCAGAGGGAAGCCATCACTAAATTAAAAGTCTTCTAAAAAGATCATTCTCCTCTTTTCCCCCCATGCACATGTATGTTTCCTGTGGATAATCTTTGTACAGTGTAAGCTTATATACCACGCAAAAGCATGAATTGTAGGTATCCTAGTGTAGTAGTGGGTAACACCTGTGAGTTACATGCATATTAGCCCTCAACCATGTTGTTGTTTGTTATTATGCACAGGGCTCTGTCTAGTCAGTACCACATTTTCTTCTCACGAACTGGGATTCTAGGCTCAAAACCTGGCAAGTGTTGGTTTCATACAGGAGATAAAACTGATTCCTAAGGCTCTGAACGCCTCTGTGCACCTCACCCCCACATTCCCACCCCATATCTACTCTTGAACTCAGCTTGCCCCTTTCATGAGATCCACATTATCAGATGGTCTTATAAAGTGTGCTGTCCTACTGTGTTGAGATGTGGAAGATCCGCTTGCCCAGGGAATCAACCCACATCAGTAACATGGGGTAGTTTTTCTCAGACAGACTGGCAACCAGCCATTTGCCAAACAGCTGCATAGCACATTAAAGTGCTGGCAGCTATATACTGGTTAGGAAATAGAAAAAGATAAATTGATGGTATATCACCCCAGATCAAACAGAGAAGTGTCCTTGTTGGCTCCTAGTAAGTAGGATTATTTTAACCCCCCACCCCCCCCACCCCCCAAAGCTAGCCACATCTTGACAGTCTTTGGCTGAATTAGCCATTTGTCTCTTTTATAAAAACACACAAACGTTTAGCATGGTCCTTGCTTCTTAGAATTCCTGTTTGCCCAGTCAGTCGGATGAAATGATAGCAAAGACATCTGCGCTGAGGAACACCATAAATTTGCTTCCCTCTCCCATTAGTTTCTATATTGCTACTGACTCCAAATACAGTATTTATAGTGCTGCGTTGGACCCAAAATTATATAATTTATAATCCCCATCTCTAATTATCCTAAAAGTGACTTATTTTGACTTGAAGTGGTGGCTGGGTTTAATCCTTTATTATGCTTCTTGAATACTTTGCAGACACAGTGTTTAAAAACATTTTAAAGGCATTTACTAAACCACAAAATTTTATGTGAACTGTGACGTAAAAGAGTAAAAACTACTAGCACTGAATTGAAACATGCTCTGTGCTTAGTTCTCTGTGGATGGACAAAAGAATAAATGGACAATGGAATGGACAGGGAGACATTATCAAGTGCTCAATTGGCTCTGACATGCTCTTATGGCAAGAGATAAATAGATTCTTTTAATGCCTTAACAGTTAGGACATAGTTGGCATGTAGATTTGTATAGTAATCAGGATTGATACCTATAATAATGCACATGAAACACATGCTCATAATCCAAAGGTCCATTTTTTGCCGTAGATATTAACTAATTCTTTGTTTCTTACCTGCTCTATTACTTGGAAATGCTGCTGTAACAATGTATTATTTTGTCTCGGGTTTGACATATGAATTCCACCCTAGGTAATTCTCCTCTCTCCCACCCACCCAGCCAAAAATTTACTATAATCAGTAAGTGCATTAATTTATGCAGGCTTCCCAAATGTACATTTCTTAAGCTTCCAGATCTTTTTGATCATCTCTAGACTTAAAACAGGAATTTAGTCCACAATCTGGGATGAGACTTGCAGTGTGGCTAAAAATAAGTGTTCTGAAGTATAACCAAGGAAGAGTATTTCTGCTGCGCGGTATCGCACTTCTGAGTGCTGTTGGAGCTAAATGTGCTAAGTACCATGGGGGACAAATTCCGCCCCCCTCCTCTGTGACTGTAGTAGGCCTCAGAAGCAAAGGACCCAGGGCAGTTTGATTCTGTGGAGGGCAAGATCTGGACGACACCACAAGACAAACATGCCCCATGCATACAGTGGAACCCAGCTCTATAGGGGCTCCGTCCACTTCCCTGAGCAGCTGAGTTAAGGGATGTGAGGAGCATAGTGAGGCCAGTGGATCTGCCACTGGCCATTCAATCTCATGGAGCAATGGGACCGCTGCAACTTCAGGGCAGCGGTCGTGGCTATGGTTGGCTCTGCTGCAGCTTTGCAGCAAAGGGGGCGGCGGGGAATTGCAACTCAGCCCCCCTGGGTGGGCTTGGGGGGAGGTTTAACCCATAGGCTGAGTTGCCTCTGCCCTATTGACTTCAGCATGTCTTTGCAGCATAAGAATAATTCTCAGCAATTATGCAGGCTTACTATTATTTCTATAAAGCGCATAGATAATGCAGGTTTCAGAGGAACAGCCGTGTTAGTCTGTATTCGCAAAAAGAAAAGGAGTACTTGTGGCACCTTAGAGACTAACCAATTTATTTGAGCATGAGCTTTCGTGAGCTACAGCTCACTTCATCAGATGTATGCATCTGATAATGCATACATGTATGTATCAGATAATGCAGTGATGGATGCTTTCAGCAGATTTAATTCATTAAGAAGTCTAGAAGGGAGAAACTTGTCTGCAAAGAATAAGTCACCGATCACCTGTAAACCCCCTCACACACAAACAGCGTAAGTGTATTTCACACTGTTTGGGATATTTTCTTAGCATAGGGTAAGGGAATCTGCCTTCAGTCTGCTTTACATTGGTAGACTCGATGCTGGCACGAGTGCCCCATCAAATGCAGTACTATGAGCGTAATGCCACTGAAGTCAATGGGACTTCGTAAGTGTAGAATCTGACTCACTCTCCTCAGATGATTCTAAGTTCATATTAGTGTGCTCTTCTGCTAAATCTTCCCCATTACTGTTTGTATCTCAGCCTCAGGATTATATTGCTGGCTCATATCTACTTTATTTTGCAAATAATACCTTTGGTTGCTATATATTTGTAAGATTTTTCTTTGTAAGAATGTGTGCCTTCTTACTGATCATAAAATATAAAGCCTTGCGTTAGGTCAGTTTGCATCCTAAATCATAAGCAAAATAATAATCTGTTTCTCTAAATTAATTTGGATCATGTGTCAGGAGCAGAGATGGGTTCAAGCTAAAATCCTGTATTCAGACCCTGCAGAAAGATCCCCAATTTTTGAAGTTTGGGCCCACCTCTAACTATGAATTTTGCCCCCAGCGAACTTCTGTCATTGCCATTATCATGGTCAATAAAACCAACAAGATTTGTATAGAGCAGTAAGAACAGAATTTAAAGGGAAATATTTTAAACCAATTCTAAACCAGTTCTAATGCGAAGTTTCCATAAAAGGCCAAGGTAAATTTTTTACCTTAACAGACCCCTGCAAAAATGCTGGTAGTCTGTTTAACTACCAACTTTGGAAGTTTAGGAACAGAAAAGGTCAAAAAGTCAAAGTTCCAATGGCTCAGCAGGCTGACGTGGTTGAGGCAGAGCAGTTTCATAGCCAGTGGGACACAGGAGTGATGTGGCCAGCATCACATCAGCCTGCCTCTGACTGCTTTAACCCAATGGATCAGGCACCCGTTTTGCAGTTGGGTGAACTGAAGGTGGCCTTTCAGTGTGAAACTGAGCAAAATTCGAATCCACAAACTTGAAGATAGGTATGAGAAAATTTCAGGAAAGCTCAGAATCTGAAAGCACATCTAGAATCAAATGTTGCGTCTGGTTACCATAATGTTACCCTGGGTTGAACCAAAATCCCAGACCTGAACACCTTCGAGCTTTGGGAGGGGAAGTTTTTTGAAATCCTTATATGACTTTTGTGGTTTGCGCCTATCTCTGAAGTTCATGAAAAGAAATAAAGGGAACAATGCGTGCCTGTATTGACTTCAAAAAGATGTTCATCTGCCTAAAATTGAGGAGCAAATGAATCTCATTCCCACTGATTGTTGAATTCTGCCAATGCTGAACAACGTCTGTGTAGAACAAATGGGTAAGGTCACAAACTCTGTGTGTGGAGACTCAAAGATGAGTAGACACCTACCTTTGGATGTTTAGTCCAAGGAAAGGTGTTAGCCACACACAGTGATTGTCAGAGCTTGAATTGTAATTAGTTAAAAGATACAACGTCCCTTCCTTCCTCTTCTTTCCTTTCCTTCTTCCTTTATTTTAACTAAGGGAATTTTGTTCCTTCTCTTCTCTGTAACTCTTTTCTCAGTTCCAACCTTGAACTGGGTGGTGGACAAAAATTCGACATAATTGATGTGCCGTCTGAAGGGCGTTTTAGGCAGACATCTGCACAGATTCAATGCAAAGGCAGCTTGGGCAGCAAACAGACACATAAAATGACCTTTCTACTAAAAGGGGGCTTTGAATGTCTGGGGCATTCATCCCAGGCTCTGAGACCAAATTCTCCCCCTTGGATAACTCCAAGAGCTCCAAACAATGTCTACGTCACACGATTCATCTGAATAAAGTCTCAATATTTTTTCAATATATAGGAGTCTTTCAGAGGTACATTTTTCAAAGTGCAGTGTAGGAGAAGCACACATTTGCAGTCGTTATTACATGAACAGATTCTCATTCAATTATCTCTCACACACTGTACGGCAATGTAAGTTCTTCCAGGTACATTATGAGCACGGTTCAGAGATATAAATGTGTATCTCTCATCAGTCGTGACAGCCATCACACACCAGTTCCTCAGCCGGTGAAAATTGGTGCATCTTCCCACAAATCAATGGAGCTGCGCTGAATTACACCGAATGAGGATTTGGCACTGCATGCCAAATTTCTTGCACGCTACACTGAAAACTTATCCAGACGTGTGGTGTTTAGTGTCGTCTGATAGCTTTTAAATTCCACCCTGTAATGGGTGTGATTTAACTTTATGAAATTTCTTCAGTATAATTGTAGTCATTGTCCTCCAAGTAGTTTTCTTCTGTGTAGTGTCTGTGTAGTCTTATCTCCATTCTAGCACACCCTGTGTCTGCTTTCAAGAGCTTTGTCTTGTCATGTGCCACATATGTATGCCTGTCTTAGCTGCTATACATCCTGCTAAATGCATTAGATACCCTAAAATTGGGTTCCCATTCTCTTGTCCTGGACAACTTCAGGTTGCACACAAGTGTGCATTTTATGTGACTGTCCATATACTTTCCCTTAACAGACAACTCATACACGCAATAGGGCCAACAAATGCATTCTTAACTTAATAACTATTACCAAATCCTTTGAACGTTGACTGTTAACCATTTTTAAACGTGCACTGTGGGGAACAGCAAAGCTCTCCAGCCACATGCTGCCAAATCAGCCATTTCCCCTTTAAAGCTTCTGTTAGCTGCAGCTAGCTTGAAAAAGAGCAACTGTATCTTTCACTGAAGTTTCTTTTGGGTCACACATTATTTAGGGGCGTTTTGAATGGAGACAATGATGCCGATACTAAAAATATTTTCAGTGTGAATTTAGGTTCATTGCCATTTGCAGAAGAAGCTGCAAGTCTCGTGATGTTTCTAAAGGGGGTGTGCGTACCAATAGACAAATCTGACTTTCTACCATTTGATAAGCTGGTCAATTGCATTTATTTATAATCAAATGTTGTTTTGGGAAAATCCTTTTTATTTTTTATTATTATTTAAAAACAAATTAAAGAAATATTTTATTTTTGATACAGACACAGCCGTTGAAGTAGCAGTAAAAAACATCTCCACAGAGAGGCACATGGCTTTGAAATGTTTTGGTATGTAACATAACTGCATTGTTATCAGGTCTTAACTTTTGCACAGAGAATATTTCTTGTTGTTTTTAAAGCAAAACCTCTGTCAGCTTTGAAAAGGTTTTCGGAAATGTCCAGTACTCACATAAGATGGTAACAAAGGGTAAAAAAAAAATATTAAATGTTTTCATTCATTTAACAAGCAACATTGTTTTATCTCTCTTCTTAACCAAACAAGAGTTTCTTTGATTTTTTTTTTAAGTCAAATTTAGGATTCTGCTGTTCAGAGCGGAGAGGTCACAAGGCCCTAATGCGTTTAGCATTGACTGCCCTCTCTTGTAGTGCGTCTATTAGTCAGTAATTTGATTTGTACCTATTCATTTGCAGTCCCTGCAGGAGCTCTGAGCTGGCCCCACGTATAATTGGTGCTGTCTCTATTTTTACATCATTAGATTAGCCCCGACTCCTGGCCACTTGTTGTCTGCGCTTGTCTGTCCATTTATACAACCTAATGTAACACAAAATTCATTACTGATCACATTACTTTCAACTCTGAAGCCAGCCTTGTGATAAACATTTTGTTAACCCTTTCTTGCCAGTGTGCTGGTTTAGAGGACAAATGCACTTTCTCTAGGCAGGAAAATCAATATAATAATAAAACAAAGTGGAATCACATTTCTAGATTTGTCATTCCTCTAGGAGAAAGAAATGGAAAAAATGTAAGAGGTGATTAAATGATTACTGTATCCATGCATCACCCGCTAGCATATGTGAAATAAGCCCAGTGGCATCCTTCCTGTCATAATATGAAGAAGTGGCACGCTATAGGCACTTAATTTGAAACTTAATTTCTTACTCACTGTTCTCCAAGTGTTTTAGGTCTTCTGTGCAGACTATAATCAAGTTATGACATTATTGGAACTGGACATTTTCCTTCCATTGCTTTGTCTCCGAGCAGTTAGCAGGAAAACAATTGACTTTCTCCTTAGAGATCTGTTGTTGTTGTTCAAATGATTAAGTAGATTAATTCTCTTACCGCAGAACATTGGTGTTCCATATGAAATTCTGAACAACCCTTCTTTTTAGTGTGGCTTCGTTCATGTTTGTCTGTCCTATATACTCTTATCCTTTTAAAGCAGTAGCCTTTTGGATCGCTGCGGCTTTTGCCATTGATTTCAATGGGAATGGGAGCAGGCCATTGGAGGGATTTGTTTGGGCCTGACCCTTCAAGGAGCTGAGCATCCTTTTGGCTTCTATTCTTGGGGGCGCTCAGTACCTTGCAGTGTCAATCCCTCAAGATGGCATTTGCTACTTAATGAAATAAATGTTGGTACCCGCAAAATCGATTGATTTTAACAAGTTTCTAAAGTCATTTTGTAATTGCATTGCATGGTTTGGAACACTGTCCGTTTGGCTTTTTTACATGTTTATTCCTTTATTAAATCTTCCTTTTAAAAGATAAAACAAAGCTCTAGAGAGTCTACGATAGGGAACAATCCTGCACTGGCCAGGGGTAGAAGACTGGGTAGCCTAGTAGGACTCCTCCATCTCTAACGCCTGTAATTCTGAGGTTCTTTTTAGTGGCGCTTGCAGATATTTGTATGTAGGCTGCAGCTTGGGGTCTGAGTATTTCTGGGTAGGGGTAAATGGCTCCCACTATCCAGCATTTGAGACAGATTGATGTTTTACAGATTCTTTGTGAGCCAAATCCTGCTCTGACTGGTGGTATGATAGCAGAGCGAGGATGAAGGCATGTGCACAGATCCGGCAGGCCAGGGCTGCATTCCATAAGATGGGTGCATGTGTACTTTGCAGGTTTCAACACCCTGTGCATCCACCATCTGGTGGCTAGCACTTGCTGCTGCTAGCATCACGGTCCAGTGCACCGGGTGTCAGAAGACCTGGGTTCCAATTTCAGATGTGCTACAGACTTGCTTTGTGACTTTGGGCAAACAGCTGTGCCTCAGTGTCCCCATCTGCAGAATGGGGATAATAATACCCACTTAGTAAAGTCCTTTGAGAGCAATGGATGAAATGTGGTACATAAGTACTATAGGACTGATTCACTACTCCAGTTTTACGCCAGTGTAAATACACAGAACTCATTACATCGGCATAAAACTGGAGTCCAGCAGTGAGGAATCAGGCTGAAAGTATTCCTTGGTATTAACAATAGCCCACTTGGGGACAGGAGGCACAGGCTAGTGTCCTATCTTAGCACAGGCCTGTGCTTTATGGAGGGATCCTGCCCTCTTGCTTGAACAGTGTAAAGAGGATCCCAGAGCCCTCTCACCTACCTCCTTAGACACCAGCTCAAGGTCTTTGAGCCTAAAAGGACAAATCCCTTGCACGGATTCACAAAGTCCCCAGAGTAGCAGGACTGAATGTGGTTCTGCTGCATAGGTGGCAGGTCACAAAGAGGCCACACCAGGAGACTGTACATCCCCTCTATGCTGCAGAGCACTGCTGCAGACTTAAGGGAAGGGTGATATTAGCAAGTGAGTCCAGATCACGCCGATCCCCTGGCCAAAGCCCTTGCGTAGTGAGTGTGTAGCAGGCCACCATTGTTGTTACAGTCTGGCTGGTAGGAGAGGAAGGATGGTCCAGCAGTTAGGATGATACCTGCACCTCAGTTCCCTGCTCCACCTTGGGCAAGTCGTTTAGTCCCTCTGGGTATGTCTACCTTGCAATTAAACACTTGTGGCTGGCCCATGTCAGATGACTCAGGCTCGCGGGTCTTGGGCTGAGGGGCCGTTAAATTGCAGTGTAGACTTTCGGGCTCGGGCTGGACCCCGAGCTCTGGAACCCGAGCTCTGGAACCCTCCCCCTACTTGCGGGGTCCCAGGGCCTCACCTCCAGCCCAAGCCCCAAAGTCTCCACCACAGTTAAACAGCCCCTTAGCCAGAGTCCCGCAAGCCTGAGTCAACTGACATGGGCCACCTGCAGTTTTTAATTGCAGTGTAGACATACCCTCTGCGCCTCAACTCCCCATCTGTAAATTGGGTATAATAGCCCTGCTCTTCTTCACAGGGTGTTATGGGGATAAATATGTTAAAGATTGTTAGGCATGAATGGGGGGAGGTCCAATAAGTATTTTAGATAGATGGGTGGATGCTGAAGTAGTGATTGTAGAAATGGGGGGCAGGGACTGGCCAGATTCCCGGTTAGTGAGGGGGAAGGATTCCATCTTCAGGCATCTATCTTTCTATCCATCGGTATACACCCGATCTATCTATCTATCTATCTATCTATCTATCTATCTATCTATCTATCTATCTAATCATCTCAGTGTTTTATACTGTTGCCCATCACCATAGTATCTGAGCACCTTCCATTAATGTAGATTCCCAGCACACATTTTCTTCATGCGTTGAAAATCGGTCCCTTTGCTTAATTTGAAACAATGTGCTGCAGTAGCTAAATCCCCATTCTGGCCTCTGTGTAGCATCTACGCCAGCCTCTGGTCATTAATGTACTGTTCTCTGTAACGTGAAAGGAAAAGACCCAAAGTTATTGAAAAGCCCTCATAAAGTATTCATTGTGCTCATTAGGGGAAACAGGAGCGAAGGAAATAGAAGGGAAACCATTTAAGCAACGCATTGTTAAGCAGGAGAACTTTTAAACGAACACTTCTTATTAGAAAGATACCATAAAGTATGAGTCACATTAAACAACAAAATACACATTAACATGGCAAAATCCTTGTCAATAAATGGAAGGTCAAAGACCAAAACAGTGAAAATGCACCAGTCTGGGCCAACCTCTTGGCCCTGTGGTTTTTCTTTCACGCAGCCACAGAGGCTCGTATTCCGCTGCTGCGTCCAGTCTCTTGCTCCTCAGACCTGCAGCTACCGGGACTGTTGTGACAGCAGCTCAGTTCCTGAGATAACGGAAGTACTGCACATTTCGGAACAGCATTGATGGGCAACTGTAAAGTGCCATCTGAGCCTCCTGTGCCAAAGGAGGGCAGCATCAGTCTGTGGCATGGAGTGAAATAGCGGGACGTTCCATAGAAGACCCCACTTTCCATTCATAGGTGCACAGACCCTTTTCTACTACCGTTTCATAGAGTTTGCTGCCTCACTATTAATTAGGACACCGGTCATTTCCCTAATATGTTTCTCGAAAAGGCTATCAGATAAATAATAATCTGAACTTTCTGAAAATCTGGACTTGCTATCCAAGCCTGGCATTTAACCATAGTGTCTAAGGAACCTCACGGCCTTGGGCCCACAGCCCCACTCTGATGACCCGTATTTGTTCACTCCACCCCTGGCACACTGGCTCAGCAGGCATAGCTAGCAGTTCGAGGGGAACTAATCAGGAGGCGAGTGGGAAGTGGCAAGGGAAGTAAGGAAGGATCGACCGCCAAATGAGGACAGAGACAACGGGGAGGAAAGAAGAAAGTGATTCATCTTAATGGAAGACCTTATTGTAGATCAGCTGATTCAGCCCTTGCGTATTACTTCAGCTACTTCCTAATGCTTGGAATTGTCTTTTCTAGCGGCAACACTTCTGTCTGTAACCAGCAGGAGGTGATGTCTCTAAGTCAAATCCTGGGAGATGCTAAGCTCCCCTGGAAGTCAAAGAGTGTTGCAGTCATGGTATGGAAATATTATCCTTCTCTCCATTCCTACCCTCTGCCATGTATAATAAATAAAACAATAGACTTTTATTCATTAACATTTATGGGGAAATGTTAATATTAAACTGTAAGTGAAAAGCCATATCTTATTGAATTCTTCTGCTGTGTTATTGAGAGTCTAATTGCATTTTGCATTTAAATAAAAAACAGATGACTTTCAGGACACTCAGGCGGGCATTCTGTAAGTGAGAATTTATCTTGCGATCTAGGTAAACAATGTCTCATCATTTAACAGATATTATAAATAATGGGGTTTTAAGCACTTTGCTGGGAGTTCATATTGGCTCCACACGGGTTGCAGTAAGAGAGAGAGAATTCAGTGATATCTTGCAGGCATCCGGTCAGAAGAGATTATATCCTGATCTCTCTTCTCATGTTGTAGCATTTTTCATCCTACTCTGTTTATAGTTGCTAAATGTTCTATGCTACTATCCTTAGACAAAAATAATGCAGATATAATTTTGCAGGCACTATTCTTTGCAAATGGAAAAATCTGCCAAGCCAAAGTGACACTCGGCCAAAAATAGAATTTGTTTAGGTCTGTAGCATAATTCCATACAGGTGTTTTAGAGGGAATCATCAAACGAAATGTTCTTTTTAAAAGTTGGTTAGCTCAGAGATCTTCAACTTTTTTGCCAAGGGTTAAAGGGACACCAGGATAAAATAGATGTTGTTTTTAAAATAATCTTGACCTTTTTTGCTAGCACCTCCTTAAATTACACCAAATTCCATGATGATATAAGGAATAGATTAGAGAGAGATTAAAACCTTTTAACAAAATTTAAAACCTAAATGACTTCCCCCCCCCCATTTCTGCTCTTTATTTCCTTTTTACACTTCATCTTAAACAATGAAAATAGACAAGTCTGTTTTTCTTTTGTGGCTAGCCAACTCTTAATGTTTCACTTTATGGTTCCTCATACATTAGCAGGTTTTTGATTCATCAACATTCAGTTACCAGTGGCACTTTTTCCTCATAAATTGCAAAATCTTCCTCTTTACCATGTCACTTTTCATATTGTGTCCCCCAATAGAGAGGGAATTGGTTTTCCCCTGCTGATAGAACTAGGTAGGACAGTGGAGGGACACTTTAAAACAATCATTCACAGCTGTTAGATAAGGAGAGTAGGGGTGAAATCATGCCCCTTTGAAGTCAATGGGAGTTTTGCCATTTACCTCAGTGAGGACAAGATTTCATCCTATGGGCCTGATCCAAAGCCCTTTGAATTTAATGAAAAGACTCCCATTGACTTCAGTGGGCTTTGTATGAGGCCTAGGTTTGTATCCATGCATCTCTACCAATATTAATCCTAATTGGTGCCTTCTTGTCAGTGCTGCTTTATAGGCTGACCAGCAAGGAGAGTAATACTACAGCAGTTTCAGTTCTGGGAAATTTAGAGAAGGCTCCCTCAGCATTCATAGTTCAGTGTGTGGGATGTCCCAAAACCTCTTAATCAAAGGCATATGATTTCCAGCAACTATAGTAGCCATGTGAATCTAACACAGCATCTAGAATTGGCTAGACTGGTTATTTTAGAACATCTAGGAAATTCTATTAATGCCATTGGCATAGGCAGCATTTGGAAACACATGCTTGTAGAAATGTCTCTTTCCACCAAGGAAGTTGTTTGTAGTATTTTGCCTCAAAAGGCACGTGAGTCCTTCTCCCCGGAGCACTCCCATAGTAAATGGTTTATTGGCATGTCCATTGTTCAATAAGCGTTTTCAAGATCTGCCCAATAGTTGAACTTTGACTGTTAAGTTGAAGACTATACTGTGGTCTTTAAAGGGCCCGCTGGGGTCGGACACTGCACCTACAGCCGTTCCTGTCGGTGTTTTGTCTGGAAAAACTCCAGGCAGGAAGAATGTGCCCAGGGGGCCACTAAAGGAGAGGACACAGAATTAGCAACTGCTCCCACCCATTGCAAAGACGTGTGCTCCCTCAGCTCAGCCCACATGCTCCAGCATGGCACGTGGTGTGGGGAGGGGTATGAAAAGACTTCAGTGGGAGCTATAAAAGCTGAGCACATTACAGAACTCTTGTCCAGAGGAGACTAAAATGTGGGTGACTTCTTTAGAGAGAGAGATAAAGGCAGTCTGCTAGTCAGCGTGAGATAATGGAAAGCTGCTGAGCCCTCATGCCTACCTCAGAATCCAGATGTGGCCTTCTCCCATGTGCTGAATAGGAAGTCCCAGAGAGTCTCTCCCTAAATGCTCCTCATTCCCCCAGTGCTGTCCCAAATCAGACCACAAAACACACCCCACAGCTTCCCCTTTCCACTGCCAGAACACCTTGTGCATGCCTTAGCCTGGTGAGGGAGATCTTCCCATAGAGTCCCTTGTTCACGGAGAAGAATTCCCTGGTCTTACATTAACTCTTCTAGACTTCATGCAAGAGCTACGTGCTTATTTGTCTGCAGTACATTCACACATTTGGCAACGTTTTAAAATGTGGAACTTAAAAAAAAAAAGCCTAATGTGTTAAAATCTATTATTTTTAAATGATTTAATGATTTTTAAAATAAGGTTTTCTAATTAAAATGGATCCTTATTTTAAGCAGTTGATAGCTGCTCTCTGCTTTCAGGAGAGCAAATACGAATATGCTACACAGATGCATCTGAGTTAACTGAGGGCCAAATTGTGCCTTCACCTATAGCTTCCATCAGGGCGCCCGCGCACATGTATTTCCAAGGTCAGTTTAGTACTGTACGGGTCAGACATTCTGCAACAAATAAGAAAAAGATAGGGCCTGATTCTGGTTTTAAAAGTGTCTTGAGCCCTCTTTTAGTTAGTGCCTAAAAATAACGGAATCCAGAGGGTGTGTGTTTGTTTTGGCAGGCACAATCAAACAGTTAAACTAATTAAATAGTTTATTGTGGGTGCAATTATTTGTGGGTCAGCAAAAATTAAAGGGCATTTCTGAAAATCAGGCCAAGGTTGAAAAACTCAGCTGCTTAAAGCAACGTCATCAACTTTAATTTGTAAAAACGGACTAATTTGAAAAATGTTGAGATCCTGGTGGATCACAGGTGTTCACCCCTCTTCTGCCATTCCCCCCCTCCCAACCTCAATGACTTATCTTCACTTTCTAGCAATGGGGAAACTTGTTTGGACAAAGTATTCATACACTCCACCTTTCCAGCCATCTCTGCCTCTGGGCCCCGCTTTAGAACCAATCTCAAACAGAGTCCCATTTGAGGTGTTCGTGAAATATTTGGATACACATTTGGGGTTTTCTGACCCTCCAGTTCCTGGGTGGGACTGGAACTAGGATGGTGGACATACAATTTAAAAAAAAAAAAAAAGCCTCCTCTCGTGAGATTTCTATCTTCATTTTTTAGATACAAGAGGCTCAGATAGTTTAATAAGCATCTGGGACCAGATCCTCAGCTGGTGTGAATTGTTGTGACTCCATTGACTTCAAGAACTATTCTGAGTCTCGCCAGATTATCATCTGGCCTCCAAACTTTTATCTGCTTCTCCAAACCAAAGCCACACACTGAATAATTTGAGCTTTCACCATCAGGGCATCCTTCTCCCTCAGGAGAAGGGCACAGAGTCCTTCTGTAGCTCTCCTTACAAAAGGGTCACTATGTCATAGGATATTAGAATCTATACCAGGATGATTTTGGTCTGCAGTACTCCAAAATGAATTGCAGCGATGAGGGACTCAACAGTACTGTTTTTGGCAGAGGTACACACTTTTACATACCCCTCCTCCCACACACACACAGAGAAAACAAAACTGTAACAGCACAAAATGTGTCCATTTCCTGAGTTATTCAGTACCTTCTTTTTCTAAATTAGGATGTTAGGGGATCCAATCATAACGAGGGGTGAAGCAAGTTTTAGACATAAAAGAAATTGCGATGGTTTTGAGGTTTAGGCATGTCTGAAATCTCTTGTTCAGCGTATCAGTGAAATGATGCCCAGACTGTGAGGTAATCACCATATTTATTATGTTGACATTCAGGAAGCTTTTCCATGATCAGATTGTTTCCTAGGACTGTTGAGTTGGGGATGGAAAAGCAGGCAGTGCTCATCTTCTTGAGCTGCTGTGACCAGATGAAAATAAGATGTGCCGTAGTATTGCTGGGGGACGCAGGGTCCCAGTCCCACAAGGGGCTGAGTACTTTCAGCTCGTGTTGACGTTAGTGGGAATTGAGGGTGCCCTGCGCTTTTCAGGATCAGGATCGTACTGAATAGACATGCTTTGGGCCTCAATGCTTTGACAAAGCCCTGGCTGGGATGATTTAGTTGGGGATTGGTCCTGCTTTGAGCAGAGGGTTGGACTAGATGACCTCCTGAGGTCCATTCCAACCCTGATATTCTATGATTCAAGCCTGTATATTTCCTCCAAAACTTTTGGGCAGGACCAGGCAACCTGGAGTTCTGTTTCCAGCAAAGTGGCAGAACAAAATTTAACAGCATGGAGTTGTTAAGGGTTGTGAACCATACAAAATAACATTTGAATTTGAATTTCCTTGGCAGAGGGGTCTCTAATGAGCAATCAGAGGCACTCCCACAACCCTAGGAACAAGAGACCAGAACTAGGGATTTTAATATAGTGTTTTCTCTGTACATGCTTTTGGTCTCAAATACACAGATGGGCTGCTTGTGTAATTGAAGATAAAAGATAATTCTGCTTAAATACATGAAAAACATATATGCACACTGGCTTGCAGCAGGAAAACATATATTAAATATGAGAAGGTACATTGTAGATCTCAAGATTTGAAAGCAAATGAAACCAGTTGGGAGACTGAAGAGTAAACTTTTAGTAGCAACATATTGTGACTTTGAAGTTCAGGGTTGTTTTTTTCCCTCCTCTTAAATCAAAACAATTACATCTGCTTCTTCATTTACGGGGGGTGGGGGAAGAACACACACTTTTGGAAATCTTGCATGAACAGTTAGTACATTTCACACTGTGTACTTCGGCTACAGAAATATGTTTTCTATAACTTTTAGATTGTTCTTTTAGCTTTTGAAACTTCACATACTAGCTAAAATGAGCAACTTGTCTTTTGAAAGTGCCATTTAAGTAGCAAAACGTCTTAAACCTCTTTATAAAAATATACAGCTGTATGAAATTTGAGATTATTTTTTAAAGCATTACAGTCATCGTGAAAGTGCCTATCATGAAGAATATTGTCTCTCTAAATGCTTAGATCCTTTATCTGGTGCACTTTTAACCTTCCATAAAATGTTCAGAGTTGAGCCTGGCTGTATGCCAAAGATTTGGGTATCTTACTGTTTATGTACATAGTTGTTGGGAGTGTTTGGGGTTTTTCTTTTTAAAGAAAACACAACAAGCTCAATATTTTTTGAAGACAAAATGCTTTAAAGGTGCACACATGAAAATGTTTTATTCTTGTCTCAACCATCTCATCTTGCTTGAAGTCAGTCCAGACATTTATGTAAATTCAGATGCCCTCTTAATTTTTGTAAGTGTTAATCATTTGGCATTTTAGCATTGAAATAATGCACTACAGAGTAATTGCACAATCTCAGTTGATTTTTGATGTTCAAAAGACTCTGTCTTCAGCCCTTGGGGTACGTGTTATCTTCAATATCTCCTCCTCCAAGTTGTTAGACCCTACCACCCTTTTTTCCTGACACGCCAGCTTTCATCTCCAATGCGTTACATTGTAGAGAATTCTATGTGGATTCAGCCTTAGAGTTGTTGTAAGATAATTTGACTGTCATGAATATTTTGCATAGGCCACTGATTTCCAATTTCATAGGCAGTGTTTGCATGTCTTTTCTACTCTGAAAATGTAATGTAGCCCCTTCTCTTGGGTCTCAGCATCTTTCCTGTTGGAATGGTGTGAAATAAATTCATACAGCGATTGATTTTCAGTATTAAAATATCATATCTCTGCATTTCCTCTTTTCAAAGTTGTCTAAGGTCTGTTTACTCAAACGGCTGATAAAAAAAAATTGCTACAATTCTTAGTGCTTCTGGGAACTTCAAATTTGTCACAACCCACTGGAGCTTCTTTAAATCAGAAATTAACAGTCAGACTATGGTTCTGCTGCTCCCAAAGCACAGCCCCTCGAACTTGAGCTCACGGAGAATCTTCGTTAGCTTTGATCAGGCCTCTGACACACATCTAAGCAATTCTTATGCTGTCCAACAGAGGGCAGTCGTGCACCTATATGCTACCCAATTCATTGCGGTGAAGAAAAATTTTAACACCTGAGAAGGACACCAAGTTTAACTACGATCAAACTTTGTAATCTGATGGGAAACATCCTTCCATTTGCTTAATTGCTGATAAATTTAAGACAAAGTAGCTCTTTTTATGAATGGGTCTGAAAAAATGGTGTGCCCCCAGCTGGCTGTGTAGCAGCTGTATGAACACGAAAATGAGACCAGCCCTCTAATTTCCAGATAGAGGAGACATACATGCCATTAAAAACAGCAATGTAGAGCTGGCGACGTGAGCAGCTGGAGGAGCTTGCTTCCCAAGTGTGTCCCTGGTGTCTTGGACAGGATCCTACGTGGGGCAGTGACGCGTCTATTTTTAGCGCACTGGCTCAGTCAGAGCTAGTGCCAGTATGTTTCATTGAGACGGGAATTGCACCTCCAGCTTGAGGCGTAGACATCCCCTTCAATGAGAGCAGACTTTGGTCTTTGGAGCTTCATGAAAGTTCTCGTGTGTGAACACATCCTGTTCCGTTGAGTAACTGTAGCAACATTACAATAAAAATGCTTTACTAATCCTTGTGTTAGGAAGAATCGTGTAGTTCATAAACATCTGGAAAAGCAGATCCTCAAGACTGCCGCTTGCCTTTTACCCTTCATTGTACATGGGACCCTTTTGGACACGAATCCAGATGGCAGAATCTTCATAATTACTATTTATTATTTGTAATAAACCGTCCTTAGAATTCAGATATTGGAGACCGATTGTGGCAGACGCTGTACAAACATGCATTAAAACAGTCCCTGCCCCGAAGATTTTACAATCTAGGTTAATAACAAGAAGATATAGAGCATCCCTACTGCCTAATACTTGGATATTCTAAGCAAGAGGACATATACAGTGCCCTGATTCTGAATAATGTAGCTGCAGGGGGGACTATTTGCTTTTCTTCAAAACAAAAGGAAGTTGCTTTGATTGTTAAATGAAGTTCTAATTTTTGCTTTGAACTGTTCTTCCAAAAGTTGCTCGTGTCCCCAGTGAAGTGTCATCTAACCCGGCCTTTTTAAAGAGAGACATCTTATTTCTCTTGTCCTATGGTATGATCAAATACCAGTTTTGCATCCTAGTTTCACAAAAAGGCAGAGAGTAGATTCTAGTGCTTCTAAGCACTTCCAATTTAAATTTGGATTGTAAAGGACCCTGTGAAATAATCCCAGTGAATGACAGAAATGGAACTCAGAGCTTCAAACATTAGTTGCTAATATGCCATACCGCTTCCTTGATTCCTAGCTGTTCATGGAGGAATTCCTAATGAATCTTCAGAAGTCTGATAGACTTTCCAATGTGCACTAATTCTTGCACTTCCTTCCCTTCCCCCACAACTCAGACCCTTGCTGGAGACCTTGTTCCTTTAAAAATACCGTCTGTATAACTCAAAAATGTTCAGCCCAGAAAAAGAAAAAGGGAACTTGACATTAGTTGAGCTTGAAAGGTTTGGTGCTGTGAAAAGTGACTGACGTGTGAAAAGAAGCTACAATTAGTTCTTTCCCCAAGCACTCTTCCATTCAGTCCAGGGTCACTCCTTCAGCAAGCTGAGGGCTTGAGTGTAATGTGTTGTGACAGTTTGAGTTGATGAAGAATAATTCTAGTATTCAGAGTTGCTGCTGCTTCCCCACTACCCTGACACATCAGGCTGGCTGTCATTGTATCATTTATCCAGGCTGCATCTCTGCCATGCTGTACAGGAGTTTGTGCCATTCTCAGTAGGTAGAGTAAAGGGTCAGCTCTTCCAGCAAATGATTTTTGAGGATATTTTGAAACTGTGCTTAACAGCCTGCTGTAGGGGAAGTCAAACAGAGAGAAAGGAAAAACCATTAGAAGAAATAATGCACTGGAGATGAGATTTTTGAGTAGACATAAAGGAGATACCATGGCTTCAAGTGGACCACTACCGAGAGAGCACAAATAAGAAAGGCAGCATAATTTATGAGTGTTCCGGGCAAAAGAGGGCTATATAGATTTTCTTTAGGCATTGAATTAATGTGCCATATAAAATGGCTTCACATTTAGGCTTGGCAGGGCTTTATACCTTTCTAGATTTGCTGTAGTCCTTTGACAGTTCCTGAAGCTTTTTTGAATTGAATGTACAGCAACCTGGCTTGGACTGGTGCCTGGTGTAACTTGTTCTGCTCCGACACATACCTGAGGATCACAAGCTTTGAGATAGCGCCATTCCTCCCGCCCCCATCGTTGGCACGAAAGTTAATAAAAGCAGAGGATTATTTTTGCAGTACGCTGGGACTGCAAGGTAGGATCAGGCTTGGTATTTGAAAACTGAAGGCAAATATTAACAGAAATAAGTATTTCCTACCAATTTCTGGCAGTTAGCTCACTAATGCAACAGAATACGGCATGTGCTGTGTGCACTGAAGGAAATATATCACTGATGCTGTTTTCAGCCTTTGGCAGGGATGAAAACAGGACAGCATGGGGAGGGAGTTACGGAACACAGAGAGCCATGCATTTGAGTTCCTATTGCTCTGTTAATCGGGTTTAGATTGCAGTAGTACCTGAAATGTGCTCCACACTTTCCAAGCACAGAGGAAGGCGTGCCTCCCGTCTAAACCTGGCTCACCCCCTGCAGCTGTCATTCAGCCTCAGTGGGCTCAGTGGTCATCCTCTCCCTAGACATTCCACAGCTCTTATTACAGGTCCCCAGTTCGCCCCAGCTCTGTGATTCAGCAGAGCAACAAAGTGACAACAGGAGTGGTAGGATTATGGTCTGATGAAAAAATCTGGGACCTAGAGAAGGCCACAAGAAAATCATTATTATTAGAGTTACATGCCTCTCTGGGGCACCCATCACTGGGCTGTTACCTTATGTATACGTGTACATGCACAGAGACAGCTACTTGGTGAGTGCCTGCAGTCCCTGGCAGGGTGGGGCCTCAATCTAGGTGGCCTGTATAGAAATGAGGGTGGGGAGTTCATTTTGTTTACACGTGGGATAGAGGCCAAGATTTTCAAAAGTGACTTGTGGCCAATGTGAAACTCCTTAAAGGGGCCTGATTTCCAGGAAGTGCTGGGCCCCCACCCTTGGGAAATCAGGCCTCCTTAAGGTGTCTTCCTAAACTATTTGTCACTTTTGAAAAGCGTGGCCAGAGTGAAAGCAGAAAGAAGCCTCTTCTATCAAAACAAATAGCCAGGCTTTGTACCATATACTCTGGGGATGGAGGAATAGATACACAGGACGGTGAGAGGCTGAGGGATGTATTCATCTGTGTGCAATGCTTTATGAGTATATGAGCATGAGTCTTTTCCTAGGAACTTACAATCTGTTCCAAACAACCACTGATAAAATGAGTACCTTCGCGGTGGGCATCCAGAGTTTACACATCATCCCACTGTATGAGCGAGTCGTTGCCAAATCTGGTAAAATATCTGCTATTTCAATGTGTCTCTTGTTCTTCGGGTCCAAATCTTGCTGTCAGCATTTTGGGTGAACCTCCTCTGCCAGGCTTAGAATGGGTGCAGTAGTATCGGTCTAAGGAGTGGTCTGTATTTTCTGATAGTGTTAACTGAGCATGAGGAAATATGATAGGGTTCTTCTCTGAAACGTACAGTGAAATAAGTATTGCAAGCTATTCACCTCCCTACTCTAGCCACTAGAAACACGGCTTCCTGCAGCATTTCCCCTCCTGCCTCTTCGGTCCTGGAGACGTTTTCAGGAGAAACGAATTCTTTCACTCCTTCTGTACTGGGAGATAATGGTCCTTGTTCTGATCTGTTCTACACTAGCATGCCTCCATTGATTTAAGAGGAGCATAATCCTGGTTTGCACCAGCAATAGATGAGAATCAGTCCCCCAGCCTCCCAGGGCCACGGAGCCACATTGACACAAATCTGCACATTAGCAAGTAGAGAATAATTGTTGACAGTTTTGTCTTTCTTCCCTTGTTTTTTGAGCCCCACGGAGCCTGTTTCCTTTGACATCTGGTAGATGTGCAGCACTGGAGATAAGTTTTTTGTTGTTTCTCTCCTCAACACAGTTCAACTCACGTGTGCCCTGAAGCCCTCTATTATTCTGTGATTCCCATTTCATCTGCTGGTGGCTGTTAGAGTGAGTGTCATAACTGAGAAGAGGGCTTCTCTGAGCTCTCCTGAACTGGCTTCCTCCTCATCTCTTCAGCAGACATTTTTGCCCCTTTTTATTTTTTTTTTTTAAGGCCAATCAGAACTTTGTGAGTCATTTCCTCTAGGGATGCGGGCAGGTTTTAGTATCTATGTTTCCAGTATTAGTGTTTATTTGTATTTGTGTTTATCTTTCACAGGCTTTTTAATGCCTCAGGGAGCCATTTATGGGGCCAAAGTAATGCAAGTGCTGGTCTTCTCACAGTATTTCATTTCCTTGATGGTGGAAATGCTATGAGAAGAGCAGTTCTTGTGTTATTTTGACCCCATAAATAGCTCCTGGAGGCCCCCTTCTTCCTTCGCCTCTCCATTTTGCAGACCCTGAAGGCTCAACCCTGGTTTTCTTGCCTCAGCAGAAGCAAACTGAAGGTATTGCAAATAGCCAGCAAATCTATAAAATGGAATGTGTTTTATGTGAGACACGATTTGTTGGCTAGCGTACAGGCCCATTAAAGTGCATCATAAGTTGTTTTACTGCTACGTTTAAGGAAGTTAATACATCTTGGCAGTGTGTACCTGTGGAAATGTAGATGAAATAACCTGCAGACAACCTAGGGCCAAGTCCATTCCTGGCGTAACACACGATTGAAGCCAACAGAATTACACCAGGGACAGATCGGTCTCCCAGTATTTGAGCAACGCTCAACTCCCACAGCCAACATAAGCAAGGATGTTCTAAGCTAAGGCTGCCATTCTGCCTTTCACTCACTTCCTTCTGCAGGTGGACTTTGGTTTTGGTTTTGAGTGAACTTAGCCCTCTGCTTATCCACAGAACAGGTACAGCACGGGCAGCAGCTGTGTGAGCTTCCTTACAGCTGTGCCAATGACCTGGAGGGTTCACCTCTGGAGTTGAGAAGGCACTAGAGTAATAATACGTTACACTTCCATAGCGCTGGGCAGTCAAGGATCTCGGAGTGCTTTTCAAAGTTGGGTTAGTAGAATTATCCCCTTTCTATAGACGAGGAAGCAGACATGGCAAGATTAAGGGCTTGTCTACACTTAAAACACTGCAGCACTTCAGTGGAGACATGACCTACACTGACTGGAGAAGCTCTCCCGTTGGCAAACGTGCTCCACCTCCCTGTGAGGCGCTAGCTAGGTCGACCCATTGACTAGAGCTGTGTGCACCGAGGGTTAGGTTGGCTTCGGGGTGTGGATGTTTCACACCTCTAAGTGATGTAGTTATACCAGCCTAACTTCCTAGTACAGAGTAGGTCTGAGACTTGCCCAGGGTCACAGAGGAAGGCAGTGGCTGAGTAAGGAGTAGAACAGAGGTCTCCTGACTCCCAGTCCACTAATAGTCCTCTTTCTTCAGCATTCAGTCCTTCATCTGCCTGCTGAAATTGCCAGCTAGATCCACATGTGAAAGTGGGTGTTTCTATGTGAGCATCCGCAGTATGATTGTCAGATATACTTCACATGAGCCATACGATATTAAAGACTTTTGGGCACTGCCAATCTGGGCTAGATTTGAATTCGCAACCTAGCAAAAAAGCTCATTATCCCTTGAGCCATCCATGCCCCCGGCATGATGTCACTTTTGGGGTCCATGCATATTTTAGATGCGTGCTGCACCTCCTCCACCCCCACTGTATAAATGGAATAGTGAAGAACAGAACTTTTAAGAGGGAGATTTTCAAAGGTCCAAAAATATCCAGTTCCCATCTGTGCCTTTGGAAATCTCCCCCAAATTCACTGGCTTTGCTTGGTTTATGTCACAAACTTAACATTATTTAAAGGAGCTTTTTGTCTCAATTCCTTTATATTCTTTTAAAACAGTAGATTTTAAAAAGATGGAAAAGGGAAGAAATAGGAAGTAAAATCTCCACCATTTAACATTTTCCCCTGTTTTGATCATGATCATATTATAATTTTTGAGAGTGTAAAACAGTATTGGACTAGGAATCCTTTATTTTCTGTAAATCTGTCTGTCCTTTGATAAATGAAGTCCCATGCGAATGCCTAGTTTCAAGGGTTTCAATTGGCAGAGATTTTTTTTCTCTCTGAACTGTACATACATGAAAGAAAGAAGTGGTTTAAACTGGAAATGCTGAAATGTGTTTAAATAGACACCTCTTAAGAATTGTATGACAATCGTCTGAAGGTGGATTTTTGTGTTCTCATGAGGGTTGATAGTATTCTCCTGGGAAGCTTAGGTGGTTGTCTCACCAAATTTTAATTTCGTCTCTAGCACACATGCATGTTGCTTTGTTACTGCAGGGTTCTTAAGAAGTGCTGCTGGAATTGATTTGCCTTTAAGGAAAACAATATTGAAAAAGCTGCTCTGAGAACGATAGACGTATTGAAAGGCTTGCAGGGACTGTGCAATGATATATAGGAGAAAGAAAGATGGCCAAATGTTGGGTGGAAGCTTGGCCCTATTCAGATCAATGGCAAAACTCCCATTGACTTCAGTGTAACCAGGATTTCACCCTTGGACATTTTCCTTTTAGCCATCAAGGGTACTGCTACTGTAAAGGTTATTACTTCTGTACCCATACAATACAAATAAATGATTTGTCTTTTAACTATAACAAAGCCTTTCTATGAGCCTGCATCTCTTGACATACACAAGCCCCAGAAGGACATGGAAACTGGTTCTGTCAAGTCTTTTCAGAAAATAGACTGGCCATCTGGCCCCTTTCCCTCCCTACAGCTGGGTGGTGTGAAACAGCTTGCTTACAGGATATTAGCACTTTTTACTCCACTACAACCTATCCTGAGCCTGTCCCCTGTTTTCTACCCCAAAAGCTGGAGGACAGTCTTCAAGACACTGGGTCATTCTTTTGTCCCTGGCAGAGCTTCAGAATGGAGCTTACGTTGACTTTGGACCACACATCCTTTTGCCTAGGGAGGTTCTGGAATCTCCACCACTGGAGGTTCTTAAGAACAGATTAGACCAATACCTGTCAGGAATGGTCTAGTTATTACATAGTCCTGCCCTGAGTGCAGGGACTGGACTAGATGACCTCCCAAGGTCCCTTCCATTCCTACACTTCTATGATTCTATCCCCTTTAAAATGCTTCCTTATCTGATTGACATTCAGGGACATAATGACCATGCTGACTTTGTCCATTGATGTAATAGCCATGAGCCTGACTGCCATATTTACAATGGGGTTGGTCTCCGGTGACCATGAAATGCCTAAGCCCACGTTGTGTAGCTGCTCTGAGGGGCAGAATAGGAAGCAGCCTCCCCAGGTGCATGCAGGGGTAGAGAGCCTGGGTTCCTCTTAGTGGTGCTTTATAATGTAGCACTTGGGATTTCAGCAATGGTACCTTACATATCAAAGTATGTTGCACCTCAGTCTTGCTGTGTAACTGGCTCCAGAACAAGTGTACACATAATGCTGAAACGTTTGAGTGAACTCAGATTAATCTGTAGGGCGGAATTTGCATCAGTGGGACTGGGGACATACACTCACAAAGATGCAGAGCATGTCCCCTGATCCCCAGACTGCTTCTCAGTGGAGCACAGAGCAGAATGTCCGTAGGCTTTCGGTCTCTTTGGTCCCTGTGTTCTGGATGAAACCAAAAAGACCTCCCCCTCTGCATAGGGGAAGGGTCAGAAATACAAGGGGATCAGCTAAATCCAGGAGACAACAAATGAAAATACAGGAAGGTAGCGTAGGTCATAGGTTTAAAATCAGGGCTTCCAAGGGGGACACAGAGCAAAGAACCCCAGACAGTGCCCACTGCTCCTCAAACGAGTCCAGGGAGCCGCTCGGAGGAACTCTGCCAGGAGACACACATAGGCTTTAGGGTGAAAACTTCCACCCAAGGCCTGTTGGTTTTTTGATGTGTGCCTACATGCGGCCAGAACTTGGGTCTTTGTTTCTACTTTAGCCTTTAACTTAGTCACACAGTTCATTCTCATTTTTAACCTGATTTGCGCATTGTTGCGTTACAGTAGCCTGTAGAGGCCTAAGCTAAGAGTGAGGCTTCATTGTGATGGGCGTTGTACAAACACTTAGCAAGCCTGGCCCTGCCCCAGAGAGGGTACAGTCTAAATAGCCAAGACAAAGGGTGGGATGGGGAACGGAGACAGAGAGAGGCAGCCCAAGGATCACACCAGGAGCTCAGTGTCTCCTGACTCCCAGTCCAGTGCCCCATCCACTAAATCTCAACTTCTCTCCAATTTTCTTGGGTTTTTCTCAGTGCTATTTTACTCCTTGGCACTAGCCCCCCCGGCTCCCCTAATGGTGGCGAGAAGTAATGCAGGCAGCCTGCCACGGAGAGCGCTCTTCTTCAGTGACTGTATCCTGGCTTGTAATGGAAAGGTTTTCCATTTCAGAGCAGCAGTAAAATACATGCAGATGAGTGGCCTAATTTTTAGAGGTGCTGAGCACTGTCATCTTGCACTGAGAAGAGCAGGATCGATCATTGCTTAGCACCCCTGAAAAGCCATAAGGCTTTGATTCTCAGGAAAAAAAAAATCCCCTTTAAGGTACTAAGTAAATCACTGAGGAATGGTTAATACAAAGGCACTGTTACTAAAAAAGGCTGGAGTTATGTAACACCTCAGCCAGAATCTCATGCATTCTTCCCCCCCACCTGTAAGCTGACATTTTGCTGCTCAGCGTTTGGGCTTTGGGAATCTACAGTACTGCTGCATCCTCCTTTTTTTTAATGGAACTGAAAATGCAGCACTTGCCTGAAAATCAATTATGGTTTTAGAAAGAAAGAGAGAGAGAGGAAAGTAACCTCGTAAGGAGTTCAACAGCCCTAATGATGTTTGATTGGAGCCTACCCGTGTTCTATCTTATTGGTGATGGCTACACAGTGAGTGAAAGCTCTGACATGAGACATTTAACCAAGCCAGCTGTGTGCAAGGCGAGATAAAAGCACAAAATCAGCCAGGAGCAGCATAGTGTTCTTGTGGGATTCACCACTCATTTCTGATTCAAATGACTGTTTTTACTTCCTGAACTCCTGGGACAGTTAAGAAATGAAGGAATATGAAGACATTTATACATTGTACATTCCTTAACAAAACACCGGCAAGAAAACCATGATTAGGGCATTGTCACTGCAGATTTGTTTTTTGGTGTAACCTATTCCAATTATCTCCATTGCGAACTACTTCCATGATCAAGTACTAAATTTGCCACATCTTACTAGACCAGGTGTCAGTTCAAATGGATCTATGATCCCATGTATGCACATGTACCGCATATTAATGCTAAGAGGAACGGTGCACTGTTAGAAAGGTACTTGGGTGGGGTGTTTTTTGTTTTAGTGACGAAGCTTGTCGCTGGGGCGGTGCATTTTACTTATACGCTTGTCCTTGTCTCTGAGTCTCAGTGCAATAAAGGGACTGTCGTAGTGTTTATAAATGAGGTAGAATCCCACTGCCGTGAATGGCAGAGATACAGTAATATTTGGCAGTGACAACGTTTAAAATCATTCTCCCAAATCCTGCAGTCCTTTACTCACTTCCTAGCCAGTCCTTGTTCAAGAAAAACTCCCATTGAAGTCAATAGGAAAAACTCTTTGTCTGTCAATCTGTGGGCTCCCTGTGTTTATCCTCTACCCATCACCATAGTAGTACAAGTGCCTGTCAACATTATACCAATCCGGTCAATGGCCTACAGATAGACTGTGGGTTTTTTTTTCCAATCCCCCCCTTTCCCATAGCAGAATTATTAGGGGCTTTACATCAGAGGTCTTAACTCTTTTTATCCATCCATCTTGAGTAAAGGTTGAGTAGAAACAGAGTGCGGAGCGTGGGCTTTGGCTCTCACTTTGCAACTCACCAGAATATTTGTTATAATCTGTCACTGAGTGGCTGGGAGAGGATGCTTGTGCTGTACGTGTGGTCCTGCCTAATATCACCGCTGCGTGCCATCGTTGAGTGCTGGAGAGTGTGATACTGCCCAGTCGCATTGCCTGCACGCTGCCACTGAGTCAATGTTTGGATTCAAGTGGCTCACGCAGAGTCAGAGTTAGAAATGATGTTCTGCCCACACAAAAATATGAGTGTTTCGAGAGTTAAGACCAGCATGGGAGGAATGATATGTGCATGACTGCAAGAGGGAAATAAATCCTGTCCAAATGGTAGTAACCTTAGGTCCCTGGGCCTGTTTACAGACTCTTCCAGCCCTCTGCAATCAGTACAGTTTCATCACCTTTTTGATGATGTAAATTAAATAGACACTAACCATGATCATTTCTGCTTTCTTCTTTTGCTTTGAGACATTAGCCCTAGCAGACAAGCACCCAGGAAAGTTTGTTGTTTCTGTTTGCCTCAGAAAACACAAAGATGCTTCCCACTGTATGTACAGCACAAAGAAGTTGTGGAAAATCCTTTTTTAAATAGGCTGTTGAATTGCATTGGTTGAGTGCGGTTGTTGCAGGTCACTGTTAGCGAGTATCACAACTGAACTCCTTTTCTAGTCCAGCCATATCACCATCTCTGCCTGTTTAGTGAAGTTATGCCATTGTTTGTCAATAGGACTTCTATAATTCTCCTTAGTTCAATCTTGCAAATCTCTGATTTTGGATCTTAATATATTGCAAATCAATATACTCGTCCCCAAGGACGAGATTAGACACCACATCTGAAACTGAAATACAAGGTTTAGATGTCTTAAACTCCATTTTTATTCAGACTGAAATATAAGCCTAGCGAAGAAGTAGATGTGATGCCTCGGGAGTGTTTCGTCAAATCACCCAGTAAAAGGTGGATGATGAGTGAATGCAATGTTAGAACAGTGATACAATAAACAGATTTGTCAGTAAAATGGCCTTCTAATGGCAAACGTCCTTCTTTTATCTGAAACATTAACCAGGGCCTGTTTTCTCGTTCCATTTCAGAGCTTCAGCGAGAAGGAAGCATAGAGACTCTCAGTAACAGTTCTGGTTCCACCAGCGGAAGCATTCCACGCAATTTTGATGGTTACAGATCACCTCTCCCGACAAACGAAAACCAGCCTCTAAGTCTTTTCCCTACAGGATTCCCTTAAATTAGCCAAACGTACGAGGAGAGATTCAGACAGGCTAGCCCAATGTCGCTCCATCTAAACAATTTTGATGTGTATTTCACCCACCAGTTAGCTGCAGTGTTGGATGGTTCTCGTTACACTAATAAATATTGATGACTCTTCTGCTTAAAGTCTTCTTAAAATATATTGGCAATTTATTGAGTTTGTTTTCCTGTGCAATATTGATAAGAAGAGACACTTTCTGCAATCCTTACAGCTTGTTGGCTTCTTTTTGGTGTGTCCAGGAAGAGACTGTTTAGAGGAGAAATACTTTTGAAACCATTTTTTGGCTGAGCCCATGATTTTACAACCATTACCTGCTTTTCCGTGCTTAAAAAAAGGGCATCTGCATAACTTGAGTGGTGAATTAGCCATCCAGCCGGTGAATTCTAGCTGTTTGCAAATTGAGGAGCATTGAAAAACGAACTGATGGAAGTGAAAACTTGAGGACTGTCTACGAGACAGATGGTGAATAGGACTGATATGTTGTTACTTCATTTATGCATCTCTTTGCTGTCCTCCTTTGGTTCCCTGCTGATATTAATTGATGACAGGAGTATTACAAATGAAGAAGTTTCTTTTTGTTCTTGGGAAGAATTATCTTTACTGCTCCAGTTTGATTCTAGTCATGTATTTTAGAAATGTACTTACTTGACTAACAGAAGTCATAAATATCTCATAGTCAGTTATAAAAATTGTTCACTGGAACTCTACTAGCTGTCCGAATGTGCATGTGTCATTGAATAAATCTAAGTTTAAACCAACCTGCTTTAGTGTCAGTGTTCCTGTCGTTTTAGTAGGACGTGTGTATGCTCCATGTATATTCCTGTATCAAATAGTATGTGCTTATTTACCAAGAATTGAGATCTTCCAGGCCTTAATTAAACCCACCTAAGAGCACCAAACTAGATCTGTTGCATCCTTAACTGTCAGCCATTGATGCCAGGCCAAACTTTTCAAAATGGATGGCTTAAATTAGGCACCTGGCATCAAAATAAATGGATGTCAGCACTTCCGAAAACCAGGCCAACTATTTAAATGCCTCAATATGGGTTTAGGTGCCTAACTTTCGGCTCCCAAGTAAGAACATTTTGGCCATAGTTCTTTGCAAGTTCATTTTTCTGTTCTTTTTTTTCTATAAAGTAGTTATTTTTAAAAAATAATCTCAGTGGACGCATGTTACAACCTGATAATCTGTTATTCATGGAGATAACATCCAGCGCTGGCTACTTGTACCTCTTTCACACTTCAGTAAGATCCGAGACACACAGCCCAGGAACCTCCATAACGAGACCTTTGTGGAGTCTCCATTGAATTCGAAGAGGTCGCAGGGTGAACAATCCGGCCAATCTTTACAGACTGTAGTGACAAGAAGCTTCCACGAGATCATTGCAAGGAGCCTCTGTTCTCTCCAATGACTTTTATACCAGCTGAGGATTTGACCCATTGACTTCAATGGAGCTAAGCTGATTTACATTAGCTGCGAGGGCCTGACCCTCTGGTTTTGGACCATTGACTGCACAGCCATTCGTTAACATCTATTGCATTAAATAAAGTGTTAACTATAAAATGAAAGAAGCTGCAAACCCATATAATATACAGATATTAGTAGGAAACCATTCTAGTGACTGCTCATCCCAGTAGCCACATAAACCTCAGTATTTCAGCTGCTTTTTTTTTTTAATTTTTTTTTTTTAAGAAGTAGAAACCCAGAAGGGACTAACAGCTTATGAAATTTCCTTCTGACTTCTTTTTAATATAACCCATTTTGAGTCATGGAAATGAAAGGAAACTATCTAAACCCACAAATCTTTTTGCACTCTTATAGCTTAAAAACAACCACATTGACTGAGGCAAAATTGACCGTCGTCTTCCTTCGCCCCAGTCCCCAAATGCCAAAAATCAAATACACACTCAGGCTCAAATCTTTTTTTTTCCCCGACTCTGCCAAACCTCTGATTCACAGAAGTATTTTTTTCTGTCTGTCTTAGAAACCACTAAACAATGGGAGTTTGCGGGAAAATTTCAGGTGTTTATTCAGTCTGTAATCAGTCCTTTTTCAAGCAAAAACTCTCTCTTGAAATCAATAGGCATTTGCCTGCATCTTTGGGGAGGAAGTCCTTGCAGATCTGGCCCAATGGCTAGAGCTGTGCTAACAGGCTCTGCTGTAATGCTGCATTTCTTTTATGTCTGTGAAATAATGGATTGAACTAAGCAAATTAGGCTAGGCCTGGCATTGTGAACAAATGGAACCACAAGGTCAAGTCAGTCCACACCAGTTAGGATTTTTAACACAGTTCAAGGCAAGGTCAGTTCTAGACGTTCAAACAAAATCCAGATTAACACATACAGAAGGGATTGTGTTGTCACCGTGATTCTTGTTTCCTTTCAGTCTTTCCAAGGAACGGCCATAAGGGACAAGGTTCTTTTAAGGAAGGCAACTGCTATTCTTCATATTAGCGAAGCCTCACGCAGCTTGGTTGCTAGCTCTGTCTGAACACACAAAGTAGGCGAGTGTATAATTCAGACTGGTGTCACTGGAAAAGGGTTTGTTGTTGGCAGGCCCTAAATCCCTTTTTATAAATGCTGCAATCCAGCCATGTGGACATTCCCAGGCTGTAAGAAGCGCCTTTGAATCAGGATGTTTTGTTTAAAAGGGGAAGCGGGGGGTGGTTACAGATTGGGGCAGGGTCAAAATATTGTCCGTTTTGTTTATTGAAAAGATTGCCGGGAACGTCCCATTGCCGCTAGCCTCTTCCCCAAGCTCGGAAGAAGGGCTAGATCACCAAAATTACCCACATGCATTGCAGCTGAGGTGGCCTGTTTCCTCTAGTAATTTAGGATTAATTTGATCCATTCATAGATGACCTAGCAGAGTAGCCGCGAAGATCCAGCTCTCCAGGTACGTGCCATAGAAACCGGAGTATTTTGTAAGGGGAACTTCTTAGGCCCTGACTCAACAAGGTACTTCCACGTATGCTTAATTTTAAGCACATGAGTAGCTCCCATTGAGGTCACATGCTGAAGTACCTTGCTTAATGAGGGTTACAAAGAATATCCTCTTTGAACAAGGGGCCAAGTGTCTTAATGGAACAACACCTTTCCTCCCCTCTCCTCCTCTCATTTACCCTTGGAGGGATATCCGTGGTCTAGCCAAGGAGGAAGCATATGGCTAGACGTCCACATTGCCACATTGCTTGACGTCCACAAGTCCTATCTGCTTTGCTCTTTCATTCTCATTTGCACTGGTGTAGCCGCATTGAGCGTATTGAGCCGGTGTAAATGAGAACAGAATTTGGCCCTTAAGGACAGTCCTTTCTGTGAAGCGGCCTACTGACAACCCTGTATGGTTGTGTCTACACTACCGTGACACAGAAAGCTGTAACTACACCGCTGCAGTGTGGATGTTTCCTACAGCGACAGAAGGGTGTTTTTTTCCATTGATACAGTTAATCCACCTCTCTGAGAGGCAGTCGCTAAGCGGATGGAAGAATTCTCGCATCGACCTAGCTGCAGCTATACCAGGGGCTTCGGTCAACCTCAGTGTGAAATTGCTCACAGCCCTTTGTGAGCCCTTAGCTAGGTCGATTACATATTTAAATGTAGATCAGGCTCAAGAGTTTTCTGCATGGGGCTCTTAGACTGTAAGCGCTTAAGGACAGGGACTCTTATTGGCTGGCACATTTGATCCATTGGATGACTGAGCCTGTAAATTGAAATCCTGGCCCCATCAACGTCAATGGGAGCTTTGCCATTAACTTCAGTGGAGTCAGAATTTCACTTTTAGGGCCTGATCCAAAGTCCATTAAAGTAACGTGGAAAGACTCCTATTGACTTCAATGGGTTTTGGATCGGAGCCTTACAGCGCAAGTATAAATAATCTAAGGCATGTTTCAGAAGGGCTGTATTGTCAGACAGTGCAGATTGCAGACTGTAACATGCAGAAATGCCGTGCCACAATATAAAATGCTGTTTCTAAAGGAGTCCCAAAGACCTGCTGGACTTGCAGGTTTTTAAACTGCTTCCAGTAGTAGTAACTAGTGGCCCTCCTGCTGAGTTCAAAAGGCAAAATGTCTCATTTAAAGCAGGGCTGACTGTATATCATCCTTAGTATAAAGTGAAGTCCTTCTATTAAAGTTGGGCTTGGATTTCATGAATTAACATGAAATATTGCTTTCTTATTCTACCCTGGTTTCTGTAATAAACGCGATCGTGTATTGCACGTAAATCATATCGGGGGATCATTTCACTGCAGCCATAGTGGAAAGAAAAAGATCCTCCAAATGTGGCAGTTTGAAGTTCAAATTCACAATGATTCAGAGTCAGTGAGAGACGGAGGCCTGGGCATAATGAGCAGAGCCAGTGCTGGAAACTGTAGGATTTCAAAACACAGCCAATAGTTACAGAAAGTGGTTTCTTAGAGTAGACAATAGTTTGGGCTAGATTCGCAGATTTGCTTTGGCTGTTTTGCTCTGCTCTGGCACAGCGAAGCAGACATAAACCCAGCTTAACTGGGTGGTTAAACCATGTGTACGGCTGCTTGCTTTGCTGGAATGGCACAATGCTGCCAAAGAGAACCAGTAACTCTGGCCCTGAATATTCAGCTCTGAGAAATGGTGATCTCCAAATACATGGCTCCAAGCGCAATCAATGAAGCTGAGCTAAACACGAAGATCCCTGGCATTGGAGCTTCAAGCAGCTCAGCCGACAAAATGAACTGACCACGTACAAAAGATCTCAAAAAGGTGTACGCCACAAGTTGTGACTAGCCCACCAAAAGCCATCCTGAAGATGGATCTTTGCTTTTAGGGGGGAGAGCTGTGAAATAAATGAATACAAACCCCATGCCCATCAGCACCCTGATAAATGTGTGTGTTGATAACCATTTCATTAGGTTGTGATTGGTGTTTTTTGGAGTAGCAAAACTATCTATGTGACTCTTTTCCTGGATTTCTTATACCTCTGCTTTGGAAAGTAGAGAGACTGTGGCTTGTTATCATGCAGGGCTTGCACTATTTCCTGTTGGCTTTCCGTTGTGCTCCTGAGCTATTGTAAAAGTGGTCAGTATCTTCTTCTAGGTTGTAAGCACGTCACCTTAATATTTCACAGCTGCTACGGGTAACTTTAAACTGCACCATCTGAACACTTGCAATTAGCAAGCGAAATGGGGGGTTTGGGACTACAGCTGTTTTGAGTGTTAAAACAACAGCAGCAACAGAAGTTGCTTTTAACTTTGTCCAAAACTGGAATAAAGTTCTGGAGCTGAAATTCTTCCTTCTTTGTGAGGCCACTAAAATTGTGTGGAGTATGAAACAAAACAAAAAACCAACAAAAATGCCCAAACAAAATCCACGGTTTGTTTATTTACGCAAATGAAAGAAAAAAAGAAGAAAAAGACTTTGGGTTAAGTCTGTGTGTATCTAGCTGCAGATTCTCACCTTCAGTAACCGTGCACTAAAATTATGCTTTCTGACCGATGTTGCTTTCAATCCACATCACTGTCACCAAGCGTAATTAAAAGACTTAGTCCCTGTTTTCAGTTGTACTTGTCACCTGCCCCTTCCTCAGAGTGTTTTTGATCCCATGATTAATAATACTGAGGGGCAGAGACTGTTGGATTGCATTTTTCATGCCACTGTTACACCCGTTACGGGCTGGTACTGTGTTAGGCTGGTTTTTCTCTTGCCGCAGTACCAGACTACAGAAGTGTTGTTAAATCCTCTCCATAATGCATAAGAATAAGGAATTAGGAAATCAAGGTGCTACATTCCAATGGAACTGCCAGTTCTCTAGGGAAAGAGGGTAGAAGAAATGCTTGCATCACATTGCCAGAAAAAAGCTATTCACCAAGCAAAGTTGCACATGTCTGATGAATCTGATTGCTGGGGCAAATGAGACAGATAAGGATCAAGTTTGGTTTGACACCTCCCAGGGCTGAGGGCTGGTTTAGTATGTGTACATTATCACCCTTTGAATAATCTATACAGTGTGCATGCTAAGCCTGAATCTTGCAGATTTACTTGTCAATCAGGTCATTGAGCTGGAAAGTCGCCAAGCTGCTGCCAAGTTCAAATGAAGTAAAATTCGCACTGTCTGTCTGGCCTGTGTTTGGGGGACGGATTTTATGCAAAGCTGTTTGTAAATTCATCCTAACCCTTTTAGAAAACTGCACGTGGTCAATACATTCAATGTTACTCCTTAAACATTAATTGAATAAAGGGGAAAGCTGTGGCCAGAGGTCCATCGATGATGCATCACTTCTCTGAATCAAGTAGCCCAGACTGTACTTTTCCAAACCTAAGGCTAAGAGATAAACTTCTGTATTTAACTGATGCTAATTCTGTCTCTTCCTGCCCCCCAGGTTGGTCTTGTGGAGATGTTTAAGGGGAGCAGATTACAATAATATCAGCAAATAACATTACCCCAACAAACGCTAAGTGTACATGTTAAAAATGGGTCCAAACTGCAGCCCCCTGAGCTGGATTGTGGCACTGTCAGAGTGTGGGCGTGTTTTGGTTCGGGCACTCCACAAATGTATGGATCAGCCTCAGAATCCTGCTAGAGATGGAGGTTCAGACTGGGGAAATTCAGATCTGGGATATTAACTCGTGTCCCTCTCTCATGGAAAGTGATGGCTCTATTAACTTTACACATTTAAAGCACTTGTCATCTTAAAATCTCCCGTTATTTTACAACTATCCATGCATAAAGCTTGAGCCATACCCTGATGAGGTAGATGAATATTATTCCCATTTTACAGATGAGTAAACCGAGGCACAGTAATGTTGTGACTTGCCCAAAGTCACACTGGAAGTCAGCAGCAGGATCAGAGTTAGAATCCAGGAGTCCTCACTCCCAGTCCTATATTATAAGAACTAGACCATTCAATCACTAGTTACTGAGAGAGCTACAGGCATTGGAGGATTGTTTTGTGGTGTTGTCTGTGTTGATAGCATGTTGCCATGGTCATTTGGGACCTGAGCTTACATATCAGTCTCTGTTCATCATTGATCACTTACTTTCACTGACATTTAATGCATCATTAAAAATCCCAGGTTATTTTTCTGCTTAGAGCGTTAGAGGCATCAAACTGCATAAATCACAATGACTGTGTTTGTGACAAAACCAACCAACCAAAAATCTCCTGGATTTAATATTACGTTAATTCCTGGGTGCGCCTCTCTGTAGGTTACTGGGCAGATAATTTTCACTTGGATGATGTTGTCTGTAGAAAAAGTAGGGCCAGTAACCCTGGTAAATTGAAATTTGTGGTTTGTTCTGCTCTCTGTGTGAGAAACAGGGAGAGATTTAAACAAGGACCAGCAGAAAGTGGAAATGAATTGTTTTCTTTTCTTTTTGTTATAAAACATATTGTCAGACATGGCAGAGTTTCTAAGCAGCAGATTATTTATTACTGTTTCTTATTTAGTTAATATTTATCTTTCTGGATCCAAAGCTCATTGAAATCAGTGGGAGTCCTTCTATTGACTTAAACGGGCTTTGGATCAAGGCTTAGAAGCGGATCTATCTGGATTCAGTCATACACTCCACAGCTCAAGAGACTCAAGTCCTCCGGCCACAGAACAAGTGCAACACAGCAAGAACTGATGCAAGTCTCTTGGTCTCTGTTTCCTTAACAATGTGTCTCAGCCCTGTCCTGGAGAGACCACCTCTAGGGAGTTTAGTCTCTGAGGCACATTTAATCCCTAGCTCCTCTGCTGAGAATGCGAACAAAGGTGCCAGCTAATACCATTTGTAATAGTTGATTTTGTAATGTGAACACATGTCCACCAAGAAGTGCACTGAAGCCCCCTACCAGGGTTGGGCTGGGGTTAATTTTTCCAGGGCATTTGCTAATTAATAACCATGTAACACATGAGGATAACAGGCCAGCCTAAGCAAAGTCAAATCCATAAAACCTCTCTGCAGATTGGAGGGAGAGAGAGAAAGGAGGGATGTGGACAACACAGGAAGAACTTCTGCTCTAATCAGCCAAGAGCTAAGGCAAGCAAGTGTAGGACAAGATCCTCCAAGCCAATGGAGCATGGTCCACCAGCTGAGGATCTGGCCCAGTGTATTTAATCATCAGTGGACTTTCCAGCACAAGCAACACAGATGATTGCTTAGGCGCCCATGCTGACTTGTAACTCATTTGTCAGACCAGTCTCCTCATCCTCCTGGGAGACAGGGTGGAAGTTATTGCAGTGGGATGAAAGGCAGTAACTCTCCTGGCAATGGGGCTGGATGGGAAGGAAACTCATGACCTGAATTCCTCTCTTCCATCCCACTTCTGGCAGTTGAAGGCCTCACCTTTGCTGGAAGCAATGTGAAGGATGAGGCCTGCCCTGCAACGTGCTATGGCAAACCTTGGGCCCAGGGTGCAGAGCGTCTCTGAAGACACTGGACGCTATGAATGCTCAGCACTTTGTAGGAGGCACTCGGTACCTTGCAGAATCCAGCTCTTGATGTGAAAAAAAGGCTTCCATAGTCAGACAGTATAACAGATACAAGTCCTAAGGCCACCTATAATCTTGAGATAGAGCCACATGTTATCAGGGTATGGCAAGGCACCGGGGAACAAATCCAATCGCGGCCTAATCAGCTAAAACACCCATTGAAGTTAATGGGAATTGTGCCCCTTTGACCAGGACAGTATTTGGCCCATCAGGAAGACAGTCTTTCATACCGAAAAAGACCATGCTGGCTTGTAATGGATCAGCTGTTTAACAGACAGCCAACATAAAGCTTTCATCACAAGGGATACATACTGTGAAAATTTTGTCTGAGTGATAAACCTTGCTCCATGGAGAGCCTTCTGGAGTCTGGGTTATCTGAGTCCCGCAAGCACGGAATAGCTTAGAAGTGACAGCCCATGCCCTTGTAATCAGTGAAGTAACAGCAATCACAGCCAAGCGATGGGCCTCAAATAGTAAAGGGTGGAGTTATATTAACCATGGAAAGAAAGCTTGGGAAATGGATAAGGCCACTGAACAATGTCTGCAAAATAACCATTTGTTCTCATCAAAGGAAACAAACGTAACTATCTCCACTGCATTTATCTTCCAAAGGTGCTGACCCACCGGTCAGCCTGGATACCTTGGCTGTTATTGTTACTAACAGAGCCCTGCGAATGACCAGGGGGTTTGGGGATCAGTGGTCAAATCAAAAAATAATATGGTTTTTTTAATTGTTTCAGGTCGAGCTGAAATAAAAAATTTGAAAAAGTTGAAAAAATTTTGTTTTGTGTTGAACAAAACATTTTGTTTCTATTTTGAAGGTCTTATAATGTTTTTAATCGGTTTTTAAATCAAATTGAGAACACTTCAAAATAATACATCTTTCTGAAATGAAAAGTTTCAACATTTCGTTTTGGAAATACCCAAATGAACCAGTACCAAACTTTTTTCTTTTTTTTCTTTTTCTTTTCTCAACTGAAACACTGCCAAAATTGACCAAAGTTCACAAATGGGTTCAGTGAACCCAACTCTGCAATTTTTATTTTTGTTTTTTTGGGAAAAAAAAGGATTTGCATGAAAAATGTTGCCTAGCTCCAGTAAAGTTTAGCACAACGGATCAGGGAATCTGGCTATCACGTGTGCATGATTATTACTGCCCATGGTATAAATGATGGGCATCACAATGACGATGCAACATCATTTACTTTCCTGGTACCTGGCACTGCCTGTCCCTCTCCCTCATTTGTTTTTTCTCACCCGCCTGTTACACTTTCTCATAACCTAAATGGTGGGCTCTTGGGGGCAGTCTTCTTCCTATATGTCTGTACAGCACCTGACACAAAGGGGTGCTCCTTGACTAGGGACCCTGGCTGCTGATGCCATGTAATAATAACTAATAAAGGCCCACATAAATCAGCGAGGAGATTTTGAATTGACTGAGGCAATGCATGATAACAAAGTTGGTTTTAATGTTCCTAAGTACAAATACTAAGACTAGCCGCAGGTCAGGGTAAGGGTAATTTGAAATTAATTTCTAATTAATACAATTTAACAAAAAAACACTATCACATTAAAAGCCAATCTATAAACAGGAGAAGAATTTTTTTTTTAATTCGGGCTCGTAAACCATGAACTGGTAATGGCTCACACACAATATTTTTTCTTTGTATAGTATCTAAGTGCTTTCCTTCAGGTAGTTACCATTGCTGGAAATATAATGACAACAATTTACCAACAGCACACCATCCCGTTTATAGTAGCTGATTCACTGCTTGGCCTGCATCTATAACCAATTTTAAAACAGACGTAGAATGCTAGAGTGACGGGTGGGCTGAGCACAGATCTGAATGCCAGGAACTCCTGAGTTTGGATCCTGGCTCCTAGATCTCTGCCCTGGAGCAAGTCACTTAATCTCTGTCCGCCATCTCCTCATGGGTAACGTGTGAAAAATGCTGGCTTGTGTCTACTTCCTCATTGTGTCATAAGATAACCAGAATACAGTGTTAAAATGAGACCATGGTATTTTCGATTTTGATTCAGTCATTGTACAAAATCATTAAAATACCTGCTTCTCTTTTCTGTGAAAATTCCACGTAGATGTTTTAAAAGAGAATGCATATGTCCCTGAATTCCCCTCGCAAAGGCATTAATAACCCCAGGAAAAGACCCTGGATGGATAAAGGCCAATAGTTACATTACATTACATTAATTCTCAGCATTTCCCATGATATTTGATGGTTTAAGCCAATATGCTAAAAAGAAGGGAAAAAAAAGTAAGAGAGCTCATTAACTTTCAGACAATCTGGAAAATGCTTTGGCAAGACTTAGCTACAGCCTGAAGGTTCTGAGCCAGATTCTGACGGGTGACTGCAGCACCTGCCATGCATAGCAGAAAACAAGTGGCCTTGATCCTACTTCCTCCCCAAGTTGTGGAGGAAACTCCTCTGTGGGTAGTCTGTGGCTTCATCATGGAAGGAACTGGACCACGATGAAACTGAGCCTTTTCTGCTCCTTCATGTCCCTCACCTTTTTAAACAAATCGCTGCTGAACTTTGGTTACATGGAACTCCCTTATGCTGAAAGTCCAGCAGCTTAACCAATGAAGGGGGAAAGTCATTTCCCCACATATATAATTGCTTGGAGCATGCAACTGCTCCTTAAATTATTCCTACTCTTGGCATTACAGTGTTCAAGTGAGCTTTGTGTCAGGCTGGGCCATTAGTGCCAACCCCAAATATACACACATCATAAGTCACACGCTTTAAAATCATGAGAATGGCATAAAATTCATGCTTTTTTTTAAATAGGTTCTTTTTATTTGCCTGCTAGATTGTGAGCCTTTTAGATGCATTTGGGTCATATTTTCAAGCTGTTCTGCACAAAACTGAGAGCTAGAAACTTGCTTTGATTTTGTAATGAACGTTTAACCCCATGACTCCAGGAGCTGGAGCTTTGAGAGAAAGACCAACTATTGTGAGACGCATGTTAAAACCATGAGAGTTGGTGACATCGGAGCAGATGAGCACATGATGTTGTCACTTTTGCAACGTGTGTGCCAGGAACTCAGCTGCCTCCGGACTGGGCTAGGTCCAATAAACCTGCATTAAGTGACTGTGCTTCCTGGTTGGTCAGAAGAGCCAACAGATCACTATATAAACCCTGTAGCAACAGCTACACAGTGGCTGCTCAATGTGCCCCATGCCTGCAGCTGCACCAGACCTGCTTCCTGTCTAGCCCATGCTCCCCTCTTTGCCTGTTCTGCTCCAGCCTAGGCCCCGCCTGCCTCCTGGCTCTGACCACTGGCTTGCCTCCTGACCACGACTCAGGCTATCCCGTTTGGTTCTGTTCTGACGTCTGGCTCCAGCCATTGGCTTGTCTGGCTCTGCCTGCTGATTCTGCTGTGACCACTAGGTTGCACTGCCTACACCTTAGTGTGTGCGCCTGGCAATTTGGGGGAGGTTAGCCAACATGAGCCAGAATTTATTATATTATCCCTCCATGTATGTCCAGGAGGGACCATTAGTATCATCGAATCGGACCTGCGTAATTCAGGCCATAAAGTTCCACCCAGGAACAAGTGGCTGAACAAGAGCATAGCTTTTGGAAAGATGGCCACAGTCGCTAACGAAGAAGTTTGAACCTGCTAGCATGAAACAGTTCTTCCAGAGAAGATGGGATGCATATTGCTTCCGAGATGCGTCAAAGGGGAAAATAAACCCTGTTGTCCTTCTCGCCTCGTGGGATAGAAATGTCTTTGACCCCAGAGCTGGGCAGATTATTTCTTGCTGTGTCACACGGCTGCTGACTCTGCATGGTTCACATGTGAGGAGCCCCAAGAAAAGCGGAGGAACTTCTGAGAGAATCTCAACAGGAAAGTCATGTTACTCTGGCCTTTTCTCAGCACTTTCATGAAGAAATCCCCTTCATCTCAAGAGGCATCCGGGATCCTTGCCGTGTCAGGCCCTGTGTAAGACAAGACAGAGCTTAGACAAATGGAGGAGGGATTTCCTGAATAGGTAGTGTCCTAAGGTGAGATTTGAAGGATATGAGACAGATCGTGGTAACTAGAGAGGCCAACTGAACCAAGGGCAGGGTTTGTTTTCAACACAGAGGAAGAGAATAATAGGGAGGCCAATTACCGTTGGTTATAAAATGGGGGTTGTTACTACGTGCAATGTTTAGAGGTTTCCCTTAACCCCAGAGAGACTCAAGTCCATGTCAGAATCAACTGCAGACACTGGGGCCCTTTACAGCGTGTGGCTGTATTTTCTCTGTCGAGACGAATTGATCTCTATCTGGCGCTGAGTGTGTGCAGAGAAAGCAGCGAGGAGGGTTATGAACTGACTGACCGCCTTGCCATGGTGCTCACTGCCTCTTCTTCCCTTTCGGCTTTTCTTTCCTTGATATGGGGTTTAAAGCACCATGCGCCCAAGAGATTAGCGCCCGATGGGGAAGGCAAGCCCTTGATTTGTGCATAGTGCGTGGTACGGCATTACCTGGATTTTGGGGTCCAAAGGAAATGAACCCTAAGAGCCAACTTGCCATGCCGCTCAACACAGGAGGACAAAACATTCAGCGGCGAGATACTTTGAGCAAAGTTCTCCTTAGTGCGGAGGGAATGTTGATGCCAATATCCATAGGCGTGGATCTTCAACTGGCAGATCCATGTACATACAAGGAAGCTGAGGGGAAAAAACAGATAGGAAGAAAACATCGTGAAACACAATGCACCTGGTTCACTTACCCTTATCTGCCATATCCTGCTTTCCATACTCTCGTGTGACTAATACTCGGGCTGTGCACCTAAGCCATGGAGGTGCTTTTGAAAATGCCACTGGTAGAAAACAGCCTTAATAAAGCAGTAATAATGCTACCTAGCAGTTGGATAGTGAAAGTTGCCCCCAGGCAGAGGGGCAGCAGAAGGCCTAGAGGCCATTTAAGTCCAACTTGAGCCCACAGCTAGGGCTCTGGCTGCACAACTGTCCTAGTGCGGGGCTTTTCCGATGGAAATCCCTAGCTAACAAAAGACATAAAATGAATTATTCTATAAAGGAGAAGCCTCTTCCCACCTCGCTGAACGGCGTTTAGAATGTAAGCTCTTTCCGGCAGGGGCTGTCTTTATTTCTGTGTGTCCAGCCATATCACACATGGGGGGGCTGCTTGCAAAATCCAGATCAGGGATGGTTCAAAATCAGGTTTCATTTCTTTCAGATAAACAATGTTTATTAACAGATAAGCGAGGCAGCCAATGACTAGGGCACTGGACTGGGAGTTAGGGGACCTGGGTTCTAGTTGCTGACTTGGCTGCTGACCAGGTTTCTCATCTTGGTCCAGCCACTTCACTTCTCTGTGTTCCCCTGGCCACATCCTTCCTCTGTTTAGACTGTACGCTGTTCAGAGCAGGGCCTGTCTCTCACCAGGCCTTTGGACAGTCCCTGGCACAATGGGTCCCTAATCTCAGTGGGAGTTTGTAGGCATTTTTAAAACACAAACAGCCACTACTAGGGTATGGAAGGGGGCCTTATCCCAGCTGTAGACTAGTAGAATTTTGGATTTGAAATTGCCATAATGAAATGCCAATCCAGGGAAGAAGTGGGCATAAAAATGCAAACCCTGGTGCCAATTAAGCACTGGCTTGCTCCCTCTGTTACCCTCACCCAGCTGAGCAGGGAGGAGGGAGTCTGATCCAAAAAGAGGAAGGAAAGGAAACCTTGAGCTTGGGAGTGGTGGGGCAGGACAGCTGGCAAACCCTGGCTTCCCCTGCAGCCCCAGTAGCTTTTTAAACACACTTCTTTGTATGGGGGTGCAGGGAGCAGACCCCTGAAGGAGGCCAGGGAGCACTAGCATCCCCTTGTCTAGCTGTGCTTGGAGCAGCCATTAGCTTTCTGGAGCCGGGTGATAACTGGATTTGGGGAGGAGGATGGGCACTTGGAGGGCACTCCTGTGGTCTCAGACCGCCCCACTGGTATTGGATTGGCCTCCAGTCTCCATCCCCCCACAAACACTGCGCCAGCCCAGCGCATTGCTGACAGCGAGGTGCCCCTGTGTTCACACCGCTGCGCCACGATGCGGAGCGTTTATCTCCCCTTTGCTTTTAGACCCGCCACGTTTGCCTTGCGCCCTCTCTTTGCCTTGGGAGCGCGGCTAGTCTGGAAGCCTGGTTTTGTAGAAAGGGGGGGGTTAATTTTCTTGAGCTCAGATCATTCACACTGATAATCGGTCCCATGAATTAAACCCTGCTCACACAGTCTCTAGGAGCGGATCATTATTCCCTCGGGTGTACTTGTGGTTTGAAATTCGGATTGTTATATGGCTTGATCGCCGGCGCTTCGCGGGTGTTTGATGCCGACGCGTGCGATCTGCGCGGCTTTGCATGGCCAGAGATGCCTTAGGGCGTGACTTCTGTTCCCGGATTGGATGCGTGGTGCAAATGTTTGTGGGAAGCGAAGGCACAAGGGGCTGGAGTGAAACCCATTCTAAAAACCCGGCAACGGGCACAGAGAAAGTTGCCCGGTATTTTCCTGACACTTTTAAAATTCTCATATTAGCCATTATTAAAATTGGGCCACAAAATCTGATGTGTGCCCAGCTGGGAAATGATTTCAGCGCGGCAGGGTATGCGCATCTCCCTCCCGAACATTCCCAGGATCTAGTATGCTGACACAATTATTGGTGGAAATCAAATTGAAAACGAATTTTATGCGCTGATCCGGTCAGGGAACAGGGTGCTTTCTCTGACCTCTGCCAACAAAGCAACGCACCTGGCACGTAAAATGTTCCTGATCAATTCACAGAATTAGGAGATCCACTGAGAGACTCGGCTAATGAAATCGTTACAGAGCTGAACCGAATTCATTGCTCAGCCCCGGAAATCAGAGTTTCGGATGCATTCCCCTTACACTCCGGTGCTTGGCTCCTGTCTCCGCTAGAATCGGATTTAAACTCTGAAAGCGACGGAGGCAAAAATGACCCGCTGGGCTTTCTCAGCCGAAACTTACATTTCAACCAGACAGGACCCATTTCCCCCACACTGTCCCCCCTGAGCTTTTTAATTTATTTTGCAACCTCTCCAGCCCTGTCTCGGGCTCCTGACAAGTCTCTTGCACAAAGCTGGCCGGGTTCCTCTCTGCGATGTCTGCTAAATCCGGCAGATGCAGGTGGGTTCTCGGTGCCCCGTTGCTGCGCCGACTAGCCCGCTCTGAACGCGGTGTCGGGATCAGCTCGATTCCTTTAGCCCCCCTCCCCGGCTATTAAAACAAACAGACACAAACAGCTCGCTACCAGCTTTCCTGTGGGCTCCATATTTTCCCTTTCAGCAGTTTCGGTCACCTGTGGACTTTATCCCCCGTTTGTACAGCTGGGGCGGCTTTTTTGGTTTAAACTGCTCCTTTCAGTCTGTTGGATAAAAGAAAAAGGGGAAGACGGTGACTAAAGAGAGAGCCAGCCGGGCTGCAGACTGACCCTGGGAGTCAACCCTCACCCCGGAATCTAGTTTACCGGCTTATTTATTCTCCGTGGGAGCAGCCTGCCCATCTGGAACTGCTTCCACCCACCATCCGAATTAGAAAAGGGGGGGGGGGAGAGTTCAAACGCAGCAGGTTCATATTTCCCTGATCAGGAGGAGCAGGGAGAGAGGCCGCACTCGATGGCTTTGGAGATCAGGATTTAGAGACCCGGCGCCCAGGTACCTGGGGGAGCAGCCTGGGTCCTGGGGGGGGAGATGAGCAGACGGTGAGACCCAGGGTCTTCGCACCCTGACCTCTGCTGGGGTTTGGTCTTGTCTTCAGCAGACAGGTGTTTAAACGGGGTGTGTGTGGGAGGGGGAGGGTCTGTATCTGTAGGCACCCATTTTCAGGGGTCTTTTTTAAAGTGAATAATAAAAAAAAAATCGATCTCGGGCAGTCAGCGGCTGCTTCCCGGCCAGCGATCGCGGTTGTGTTTTGCAAACAATGCTGGGAACGGTTGTTTTTGTTTCTCGTTTCAATTCTCTCAAAACACGCCCCCCCCACCCCTTTCCCCGGTCATTCATGAATTTGATCGCGTCCAAAAGATGCTTTCAGAAACTTCGCCGCTTGTTAAGTCTCCTCTCCTGATGCTTCCCATTCGTTCTCTAGTGAGCTATTGGGTTTACATGATGGTGTATGAGTTGGGGGTGTCCCCTGCTGCTATTGTAACGAGCCAGGTCAGACTGTTTTACAGCCTCAAATCCTCACTTTTAATCCCGAAAAGGAGGGGCGGGGGAAGAGCCCAGCAGCGAGATTTGAGCAAATCGCGTCGTTTGTTAATCTCTTTTATTTACACGATGAACTACCGACAAACACAAACTCCGGCTTCCGCCGTTCCGGCACTAGATCAACTCCCCAACGCAACCGGGGAGATTGTTCTGTGTCCCCGTTCCCTTGAGAGGGCCCCCACCCCAAAACTCAGTGGAACAAGTTTTGAGACAATAATCTGCAGTTTACTTCCCGAAAAGAAAGGAACGCTAAAAATCAAAGGGTTTTTTAGACCCAGACAAGCCACACTGTTGAGAAAATCCTCGGGATCTATGTATCCAGGTCTCCCTAGCTCCCAAGGGCTGCCGATCCTGTAGTGTCCAGGTTTATGTATGTAGCTCGGTTGTTGAATACATATCTATCCACCTCTCTGTCTGATAACTCTGCACAGCGATGTTGGTACACCTGGCACCGTCCCTGTGTGTGTGTGTAGCGGTTTACACACGCAGAAAAGACTGACAAAGGGTGACATGTACACTGTTCGGCTGTGCGTATGTGTAAAAGATTTGGGATCCGATGGTTCTTTTGTCACTACTGTAGGGTGGGAAGCAAGTGGGCAGTTGCTGTTTATTGTAACTTACACGCACAAGTAAGTTGCATGTTTGGCTTTGTGTGTGAGTGTGATGGATTTGTGTCGCAGACCGGTGCGGTTGCTAAGGAACCGATGTCGAAACATTTATCCACAACACACCATCGGACTCCCCAAATGACTCCACGTTTTTTTTCCCCTGGCTCCAACAAAATCTTGGTAATCGTGAGCGTCCGCAAAATCGTGTTTATGTCTGTGTGTAAATACATTGAGAGGAGCTGGTGTCCATGGAAGAAAAGAGGGTGAAACTATGTTTCAAAACTGGCTGAGAACGCTGGTTGGGTACAGGTCTGGTGTCTCTATAAAATATACACCATACACGCCGATATAGGTGTGTACAAAAGACGCTGTGCGTAGGGTAGACGCAGATAGCTACACACATGTGTGGTTTAGGGCGAGGTTACTGCATGAGTCGTGCCCAGATCCCATTAGAATAATGAAGAGAGGGGTAATGCCATGATCCCTCGTCCGATTGTGCCGCATATCCCCGTGTATTGGGCTCTGACATACTTTTCCAAATGGAATTTTTAAACACTGGGGTTTAAACGATTTTTAAATGCCAGCGCCTGTTTCGCGCAAAGCTGGTCCCCCCCAGCCCAGAGCCTTCAGAGCATTTCGAAAAAGCGGCCACAGCTCTGCCAGGGCAAAGTCGTGTCTGTCCTTTTAAGGAAACGGAACATGAGCCAGATCAGGGTGTATGGCTGAGGACCCGGTTTTTGACCGAACGTGGGGAATAGATGGAGTTGTCTTTTATACGTCAGGCTAGTTTCTGAAGTGTGCGCGCAGCAAGGGTTAATGAAGTCCCGGAGCTGGAGTCCTACTGGGGGTACATACACTAAAAAGGGTCAATTTAGTCCCAACTCAGTGAAGACCTTTGTAATTGAAAATCAATCAACCTGCTGGACGGTTGAGAAGAAGGTCAGAGCTCAACGATCAAAGCGTTAGAAAATAGTGGAGGTAAAGGGGGGAGGGGGCTTTTGTACAGGGTGGGGGAAAAAATCTCTTCTCTGACCGTTACATCCAGTCTGTCTGTAGGGCTAGATCTGGATACACACCGCGTCACACGCGCGCTCCAGGCCAGAAAGAATCCAGAGGATGTGCCTGGCTGCAGTAAAGGCTGATCTGAGTTTTGTACGCACCGTGTGATTGGGGGAAATGGGGGGGGGGAATCTTTCATTTGACTCCCACCCTCGTACCCACACCACCTTATGACACTCTAACGTAGCCTTGTTACAGGGTATATGCGGTGTTTCCTGGTGACATTTCTCCCTTCCAGGAATGGTGGAGACCTTCCCTCCAGGGGGATCAAACACTGGTGCCCGTCTCGGATTGCTCCATTAGGCTTGTGGGGTGCTGTTGTCTCTCCCTCCCCCTCTTCTTCTGCACTTTTGCAAGCTCTCGCATCTCTCCTGGCAGGATTCAGAGCCCTGACATATGAGCACGTCAGGAGTCATTGTGACTTCAAGTCTATGGTAAGCCAGAAGTGATGTCTAAATCGCGCACCGCATTGCCCGAAATTCGGGCTGAGAATGCCGACAGTACTGCGCCCTACATGTGAGGTTCCGAGGCTTGGTTTTCCCGGGGGATAGGCGCCGAAGGAATAGGTTTACACGCAACTTTTCCCGACAAACAGCCTGGAAACTGTGTTTATACGTTGTTCAACTCTGAATAAATAAAGTTCAGTGGAGTTTGTGTCTCTGTCTCCCCGCGTGTTGTTATTTCCCAGAAATCTGGATTACTGGAAATATTTTCTTTAAAGGCGGAGGGAAATCTAAACAGTCTGAGAAACTTGGTGGGAAATGATCGTGGAAGTCGGCAAAGGGGCTAGAGACGCCGGATTAAAAACACGAGGCACTTTAAAGGGATTCCTCGCAGTTCTTCCTGAAAAGATTAAACCAAATGCTAAGAAAAGATGCACCCGTCCATTTTACATGTGGCCCTAAAATAGATCTCTAGGTAGGTCAGTGTGAAATCTCCAGCTGCTGACAGGGAGTGGATAGATTATAAAAGCATGTGGATTCGCATCTCTTAAGGTGTGTGTGTGTTTCTGCACGAAATTCAGGGCGTAACTGACATAAAATATATAGTTAAGGGAAAGGGGAAAATCCAGAATCTAGGTTCATAGCTGTAAATGGGGGGGGGGGGATACGTACGTGTCAAAGAACATAGTTCACTATATTATGTGCATGCTCCTAAATTGCCTTTAAACCCCAGGTTGTTCAGTGCTGGAGTAGCAGAAATGCCCCTGGAAGCTGCCGGGAGCAGGAATCTCTTCCAGTCCACCTGCAAACGCTGCGGGGAGGAGAGAGGCTTCTGGTCGTGAGCAAATCGCCGGTGCTTCTGTGTAAATACCCGCCCCTTAGGGATGAGGAATCGCCCTTCCAGGATCTTGCCTTGGTGCTGGGGGATGGCACATTACGCGGTGTCCCTGCCGGTCCAAGGCCCAGCGCCCCCGCCCGACAGGCGACAGGACGCAGAAGCGGCCGGGGCAGGAGCCGGGGGGCGCTGGGGAGGCCGGAGGACTTCATTGAAACTGGAATGAGGGTGGTCATTGGATTTCCAACTCCGTCGCCTCTGCAGGGATGGGAGGGGAGGGCGTTTGCCAGCCCAAGCGCTGCAGAGAAGGGAGGCGTCCCGGTGGGAAGGGGGCAGTTCTTGAAACACGTAAAGAGAGAAGAATAAGCGTGAGTCTAAACCCCGGTGGCTGGGAGTTCGCAGCCTGGCTGTTCGCAGGGGGGAGGCTAAAGCGTGTGTGTGGATATGGATATATTGCAGGGGTGTTCGTTGCATGGGTGTTTATCAAGGACACGTTCCACACTCATTCTTCCCTGGATTTAAATCTGATCCGAGTTACAACCGCTGTTGTCACCTCTTGAGGGAGAAAAAAAACCTACCACCACAAAAATCTATAGGCCACGCTGCCTAACTTCTCTGGTCCCCATTCAGTTTGCCTCGACAGCATCTTCTGTGGTGGTTTGTCTTCCCCTTTTGCCTTCCCCCTCTTTCCGATGCTGCGTAACTCTCCTCCCCCGACCCCTTTCTTTTATTTCTGTGAGCGAGACACTGACTTCCAGACCACTCTGGGCCCAGGTGCCATCCCTTGTGGGGTGGGGTGGGGGTAACAACTTGTGCGAGGGAAAATCCTGGCCAGGGCCAAGCTAAAAGGCGTGTGGTAGAGGCCATACACCTTACAACCAACCCCGGCAATTCTGGGGGGTGATCCTTGAGGAAAGAGACTTTTCTCCTGCAGGGAGCGGATTGTCTGATTCCCGTCAAATAATGTGAGTGCTTTTCGCGGCGCCTGTGTGAAGTATGAAATAACACATGTTGCAAAGCAGTGCCCAATCAAGTGGCAGAAAAGAGGGAGTCTGCGGCCGCTCAGGTAATTAATCCGACTGTTGAAAAGCAACCACACAGTGTTCAGCCCGAGCCAGAGACAAAGAATAAACTATTAGACAGGTTTCCTAATGAATAATAAAAGTTCTCGCCAGCCCGAGTTGGAGGGCGAGGGAAATTCTGCTCAGCGCTGCCCTGCCTCCGAGCCGGGCAAAACGCTGGAGAACTTCCCTTGGGAGGAAGGGTTTGCACCAAGTGAATGTCCTTCCCCGGGGCGGAGAATGGCGCAACCGGTACGCGGGGGCGCTGGGACAAGGGTGGTTAATTGCACGGCGGGTGTTGAATGGAGGGGTCGGGCGGCTTTGCTGGCTGGATCCGCCTTCATTCATTCCTGAGACTCTCTGGGTCTGAGCTGTTGGGCTATAGGACAACATTGCATCGAGTGACCCATTTTGGGTCCCTCTCCCCGACCGAGGTTGCAGAGAAAAGAGGCTTCTAAGCGGTCCGCTCTCTCGGGGGACACGTGTCTTCTCCACGGCAGCTCAGCGGGTGAATCTGTCCTCGCCTGCCACGGGTTCGCGGCTTGGCTTTTTGCGAAGCGAAGCCATAGGGCGAAACCTTGATGGTTACTTCTGTGGAATTATCGCCTCCACATAAAATATACATGTCTGGGGCTTGGGCCCTTCGTATATCCCCGGAGGGTATCTTGGGTAATAAACAGCCCTTGAATTGAGATGTATCGTTAATATAGATTACATTCTAATCTGTCTAGAAGTGGATCTCTCTCCCTTTGCATGTGTGTGGATATATTTAAATCTCTCTAATTAGTGTGTGTGTGTGTTCACACACACTAATTATACTCCGATATATCGAGATAAATTAGGAGAATAGGATCCATTTACAGTTCATTCCAGATGTGTTTCCAATGTACCTTTTCACAGACCGTTCGCCAAATGAAATATCTCGTATTGTTTTAGGAAGTGGCCCGGTGACCTTAAAATCCAACCGAAAAGAAAGCGCGAGGTGGAGAAACCGCACAAAGGGAGAGACGGTGATTGCTGTGTTTATTTGACAGGACAATCTAACAGTATCTGATGAGCGGACAATGTCTTCCCCAGGCTGGCTCCAGGCCGTTGGTTTCTCTGGGAAGGGGGGCTGGAGACCCAGCCGGGCTGGGGGACTGGGGGGGGACGGGGGACGGTAACTCTGCGCATCTGTTGGTCGTTGCCAACTCGTTCCCATTTTCTTCCCTGGGTCCTTTTGGGGGCCGCCCCTTAGGGTCAGTCCCGCGTTCCCCTCTTTTCTCACGGTCCCGCCGCAGGCTGCAGAGCCGAAAGCAGGAGTCCCGCCGGCAGGACGGAGCTCGGGACCCGGAAAGCCGCCCTTGCTTGCTCCTGAGCAGCTGCGCCCCTCCCCAGCCCCCTCGCCGTCAAACAGCCTGGCCACCGCTTGCAAAGCAAACACACAAAGCCACCCGCGGCTCTGTGCCGGTCACCCCCGCAGCCAACCCCGCTCACCGCGCTGGGATTGGCGCGACCCCGAAGACGCGGCGTCCGCAGGTGAAGCGCAGGTGACCGAGTATCCCCGCCCGGCCAGGAGCCCCGTGTGCACGGGGTGGCGGGACCCCGGGCCATTCCAGGCGTGTGACGGGGCCCAACCCGGCTCTCCTCGCTACAAAGCGGGACCGACGGACAGACACACAATATTCCCACTGAAGCCAAAGGGCCTCGGAATCCGGCCCAGGCCGGGGTGCAATTAACCTGGATTCCCTGCGGCCCTGCTGCTCCGTGTTACTAACGCCACTTCGTGCTCCGGGGGTGCGGGCGAGCGGGGTGGGGGCAGGCGTGTGATTCAAGCCCACGCCCACCTGCCGCTTGCTCGCCCCCCTCACCCCCCCCCCCCCCACCAAGCCATGCGGGGAAGAACTTGTCCCGACTCTGCCCGGCTCTCCCTCGTGACTTCTGCCCTAAAAATCACCCCACGCCCGAGCTCTGAGTTTCCCTCTTTGCGCTTCCCGCCCCTCCCCTTCTGCTTCTGGAGGATTTACACGGCCCTTCCCTTAGGGGTGAAGTGTCCGCAGAAGCTCGCTTTTCAGCCCAGGCGCTGACGGCACCCAGATTTGTCTTAAAATTAGCCACGGCAATCCCGCAGCTGTCTCCACTTTTATCTGTTTTCTCCCTGATCCTGCACATCAAATTTCTCCCAAATCCTGCAAAATCCAGGCAGAAAGGGCCGCTCCCTGGAGCCAATACAGGGAGGACACCACCACCTAGTCTGGATTTTTTTGAGGGGGGGGTAAGGGATAGGAGACCCCCCCCAGTGAAAGTTCAGATCGATTATTGCTGACATCTCAGGCTGTTCGAAATATTGGCCCCTTACATCCCATGCCTCCAGCTGAGGTCGGTACACGCTGGGTTCCTTTGCCCTGGGGAACAAGATACTACCCGTGATTTCTGTCTCCGGGGATATTTGGGGAATTTTGCCAATTTCCCTTTTCGAAAACCTTTCCTGAAAACGGATTGCTCTCTCCCCCAACAATAATGCAATGGCCGCCCGTGCCTCTCTCTCCTTTCCAGAGGCTGGTGAATGACAGGACCCACCTCTGTCTACACTGTTTGTTTGTTTCAACCTGTGGCGTTCCTCTGCGTTGTGCCCCGAGCTCAGGGCGCCTGGTTTGCTACATGTGAGCTCTCCATTCATTTCCTGGCGAGCCCGGGCTGCGGCTGGGAGGAGGGCAGGGGCGAGGGGGACTTGCTGCTTGCGAGAATTGTTATTTTTCATCAATCACTCGCAATTTGTCTAAGTGCACAGGACAGGACACCAGCAGCCCTGCTGGCTGAGGTCACGGAGACAACACAGCCGTGGAGAAGAGCAAATTGCGTTCGCTCCCGAACTCCCAGATCCAAACGACCGGCTTTGCATGACGAGGGGAGAGAGCGAAAGGTCCATGTGACATGAGGGAAATATGAAGGACTTTGACAGGTCTTAAACGGCCTGGCGCCAAGGCCTAAGTCTACAAGCTAAAAATAGAAAGGGGAGCGAGGAGTGGAGATGGGCAAAGATGAAAGAGGGGCAGAGGGAAAATGGAATGGGAAATTCGGTTGAAAGTTTAGATGTTTGCTTAAACTTCTGGGGGGCGGGCTTTGTCCAGGCTAACCGAGGGCACCGGCGAGGCATCTCCTTAAAAGACTGGCAGAGGTTTTGCAAGCACTGTATGTAAGCTCAACATATTGTTTTATATTGAATAGCCGTAATACACTGTAAATGACCTATTCTTTCTCCTCTTCCTCCCCGGCTTCTCCTCTTTGAAATGAACCTGCAGTGGTTGGTGATCTAAGGGACGCCTCCCTTAATGCTGGGAATCTGTTTCATGTTTCCTCAAGTGTCAGGTTTTAGCTCCCCGATCTGCAATCCTGATGGTAAAGCCCAAGGCTAAGAGGGAGAGGGGGGACTACAAACAGAAGACGTGCAAAGAAACCCATGCCTTGTAAACAACCGTAAGTGGCCCTGTTCCCCTCCTGATTCCCCCCCACCACCACTGTTTCACCTCGAGGATAGGGGTTATTGTTAGGAAATCGTCTCTATTTATATAAGATAAGTCAGCATTAAAAAAGATAGCGAGTCCCAGAAGGTTACAGGAGAAGGAAATGGCAGAGAAATTATTAGATCAAAACGCAGAGGCCAAAATGAAGCGTGTTCTTGCGTATTTGTGGAGCAGAGAGAATCCAAATCTTTCCCCTGGCTTGAGACTGAACTGCGTCCAGCGTGATACAAGCCCAGCCCTACTTGTATACAGACCCCATTGAACCCCCATACAGTGCTCCATTAACCCCATTGCCCCAGTCCCCCGGAGTTGTCTTAGGTAAGATAAAGGACTCGTCCATTTACACTTTAACCACCCAGCCTCTCTCGTAGAAGGCCGTCATTACTTGTAGAAGGCTGTAATTAATATAAAATCAAGTAGGCCAAAAATCTCACACAATCACAAGGGGGAGGGATTTTTTTTGTAATTACTTTGTAAAGGGGATCTCAAGTGCCTCACACACACACCCCGCAACACACACACACTAACACGGCTACCATTGAAACACACGCCTCAGTAATTCCACTGTCTTTGGGGTACGCATTTGCATTGCCTCCGTTCTTTTTATTTACGCTGATTTTTTACAAATTATTTTAGAAGAGTTTTTCACCCGCGGTTTACATTTAGCAAGATCAGCAATTCCTCCTGCTCTCTCCTCTGCATAGGTAGCCCTGCACTTTGTAGGAGATCCACCAAAGAAGGAATATAAAGCCCCCCTCTTGTGTGTGGGATTTTAGCAGCTAACAAAGTCAGTCATGCAATCGAATTTTTGTAGCAATAAAAAGAGAGTAAGTAACTCTGGGTCTTAAGGAGGAAGGGCGTGTTAACATATTTAATGAATATGGTGATTGTTAATTACGGCTGACTAGGTGAATAAGGAGAAAGGTATTTTTGATCAAATTTTGATCAAAAGATCTGAGTCTCTTTTGGCACAATCCACCTCTTGCTTTGCCTTGTTGCTAGTCTGTTATTATCTAACATAGCGGCTTGGATCTGGTGGTGGTTTTGGGGTGGGCGGAGGAGGAGATATTAATTCTTATTATTTATTCTTGATCCTGTTCAAACGAATTAGGAGACTGCAGCGAACCGGAGCAGCCTGCTCTCTGGAACACTCAGTAGACGTGTGGATGCAAACAGATTTTTGGAGCACTTTTTTGCCCCCATTAGAGGTAATGAAAACTATGGAGTAAATTGTTCTGGGTGCTATCAGGGGAGCTGCGATTTTTTTCTCGAGCTGAGACTGACTTGTTGCAGGTTGCATGTGCGGTTGTATCAGCCTAGGCTTCACCAGGCCAGGACACTCGGTATCCTGTGAAAAAGGATCCTGGATTTCCTCGAGTGAATGTCCTCGGTACACCCAGTCCGAAATATGATTGTCACGCCGAATTTCAGGGAGACGACTGGCCTTTCGTTTCTGTTTTAGGCGAAGCACTTTTACAGTCACAGCGTCCTCTTAACTGCGGCATGCAACCCCCCTGGACTCTTTCAGGCAGCAGAGAAGTACACATATTTATGTCTCCCCCAAACAATCCTCTGTAGGATTTTTCAGATATGAAGTAAGAGGATGATTTAGATGATTTATTTATTGCACGGTAGCTGCTTTTTAAAGGGGTCGGCATTAATTCACAACAGCTGCCTTTATTATCAGCCAGATTTTAAGTTTGCATTTTTCCTCCTTCAGACAAGATCTGAAAGTCGCCAGGACTTTCAGCACCAGCGCTGCCCGTCCAGGGAGGGGGTGGTTGCAATTCCCCCGGATTAAAAGGCACCGATTTTGCGTTGCGGCAAAAGCCCCGTTTTGTTTGGATTCGACTGCCGCTGCCGTCAGCACATTGCCGCGGAGGCGAAAATCCAAAGTCCAAATTGTGTCTAAATTTCAACACATCCTGACCCCCTCCCCCCCCCATGCTGACACCTTCCCCTGCAGCTTGTAACAATCTCCTGTGCTCTGGGGAGTTAAATGGTCTCCCGAATCCCCGTCCGCTCTGCGCACTCCCTTCTCCCTACTCCAGCGCATTCTGGGCCCCAGCAGCTGGTCGCAAGATCCAGACTGTGGGTCTGGATTTTGTAAGGGGCTCCCGGGCTACCAGCCGGAAGACGCCGGTGTGGGCCAGGCTGGGTTCTTATCCTAGCCCATCAACCTTCCCGCAGGTTGTGAAGTGTCCTGGGGAACAAGTGTTAGGCTTTGATTCGGTTTCGCCAGCGGCGCCAGGGGCTGCCCTCAGCAACCCAGCGAAATGTACCAACAAACGGGGGAGCTGACCCTGGTTTGGCTTTAGGGTCCTGCTGCTCCAGCTCGCCATCAGCCCCTCGCCTGTGTCCTCACCTGGCTGGCCTAAGGGAGAACAGACCATGGTCAAAACCCCAGCAACGAACTCGCCCCCACCCCTGAAGGAAGGAGGGAAAAGCCGCACAAGCGTCCAGGGAAGTGACAGGATCAAAGCGCCACACCGGGGGCAGACAGGGCAGCGAAACTGCCGACGAGCCGGGCCCAGGTTCGCCGCGGGCCAGAGGTTGCAGCCGGGGGTGTCTGAATGATGCAGAGCGAGGCATGACCCGTGTGCACGGGCTGGTGCCCGGTACCCTGGGGGTTCATTATACGCACCGCGCCTTAAGGCCAGCGGGGCCAGCCCTTGCCCCGGAGGGCGAGATCTGTTTCCCGGCGCACAAGGCGAGTGAGACGGACCCATCCCTCCCCTCCAGTCTGCCGCGACCCCAGATTGCCGCGGCGGGAGGCAGCTCCCCTCCAGCCGGCCTGCTCGTTGTTGCGCGCCGCGGAGGAGCGGCGTAAAAAGCTGGAGCCTGGAGCCGCCCCGAGCTCGGCGGCATCTCGCTCCCCCTCCGGGCTCTCCCCGCGCAGGGGCACTCACAGGCTGCCTTGGCGGCCATCTAGGGGTCACACGCTTCTATTCACCAGCCTGATGCGTGCAGGGGAGGGGAAGGGCATTGGCATCTCTCTGGAGGGCGAGGACCAGCGTTTGCACTGCGCCCTTCGGGATTATTGGGGCTTGGGGCAGTTCCTTGGGGTGGGAGGAGGGCGCCCCCCCGTCCCCAATCTCCCAGGGAAGCGTCTGGGCCGACGACCAGGCGGCTGGGACAGGAGCCTTGGGAGGATTTTGCAGGGCGCTGTTTGAAGATTTTTGGGTAAATATGAAGTGACAAGAGACGGGTCTTTATTGTGGAGTCTCAGCCGCCTGGCGCCAAGCCCCTCTTCAGCAAACGGAGCCCCCAGTTAATCAGAACAGATCTCCAAATGGACCTCTTAAAAGGGACAAGCACACCCCCATCCCACCCCCAAACAATGGCTCCTGCGCCTTTAACCCCTCCGGGTGACACCCTCTAGCAGACTATCTATCAAGGGGAAGGGGGGGGGGGGGTTGCCCGACTATAATCCCTTTGCAAACAGACCCAGGGTTTTCCTTCAAGATTATCTGCATCTAGGCTCCTAGTAAACAAACCCTGCGGATCAGTCTTCCCGGGGAGGGGAGAACCAGCCTTGAAGCATGCAGACCGGGGGGCTTTTTAACGTGCAAAGCTGATGAATAACTTGTCAGGGGGTTAGTTAAAATCATATGTAAACCTCAGCAGTCAGGAGGGTGCGGAATTTAAAAAAAAAGAGTATCATTGTCCCTCTGCAACACCCTAAATTCCCTCTGTTATCAAACCAACCTCTCCTGCTGGGGGCTTTGCCATGTCCCCCACCCACCTCGCTAGGAGAAACAGCGGGCGGTGCTTTGAGATCGCCCCCCACTGAGAAAACGGAACCCCCCCTCCGCCGCCTGGCTGACTCCCCCAGAACCGAGAGGTGACTGCCTGGGTCCCCCTTCAAAGTTGGATCATCATCAGCCCCATCCCCGGGCACAAAGCGGCGCCTCCCTCTCTGCCGCCCGCTTTCCCCGCCGTGTCACTTCCCCAGCGAACTCAGTGAGTTGCAAAACACCCACCCCGGCGCAACGGGGAAGCAATGAACGCGGTGCCGTGATCCAGGCTGGCCATCACTCACCCCGGGGCTTTTGGCGTGTGGTTCTGGAACTCCATTCCCGTCCAGCTCCGGCGTGCCAGGGACCTCGGGGAGGGATTTAAAACGGCGATGCGCCGCGCGGGTCGCCCCCAAATAGTTCAAGCCTCCCCGCGCCCCGCAGCTGCCGGCTCTGACGCCCTTCGCGGTCTGCTAAGGTCCAGGCGCGCTTCGCAGTTGCATGGATTGGCAAGCACCGCTGGCGGTGGTGGGCCCCACCTAGATTCAGTGGCCAGTAACTGGCGTAGGGCTGGAGTCATAGAGTTTCCCCCCCCCCCGCCCGCCCGTCTCCCCTCCACGTCTTATAAAATTAGGGGGTTGCAAAGAAGAGTCCGGGCTTTGAAGTGAGCCTGTTACATAACAGACAGCCCAAAGCCACGTTAAAGTACTGAGCCCGCATGCCCTTTGCAAGGCAAGTTAAATCAACACAACTTGATCACAACCTTGTATTGGGGAGGCAGAGATTTCTCTATCGTTGTACACACGTCACGTACACACACGAACTATGCACGGATGTACGCGCACGCCGCCCTCTGTATGCACACAAAAAAGCCCACGGGCACACTCCGGCTTGTATATGCCTACGGCACATTTACATGTAATATCCCCCCTCTCATCACATCTAGAACTTTTTAATCTGGGCGACTCCTTCCCTCCTCCCGCCCAGGCGAAGCCGGGTGTGTGTGAGTGTGAGTGTGTGTTGCTTTGCACTTCTGATGTGGGCTCGCTCCTCTCCCGAGGTTTCCACCCGACTCTCTGGGCTGCCCCGTGCTTCTGTCAGCAGTTCCCCGCCTGCGAAGCGCTCCCCGCCGGCAGCAAATTCAGCGCTGACCCGGTATGCGGAAAGGAGCTGGGGGTGGGATTTCGAGCACTTTTCTCTGTCATTGGTTAATATTTTATTCTGTTGACATGTTTTCTTACTGCCGGTGCTTCCGACACCTTCTTTTTTTTCTTCCTTTCCTCCCTCCCTCCCTTCCCTTTCCTCCCCCCCTTACCCCAGATCTTGGCCGGAGCTGTCAAAACCACGCCTATGGAGATCCACAATTGGTCTGAAACGCGTAAAATCAGCAATCAAGGGGGCTTGGCTCATTAGCGAGGGGATCAGCGCAGGAAGGACATGTGAGAGAGTCACAGTTTTACAGAGATCAGGACAAGATCTAACCATTCCGCTCCGGGTCCTTTCGCCCAGCGCAGCCTGGCCGGAGGTGGAGCCGGATCGCCCGCCTGTCTGACTCTCCGGGGGTGCCGCGGTGGCCGTGGGCCCCCAGACTCGCTGCGGTGGGGAGCCCTTTGAAGGCCCCGCGTGGACCCTGGGCACCGCCGCGGTTCGGCTTTTGTTTCTATTTCAGTCCGGCGAGGGGCTTCCCTGCGCCCAGCGCCCGCTCGCCTCGCTGCAACGAGAACAGCAGAAAATACAAGGAGCTGTCACTGTCTCCAACTGCGGCCGGGGAGCGTCTGCCGCGGGGAGCTGCTCGGACCCAGCTCTGCCTTTTCCTCCTGCAGAGACTTGGAAGCAGCTCGCTGGGCCAAAACCAGGGCACGGGACCCCCCTCTTTTCTCCTGGCTTTGTGGATGCACCGATGAGAGATCCAGCCTTCACAGGGACTGCCATGGCTTATCACCCGTTCCACGCTCCCAGACCGGCCGATTTCCCCATGTCAGCTTTCCTGGCGGCGGCTCAGCCGTCCTTTTTCCCGGCTCTGGCTCTGCCCCCGGCGGCGCTGGCTAAACCCATCCCGGACCCGACTTTGGCTGGAGCCGCGGAAGCTGGTCTGCACGTCTCGGCCCTGGGGCATCACCACCAGGCAGCCCATCTGCGCTCTCTCAAGAGCCTGGAACCGGAGGAGGAGGTCGAGGACGACCCCAAAGTGACTCTGGAAGCCAAGGAGCTTTGGGACCAGTTTCACAAGTTGGGGACAGAGATGGTGATCACCAAGTCAGGAAGGTATGAACAAGACACCCCCCCCCCCACACACACACACCGCTACACAAGGGCCACTAAAAGTGATTCCCCCCCCCCTATTCTTCCACCCCCTCCTTGCACCTGTGACTTAGATCATTTTTAAAAGAACGCACATTCAGGACGAGTCGATTTCACTGATTAAGGGGCCCGCAAGCCCGAGTGGGGATTTTTCTTTCTTCATTTCTTTTTGTTTATTTACCAATGTTTTTCCCCGAGGGTGGGAGGAAGCTGCTGCTGAGAAAATCTGATGCGGTGAATTAAATACAAATAAGAAATAGAGGGCTAGTGGATGGTTTGGATTTTTCCCCCCCACTTTCATTTTTTAAAAAGAAAGAAGCAAGATTCCACATCAAATGTGTGTGTAGTAACTGAACACCTTGACCTCAGATTAAACTGGTGTACCTTTTACTCGTTCAATTTCGTAAAATGGAAACAATTCGGTATATGTAGATCTCCAAAGCTTTCTTCACTGCATGACTGACCAATAGTGAGAGTTGATTTTTCCCCTTCCGTATACCTGTATTTAAATATTAACAGCCCTTTTGAAAAATAACCATCGTACATTTTTTAAAATAGGTTTACAATAGCCCACCTTCCCCCCCCCCCTTGCAGGTATCTCTGGCTTTCATCTCTTTCTTTGCATTCGCTCTATTTAATTTTACATTGAGGATATTTATAAATCCAGCGTTGGTCTGGTTTTCGAAAATCAGTAGCAACTTGCACCGTGGAAATATTTGGGGTTTGGGGGTTTTTTTTAGGGGAAGGAAACGGCTTTAATCTGTACCCCGAATACATTTTTACCTCTAGCCCCACTTTTCTGAGAAATCCAAGTCGGGATTTCGACCTCTTGGCTCGTTTTCTGTCAGGCGAATGAAGCGAAACTTTGACGGTGCAGAAGCGGCTGGTTAGATGAAAGCAAAAAAGACAAATCCAGGGTGTGCACTTTTGTCCAAAACGGCAACACACGAGAGAGCCCAGGACGTAGATTTCGGACCTGTACATTCAAATGCCAGGCCCCTGAATCAGGATTTAACCTCTCCAACAAGAAGGGTCGGTTTTCGTGGTAATTCTGAGACCACAGATCGGTTCCGGGTTGATAGTTCGGCGTGGGCTTATTTTAAAAACTCCCTTCTGCCGTTTAGACCCGTTTGGAAAGCGGAGGCCCAGGGTCGAGGCTTGACGGTGTAACAACATGGCTCTAATGCACGTTTCAGGTTTCCCTAGCAGTGGGCACACGATGGTGCAGACCCAAGGAGAGACCCAGGGCTGGGGGTATGAAGGGCCCGCAGCCTGCGGATTAATGGGTCTCCGACGTTGCTTCTTTCCTTGGCATATTTTGTAACAAAATCTCTCTCGTGCTTCGGATTCTTTTTAACACGAAAAGATTCTCTTGCTTTTATTGTCTTTTATTCCCTTAGGAGAATGTTCCCCCCGTTTAAAGTGCGTGTGAACGGCCTGGATAAGAAGGCCAAGTACATTTTATTGATGGATATAGTGGCTGCGGATGATTGCCGGTATAAATTCCACAATTCCCGCTGGATGGTAGCCGGGAAGGCGGATCCAGAGATGCCCAAGCGTATGTACATCCACCCGGACAGCCCTGCCACAGGGGAGCAGTGGATGGCAAAGCCTGTTGCCTTCCACAAACTCAAGCTCACTAACAACATCTCGGACAAGCACGGATTTGTAAGTATCACCTCGACAGGGGGCTGGGGAGGGGGGTGTCATTTTTAGTGCGGGCTGTGATTGTGCAGGAAGGTTTGGGTTGTTGTTTTGTTTTTTTTTTTTTTTTTGCATTGCCAGGAAAGTCTCGCGAGCTGCCTGTTAAGTGTTGTGTGTTTGTGGGTGTGAAGGACAGATGGAAAACTAGGCCGGCGTGAGACACAAACTGCATCTTCATACATGGACTGTTTAAAACAAACAGCTGCTGTCTTCACCCAGGAGCAAAGGGAAACAAACCTCGCTCCGGTGGGCACATTTCACATATTGATCACCGGGGGTTGTTTGACGAAGCCAACCAGCCTCAAAACTCTGGGAACTTAGTCGTCAGATATTGTCGCTTACAAGGTTCCTATTTACTCTCTCAAAATAGACACAGAAGAACCCATGTGTTAACCAAAAACGAGGAAAACCAGGGTGCTTGTGGCATGACTTTTACCTGCCCCTTTTAGAAATAGGCACCATATTTCCCCCAGCAAGACAGCGCCCTTTGAATGTGCGCTTATCATCTGTAAATAGTAAATCACCCAGCGCTTATCACGACATTTTAATTCGTAACACACATAGCGTGCCTTACAATGCATGGGCTCCATCACTCTTCATTTAGATTAATCGCTGTGTCGATTGTGTGTGTGTGTGCGCGCACCCCCCCCCCCACCCCCCATGAGTCGGTCTGAATTGCGAATTTCAGCCACGTGGTGTAAATGGGAAAGGAGTCGCGCCGTGTTAGGCACACGCTGACTCCGCCGCCGCTGCTGTCGGAGGTGGGGTGGAGGGTAAACTTAAGTGGTTGCATGTTATAGATGTCATGGGTTTTGTAATTTGGAGGGGGCCCTGACATATTCCCTATTTAAATCCCAGGGTGAGTGATTGAAAACCGTGTAGTAAAATCCATTAAACAGTGGGGAGCAGGGGGAGACAGGCTCTGCGCCATAACAAAAAGTGGGAAACTTTTTTTTTTTTTTTTTTTTTTTTTTGTAAATCAGCTTTGCAAGGAAAAACTCTCAAGAACATGGCATTGTGGGTTTAAATCCTTACGCCGTTTGCCTCTTGTGTGAGTCACGCGGGGGACTGCGAATGCACTTTCACTATTCATTTTCCTCCTTTAAAATATGCCCGCTCAGTTTCCTTCCCGGGGCCTGATCCTGCCAGTCCTCACTCACTGGGAACTAGGAGATGGCCTGCAGTGTCATAAGCATAAACTCAGGGAAGTGCATAATTGCTCCAACTTTTGTAACTGCGGGACGACAGGGCAATTTCCTTGGCAGGCTAGTCACCAGAACCTGGGAGAGACTGGGACGGCGCGCCTGAGAAAGTGAGGGGGTGTGTTTGTGTGTTTACATCTGTAAAAATGATTTGGGATTAAATACAGTTGCCGAAATGAGGTCGGGGGAGACTGTGATCTCGGAGAGGATTTCAGTGCGAGTGGGCAAGTCCTGAATGACCTTTTTGGTCACTTGACTTTTTGGCGGAGCAATAAAGGAAAATAGAGGGTCATCTCATAAACCCTTAAGGTTTGTTGTTTGGTTTGGTTTTGGATGCAGAATCGCCTCCCTTTGAATGAAAGGTAAGAGGTGTCTGAGGGCAACAGGGTAGAGGGGGTGGCCAAATAAGAAGCCATGCTTTACAGGTGCAGCTGAAGGAGATGCCAGCCGGCACATGGGCAAGGCTGGGTGTCAGCTGCACAATTCAATATCTCGGGGATCTTGGTTAAAAGAGATCTTGGTATATTTCAGCGGGTAGGTGGCTGAAGTAACCCACCTGTACTTAGTTTCACCGGGAGTATGGAAAGCTTATTTTGTTGTTCCAGGAAGCAGTGTCTCCTTGCAGAGAAGGATTTTTAAAGTCTATCAAACGTCCCTATTTATTTTCTTATTGATCAACTTCCTCGCCTACTGAAAAAAAAATCGAAGTGTCTTAGCAATTTGCAAATATCCACAGCACAGAGCGGATCTGAAATAGGGAGAGAGATGTTTATTCTGCCATTAAGGCCCGGTGGAGGGGGGGGGGGGCGCGGAGGGAGGGAATCAGAGCTAACAGACAAGCTGTCTTTAGCCTTTGGACAAGCATTTGGGGCGATAAAGAGAAAGTTCATCGTCCTGTGTTTTTGATATGGTAATTAACTGGGATTTGGAGATGTTGGTTTGTCAGTCAATCCATGCTACAGGCAGCCAGCGCCCACTCAAGGGTGGGTGGGGGCTGCAACCAACGGCAATATGGGCAATATAAGGCAGGAAAAATCTCTCAGGTGAGGGATGAATAAGGATTCAGATTACTTTATCTAGGTAGGAAAAAACCCTGAACTGTTAAATAATACATTGCGCTCTGTTTGTAGAATGCAGTGTGCAAATCAATAGCAAGAGGGTATAATCCCTAGCTTTTTATCATTCAAGGAAAGCTAGTGTGATATAACATTTTTAACGGTTCCTCATAATCAATTAAATGTTTTTGGCGTGTGTTGTTCTCAAAAGGCCCGAGTGCATTAAATCGGAAAGATCAGGGTTTAGTCTGTGCCATCTGGTCATGGAAGGGATGATTTTTTAAAAAAAAAGGAATGCAGATTTACACGCCTGATTGGGAATTTTTGCACCATTTCCTTTATAAATCCCGTCTAGATTACATCAATATAATGCTGATCTGACAGGTCACCAGCAGGTGACTATTTTGGGGTTAAAATTGGGATTTTTTAAACTGTCTTCTGCAGCAAGACGAAGTGACAATTATTTAGCCGCCTGGGCAATAGCATTTTACAATAATTAAGAATTCACCATTCATTAGCAATTTTGCTTCAGTAATAATTGTATTTAACCCTGAGCACATCAGGGTACTGAATGATTAATTCAGGAACAGGCAAGAAAACACTTTAGGTGCCTGATTTGAAAGGGGGGGAAGGAATGTAGCATTTGCAACAATTTTGTTCTTTTTCAGAGCAATTTAAGCGAATTGAAATATGTATTTGACCGTAAACTATGCTCTTCTTTCAAATTGCGGTTCTGGTACAGAACTCTTCCCAAATGCTCTACAATTAAAAAATAAGGAATACAGAATTTGACGGCTGGCGACAGTTTCAGACACCTGGTTTGGGGCACAAATGCTTGTTCATCTGTAATAGCTTCATCTTAGACAGAAAATTCACCTGGATCAGGGCGTGAACATATTTTTCTGGCTGGCAACATGGTTTTCTGTGGCAGTCAACTGCAGCCAGATAACCAGCTTCTGCGTGGTGTGCAATAATTGTATATAGATACAGATTGCTAGGAAATTTGCAATGACGCCTGGCCTCTCCCTTCATTCTCAGGATTGTAATAATCTGGGGAGAGATATTTTGCCTCCTTATCAGCCTGCGTTTTTAAAGAGCATTTACAAAGAGATTGCAACAAGCCCTCCTTCTTCCGAGTGACCTGATCATTAGAGGCCAGAGTGTAAAACGTGATTTATGGAAGGGGGTGGGGGGGGGAACCCTCCTTTTGGTAGCAATGGGGGAGTCCCGCTTAATAGTTGATCCCGCTCCCTGCGGCTAGGAATTCCGCGGGGCAGCTTGGTTTGAATGGGCCGGATTTCAGCCATTCGCTCTTTCCCTGGCCCGCAGACCATACTGAACTCCATGCACAAGTACCAGCCCAGGTTCCATATCGTGCGAGCCAATGACATCCTGAAGCTTCCCTACAGCACCTTCCGGACCTATGTGTTCCCTGAAACAGACTTCATCGCAGTCACCGCATACCAGAACGACAAGGTAAGGGGTGGGGAGAGGGGCTGCTCTTCAAATGAACCTTTGAGCCGAGGTAGGGGCCCGATCCTGCTTCCCCTGAAACCCTTGACTGCGGGATGGGATCAGGATCGGTCCCCCGAGGAGGAATCCGAGCAATGGGATTTGGACAAGGCCTCCGATGCCCTTATAAGTCTCCCGTTCGGCTGCCACCTACTAATATTAGCCTGTTTAGCTTGCGGTTGTTAGTTTTAAAGAGTCCAACTATTTGGAAATCGGGTTTGCTAACGCCAGGGAGATAAAAATCAAAGCAGGGAGTTAATTGTGAGTGGGGGTGTGAGTCAGACGACTGAAGCACGCTGGCTGGGCTCAGACAAGTCCGGGGGGCAGTACCTGGGGGAGTGGGAGCGAAGGGAGAGATTTCACAGACAGGTGCCCCCCATGGGGAGGCAGTACCCCACTTTCCCCCACTCCAGGAGCCTGGTTTTTCTTTTGGGTTCTTTGGCACGGGGAAGGAACCTTCTTGCTCGGTAGCTCTCAGATACTCAGGAGATAGAAATGATGAAGGGTGAAGAGCGTTTGGAGGGAATTCCCTCGAAAGGCAGCTTTTGCTGAGGATCGGAGGGAAATGACCAAGAAGACAGGCTAATTCAATATCTTTCCAGATTAACCAGGTTTAGCCTTTCCCCTGGGGGGATGCCGGAGAGCAGCAAGCAAAGCTTTGGAGATGGGAGGGAAATCTTTGAGTCCAGTGGTGCTTTATCTGGGTTTTGGTCTTCAGACTTGACCGTTTTTTAGCGCCCCCACTAACCCTCTCCCAATAGGGTTTTCTTTTCCCCCCTGCCCAAAAGCTGACCGGCACCTCCACTCCTGGCTGCTGATGTTAATTGACAGGTCTGTCGGAGGGTCCTGGTGGGCTTGTTTCCATCGTAAAGTTTATGGCAAAGAGTCACAATCGATTAAAGAACACTTAGGCTGCAGCCTAGCCGCAAGCTACAGCCAGGCCACTCAGCACTTGTTCCAGCCTGGTTCTTTATGATGGGCTCCCTGCACGAGTGCAACGTCCTGCCACACACACTCACTCACACTCACTCACACTCACACACACTCACACCCACACACCAACACACCCACACACACCCAGTGTAGCATCCTGGCAAGCTAGGAGGATGTATACCCAGCTGTCCCCGGCTACTCATCTCGACCCTGCTTTGGGGCGGTATTTCTGATCCGTGCAGGTTAAGGGAGATGGATGAGCAGAGCGAGGGGCACTTAGGGGCTGGAAAGGGACAGATCTATTAGCTCTGCCTTGCTAGCTAGGCACTGCTTCTTGCCTGCTGTCCATATTGGCACAAAATAAAAACCTGCTTGGCCGGAAAGCTGGGAAGTAAAAGGGGGATTAAGCAATTTGTTTTTACAGAACTGATGTGGAGCAGATCAAACATGCGTTTTTAAAGCAACCATCACGGGGACATATTTCAAAAGCATGAATTATTGAGGGCCCTCATGTCGCCAGCACCATAAGTTAGTCTCTGGAAGAGATAAGAATAGCTTTTAACCAACACAGCAATGTTTAGTCGCCATCTTCCCTCCAGGGGGCCGTGAAAAATAACTTCCGATCATTAAAACTCTATTAATAATTCAGGCCAAACCTCAGCATCATTTTTAATAACGCATGCGGTGTGTTAAACCGGGGGCTTGGTGTGTTTCAAACCGTCTGAAACAGACCCTCAATGGGACCCTGACATTCTGCACTGTTGAACTGTGGAGGTGAGCACAGGTCAACCGACCCAGCTACCAGGTTGCTCTTGATTTTTATTTCCCATCTCTTTTTAATGACCAATATTTGTCTCATCGTTGCCGTTTTAAAGGGCAATTGTACATGTTTTTCCACACAGTCCAAAAGTGTGTGTGTGTATAATATTTTAACCCTTTCTGCATAAAACCTTGTCTCTAGGATAATTTACGCAGTTTGTGGTTGTTGTTTTCAGATCACCCAGCTTAAAATCGATAATAACCCATTTGCAAAAGGATTCAGAGACACTGGGAATGGAAGGCGAGAGAAGAGGTAAAATTGTTCTCCAAGCTAGAATGTTTTAGTCTAGTGGTAACCTGGATATTTCCTCCTTCCGTTCGTTTGTTTTTGATATGCAAAAGTTACCTGAAAGATTTCAGTGGGGATTTAGTTTAGCCCAAAGTCATATTAATTGAAGACCTCAGCCTATATACAGCTGTAAAACGATCCCACCTTTCCCTGTCCCCACTGACAAGGTGGAACCAGGAGTGTATCTGTTGGGATGCACCACAGAGATAATGTTTAGTAATGACCTTTTCTTTTTGAAGGAAACAGCTCACTCTCCCCTCCCTGCGGATGTATGAGGAGCAGTGCAAACCTGACCGAGATGGGGGTGAATCGGATGCTTCCTCGTGTGATCCTGCGCCAGTGCGGGATACACTTCACTCCCCATTGGGTACAGCCCCTAGTCCCCTGAGACTCAACCGCAGCGGCCGAGGTAAATAGTTCACTCCAGAACTCAGCCTGGACTCTTCGGACAGCTCTTAAAAAAGGAAAGCGGGGATTTTTCTCTCTTGCCTTCTCTGAACAAAAAGGTCCAGACTCTAATCTGATTTAGGAATGGCTTCGAATTTACCGAGGTGTAACTGAGACCCCAAGGTTGTTAACAGGAAAATTACTTTTTTCCACCCACTAGAACTTAGAGGTATTTGTAAGTCAAATTCAAACTGGAAGAGGAGGAAGAAAAGAATAGATTCAAAAATTGTAATTTAAGTAACTTTCCTGAGGTGTCAGATTTCAGGGATGTCTTGGTTCCTCATTCGGCAATTACAAAGGTGCCACTTTTAAATACAGATTAAAAACAGGCATGGAGTGAATTCTGTCCCACTTCGGACAGATTGCAAATTCGGGGTTCAGACCAGTGGGAAGAAGAATGTACACCACCAAAAAGAGAAGGAGGCAGAGAGGTTGACCAGTACAAAAGAACCAAATGTTACAGCTGAAGAAATGTAGCTGGAAAGGGGGGAATGGGAATGCAAAGCTTATTTACAACTTCTAGCATTTTCCTGTTGTAAATTTGTGTAAACAACAGGCTGCGTAAATGTAATCATTATGTTACATAGCCTTACTGGCTTTCAGAACTCCTTCCTGGAGGGTTACTGTGGTTGCAATGGGTAAATTAACCCCCAGCCTCCCCAAAATTCCTAATTTTAAGAGGAGAGAACATCGGGATTGAACTTGGAGGCTCACATCTAGTAAATGAAAATAAAACTCAGCAGCTCTCTGCGACAGTGGTTGATACTGAGACACTGTCCCTGGCTTTGCTGCTTTTTAAAAAATCCGGTTCCTCTATTTTAGGTCTGTCTCTTTGGCTTGCAAAAATTAATGAAATTGCAGAAATATGATTTACCTAATACCAGGGCTTATGACACACCTGGCCCTCTTAAGAGCTTTTCAGCTCAATCCATTAAATCGGCAATGACTATATACCTTAAACTAAGGAATTTAACGTAAGCTGCCTCAAACTTTTTGCTCTCTGAATCACAACGAGTCCGATATTATTTAAATCTGGATGTGAAGTTACCTGCCAAAATGGGATCTTTGCTACCTCAGGCTACAGAGATGCTTGCTTGTATGCATGGTCTATTCTGTTGTGAATTCGGTTCAATTCACTATTTTTTCTCTACACGATGATGTGTATTTTTATCAGTGCTTTTTCAGAACATATCTTGATCATGGTGACTAGTGATTTAACCCGAACAACCCCCCTCGCCTTTTAATGGGTCCATAAACATGACTGTGCAATTACACGGAATCTAGCTATGCAATAAATGAATCAATTAATTTCTAATTCTGCACATACTCCTTACTTTCTGAATGGCTTTTGCTTTGTTTTAACCCGCGGAGCCCGTCATGAGCTAGGCAGACCAGTGTGAGGATGAAGCTAATTGATAGGATGCTGTCTTATATTTTGGTGCCTTTAGCAAATACCTTCCTCCTGTTTGGCAAAGCGGTGCTAATCCCCCGTGCCCCACAATTACCAGTTTATAAAGGTCTAATTCTCTCCTCTCCCCCCCCCCACATAAAAATAGATTGAATTTCTTCAATGAATGAGGAGTTTTCTTCCAAAACGGTGGAGATTTTAATAGGAACCCCCCCCCTTCCCCAGTTTATTTCTGAGTTTAAATAGACCCACCCAGACAGGCCGGCTGGGGAAGGCAGGTTGGGAGGGGGTGTGTGATAAAGGGAGGTTGCAGGGGTTTGGGCAGCACCGCACCGGGGGTGTTTGTGGCGGCAGAAGGCCGGGGGGGTGTTGATTCCCGTTGGCCCCCAGCTGTGCGAGCCCCCCCCCCCCCGGCGCACGGAATGGGCCCGAGTTTCACAGTCCCCCCCCCGCCCCCTTCCTTGCAGAGGAGAAATCCTGCCCGGAGAGCGACCCGGAGCTGGAGAAGCTGCCCGAGGAGCGGCCGGCTCGCGGGGCCAGCCCGGGCCCGGAGGAGGCCAGCCCGCGGAGCAGCCCGCGGCTGCCGGAGGAGCGCAGCCGGGAGAGACCCAGCCCGGAGAAGCCCAAGGGGCCGGAGAAGGACAAGCCCGAGGGGCGGCGGAAAGAGCCGGACGCGCCCAAGAAGGAGGCGGAGGGCGGCGGGCTGAGCAGAGAGCCCTTCGCCCCGCTGATGGTGCAGACGGACAGCCCCCCGCACCTGAGCCCCGGCCACCTGCAGAGCCTGGCGCTCTCCGGCCTGCACGGGCAGCAGTTCTTCAACCCGCTGGGCGCCGGCCAGCCCCTCTTCATCCACCCGGGGCAGTTCGCCATGGCCCCCGGGGCCTTCTCCGCCATGGGCATGGGACACTTGCTGGCCTCGGTGGCCGGCGGGGGCCTGGAGAACGGGGCCCTGGCTTCGACCCAGGGGGCAGCCGGGACCGCCACCCCCTTCCCCTTCCACCTCTCCCAGCACATGCTGGCCTCTCAGGTAAGCGGGGCTCCCGGGAAGGGGCTGGGACAAGCCGCGGTACCCCCCTTCCTTACCCCCCCACTACTCAACCCGACCCCGATTTACTCCCCTCCCAAGAATGTATCTACCCCCCCATTTCACCCCCCTTATCCCGCATCTGCCTCCGTGTTTAATTTCCCTCTTCATTGCACTAGTTAACCCCCCCTTCCTTCTCTCCCCCCCCCCGCGATCTTTTGGGTCGCCTGCTTAGAAATGGGCGGGGGAAGGGGTCTGGAGCCTGGCAGCCCCTTCTGCCGGCACGGCTTCATTTGCCGAGCCCCAGCACCTCTGGGCTGGCCGCATCAGCTCGCAATGGAAAACCAGGGCTGGAGCGGGGCAGCTCTTTTATTGCAAGGTCGGCGCTGTCCCCAGGCCAACCCCTCACCCTCCTGGCTCCCCGGGCAGCGGTGGCTTGTTACCCGTCAGTATCCCACCCCCTTTGCTGATTGAATCGGAAACCAGGTTGCTTGCTTGCTCCCCTCCCCCTTCAAATACCTCCGGGCTGTTTCGCTGTCCGGAGAAATGCGGCCGGGGGTCCCATGGAAGTAGGGTAATATTTCGGATCCTGCTATCCGGAGAGCGATTCTGTGCGGTTCCTGGCCAGAATGGGACTTTTGAAAACAAAATAAATCAATCCAGCCGGGAGACAGGGGAGAGGGAGCGCCTGAGAGCGGCGTTATCACTTGCTTTCTTCTGCAGGAGCAATGCTCGTCAGCGGTCCCCCCGAGGGTCCCTTGAGTTCTATCAGGGACATTTGTCTCCGGCCAATAATTGCTCCTATCATCCTCCCTTTGGTACTGGAACACTTTAATCCGTTTAGACGGAGCCAGATCTGAAGGGTAACAAATCAGCCAGCGGACAGGGACCCCATTTTGAACCCCCCCCCTTACAGTGGAATTGAATTGACACAGAATTAAACGAGTCTAGCTCCAGTTTCTCCTCCAGTGTGAGCCTGTCAAAACCTCTAAGGTGCAGGAGCCAGGACGGACCTTCCATTCCAGGGGCGCACTGGGGCTGAGCTTTCCTACCCGGTGTAGTTACTACTTTCCAGCTGCTTGCTTGTTGCTGATGCAAACAGGAGATAAGGGGGAATGGTGCACGTGCCCATCCACTTCTGTGCCTTTCCCAGGCTTTGAACAGGGGGGATCCTGAGTCAAACCCAGCAGGCTTGCACTGCTGAAGACTAAGGATCAGGGCTTGAGGGTGTATAGGTGGTAGCTGCCTTCAAGGCCCCCATTAGAGGGGGGCATAAGGAGCATGTCTGAAAAGTGGAAAGGGCCCGATTCTGCCCACTGACTTCAATGGGAGAAAGATCCAGCCTATTTCTATTGGCCAAAACTAGGGTTTCAAAATGGCTTCTTCTGTTGCATCCTGAGTTTGTGCGTGTGTGTTTTGCCCAACCCAAATACACCAAGGTGTGATTTAAACCATCTAATTTATCGATCCTACTTTACTATGTGGCTTAATGTGATTAAACTCGTGAGAGGATGCACAGACTGGGAGACAGGCGAATGCAGAGAGGGAACATGCTGCCGGTGGAGATCTGGTAAAGGCAGAAGCTTACTGTGGGGTCCAGCTCTAGCTTTTTAACAGGCCTTTCTCTGGTAGAGGGTTCAGGCTGCGGAGCAGATGGGCTGGTGAATTTTATTTCTATTTATCAGGTCTGATCCTCCTCCTCTCCCCATTTATTACAAGATCCTTTAAGAATTCAACAGGTTCTCCTCATCACTACCTGTTCCTTGAGCATGTCCCAGCCTAGTTAAGAGGGCATTGTTTCAGTGTCCAGGTCTGTTTCAGCAAGTTGGTTCCTTTCACTGCTCCCTGATGTTTAAATCTCTTTTGCCCCGTACGGGGTGTATTGTTTCAGTGGGAAATTCAGAATGAAGCAGTGCAGGATCTGATAGGTGGCATATATTTATTAGCAGAGAGGAGGCACACATTGGTGGCATCTTTCCTGCCCCAGAGGGATGGAAAGTGCTGAGCTGGTTGGGTGAGAGTGTTGGAGGAAAATATTCCTTTTGTTAATGAGTTTGACTTGATTTCGCGCTGCTGGTGGAAGGTCATTTGTGCTCCCAGAGGACAGAGAGGCTCAGCCAGCACAGAGACAATTGACAGACAAGCAAGCCTCTGTCTCCTGGGCTCTGCGTTTGAAGAGATGCACAGGAGCTTGGCGAGGTCGACTTCCTCCTGGGTCCCAAGGATGAAATGCCCTGGTCCCAGGCCTGCTGTCCTTTCTGTGGGGCACTGGTTGGTTCCCCATCCCTGCTCCCCCCCCCTTCCTTCCAATGAACTGGACGCAGGTGCCAACCCCTTTCACCTGGAGTCTGCTCTCCTGGCCTCTTACCTTGGCAGTAGATTCTCTCCTAATCCCTTGATTTCAAAGGTCTCAGGGGGCTCACCTGGATTTTCTGGCTGCCTGGGATTCTGCCCCCTGCCCCCCAGCTTGCGATGTTTCCAGTTCCCACCACCAGGCGCTCTTCAACCTCTCCTCCTTTGTCTCTCTCTTGCAGGGAATTCCGATGCCCACCTTTGGCGGACTCTTCCCTTATCCGTACACCTACATGGCTGCAGCTGCGGCCGCCGCCTCAGCCCTGCCAGCGACCAGTGCGGCTGCGGCCAGCTCCCTGTCCCGGAATCCCTTCCTGAGCAGCACCCGCCCTCGCCTGCGCTTCAGCCCATACCAGATCCCCGTCACCATCCCCCCCAGCACCAACCTCCTCACCACCGGTCTGCCCGCCAGCCTGAACCCAGGCTCGGAAGGCTCCAAACCCGGCAGCAGCAGGGAATCCAGCCCCCTCCCAGAGCTTCCTTTGCACAAATCCAGCAGCCAGAGGGGCTCCCTCTCTCCCAAAAGCTCCCTGAAAGATTCCATCAATGAACTGCAGAATATTCAGAGACTGGTCAGTTGCTTGGAGAGCCAAAGGGAGGTGTCACCCGGCAGAGAGTCCCCAAAGTGACTGGCTGAGCTGCCAACACGCCAGCCTGGAGGGCTGAGAAGCACTGGGATTTTGTACAGCACAGTATAAATATTTATTTAAATAATAATAATAAAAAAAAAAACAAGGGAAAAAAAGGGGAGGGGGTCAGGCAGTTAAAGACAGGGATACAAGTCAGACACCCAGACAAAGCAGAGGCCAAGTGAATGATCCACAAGCAAAATATCCCATAGCCAGGAGAAATTATGGGAGACTATTCCTCCCTCCCCCCCCCCCACTCTCCACTCAGACCCAGGAGAATATAATGGATAGGATCTCCCCTCCCTAAACCCAGTTCAGAAAATACGGAGAGTCTCCTTCCCTCCCCTCCTCAGTCCCGCTGGTTTGGACTCAAAATACATCTGGAAAAGCAAAAGGACTCCAATCGGCCATGTAACTTTCTTGATCAATGGATTACCCAGAACACACACGATTTCCGGGATGGTGAAAGAATGAACCAGTCATTCCTTTAAAGAGACTGTGGGAAAGGTGACTGGTGCTTTCTATAGGGACTGATTTCTGAAGGGTGGAAGATGCTTTCAACCCCACCCCCTCACCTAAAACAGACAATTTTAAGAGGAAAATAATAACTCTGGGCGAGCCAAGTGACTACGAACATGTGTGTAACCGGATTTGTCAGGGGGGAAATGGAAATAAACTGTTGTCAGCTCTATTGAATCCACCACTGATTTCAAAGGCCACCGACACTCAGAGCTGGTACAGGCAGTGTGACATGGCAGGTTTGGAATCTACCTGTGTACCAGAAAAAAATATTTATGAAATAAATGAAAATTTGTGTAAATAAGCTGTAAGGATCCCAGAATATGCAAATTGGTATTAATTTATTCAGTTGTACATTGGTGTGTACATAATATTTAGAGTTTAACTCATCGCATTTAATTTTTTTTCATTTTACATGAGCATATATATTGTAAATGAAAAAAATATTTAGCTCTTTGTGATTGAAGGAGATATTGGTTTCTTTATCTGTGTTTTAAAATGTTGTTTATCCCGCCTGTTCTCTAGGACAATCATGTGCCATCAGTATATACTTTTCAGTCATTAAAACCAGAGTTCAATTCGTTAAGGAACTCTTTCAAGGAAAAAAAATCCAAAATGGTAATGAAAATATCTTTGCAGTGCGGGGTATAGGAAATGCAGGAATAAACCTCAGGTTTTTATTTTTCACTCCAGAACAAAAAAAAAAAAAAAAAAAAAGAAATATAATAAATTTAAATATCACATGGACTGTGCGCTATATTTGTTTTAAAATAAAAATATACAGGATTTGAAATGTGCTGGTTATTCGGGTATCTATCTGTTCATTTTTTGATGAATTCTCTCACATCTTTCAATAAAAAATATTCTAAGAAGCTTTGCCAGTTTGGCGTTTTTCATCTCTCCTTGCATTTCAGAATGATTCGATGGGGGTTATTTACTTTATTCTAACTTCTGGGAGTAGGGAATTCCAACCCCCCAGCGAAACTTGAATAGCCCTACATGCATATCGATTTTTGAGGGGAGCTTCTGATCACCCTAAGAAATTAAAATCACGAACAATTTTTGGGGGGGTTTTATGTCAGGACTAAATATAACTGGGATGGCATCATTCTTACCAAGAGTAAGCGTGAGAGCCTTCAGTTAACTACAGTAGGGCAGGTCCCTGCACTGAGCTTGCAGGTAGGCACGAGCTTAACTTTAGCACGTGAACAGTGCTGACAAGTCACCTGCTAAACTCTAAGCATCTGCGTAACTGGTTGCAGGGCCAGGTGGCTTTATTTTGCTTTAATTAACCCAAAGGGTGTGGGGGGGGGCAGGGGAGTTGATTCTATATCACCCTCATTCTCTGCACCTTTGACTTCAGATGCGTTTGTGTGTGTTTTTAAGTAAATGATTAGCTCAGGAGAAGGAATCGAACTAATGGGGTAAACGTGTGTGTTTTGTGTAGTCCTCGATTCCCTGCAGGTCTACGATGAAGCACCGGTTGCATTTAAGTCCCGACATATGAAAATCCTGGCATGCCTATTAACTTACTGTACTTGTCCCAGATTCGTGGATCCAACAGCTCCTGGAGAAGACGTGAGAGAGTTCAATTACCGTCTGAAGACTTGGATTCTTAAACGTGGAGACTTTATTAGGTTCGGCGGATTTTTTTTATATGTTCGTTATTATTTTCAATTAGAGGATGTGTAGAAAGTCTGTTCTAAATCCTGCGAGCCTGTGTTTAATTTCGACCAGGAAAGATTAAAATGCTGCAATGCATATAAACATCCGTTTTGTATTATTGGGATATAAACGAAAAGAAACAGAGTTTGATTTAAAACGACAGCAACCGATACAGTTTCCAGCGACAGGGTTGCAACATTTTGCTGCATGGTTTTTTTTTTTTTAAAGCTTAAAACACACACAATTTAAATTGGTTAGTCTCTAAGGTGCCACAAGTACTCCTTTTCTTTTTGCGAATACAGACTAACACGGCTGTTACTCTGAAACACATAACATAAAATCGGATTCCCCCCTTATTGCCCATGTAAACGGTTGCTCTTTGAAAATCATCTTGGCTGAGAAAAGACAGCCTTTTATTTTAACTTGGCTTTATGACGTTGGATTTTTCTATCTTATCTGTCAGTGGTTTGTTGGAATTCCCCTGCCGCCCCCAGAATAAGTCCCAAGGGCCAGATCTTATTATCTAAACGTTCCTGCTGCGAAATCTGTGGCTACCACGTTTTGAGAACAAGGTAAAAAAAGGGGTGGTTTTGTGCGAGTCTGCATCAAACCAAGGTTCCTAGGGGATAACCAAAACCCCCTCTGCTACTCTTGCAGCCAGGACCCCCATAAAGCAGCAGGCTCTGCGCGCATTTAATCACACGAGTAGCGAAAGTCTGCTCACCTGAGCAAGGAAGGCCAGCGAACCTCCTCAGGTGCATCCAGTGAAGGATGGCAGAGTGGGGCCCCTGAAGCGTTCCGGACGTGACTTCTCACCCCCCCCGTTCCAGAACCCTTCCAACAGCTGCGAACAAGCTCCGTTCTAGTAAATCGTCCAGCCAATTCGCGTTTTTCGGTCAAAAGATACCTCGTTCGAATTGTTTTAACGCGGGTTGCGACTTCTATTTTAGGCAGGAAGAGCGACGGGTAGCGCCCCCCGTCCCCTGCAGTAAATAGGACTCGTTCTTACACTTTGTCTTAATAGGCTAATTTTAGCTAGTTTGCTAACAGGTGTGAAGGACCAGGGGACTAGAGGGAGGCGGTTGGTGCAGCTTGGACACCGCTAGTGCTGTCCAGAGGTCTCCTTGTTTGGCAAGACGCTGAAAAAACCAGAGACGCTTCCAACTGCTACCAGGTAAAGAGGCCCACGAGCATTTTCGCTTTTCTGTTAATTTCTGAGGTTTTATGATCTAGGATCATTGGAGATCTCACGATTGGCTTTCAAATAATTCCCCTCTCTCTTTCGGTCAAGGATCTAGTCTCCCTCGGGCATTAGGCACACGCCCCCCCACCCCCCCCCCAGCTTCATCCTCCAGAAGCGTGGTCTCCCCTATGCAATCTGTTTAAATCGACCCCGGTCCTTACATCTCCAAAGAGGTCGGGAGGTCCTAATGTCTCTCTGGCTTGAGGAGAACGTCCCGGCTTTATGGTAAAGCAATCAAGGATGACATAAACAACCCTTTTCTCCACCAATTACCCTTTTCTCATTCTTTGGAAGATTTATTAGCCAAATTGTTTGTGCTCGGGGAAACTTCGGAGTTTACGGGGTCACTCGCAGAGCGGCGTCGGGTGTCGGGGGCCCTCTGCTGGCGAAATGAGTTAACAAACACGCATGAGGTCAGTCTTGCACAAGGGTGAACTTTCTGCTTGGAAACGGGACGTGTTTCTAGGTAATTGTTAGTTAAATTTGTTTCATTTATATAATTGGTGCTTTTTCCTTAAAAGTAGTTATTCTCCCCCCCATTTATTTCAATTTAACTTGTGCATTATGGTTAAAATATTCTCTCATTAACTATCACAAACAGAAGGTGCTGGCCATCGCTGGTGTATTGTCATGTTTAACTGTTTAAATTTGGGATAATCTTAAATTCTTATTTAAAACAAATATTAGTTGCTTAACTAATAAAATATTTAAAACGGTGAAGCTGGATGCTGTGACTATTTGGGGTCTAAGATAATAGCTCGGTGAAGTTACTGGTGCAATGGTGTTAACATAAATCTAAAGTGGATAATATCTAAAACTGAGTAATGGATCCCCCAGTTTGGAAACTACTTTCATATGGGGAGGGAAACGAAATTACTGAAACAGGCTCTCAGAATTATTTCCGAATATCTTGAGTCTGTTTTTTAGGAAGTATAAGGAAAAACATTTCACAAATACCTAGCAAGAAAGCAATCTTTACATTGATGTTTAATTAGAGGAGGGCTGGCTTGAGGGAGAGAGGAGGAAGTTAGGTTTAAAATAAATATCTATAGGGAAATCTCTCCTATTCACATCCCCAGATTCAAGAATAGAGCCATCAGACCTATTCTGAGGCTATGGCTGGTAAATGTTTAAATGTTTGCTTCCTTCTTGCAGTGAGTTGTTGTTGGGGTATGAAGCTCCAGGGCTAGGCACAGACTATTTCTAGACTGCCTGTGTATATCAGGAAGTTCCTCTATATCCTTCAGCTAGGAAAGGACTAGGGTGTCTTTTACACTTTCCTTGTAAGAAACCATTCCACTGGAGCCAAGCTAAAGGAAACCGTGCTCTTTCACTGCCTGAGAGACATTACTGTTAAAGGCCTCAAAAAAAGCCCCACTGAAACCAATGGGCTCTGTATAGGCCCAGGTGTTTGTCTGCCCATGTCACTGCAGAATGGGGGCCAGATCTATGCTGGTGTAGGGTCTGGTGGTGTCAGCATCCAAACGCCCAGCGTCTTCCTCCTGCTGAAATCCGTGCCCGGGCTCTCAGTGACCACAACGAAAGGAGGATCTGTCCTTTCACGCTGGTGTCGCGGAAGGCAGACCCGGACCCCAGGTGTGTAAGAGCTCAGTAGTTCCGCAGTACTCGGCCAAAACTCCCGTGGAAGCCGAGCGTGCAGGGATTGAAAGCGGGACCTCCCAGAGCAGCCTGACGCTCCCTGCTTACCAAAGGGGGGTGTGGGTTTTAGCAAGAACAATTCTGCCTCCCTCACAGCCGGACAGACATTGAAGCCATCGATAGAGCCTATAGTTAAGCAATTTAACTAACAACATAAGTAACCGTTGGCCACATGCTGCCTTTTTTGTTATAAATGGATACTTACATTACTCTGGCCTGACCCACCCTGTGGGTGTAATCTTGGGATGAAGTGACATTGGAGACGCATGTAATTCTGCACATCACAATGCCCATGGCAAAACTCTGCTTGTCTTAACTCTGCAGTTCCATTGCTCCTGGAAATGAAGCATTGTATGTTCCACTGATCATCCCCTCTTCCTCAAAAAACCAAACCGAGGAGTCCTTGTGGCACCTTAGAGACTAACCAATTTAGGTATTTGTAAGACACATTGGTAGTTGTTAATACTGTGTCTGATGCTTACTATACATCACGCTATACGGTCGAAAAATTCCAAAGTTACTGTGGATGTGTCAATTTTTTGGGGTGCTCAACCCTGAAAAATGTTAAAGGGGCTGATTTTTCTCCCCTTTCCCCACCCCCTCCAGAGGGTGACTGCTCAGCACTTGCTGAAAATCAAGCTCATTTAATGTGTGTCAAGTGAGGCACCTAAAATTACTGACCTCTCTTGAAAGTGGTGGACTCGACTGTGCACAGGACTCTACTAGAGAGATGTAACTAGAATCCTGCCCTGAAGGTCTCGCTGTCTAATCCTCCTGCATCCCTGTAGAGCCCCATCATCCGAGCACTTTGACACTGCAAATGCTTATGCACCGGTACATGCAACTCTGTCCTAGGCCTATTGAACTCAATAGAGCTATTCATCATGGGACTGAAGTTACACATGCAGGTTGGTAGACTCAGGGCCTGTATTCTGGCAAAAACCTGGAGGAGGAGCTGCCAACCCAGGGAGGGGCCATGCGTGGGAGAGGACAATGTTATGTGATTGGGGTGGTTAGTAAATGCAATCTACTAGCATTATAACTTTAGTGACCTAATGTAAGACTGCACTTATATGTGGTATTAGAACAAAGGGTGCAGGCATACATAACCGAGACTGTAAACTGGTTTTAGACAGGCCATAATAGGTAGTGTTGCCAGAGGTCCCCTTCATAAAATAGTAGAATCAGAAGTTTTGTTGTAACTGAATAATATGTATATTTTTGCCGGGGGAAGGGGGGAGAGCTAGACTTTTCCGCTCAGGGCCTAGTCTAACAGAAAATGAACAATCCTCTCTCAATTTGAAAGATGGCGCAGATCTGTCCATACCTGCTTGAAAACCTAATTTCATTTTTTTGAAGCTGTTTAGTTATTCACAAGAACTGGGTAAAAGCTGCAAAAATATCTTTTTGTGAATATTTATTCAAATGTTGGAACAAATCCGAGGCACTTGGTTTACACCCCTTTCTCTATTCCCTTTCCACAAACACTTATGTAATCAAGTTTTATTACTGCACCTGCTTATGGAAAGTGAGTTTTAAAGGCTTTTCACCTGGAGTATTCATCCCAGAAATCTAATTGACACACTCATCCCAACAGACCCTAGAACATGACTTCTAACCCATGGCAACAAAGCAAAAAGCTCAAATGTTGAACACAAGCCCATGGAGTCAAGGAAATGCCCCCAGATACACTGAGTAATCTGGAATGATAAAGAATGAAAGGAAAATCATACCTGCTTTGTGATTGTGAACACAAGGGACAAACCCAGGAGAGTAAGTTACAAGTGATTAACCTGGTTCTAATAACCTCTCCGGTAAAGTTACCCACTTGAAAATTATAATCCTGCAGAAGGCAGTGGGGGTCTGGAAGAAGTAGCTTGGGGGGGTCAGGTGGTACTGAGTTCTAATTCTGCCTCTGTCACTGACTCACTGCAGGGCCTTGGCCAAGTTACTTTGCCTTTGTGGCCATGACTTGTGGGAGGTTTTCTGGCAAGCCTGCTGCTGCTACTTACCCATCTGCCTCCCAGGGGTGCTGGGTGGGTGAACTAGGCAGCGTCCTGCAGAGCCCTCCGCTCTGAATGCATGAGCGGGGCAGGTTATCGGGGCACAGTCGCCGGCATATTGTTAGCATTGCAGCGATTCTGTGGCTACCCTGGGCTCGGCTGTATTTTTAGCCCTGGAGAATAAACTTCCGTGTGAAGCCTATGGGAAGCTGGGGCGGGATAGGAAAGGGGGTTTGGCTGCCACGAAGGGCCGATCACAAACCTGTTGGGGGGGGGAGTTGCTTCCCACACCCTCACCCCGCTCTGAAGGGGACCAAGCCCCTCACCGCTGGCTCTGGGCGGATCAAGAGGCGAGTGCGGGGGGGGGTGCCTGCCCCCCCCTGCAGAGGGTCCCAGCGGACTGAGTCTCCCCATTGTTCGCCGCCGGGGGCCGAAGGGGTTAAGGTTTGCTGGGAAGCCGGCCGGGTGGGAGCTGGCAGCAGACAGCTCTTTGTCCTAGGGCTGGCGCCTGACGCCTGCCTGCCGGGCACACCGCCTCCCCGGGCCGGGGACAAAGGCAGCGCGGGGCGATCCCTCCAGCGGCAGCCCCCAATTAGGAAGCCTCTCTTCCCCCGGGCCCTCCTCACACCGGTCTGCTGGAGTCGCCCGGCCATTGTCCCAGCCCCGGCTCTCTCCCAATTAGCGAGGCGGGCCGCCGGGGCTCGCACGCCGGGAGAGAAGAGCCCTTTGTCTGCCGCGATCAATCGCTGATCAATAGACAACCAGGGCTGGGCCGGGGAGACCGCGGATAAAAGGGCAAGTCAACTGACTTTAACCCTTCAGGGGCGGGTGGGAGCCCGGCCTGCTGGGCCAGGCAAACCCCTGGTTACAGCCCAGTCGGACGGGGTTTCTTTGGGATGAGCTCCCCACTAGATTATAGGGAACCTGGGCCATCAGCCCCCTAAACACAGCCCTATGTGACACACGGGGTGTAGCTGTAGGGCTGATGACACATTTAGATGTTTCCTGTATAACTCCTTGCTTTGCAGAGGGGTAGACACCCACCTCTAGACAGACAGACACCTCCCTGCCTATGCATGAAAATGGGATCCGTGGGATAGGGGCGGTATGGACGTGTAATGCAAATAGGTGTACAGAAAGCTGCGAGGTCAAGTCGGTGCATGTGAGAGGGCCCCCCAGTGTGTGTGTACACCAGGGGATGCAGGGCAAATTATGGCCTGAAAACTTCTGATTCACTCCAGCGCGCGTGTGTGTGTGGATGTGTGTGTGTGTGGATGTACACATTCACTCCAGCACGTGTGTGCGTGAATCAGAAGTTTTCTGCATCTAGGTGCAATATCTAGTGCTCACGCAGTATGTATTGCACACGCGTGCCTCGCCAAGGTCAGGCTGCAGATGGACACACACAAAAAGGGGTTTGGATCCACTTCCTCCTGTCTGTGAAAATTTGCACTTCACACAGCATAGTGGCGTGCACATGCATTTGCTCACACGAGTCCCCATGACCCGGCCTATAAACATCACAGCTCGTGGGGGATGGGAGGGGAGTCAAGTGAAGATCACCAATAACACACGCACTAAACAGTGCCCTGGCTTAGAGACCGCTCCGTTTTCTTTCCCTTCGCTCCGGCACCGCTTCAAGAGAGCGGCATGAACAGTAACTCATGTGCGATCCGGAGTAACTCATGTGCGATCCGGAGTAAAGGGAAACAGAGAGAGATTGGGATTCTTGTTTTTGTAAAGGCTGCTAGAATAAAAGGGAGGCCGGTGTTTCGGTGGCTATTTCCGGTGCCACAAGTACGCCTGTTCTTTCCTCGTGGAGCGAAACTGATCAATAATCACCTCTGCAGGCCAGCTAGTTCATAAACTGCCTTAACTCCAATTCATGACAGGCACTCGAGGTACCCACCGGTCATAATTCTCCTTCCTCCTGCTGGCAAGTTCATGGCCTGCTGGTGTATTAGGGATCTCCCCTTTATTTTTATTTCCCTGGGGGGGGGTTCTGCGGGGACGGCAATCCTTTCAAACCCCTACAATAATAAACTGGATTGAAGGAGAGAATTCACTTGAAAGCTATTTACACCAGTGGGCACATTAGCCGGATTGAGACGCTTTGCCGGGCTGTTTCTTTTTTACTCATAAACCCGCTGTTCCAGGGATCCAGAGCGCCCCCAACCCCAGCACTTGTTTTCACCGTGGCCTCCCCTGGCTAAAGCAGAGTCTCCCTCCCCTTTTGTTCCCCAATTACTAATCCAGGGACAAGGTCAGTAGGTCGAGACGCTTTAAGGTTCCTTTGGTCTCCTTTTAAAAAACCATGGTCGTTAGCAGGACAACAATGGCCATTTTAATTGACTAGAGATGAATCTGCCGCGGAGCTGCTACCTCAGACGCCAGCCGAGAAAGCGGATTGCCAAAAGGTTACGCAAATTTAGGGCAGTTAGAGAGCTGGCCGGGCCCAAGTCAGTAAAAGGGGCAGATATTGCTCCCCAGTGGCAGAGCAGAGCAAAAGGGGACAGGAGTTTTTTGCAAGACAGATTAAAACTGACGGGGGGGGGGATGGGGGGCAGGGGGGTACATTGAAATGGGATTAGTCAATTGCAATGAGCACAGATTCCCTCAGTTGCCTGTTGGTAAATGCCACAGTGATTCCCCCTGTCCTGCCCCTGTCGCCCACCTTTGCCACTGTGTGCCCACAGGAATAGCTATGCCCCCCGACCGGGTTTGTACTGGTGGTGGCTGAAAACCCAGGTTAAATGGCTTTTGCCATGTTCAGAAACTGACTGGCCCAGGAGGTTGCTGTTGGGCCAGGGAGATTTTGTGCGGCCTGGTCCCTTTATTTCGATTTCTCTGTGGAAGGGGCTTGGGGAAACCTGCATAGGCTTGGAAGGTGTTTGGCTTTTTTTTTTTTTTTTTTTTTTTTGCTGCCCGATTCGGTTTATTCCCTGCCCCTAGGGAAACTTTGTTGACTTCAGACCCCAATCGCCTTCAGAACCCTGCTGGTAATCCCTACCTTGGCCGATTGTTGTGGGAGGTTTTAGGCCTCAACGGGCCAACCCATAACAAAGGTGATCCAGAGCACTGAAGTCTTGCACTGGCCAATATCGAGCCCTTTTATAAGGAAAACCTAAGGACACTGTCCAGCTTTGGCTGGCGAGCAGCAGTGAACTGAAATCTGCCTGAAGCACCGCGGAGACCATGCTTCGAACCGGACCTGTTCTTGCCTCCCTGGGCTCCAGGCGGGTGGGACGCTCACAGCCCCTAACCCCCGTTTGCTTTTCGCTAGCAAGAGCCCCTGTTTGGGGTCTCGAAGCACCTGGCTTTCCAACCAGCTCAGCACCCAAAGCTCCCGCTGTAGTCGATGGGAGCTTAATCCTCTGGACATAGGCTTTTAGCATGTAAACCACGGGGCACGAAAACAACGGTAATCCTATGCAGGCTGGTAGCCCATTACCCGGTGTCCGGGTCTTTGAATAACACAGCGACGTCTGTTTGCAGATCGAAGAGGACTCGAGACCCCAGTGTAAGTGGCTGAATCTACTGTGTGACAAAACCTAAGTTTCAAGTCCCAGTTTGTAAGTAGGGTCTGGGCTACAGTAGAGGTAGCATGAATCTAAGCTTTGATCTTGTGCTAATGACTTGGGTTGGGGGGAGAGGGGGAACACTGTTTACTTAAACGTAAAGCTTATTCTTAGCAAAAAGCAACATTTGCTCTAAGAACAGGATGTTTGAGGGGAAAGGGGAGTCTCTCAGTTTATTTAAATGATTTATAAATGCTGGTGGCAGTGAATGAGATCTGTATCTTTTTAGGTCTCAACTTATATATACTGTATATCTCCAAATTAAACAGGAATTCCTATGAACTTTCCCAGGGAGAGACGCTGCTGGGACATGTTATTTAGAAAACTAAGACTTCATGTTCCAACATGATGAGCGAATATGCCCCAAGAGGGTTTTTTTCACACACACACACACACACACACACCCCGACTGACGTCTGTCGGGATGAACCCTAAGCTTCTAACCTGGAACTGCAAAGGTCTTTAGTGCATCCCCCCCCACCCCCCCCAGACGTGAAACAAGAATCAGGGAACAGACCTTTTCAGCTCCAGACGGGACAGGCTGATTCTGATTCAGAAAAGGGGGCGATAATTTAGTCTTGACATTAAGATCTAGCCTTTAGATCCTAAAACCCGGGATCTACCCTTCTTTCACAAGAAAGACACTTGCAGAAACTAGATCCCTCTCTCCATTCTGCCTTGAACCATCTGCTTTTAAACCGGTACTGTTTAGACCCCACACCTAATCCACAACGAGTCGCTTTCTTCCTAGCAGTCCTCCCTGTGGAAACTGAACCCGCTCTGGGTTGACGGGGAAGAAACCGGTTTTGCAGCCCTCCCTGGTTTACGAAGCAGAATTTTACACATCCAATCTCGGTTTTGAGTATTTAGCCCCTTTACCCATATGGTCTTAACCACTGATAGTAACAACAGACATCATCCTGGCTTGACAGCTACAGGTACCATTGGAAGTCAAATCTGCGCAGGGAACCTCGTTGTCTCTAAGCATTTTTAGCTCGGTGGGGGGGGGGGGGGGGGGTTCGGCCCCTTGTACCGCTGCAGATGATATATAGATAGCCCAAGAAGGAAATTTTCTGCAGAAAACAATTCCACATTTCCCCACCAGATGTCACCCGACGTCAAAGTCCGAAATGGCAGGACTGTCTTCTGGAACACCTGCAATTTATTGTTCACTGTCTGCACAGAAACATGTTTAGTTCACTGAACGTACAACAGGATACTCTGTGTGTGTGTGTGTGTGTGTGTGTGTGCCCGCCTTTTTACAGCTGTTATCAATCAATAGTTTTAACACTTGACTGCCTTAGACTTGTTTAATTACATTTAAAGAGCCCTCGCCCTGAAATCCTAAGCCAGATTCTTCAGCATCTTGATACCAAACCAGTGAAGCCAGAGGGATTCTTGAGAACTGGTCTATTCTGTATCCCAATGAAGAGCTGGGTTATGTGAACACTTCCTAAAAAGAGACCTCATCAGGTAGGGAAGAGAGAAATGCAGCAAACACACTGGACTTCCTTCAAACAATAGTCACCCCCCTGTCTGTACACATACACCATCGCCCTCCAACACCAACACACACAATGAGATTAAAACAATAATCTGCAACTCCATTCCTAAATCCTGATTTAGGCTCCTAAATCAGCAGGCAAATTTTCCAAAGGTCTGTGCACTCTGCTGATGTAAGGGGAGCTGTTGGGAGAAAGGCATTTTTAAAAATCAGCCCACTTTTATTTAGGAGCTGATCTGAGGCTCTGTCTTTCAGAATCTTGGCCTAACCCCCATCCTGTCTATACACCCTTATTTTCTCCATAGGCGTGCTCTCAAGGCCACACATGCTGGCTGACACGCAATCTGCTCGCTACACTCAGGAGCCAGACCTCTCCTACTTCTATTGTAATAATCTAATTACATGATTTAATCTCCGCTTTACTCCACCCTGGACAAGTTAGCAGCGGAATCAAGTGCCTGCTATGCGGCATTATCCCGGTCTCTGACTCAGCCCAATGCTAATGGGTTTGGTTGTAGAATTTCACTATGATTAATGCACAGCTCACTCTGTCGTCGTGTTTTCTCCTGCTATAGCCAAGAACTGCACCTTCTAACAATGATCACATCAACCCAAAACTGAAATATTGTCTCAAGACCAAATATTTGCTAAGGATGCGTGAAGAAACAGAGCGATAACTAAATAGGCTTGCTACATGTTGGATTGTAGATAATTTTAGAACACGATTACTTTATTAAATGATCAAGACCTTGAGTTAAAAACATTAGCTTTCATTCCTGGTCTGACTGGCATGTTATATAATGTTTATTTTGTTTGAGAGTTACTCTAAGAGCTTTTTTTTTATAAAAGCAAAAGGTATTCCTGTCATCCGAGTACTCGGCCTTTGTGAACTGAGTTTGTTGGGTCTCAGCCCAGTTCCACATATCAAAAGCCCACCTTCACAACTCGGCCCTCTGGTTGGCAGGCTCAGCAGAGAGTTCAACTGCATGTCTCAGGAAAACAGACCTTGGATATTGTCCCTTCAGTTCAGGGAGGGACATGGTGGCTAGGGGACAGCATTTGAGGATTTTGAAATGCTGTTGTCCTTGCTGTATCTCTTCTATGGAAGAATAGGGAGCTTTAGTTTCCATCGCTATCAATCCAGCACCGTTCAGGAACAGGAGAGTCACTATGAAATGACTTCAGGAATAATGAGAGACAAATCGTGTCTGTAATGCAGTTCAGCCAAGGTAATAACCCTATGTATCCAAACCCAAGTGGTTTTATTCAGTGAATAAGATTAAAGTGAATAAATTGGTGGTGTAGGCATTTAATTATGATGCCGTGATGGGTTGGAATATCACACTTGCGACCCACTCTGTATAACCCTGAAAGCGCTATTGAGGTGCATGTGGAATTGGGTGGACCATTGAAAAGCTCCCACCTTTCGGGTGGAATGTGATGAGCTGCTTGATTATTATCAGTGCATGACGATAAAACTATGCAATGGCTTAAGATGGGAAATAAATAATTGTTTCATAAATCAAAAGTACGAGCAGAGTTTAAAGCTAAGGCTGGAATCCCATTCTGAAAGACCCCCGCATTGTCCCTACTGTTTCTGCCCAGGATGCAGAGATAGGGTCTGTGGCTTTTTGACCATGGGTTTTTAACTATTCTAAACTCTGTTTAACTACATTTGTAACAGAACTTTCTGGAGATGTTTTCTCCGTCCTCCAGTTCCTCATCTGTCTCACGTCTTCCCAGGTGTGGGCTCCTCGACTCATTTACTTGCAAACAAAGAATGAGATCCATCAGGATCCATCCACCAGAGCAAAACCGATCATCCTTGTTTCGTGCTTACACTCCACACTCAGGAATGTTCACGATTCTAGAATTCACCCACCACAATGGTGCCAAAGTAGCTCGGTAGTACGGGCTAACTGAGGGCCACGCTGTATGCCATTGTAAAACTTTCAGAGATTGGGAACTAACTCTAGGATCCCCTTGCTTTCCAAAACTCTGTGACCATGTGACTGTCTAGTGCCCATCTAATTTCCGTAAGTCTTCCTATATACCGGGTAGCGAAACCTAGCATTGCCACTGTTTTTCTATTTTTGCCTGTCTGGAGGGGCAATCAGGCCAAACCTGAGCAGTGCTCTGCACTGGGCTGTAATGGCCACAGTGAGGAGCTGGGCCCAGCCCAGTGATACAGAGAATTGCCACTGCATGATGAATGCAGGGGTGGGCTCACTCTCTACCCCTGCGGCTCGGACTTCCCCTGTGCACCAGGTCTATGACCCGTCTACAACCTTCTGGCAACCCAGCATTTGGAAAACAATATTTTAAGCAAGGGTCCTCTACCCTATTGCAGTGTCCTGGCTGGGTTATCTGGTATTGACGCTTCTGAATTACCTGGCAGTCCATTTCTTTCTCTCTCTCTCTAGCTTGTCATACTTTAAACTAAAAATAAAGGGCAAAGAGAAAGATCCACTAGATTTTTTTTTTAAAAGTACTGTTTAGTGAAATATGGATTCCCTCCGCTCAACCTTCCAGATTGCCCCCCCCCTCTTTTTTATATATATTTAACTTCTACAGACAGGAAGTGTTTCAGAGTCGCGTTCTGCCTTGAATTACAGCTGAGGAATTCCGTTGATTTCAACGAGGTTTCTCGGATGAGGCTTACGGCAGGATTTGATCCCATGGAATAGAAGTACAATAAGCCGTCAAAAGCCTCTGTTAGATTGAGCAAATGCGACCACTAGATGGAGCATGTGTAGGCACATTTCTTGCAAATTTGTGTTTTTCTCCATTATTTTCTGGTAGAGAAATATACCTCCCAGTTGGTAGCCAAATGTGCATGCACACGGTGGCCTAAATATATCTGAAAAGAGAACCTTTCTGTTTGCACAGGATCCCAATGCAATGAAGCAGATAGTTAGTAACAGACCCACCTGAGTTTAGAAGGTGTGTTTGTATGAAAATAAGTTACTCTTTCCATTTGCCTGGGAAGGAGGATGAATTGTACAGAAATCCAACATGCATGAAAGATCACTGGAATAACCTCTTATTTTTTCCATGATTTACCACTTGAAAATAGTACCAGATCGCCTGACCTGCCCCTGGCCCTTTCTACAGGTCAGGTACCGTACAGGGACACTTGCTGCGTGCCTGTCATGACCTGAACAGCCCATCTCTAAGCAGCAGAAGGTAGTTTAGTCTTTCTGGCCTACTCACCCCTCTTATTCCTTCTGAGCTACAGCAAGGGGATGACGATTGTCATGGTACTTTTGTATTATGGATGCATTTCTACGAGAAAAACAAGGAGTTGTCCTTGCGGCACCTTCGAGACTAACACATTTATTTGGGCATCAGCTTTTGTGGGCTAGAATCCACTTCATCAGATGCGTGCAGTGGAAAATACAGTAGGCAGGTATAAATATACAGCCCATGAAAAGATGGGAGCTGCCTTGCCAAGTGGGGGGGTCAGTGCCAATGAGGCCAATTCAATCAGGGTGGATGTCAACAGTTGACAGGAGGGTGTGAGTTTCAACAGAGGGGAAATTGTTGAATGTTTGGGACTGGCAATACTGCAAACTGCAGAGCTACCCGTCCCCTCCTGAGGATGTATTCACATAATAACTAAAGCGGAGCGTGAATTTGGGATGGCGGAGGAAATAGTGGTACCCTCCTGAGCTCCGCTTGCAAACGGCTGTCTGCCCATAGGAGAGAGATGCCAGCTGGGCCTGGCTCTTTCTCGGTGGGCCTCTGGCTGGCTGCCTGTGCGTTCGCTTCTCTCGTGCCGGTGGGGGAATTAGCACTGTTGGGGCTCCCCTCAGAGACAGAAGAAAATGGTTAGTGCTGTGTTGCTAAGCAACCAGCAATGACTGGCAGCAGCAAATGGACCCCCCTCCCCCCCGAAGGGGCTGCAAGCTGTGGCTGGTGGTGGGTCCTGTCAAAGGGAGGCAGTGCCCCCTGCCTTCTCCTCAGACACTCTTTTTGGGGTGACCTCAGCTGACAACATCAAATGGCCTGCCATGTGGCTCAAGAGCAAAATCAAAATGCCTGTAGCCTCCCCCCCACCCCCCCAAAAAAAAAAAAAAGTCCAGTTCAGCAAGACATTGAGAGTGGCCCAGTTCAAGCCCTGGTGTGAAACTGCAGAGATGTCTCGAAGGTGACAGGCCAGACCCCAGCTCTGCTGCTTTGCAAGGGTTGGCTGGAATAAACTGAAGGTTACAGGTGCTGTTGCAGGGGGAATATAGCAAACTGCAGCTGGTATCATGTGCATTTTGGGGACCTTTCTATGTGGAAGGGGAGAGAATGGGAAGGAAATGGAGGGACTGCTCTCAGCGTGACTGAGAAATAGCCTAGAAGGCCCTGAGTGAGGCTATTAACTGCCTTCCATTTTCAGAGACATTGCTCTTCTCGATCAGGACGAAGGGAATGGGCGTTCCTTGTTCTGGCACATGGGAATCCTTTTGATAATCCTAGCAAAGTAGATCTCCTATGCTTGTATTTTTAAATGACCCTCAGGAGGGACACGTCTGAAATCATCAATTTATTTGCACTTCTGCCTAAATACCAGTTTGCAGACCCCGTATCTCCAGTGCTCGCTGTCATTTTGTCTGATGGCCTGGGGGGAAACACACTTGCAAATGTTGCATTTAGTTCTGGAATCCATGTCCCCAGAACTATGGGAGAGCTTAGAGATGAGGAGAATGAAGAGTCCGGACTCTCTAGAAGAGAGTGAAAGAATAGAGAAGCTTGTACTTGGAGCTTGGCTAGGAGGTGATTGAGAGGGAAGGGACGTGGAGCATGATAAGCCAATGGGTATCTCCAGGATGCAAACACCAAGGAGGGAGAGGAATTATTTAATCTGGTACAAAAGGCTGTACAACTAGGAGCAATGGAATAAGACTGAGAGGTCAAATACCTGGAAAGCCTTCCTGACCATGAGATGCCTTAGTCTCTGAAATTGTCCCTAAGGGAAGTGGTGGGAGCATCACCACTTGGGATATTTTAAAACTAGACTGGACAAAACCTCCATAAACATGCATTAGGAACAATCTTGCCCTTGCTCCTGGGGGATGGACTCCAGGAACTAATAAAACCCTGGGAGTGAAAGATGGTTTAGAGACAGGTGCGTGTTTTGTAACCTTTAGGAATGCTTGAGCACAGGCTCTTACCTACCCAAATCCTCCTCCATCTGAATTTGGACTGTAGCCGGGAGGTCATGAGAGGCCGGTCTGTAAATAAAGCATGCTCTACGTTCGGTGAAGTATTCTGCAAACCGCTGAAATGGAAACAACCTGCTTTGAATCCTTAAATCAAGGGAAATGTATTGAGAATGGATATCCGTGGTAGCGAATCACCAATAGTTCAACCCCCCAGTCAAAATCCATGTGTTTATGTTGCCCTGCGCCGTGTCAGGTTTGTACTGTCCTTGGAGACACTAGTTCTCAGTGTTGGGTTTTTGACTGTATTGGCATGGGATTCCCACCTTGCTGCCCCCTTGCTCTGAATGGACTGGGGTCAGTAGTGTGCCACTTTCATTCAGGCCCTGGCTCCGTTGCAGAGAATACCGGCAATGGCTCAATGAGGATCCATGGGGATGGTGAACTTTGCGATGCGGATGCTTGTTGTTGCTGATGGCAGATCTGCACGTCCGCTCGTTTCACATGGGTCACGGGATGCCTTCCCATGTAACGTATGCTGAATAGGGCGGATAACAATTGCTGAATAGAAATCAGCTCCTTGTAGTAATCGAAAGCTACTCCGGGTCACAAATAGCTTCACCTTCGCGCTTCGTCATCTGAAGCTTATTACATGAGCGAGGTCAGGGTTATGTCCTGTAGTACCCCCCAAGCTCCATCAACTTCACCAGGGGAGCAGGAGAGAGCAGAATCTGGCCTATTGATTGATAGGTCTGAAACATCTCTTGTGAGGAAGAATGTATCAAATGAAGCAGGGAGGTAGGGGACTCTGCTTGGGTCTCGAAGCAGCTCAGGCATCAGGTTTTCCAGGCATTGATCCTGTGCGCTTGCCACCGCACAAACTTCTTCAGTGGGCTTATCAGTGATCACTCCAAACAATCCAATGACTGTCAAGGAAATATCTAGACTGTGTCTAGAGGTCTGAGAGCAAAGACTGCATGTGGTCTAATCCCAGTTCTGTCACTGATTTGTGATCTAGGGGGAGTCCCATTCCTCCTCTCCCTCAGTTTCCCCATCTGTGAAACGAGGATATTTACTCACATACCTTCCAGGGACGTTATGAGGATTGTAAAGCTCTTTGAAGATGAAAAGGACTGTTTGTAATTGCCAGCTAAGATCCTGATCCTGTCCCGACTGAAGTAGATGGAAAGCTTCCATCAGCTTCTATGGGAGCGAGATTGGGCCCTAAACCATAGTCCTAAAAGGTAGAAGAAATGCCACATTGTAAATTACTTACAGGGTGTGAGTTCTTCAGCGGGGCTGGGAAGGAGCTTTTCTCTTCCCTGCCCTACCGCTGCCCTCCCCACCCCCATCCCTCCAAGGAGCTCCTCTGGAGCCTAGGAGTGCGCTATCTGCAAACTGGTGCAGATTATCAGCAAGCACTTTCAAGATTAGAGACCCATATTTATGTCTGTTTCTCCTGGAAAGAGAGAGAGAGAGAGTTCTGAGTTGAATTTGATGCAGACTCCTTGGCACCAAGTGCTGATTACTTGGGTAACCTTTTCCCTTTCTGGTAGCTGGTTGAGGCGGTTTTGGAAGGCTTTCCGTGTGCTTTTAAAAAATACACACACACGCTTTTCCTCATCAAGGCTGCAGGGGGGAAATTGAGGCACAACTCTGAACTCTAGGCCGACTGCTGCCACAATGAAAGACACACTGGGGGCCGTGCAGTAATAATAGGTCAATGTAGTATTTTGTCAATGTCTCTGTATTTCAGAGTGGAAAAAATGTAAATAGCAACCAATTCCTGAAGAACGTAATCTCCCAGTGTAATGAACTGCATATGTACACACACCACATGTTGTCAGTGGGATTTGGATGTTGGGTCTTCAGCCGCCCTACCCCCTGCTACTTGAACTGTGGAAGTCACTTTTTGGTGCTGTGGATCCTGTGTTCAAATCCCAGTGAGGACGATAGAAGCTGTATGTTTGCAGCTATGGTTCATTACAAAATGCCCCCTCGTCCCCAGATGAGACATTGATCTTAGATTGATCGTGGACTGTAAATATTCAGGATGAGCTTACCTAATAGAGCATATAATTCTTATATATAGTACCTCATGGCCCCAGTTAGTGATCAAGACCCCATTGTGCTAGGGGCTGTAGACACATGTCATGCAAATACACTACCTAGCTTAGTGTGTGGGACTGTCTCCCTCTAATGCTACCCCAGGGGAGAAGAACAAATCACAGGGTTACTGTTTGGCTCACTGTTAGGAACTTGTGATTTGGGGGGAGGGGAGGGCTTGAGGGTCCCTATTTTTATCCTTGCTGTTGGCCGGGGTATCTGTCTGCATGGTTCATGACACTTGTTCATACAGCACATAGAATTAACATGTTCGTGCCATAGACAGCTCTCTTCATCTGTGGACCTCAAAGCACTTGTCGGTGTGGAGCGAAATGACCCCTGTATAAACCTGACAGGGACACAATTGTTAGTCGAGTGCGTTGAGCTCCTGGCATGGAAGATCTATCGAAGGACCATGTATTTTATCACCGTACATGGTTTTCTCCTGGATAAAATATGTGGCAGGCCTCCCCTGAGCATCTTTCAGAGCATCTCAGCTGGTCTGTACTTCTGCAGCTTCACCCTGCTCAGAGGCAGCAGATCGCACTGACAAGCTTTAGGGGCTTTACCAGGCTTAGTGCAGAGTGGTTCTTATAAGTGATAATGTGAATTAGTACAAATCTCATTAGGTGAGGGTTTCTTCTGGACTCTGCTTCTGATAAAGTAAGCACCTCCAAATAGGAGGTGGAGACATGATGAGGGGGACCCATACATTCTTCATCTTTGGTAAAGAAGTCTCTCCAAACATAATTTGTATTATTGGAGAACAAATATTGAACCTTTATCACCCGAGCCTTCTCCGCAAACCCACTAATTCTGTCTGAGTTGCTCCTTTATGCTTACAGGAGGAAGGACAGAAATCCACTATAATTAAAAAATAGATCCACAGCAAGAGGTTCAACTCTCACACTGTGGAGGCCAGGTCCTGAGCTGGTATAAATGATCCTTGCTCTGTTGAAGTCAGTTGGGCTACACCCATTTACAGCAGCGAAGGAGTTGTCCCTTCACCGACATTCTGTATAGGTTCTTATACTGCCCTCCTCACAATAGTATCTGAGGGTTTTCAAGGGTGTGTTAAGTGACCTGACTGATGTCTGCCACAGGCGGTTCATTCTTTCTCTTGTTGTTTTCCTGGGGAGGAAATTGGTTTGGGAAGATCAACGCACAAGGCTGAGTTGCGGGAAGGAAAGAAAGAAATGACGTTTGCCATCCTTGCTGAAGGTGATACTTCTCCTGTTTGAAAAAAGGCAGGATAGACCAGGCAATTTGTTTGCGGGCAGCAGTCAGGCCACTTAACCTGGTTCTGAGATTCTCATGTTGTGCAAACTGTACGCTGATTTAGGATGAACTGGGGAACATCAGCTGTAAACCTTGCAAGGTTGCTGAGATTAAGACCACAAGATGCTGCTGAGTCTAATCCTTGGCCCTGGATCTCAGCTTCTTCTATGTGAAGTTCCTATACTTCAGTTCTTTCCTCTTCTGTACCGTGCCGTGCATAGTGACAGCTGCCAGATAGTGTTGTTGTCCAGATGGACATTAATCTTTTACATTCAGAGCACTTCTCAATCCATAGCCTTTATAGGAATGGCTTCCCCCATCACTGAAATGCAGCCACTTCTGTGGTGGAACACTGCCCATGACTGTTTAGGAATATCCTGGAGAAGAACAGCCTATCCATTTCCAATGACAATGAGGATTTTAGGTAGGCAGACTGTAATTACTCAAGGTGGAATTTTGCCAGGCCACTTGGGTTATCATCCTCACATTTTGGGCATGGGAGGGAAACATCCTGGATCGTTAATGACAAAAAGTGCTCAGGTCCTTGGTTATACATCTACACTGAAAGCTTGTCACAGCTTTTATCAAGAGCAGCAGAGGAATAGTGTATGAAGAAGAGATTGAGAAAGCTGGTCTCCTGGGAATCTGGCTCTGGTGAAGAAGCCCAGCATGAACACACATGAGACAAGCAGGCTTCGCCCTCAGTCACCCGTTCAATGTGTTTCCAGCTTCTTTTCATCCTGCTTGGGCTACAAAAGCCATTCCAGCTTCAAAGCAGAAACTTCCCCAAGCAGTTACCGAAGGGAGAGTCAGCAGGCAGGAGGAGTCATCTTGTGTCTAAGCAGAACCAGGAAGTTCCCAGTGAAACTGAATCCGGTCCTAGACGCTCACCTCCCTGGCCAGTCTTTTTCCTCCAGAAATTATCCCAGGGTCCCAAACATGCTCTCGGGAATAGCAAAGCTGATGGAGCGTTGGAGTGGAAGCCTCACTGGGGACAAAGTGTCGGAACGGGAGGTGGCATAGCTTAAAGGAGCTCTGAATAACCCAGCTCTCCTCTCGTGGAAGCAGCCTGTAGGGCGTGTGTGACTCTCATGGTATGTTGGGTGTTGTCTTTACAAGATGGGTATTTTTTTCCTAACTCTTTCTGTGGCTCTGGCGCCGATCTAACCTCTGACATTGACGGGAGTAGTCGTGAAATCCACCTTTTTTGCCCCCACCAGCCAGTGGATTTTAAGTATACAGTTATTTGGGTTTTGTCAGCTCCGTGGTAGAACTTCAGAACATTGCCAGGAGCAAATGTCTGTGGGCTGTCCAGGCTAGCACGTCTGAAGATGACAGTTAACTCCTGTTAGCTACCAATTGATTCAACCTAGATTAAAAACTCTAGACAGGTTCCAGAAGTATTAGGCAGGACCAGGCAGCAATGCCTGTGCATGATGGAAGTACAGATCACCAGGACCCATCATGCAAGGCTACTAATAATGAAAAATACCAGTAGTGCAATGACTTTGCAGCCACACAGAACAGCTGTTACATACCCAATAGCTCCTACTTCAGCAGTGGAGTCTAGAACCATTTCTATTGAGAAGGGGAATATTGTCCAGGATACTAGGGTTGTCCCGTAGTCTTTATGTAAAATGCCATGGGATCTTTTTCTTATAATGGGATATCCATGAGTGACTTCAGTCTAACATGCCTTCCAGAGGATAGCCCTTCTCCACGCATTGCTTTTGTAGTGTGAGCCCAAAGATTTGAGTCTTCTAGCCTGGAGGCAAGAGTGAGTTACATTGACAGTGGGTTTTGGATCAGGATGTTAACGATCTGGTCCAAGTGAGGAGTACCAGATGCCTAGGCCCACTTATGACCAAAGTGCCATCGTCTTCCTGCTGGGAAGAACTTCCCACTCCACAAGCCTGATCATAGTAGACAAATACCCTCCAAATCTTCAAATGCCCTTGAAATCTATGGGACCAAACCTGTTGGGATTTAAGCCCCAGAAGTCAATGGGGGTTGAGAGTCCTGGTCACCTCGTTGGATTGGTCCCCAGGTGAAGCATACAAAGCATTAGTATTGAAGATCAAAGACTTAGAAATTGGACATATATTTGTCCAGAGCCTGGAGTTTGGCACCTAGACTCTCTTCATGATTTGGTTTTGTTTAATGCACAAATGTGACTGCTATTATTTCAAGAGCTATTGCTTCAGAAATTAATGGTAAGCGTGCTTATTAGTCAATGATAGAAAGCACCTGGAGATGGAAAAAGCTCTCTTCACGGAAAACATGATACTTCACTGGAAAAGGAACTTTGCGTAACATTTCTAATTTTAATGGTATGACTTGGAATGTTTCCATAGATGTGGAAATCCGAGCTGAATCTTCTGCCCTGCAGGTTTAACTACCTTCTTGCAATTTCAAATTAACTAGACAATATTATTCTGCCTTGGTGGATTTTGCCTAGATCGGGTACGGGGCATGCACCTCTTCCCTTCTTTTCCCCCCCTTCAGTGGGCCATAAACATCTTGATCACAGGAATTTTACAAACCCCAGCACGTAATACATGGGTTCTGAATTAATTAATGTACATATCGTTTTTTGCATCTGTTAGTTCTCTTCGTACACACGCTTCCAATTGATGCGGTATCTATCTTTGCTCCCAAAGTAGGTCCATGCATCATTTGTAGAATCATTTCCTACTGTTAATTTAATCTGTTTTTACATTTGTCAGGTACGGGTGTGTTTTCTTCCCACTTCCTCCTGCATTTTCAGTATTTCCATCCAGGGCACTCTGATGTCAATCACATTAAAGCATCCCCAGCTGGAGACAAGTCTGCTGCTCAGCCTGTAGGGGGAGCACAAGGTGGTGGTGTGTTTTTGTTTTTGGTTTTCTTTTTGTTTTAAACAATACCTTTCCTTTGGGAACAGGGGGTGGGTAATGTGGCTACTGGACTTTATTATTTCCTCAGCAGCAGGGTGATGGATTACGCACATGAGACCGAGAAAGAGACGCTGGAGAGCATTCCCCATCCATGTTCTAACCCTCTTAAAGATTAACTGTAAAGCTTTTACCTGCCAAGACCTGGGTTTGGGGTTCTGTTTCTCTCCTGCGGGAGTCGATGCTGTCACTAACGCCCGCAGCAGAGTGGAGAGCTGCAGTCCTTAAACTGCTTGAGGTGTTGGTGGTGACATCCACTGCAGCAGGGGAAACAGAGCCCCCATTTCTCTCCTGTCAGGTAAGGGAAGGAGGAAATGACTTTAAAATACTGTGCTTTCGAACGAAGTGGGGCCAACTCTTTGTGGTGTGGCTCATTTATATACATAGAATCTCCCCACTATATTTTCCACTGCATGCATCCAATGAAGTGATCTGTAGCTCACAAAAGCTTATGCTCAAATAAATTGGTTAGTCTCTAAGGTGCCACAAGTCCTCCTTTTCTTTTTGTGGATACAGACTAACACGGCTGCTACTCTGTTACCTAGGTAAAACTTTGTCCCTTAAAGATTTGAGATCTTGGGCTTGATTCTCTTTCCGCTTACACCAGTAGGAATTGGGAGGAAATCCATGGATTTCAGGTGTTACACCAATCAGTGTAAAGGTGAGGAAAGTCACACCCCTGATTGGTTAAGCTCACTTCTCTCAGGTCAAACTTGGGGCATGTTAATGGGCAGAGCTCTTTTAACCTCTTTAAGGTGAGTGTGCAATGGGCCAGATCCTGCTGGAGTAACTCCCATTCCAGCCAGCGGTGAACTTGTGTTGGGAGTAGCTTGAACAGTGGTAGAACGTGGCCCTGTGTGCCTGTGGCTTGATATCTATTTCCAGCATTTTATATCCAATGTCCCTTAAACATCTCTTGGTCCAGAACAATGGGATCCCATTATTATTTGTATTACAGTAGCACCCAGAGGCCCCACCAGAGATCAGAACCCCATTGTGCAAGGTGCTGGATGGACATATGTAAAAGAGTTTTTGCATCTAAATAGAAAAAATGGCGTGTGAGAAAGAAAGCATTATTACCCCAGCTGCAGATGAAGAACTGGGGCACAGAGAGATTAACTGACTTGCCCACGGTCACACAGGATGGCTGTGGCAAAGATGGAAACTGAATCTAGTCCCAGTCCAGAACCTTGATCATAAAAACCAACCTTCCCGTCTAATCCAGCAAAGCATCTAACAGAAAATGGTGTTTACTTTTTTTTTTTAAAGGGGTGGGTAGAGGAATATATATATATATATATATATAAGTAGGCTGGCAGTATGATTTTGGTGTGCGTGGTCCATTGAGGTGCAAAGAAACCATGTGTGTGGAACAAGGCTCTCCCCTTAACAGATGTAACTGGGCTCCACTGTCAAATAATGTATTTTAACAAACCTTTTTCTGGCAAATTAAACCAGTGCCACCATGTGTATAATTCCTATAAACAATTTTCTCTCATATGAATGTGGCCAGCTTAGTCAGAAAGAAACTAAATATGTAAATGTCGTGCAAATTAAATGTTTAGCTGAGGAAGGACTCTGTTACATTGTTAAAGAAGAGCGTTTGTGTGGCCGGGGAAAATACTCTGCCTTTGTAATGTGCCTTCCAGCCGAGGATCGAAAAGCTCAGGACAAACATTCGTGAGTGTACCGTGGAAGGATTATCCCTGTTTCACAGGTGGGGCCTGCAGTGAGTAGAGTCACACAGGGAATTGTGGCAGAATTGGAAATTGAACTTAGATCCTTGGGCTCCGAGTCCTGTGCTTTAACCTGCAAACTATTTTTCCTTCCCCCTTTGTATCGTTTCTATGAGTGAAGTGAAACCTGTATTGGAGGCATGCTGGGGACCCCTCTCTGCGGATGGACCAGAGCAGAACTGGTGCAATCCCCATGTGGATGGGGAGGAGAGGACTGGATTTCAGGAGCCTGTGCACAGGGGACTGTGTGTGTTCTGTGTTCCTCTCCTCTGGGGGCAGGGGGTGGCTTCCTGCATGTGCTGAAGCAGAGATTGGCAGGGGCAGGCTAGGTGGTTCCAGTACCTACATCCAGTGTATCCACAGCCCATCCCTGGATTCACTCGCAATTCCTCTTTCCCCTCCTTACCACAGCCACCCTCGGGTGGAGGGGGCCTATATCAGCCGTGCAGCCTGGAATGGGAGGTTTCTCTCCCCTCGCTCCATTCTCAGCGGTGTTCCCCAGCACCCAGCCCAATTGCCTGGCCTGGGGGAAGGCTTCTGAGTCCAACAGTGTATTTTATACCTGCCTCCCCAAGAAACTCCCTGGCTGCAGTTCGCCTCTTCTCTTCATCATCATTCCCAGGTGACCATGGCTTTGATGGGGTGTACCCCACCGCAATATGTGGTATGGGCTGGATCCTCCCAATCACAACCATGGAAAGCCTCCCCAGGGCCCAACGTAGATGCTCTTTCTGTTCCAGTCAGGAAGGATAATCCAGGAGAGCCCTTTTACATGAGTCACTTTCTCTTATGCCCTAGACGATTTCTCTCTCCCACCCGACTAACCAAGCCTGGGCCAGGACTGACCAAACCCCCTTCTGCGTATTCAATTTTCCAGCCTTCTTCCAACGTTGACCATCGTTGCTGGCTAGAGCAGCAGCAGTAGAAGCACTGTGCTGGGAAGGGAGCTGTCGGCATAACTCTTGCTGCTTTTGTTACCCTCCTTGCTGAGCAGGTTTAGGTTGTCCACTCGTCCGGGCAGGGACCGTCTCTTCCTTTCTTAGAGCACCCAGATGCTGCTTCATCCAAGGGGCCTGATTTAACCACTAGCACTCGAGGATTGGAGGACATTTTTCCGTGCTGCATGGTGTCGCATCATTGAATTAAGCAGGGGGATGACAACTCTGTGCTCCAGACACTAGATTATGCAAAGGGGGTGATTTCCTGACTCCGGGGAGGGCCGGGAGCTCTTTTTTCTTCCTGGAGGAGAGGGTAAGCCGCAGGTCAGTCCCATGCTGGTGTTGCTTTGTGGATCAGCCAGCAGGGGGAGAGCTCAGAGCAGTGTCAACCCATCTCCAGTGACTCTGGCTTGGCTAGGAGAGAAGAGTTTTAAAAACCTACACAAGCTTTTTCTAAAGAACGTAAAAAAAAAAGAAAAAAGTGATTGTTTTTGTAGCTCCCAAATGCTATCAGTACCCCAAACACCCTGAAATCTGGGCTGCTGCTTGCGTGAGTGATGTAATGCGTTCACTCTACACTTTCTTTGTTTGTAGAAGTAACTGCTTGGAGGACTTTTTGCAAGAGGTTTTGAAAGGTTTGCTAGGTACAGCTCCCCAGTCTCAGTGAATAAACACACATGCGATTTTTCCGCCCCCCTTCTCTTTTCCCCCCACCCCCAGATAGGAGGTTAGCATCTCAATGTCTTATATTCTTCTGTATCAAGTTTGCATGTTACTTTGAAGTTTGAGATTCTATTAGCTTTCAATGTCCTCTTTTTGGAATTAATAGTAATAGGCATTTCCCTCTGGGGATCGCTTCCTGGCCAGGAAGCAGAGGACTCTTTGCCAAATTCTGCTCTTAACTCTGGTTTCCAGAGAGTTGAGAACTGTTTGTGATTTAAAACTATATGGTATTTCAGGCTGCGCCGGCTTCTTTGCCAAGTAATTTGGATGCCTTCCTTTGATCACCCAGATTATTGAGTCCCACTGTAAAAGATGTACATGATTTTAATGAGGACAAACTGTCCAGCTCATAAAAGATAGCCATGGTGAGTGAAATATCTTCTGCCTGTGACAACTCTAAAGTCTGCACAAGAGGGAACATTAAGCCTGTGCCATTTGGATGCGGTGATGAAATTGTACCATTTGCCTCTTGAAGCCAGTAAGGTATGGACTCTTGGATAGAGAAACAAATCATGTTTCTCTTATGCAAAGCCCCCAGTCTAAACAATGCAGCCTTGTTCTAGCTCAGTGTATTAGTGAATTAATGCAATTATCCTGGCTCAAGTTTTTGTTGAGGACTGTTGAACCATAGACTTTTATGCAAACGAATAATCTTGAGTTGGGCCCTCTTTATACTGTGGGGCTCAAAAAGAATGTCATCTTTCTTCTTTGAAAGGAATGAATATTTTCTTTATATAGCACCTAAATGTGTGCTAGGTGCCTTAGAGAACAAGGACCAAGACACAGTCCCTGCCTTGAAGAATTTACTATCTAAGGCCCCAATCTTGCAGTTTTATCCAAGTAGACACGTTCCAGCACCTGTTGGGAGCCCCCCTGACTTCAGTAGGCGTGTGTGTGTGCAGACCCTTATGTCTCACTGATGTCATGGCTGCATGATCAGGGCTTAAGTTTAGAGATGAGACAATGAGCAATTGAAGCAAACAATGGGAAGAGTGGGGACTGGGCTGGGGAAGGATAATGGCTACAGCACTGGGTCCTTGGTTGGTTACGGTAAACGCACATTTTGATGATGAATCCCTACATATACTGTTGCATGAAATAGGCGACATGGAAGAAGTGTTTTTGTAAGCGGGATGACCAGCTCTTGCTTTCAACAGATGTTCAAGCAGGGAATGTGAACGTCATCTTCTGTCTCATTCTTGGGCTGCGTAAGGTAGGAAACACCTTGAAAACCAAAGGATCAGAGAAAATGTACTGCTATCTGGTAATAAGAGAGCTGCAGTTGAACACATGTATTACCAGAAATGCTGAATTGAATGGTGGTTCACAACCAAATGTACTCTTCTATGATCTTGTACTTTATAAGGCCCCATGAATGACATAATTAATTACCTCCGGCAAAACTCCCATTGAATCTGACAAGAGTTTTATCACAGTGAGTACTGCAGAATCAAGGCCTGAGTCTTACAATGGAATAAAATAATAAAATTTCACTTCACAGTTAAACATGTATATACAATAATATAGTGTGAAGAATTTCTCCACTATGTTGTAACAGTTATGTGCTGAGCAAGGCAGACATTAGACAATGGAAGAGATGCAAATGTCTATTCTAAATGTTACCTTGTATATAGAGAAACAACGCACATCGTATTTACGCTTTGGTCCAGATCCAAATTCCATTGAAGTCAATTACTAGGATCTAAACCACTAAATCTGGCCCTTTAACACTGTAATGAACTCCAGATAAGCAGAAACTCTTAAGCTTTTTGACTCTGTTATGGTGCTGCGGAAGATGGGACCCTTGTGTCTAGGTTAGAATTCCAATAGAAAGCAACATAATTGTGGACAAAATGAACTTGTCCTATCCAACAAAGGTTGGGGTAGTTGTGAGTGAATAGGCCACGACACTGGGACTGCCCACAGAGCCTAAGATTTTTGGTCACATATACATAACATTTTACAGAAAACCTTTGAGAGCCATTTTTGTTAAAATCCCAGTCTGGTCTATCTGGGTGACCAATCTGCAAAACTGTGTTTATTCCGAATATTAACAATAGCCGCAAGGAAATGCATCACCGTGCTATGCTCAAAAGAGAAAATCCTATAATTCTGTGGCTAAACAAAACATGAGATATGGAACAGCTCAGAGCTCCGTGGCTTTTTACCAATGATCTGCTAAAGCCAGAGCTGTAATCCCACAACTCTCAATGGACACAATGCTGCATGTAGATTCAATACAATGTCTTTAAAGAACTTGCATTGAGAACTTTAAACAAGCCTTCTTGATAGAAGTGGGGCCATAAAATGACATAATACATTTGTACAGAACTATGTGGATCTCCCATTTACAAAATCTCTCTAAAATGTATATTAAAAAGGAAAATGATTTTATACTCTGCTCCAAAGTAAAAAGCCTGAAATTTCAATGTCTCAAAGGTGTGCATGGAAGCCATATATTCTTTTCACTTAGGAATTTCAGTGGTATTTTCAGCATTATTTTTAATGAGTTACTGTGTTCCCAAAGATTACTTTTGGTGGATAATACACTTACTATTTATGGAGAAATACACAGCCAAATCTGATGGTCATTGAAGTTGCTTATAGGGATCTTATAATCTATGCATGTGCTTATAAACACATGCATAGATACTGATCAAAACCGTGATCTGAAAATATATTGAAAGCATTTTTTTCAATTTATTGATAACATAAAACTTTGATATTTGTCTCGTGAAGAAGGAAGATATGGAAGCTAAAATCTACAGTATTGTTGATCCAAATTTCAGTGTCTGTTCAGAGAGCAAGTAGCATTCACTGTTCGATAGACTTTAAAACCACAGAAAGAGTCTGGTTATAATATGCTAAGAAGTTGATCCATGGTATATGGTGCTCAGACAGGACCTCATTCAAAGCCCACTGGAATCAGTGGGGGTATTTCAGCGGGGTCTGAACCACTGTTAACCTCCGTAATCTACGCTGAAGAGAGACTGTTCCATGAGAACCATGTTTACTTTTGTCTTGCATAGATCTAGTTTTACTTTATTAATTTTGTAAATTATTGGCAAACAAGCTTCTGAAGAACATGAAATTGTGGAGAATGTGTGTGTCCCCCATAGAAATTGACTCCAGATCATATTGCATGTCTTATCTTGGACCTATGTCTTCAAAGACGTGTCTAAACTTGAGAATGCTGCGGGAAATTCCTCCCTGTGCAGATGGATTTATGTGTGAACCCTCTTAAACCCTGCTTCAATCTTAAGTGATGCTTGGGTCTTGTACAGGTCCTCTGGATGCTGGATCTGCAAGTTGCACTGTAATTAGCTTTAGTCATTAGAATTAAGTGTGACAAAGGGTATCACTTAGGTTCAAAAGAAGCATCCTGGGTCCGTTTGGATGATTTACATGTACTTCCCTTGAAAAGTGAAAACCCCTATCTTAACCACTAATGATTGCTTTCACTGAAATAATCTGAACAGAGGTTTTTATCTGCATAATTTAGGGTGACCAGACAGCAAGTGTGAAAAATCAGGACGGGGGTGGGGGAGTAATAGGAGACTATATAAGAAAAAGACCCCAAAATCGGGACTGTCCCTATAAAATTAGGACATCTGGTCACCCCAGTATAACTCCAGTTAAAGTCAATGATACTAACATCTTGTATGACACTCACCAAAAATTCTCTCTGCTTTGGCCTTGGTTTAATTTGGCGTGAGCTAGTCTCTTTATTCTCCTCAATCTCGATGGTATTGAAGAGACAGAATTAAGCTTTTTTTTGATCGTTTTTTTTCTTGGAGCAATATCTGGAATCTTCTTGTTGTCCTTGTGTTCTCACCAGCAGTTTGTAAACCTGCCCAGTGTACTGGGAACTGCTAGGTCTAAGTGAACCTGTTTTTTTTAAAGATGTAAACAGGTTCCAATTTGCAGTTCTCCTTACTCCAATCCTTCTGAGGTTCCCCCATGACTAGTACCTAGCCTTCCTTAAGATTTAACTCACTGACAGCACCAGTGTTCATAGTTTAGTATGTTGCATCCTGCTTGAAAGCTTTGTGCTATACAGAGGGATGTTTCTAATGCCCCTTCTCAAAATCTGTTCTGCCATTGTCCATTCCTTTCGTGACACCACTGCTTTCCCTCTGTTTTCTTCCCAGCATTCCTTCTGCCCCACATCTTGGCTTGTCCAATTATTTGAATTGTCTTGAACTCAGTTCTTTTCTCCTCTTTTTAATCACCCTGCACGCTTTCATAAGACTAAGCCGAAATCAAAAGTATGATTTTCCTGGTGGTGGCAGAATCCAAAGATCGGAGTAGGGGAAGTTAGGAAGACTGATTCTCTGGCACTGACTGCAACACATGATATTGGACAGGTTCCTTAACCACGCTTTATCTCCGGTTTTTTCTCTCTCATCCAGCACAATAAAGTGCTCTGAGATCCTCTCAGAACAGGTGCTGCATACTGTACTTTATTCATATTCTTACTTTACCATGGGTGTAGGTCAATACTTTTTTTAAAAAAAAAAAGCAGATAAGGGTTTCAACAAAACTGATTTATCCAGCAATTTAAAAGTAAAATTGGAACAGACTGTCAAGCCTTCCCCATATCTATCGTACTTGGGTACCTTATTCCCATCGTATTTGAGTGCTTTGCAACACCTATATTGAATAGGACAGTATTATTATCCCCATTTTACAAATAGGAACCTGAGGTAAAGAGAGACAAGGTGACTTGTCTAAAGGATCCCAAAGTCTGTTGCAGGTCCAGTCTAGCAGCCTAATCAATGCACTATTCTTCCTTTTATATACTTGGTGTCTCACAAAGGAAAGCAAGGTCACCCTGGGTGAAAGTAGGAGTCACGCAGCAAGAACTCCTGAAAGATATCCAAATCTGGCAAGCATTCCCAGAGCTGATGGTTTTACAAGTGGTTTCAGAAAAAGACACTAACCTTCCTCTGCTGGCTCCATATGCTAAGCCAACTTACTTCCCGAGCCCGGACTGCAGGATGTAACACTCTTCGAGGGTTAACCCAAGTAACTGTCAGATGAGTGTAAAAATAGTCATAAGGCTGCTGCAGTTTTTTCTAAAATTAGAATTTTTGTGGTAATCGCAGCTAATGTGTTGGATCACGGCAACATCCCTTTTCAGAATGAAAAAATAAATTGCACAGACTGTCATAAAGAGTGTACGTAACTGAGTCAATCATATTTATTGCATTTAATCAAAACTTGATTCAGTTAAATTTCTTCCATATGATAGCCATGCAGTTCCCATGATCAATTCCTAGTTCAAGCCAGTGGGGAGGTGCAGTAAATATTTGGCTTTTAAGCAGAGGGGAAGGTTCAAATGTTGTGGTGTTACACATTAACCAGATGAGTGGTGCTAATTTGCATATACTGTTATGAGCACAGTGTGTACGTCCTAGGGGATATTTACTGTCTAGGGATGATGTATGGTTAATACATAATCTAGACCATCCACCACTCTGCATGGATTTTATTTGGTGTTTTGCATTGAAAGTGAAATTCTCTGTGCAGAAAAGCAGCACAGCACTCAGGCACCGGTTTCAGTCCCACGGGAAGTCCTGTTTTGAGGGCTTAAGTAGGATTTAAAGTGGGGCAGAGGCTTCTTGCTTGGCTGTCTGCACAGGGGAGAATTTCACCCTGAGCCCTTCACCCAGTAATCAGCTTCCCATGAACAGCCCAGATTGCCACTGAAATCAACAGGTCCAGGGCTCTCGTTGAGTGGGTCCAGTTGTAAGACAGAGGTTTAAAATTGTAAATCCTTTTGGGGATCTGTTTACACAGTGCATACCTTTGCTCATAGTCCAGACTCTTGGCTTCATTGCAATATGGATTTTATGCTCGAACAATAGCAAGATCATATAAATTTCAGCCTGAACTTTCTCCCGCAAGCCTGACGGTTCCGACAGAATCCTTCTGACCCAGGCCTCAATTACCATTGCCCTCAGAAAGGCCTCTATGCAACTTGTGTGCTTGTCTGTGCTAATTGAATCTTGGGCTCACGTGCCTCCCAGGAGTCCCTGCATCCCCTAGGCAAGCTCCTCGAGTCTCCCATGGTCTTACACCGGACTCGCAGCATTGCAGAGTCAGAGAAGAACAGAGTCTGATGTCCTGAGTGTATTCTAGCACCTTCTTGACATTGAGGTGGGCCTAAGACATACGTTTGGCTCTGGGTCCGAAGTTCAGAGGTGGGAAGAAGGGGAGAATATGTTCAGAACTGGGGTGCTTGGTTGGACCCACTGCACAGAAAGGAGCCAGTCTAGACCCAAAGTCTGGCGGTGGTTGGCTGCAGAGCTTTGATCCAGGTCTGTCTCAGGATGCATGTTCTGTGCCTTCCCCTGTTTCTTCTCTTGGTACATCCTGAAGTAATGTATTGCTAGGGTTACCATACATCCGTATTTTCCCGGACATGTCCGGCTTTTTGGTTTTTAAATCGTCGTTGGGGAGGAATTTTTAAATATCTAAAAGCGTCCGGGATTTTGCCATTATCATTTTTCCCCAAAGAAGAGTTGATCATTCAAGAAAGAGAGTGAATGTTGATCATTTGAGAAAGAAAGTGAATGTTGATCACTCGAGAGAGTGCCCGCTTTCCCCCCCAGCGCTTGCGCTGTGAAACAGCTGTTTTGCGTGGCTGCGAGGGAGGGGGAGGAGGGGGAACGTGGGATACTCAGGGGAGGAGGCGGGGCCGGGGTGGGGATTTGGGGAAGGGGTCCAATGGGGCAGGGAGGGGGCAGAGTTGGGGTGGGGACTTTGGGGAATGGGGGCAGGGAAGGGGTGGAGTTGGGCAGGGCTTGGGGGGCACAAGCAAATTCCCCCCCCGTCCCCCCATGGAGTGTCCTCTTTTTTTGAATGTTCAAATATGGTAACCCTATGTACTGCATTCTCTCTCCTTCTGCGCTCTTTGTTGGCTCTGTGATGAGAAGCTATTTCTTCCTATATAAAGAGGTGGCTTTTCCGTTGTTTCCTCGGTCTCATGACGAACGGAGTCGGGAACACACGGCTGTCGGAACCCACCTGTAATTCTTAGTTAATTAAGTCCTGTTAGGATACAGGGCAATAGCTAGTTGTGTGAGATTCTTGTCCTGTTTTGCTGGAAGAAAGTACTGACAAGTCATGGGGCAGGGGCTGCCTGCCCCTTCCATGTCTTGGGCAGCACTGAGGATGCTGCTGGTGTTTAATAATAAAAGTTTAATAATAAAATAATTAAAGTTCTGCTCTGAAAAGAAGTTTCGAGCAACACAAACATTTCTCCTCCTCCTGCAGGTTAAGTGTTAGAATTCTTCCTCCCTGCATGTGTAATTCACTCCATTAATCTTCCCTTAAAACCTGCTCCCTCCATAAAGCCTCTCTGTATTGAGACAACAAAGACAATTCTATACGTGGGGGGGGGGAAGAGCTGAAATGTTTTGAGGCTGGGCCTTCTGCTGGATTTATGGTGTGTCTGACTTATATTGTCTACTTTTTTTTTTTTTTTTAAATTCTACGCCCCCATGACAGGGGTCATGTCTTCCTCTTCTATATACCGTACACTACTGAGCGTGCAGATGGGGCTATATTAAATACTAAAAATGATTGATAGCAATGGATAAATAAGTACGCATTGCCGTTTTGATTAGAGAGCTATAAAACAGGTACAACCATACAACCTTAGGGCTCGATCCTGCTCCTGTTGAAACCAATGATGTAAGCAGGTGGGATCCCAATCAAAACACCGCATGCTCACACAGTCAAAAAGTCACCTTCTCTCCAGGCTAAGCTGCATTTAAGATTCCTTCCTTCAGGGCCTATCTGTCACAGGACTTAGCTTCCCTCTTTAGAAAGCTACTTTCACCCCCCTTAGATTGCGGGTGCAGTCTAATGCATCCCACCTACTCCAGCAAGCCTGTGGATCCTACCTCTCTGTTACAAATGGCAAAACTCCCATCAATTTCAGCGTAAGCTGCATTAGGCCCTTATTCCGTGTAACGCCCTTCAGACACACCACATTCCAAAAGGCTTTGGAGTTACTGCTTCAAAAAAAAAAAAATCAAATTGCAGAGTTCAATAATGAAACCCACTCCAGAGGGCTAGGAGGGAAAGAACTTTTCAGCTGGTGTCTGGAACACAGCTAGCTGGAAAATGGGTGTTGGATTCAATCTGGTTTTTCCCCACTGAAAAATTTTGATTGAAACAAACAAACAAACAAAATTGTCTTGACAAAATTAACCCAAACTTTCTTTCAGTTCTTCAATCGGAAATCGGGAAAGAAAATTTTGCACAACCGACCCCCACTCCCCCTTTTCCACTGAAAACTGTCTTGAGGGCCATTTTTCAGCAAACCCTAGCTGGAAATGCAACAGGTTGCTGCAGGAGAGGGACACACACAGGAGTCTCTTTCAGATGATGGGTACCGCAACTGGGAAGGCTCTTGTGCCAAGGGGCAGTGAGCACATGTGGAGGGATGGAGAGCGAGCCATTGCGAGCCAAGCAGAGGGAGTAAGGAGAGCCTAGGGAGAAAGTGGGTCAGTAAGTGAGGTTGGAAAGGTTTAAAAACCAGTCAGCTGTGGCCTGGATCCTGGGTGAGTGAATGAAAGACTTTTAAAGTGCAGCTTGATTGTACACTTTACTTGATTGCACAGGTATTTTATGGGAAACTGGCTCACGCTTTCTATTAAGGATCCATTTATAAAGGGTTAATAAGTGATGTTTTAATAAATGGTAAATCAATTAGAGTCCAATAACTCAATAGCATGCTTATAGGCTCATAACCATCAATGGCACCACTACCCGTGGCTGTATCATGCTTCTAACGTGTTTCTAAAGGAAACCTCCGTATAAATGGGGGGTGGGAAATGTAAACATTTGATATTTCATATGAGGCAAAAAATGTCATCAGTGAACATTAGAACCGTGTTTGAGCCCAGTGATCTGACTTTGCTTCACTCCGAACAGAGTCCTTGCCTCCTGTCTGGTGACCCGAGGTTTTAATGTTCTGTGGTACAGTCTGCAAGGCCTGGGATCAGTTTCCAGATCCATTCTCACATTTGCCCACCCCAGCAGACTGCAGCAACGTGTGTCCGACTGTGCTCCACGCAGCTAGCCTCTGGAGGGAGCTCCCTCCAGCCTGCCTTCGCTGAAGGAAGGCCGATTCAAGACCTTGAAATGAGATGCAGGGTACAAGTCAAAAGGCTGTTTCTGCAAACTCTCATTGACTTCCCTGAAGAAGTCTTGAGGACCCAAGGATCAGGCCCCAAGGGAAGAAATTAGCAGCGGTAGTAGCAGTCCCCATAGTAGACCCCCTGTAAATAGCCGGGAAAGGAGGATCTGATGCTGATGAGATGTTCTGTGTCCAAAATATGAATTTGTACAGTAAAAATCCAGGCCAGCTAAGCTAGGAGAGTTTGCAGAGCCCAACTGGAAGAAAAATGAGAAAATAATGAATTACCTGGATTGACTATTTCTAAACATGCCCTAGATTAATGTGCAAAGTCTTCTCCATAATGCAGAAGGCATGAAATAAATCCTGCCCTACTAGAATAATGAGGGAATCAATAGGATTATGAGGTTAGGGCTGGAGTAAACCTGAATGACAGCTGCAAAATAAATTTTATTTGGAGGACACGGCTGAGGTTAAATGAAACATCATAAATAATGTAAAGTATTTGGAGGGGGCAGGGAACAGTCCAGAGATGTAAGGCCTAACAGCAGCCTCCATGATCACTAAATCTGTCCAGTTTATACCAATTGCCTGCTTTTTTGAACAGCAGGATATATGTAGTACCCCAGACTTAGTTCTAGGCTTTTTTATGATTTGTTAGGCCTCTCCTCTGCCTGCCCAGCATCAGCTTGGAGTTGGAAGAGCTGGTACTAGGTGTGAGGATATCTGAACAGGGTAGTAGCCCTTCGCAAGCCTTCTAATAGTGCTTGTGGGCCGCAGAGTCTGCAGGGGGATTGTTTAAAGTCCAAAACAAAAGCCCACAACTCCACCTGTTTTTGCTCAACTTTTGGAAAATACACAAAGATTCTAGCATAGTCATTGTTTGTTTTGTGTTACTGGGTTACCGTGTAAAATTATCGCTCCTGCAATTGAAAACCTTAAATTTGGTTAGATTAGAAGAGAAGATAGTTCCATGACTCACTAATGGGGCACTAGATGGCACTTACTGGAAATGGGATATCTAGAGCCCTTGAGGGGGCCATTTAGGGATCAGGGGCAAAAATTGGGGATTGGTCCTGCTTTGAGCAGGGGGTTGGACTAGATGACCTCCTGAGGTCCCTTCCAACCCTGATATTTTAAATTCTGTGATATCTAACTTGTTGGCATGAATCTAGCCCAGGTCAGCAATGACCAAAATCTGATACCATCTGGTAGGTGTTTGGTGGCCTCTGTGAAATGGGCTCAGCTGTTCACATTGCAGTTGGTGTGAACTGGCCTCCTGATTTGCAACCTCCACAGAGAGGCTAAAGACTGAATGGGCCATGGTGAATGAAGCGACCTCTGATCCACTGAGCTCTTGCGTAGTCAGAATGAAGGCCTGTGTGAGGAAACCTGGCACTGCCTATGTGCTACTTGTTCTGTGGATTAATAGAAGGCCTCCCTGTGCAAGTTTGTCAATCCGGCAATTTTTCATAAGCCAATGACAGGCGCACACAACAGCTCATGGTGCTAAATATGACAGGCAAGTCAGAAACGTGAACCGTGACACAATTAACATAGGCAGGTTCAAACTCCCTTCCCTTCCTTGGATCCTTTCTTGTCCCCCTTAAGTTAAATTGATTGCTGTCCTCTAGTAGCCACACAACAAGATTTTATGCTGCATAATCCTGGTCTCCAATCTGCCTCTCCAGGCTGCCTCTCTATGACTGAGTGGTCTTCTGCGAGCCCTGGTAGTAGATGTTTGTGCGCGTCATAGGACCAGCACTCATTCTGGCACAATTCATCATGATTAGCAGCCTCCGCTGGGAGAGGCCCCTAATGGGAATAACAGGAGGTATTCCAGGTCAGACTGAGGTGCATTACCAGAGCTGTGTGGGGAAGCACCTGCATGGAGCAGCATCTGCCCCCAACCAGAGCTGGCTTTATCCAGTTGTATTAGTCCCTCACTTTCACGAGCACCAGATCCACATGGCATGGGAAACAAATACACAGCCTCCTTCTGTATTCCTGAACCAGCTCCCCAGCTTTGGCATCGTCTGCAACACACCAGCTGTTTGGAGAAAACCGAATAGATCTGAAATAATGGAAAACAAATTAAAAGGGCCTAGGGGACTAACACAAACCCGGAGACTGCTGGGCAATAATGAGTTGAACTGTGCGGTGAGTCCATGTTTTCCACCTCATGCAGCCACGTTGAGTATTCCAGACTTGGGATCTGCTCCAGCCTATATCTAGGCTAGCGGTGCATCGTTTAATTAAGATTCTTGGGGATTGATCTTTCACAAAAAAGGCATTTCCCAACATCTCACGTGAACATCCATGGGTATTTCCTTCCTCCCCTCCTCCTGTGTTGAATACCCTCTTTACCTTTGGGACGCTAAAGTGGTACATGGGAAGGGTCACCATTTTTTGGCCTGACTCCCAGAAGTGTGCAGCCAGTTCCAAGAAGAAGGGAAACTGCCCTGCTATGCTCTTAGGGGAGAGATTTCTTAGACAGCTTCAAGCTCTCCGTGCTCATCTGAGACTGATCCAGCTCCCATTGAAGTCAATGAGTTTTACCACTGACTTCAGTGGGGGTGGCTTTGGACACATGCTGCCCCTAAGATACAGAGCCCTTTCCTACTCTAATTGTGTTTATTTGTATGCTGCTTTTACTAGAAAAGATACTTTTCTTTGACTTACCAGTGTGTCCCAACATTAGCAGCCAGTTTCTTGGCATTTTGGCCTTTGTGTGGGACTTAGTGTTTGGGCTCTTTCACTCCATCTAATGTAAGTGACCAATTCTTGGTCAAATAGCAGAAGGGGCTGCACAGCTGTGAAGAGATTTCGGAAGGGTCAAAGATCCAATAGCTGCAATGCTGGTTATTTCTACTCTGAGAAAATGTCATCTTAGGGCCAAGCCTGATCCTACTGAATCGAATGAGTGTTTTTTGCCATTAAATGTGGTGGGATCAGGCCCTGGACTTTAGGGTTTGTCTTAGCACACCGTGTTGCCCTGGTTGAACTAAACTTTATTTGGTTAAGTTGGAGCAAACTCCTGGGTGAGTTGGACCAAAATATATGGAAGCCAGGTTTAAATTGAATTCAGAGTGTCCACACATGGCTTTGTCAAAGTGGTGTAACTCTGTGTGTAGACTGGCCCTTAGCGGAGGAAGCCTTGTTCCATTTCCTATTCTGAACACAGTGTAAGTGTTAGGCAATAGGAAAGAGATTTTTGCCAATGTACTTGATCCGTGCGCATCCATGTGCTCACTTAGTCAGGTTACTAGTGCTAGTTTTTAGTTTTAACGCTGGTTCCTTGTGGGTTTTTTTTTTTGTAGCCCTCCCTCACAAACATGTAAACTTGTACCTGTGTATACCATGCAAACCTACACATGCTTGTATAGAACACGCAGCCATGCGCCTACGTTCTCATGCCACCCACATGCACATGTTCCTATGTTACGAACACCCACAGACATGCAAGTTAATCCAAGCACGTGAACACTCACGTGAGAGCTTTGTAAGGGAAAATGTAGAAAATCCCTTGTTTTTTACTCTTGACGTAAACGGCTCCTGTAAAGCTGAGAGTTAGTCATATTTTATGTTAAAGCCTAAGAAATATGAAATATTTACAGGTGATAGGATACATTGCTTGACAAAATTCTTGGAAGAGTCCACATTAGTGAGCCACATCACAGTCTAGTTCCACTCCCAGGGCCTAAATCTGCATGCAGTCCCATTTGTGAGTAATTTAACTCTCAAATGACCAGTCTCACCGATTTACCTGGGACTATCTGCAGGATGTAAAGCCATCAGGGGCATGGGGGTTTTCAGGCTTGGGTCATCGGTGATTCCCATTATCACTGTGATATATTCAGTTCTGAACAAGTGTTTGCAGAAAACCACTAGTGCAATTAGTTAAGTAATTTCCTCAGCTTTTTTTTTTTTTTTGTTCTTGAAAAAAATGCAATCTGATACAAAGAACAAGGAGTCTAATGGCAGATGGACAGTGCATGATGGTAGCTCCTTTCTGTGCCACTCCTGCTCTGGGAGCAAGACAGCAACTTCAGACAACATGGGATCTACTTCAGGCAGTAAAATGGGGGCTGCTAATATAGAGTTAGATTCTGCAGTCCTTAACGGAGCAAATCACCCATTGTTGTCCATGAACCACCTTCCCCATTCTCTGCTCTGGGGAACTGCCAAGTAACTCTCAGGATTTGTGTGGGGGACTTCATTTGAGTAAGGACTCTGGGACCCAGATCTTGAAGTCTTTACTCAGTGGTTCCATGACCATCTTACCTGAGATCCTTGTTTAGTCTATCTGGGGCCATACGATTGCTCTTTGTAAGAGGAGAACTTGCATCAGAGCGTAAATGCAAGTGCTGCAGGCCGCACCTCCTCTGCTTGAGAAACCTTGCCCACTACTCTACGTGTTCTTGGAGACACTGCATGTTTTGCTGGGGTGGGTTGTTTACATCTCGCATGTAAACTCTCTCCCAAATCCCACCTCTGAGGTCAAGGGAGAACTGGTCAACACCTGCGTTCTGAAATCAATTCTGCCTAGCGCACGAGACTTCGTGCTGTGTCACTAACTGAAAAGTTTGGGTTTGCTTTTTAGAGACTGTGCTTTTAAGAGTGAGCTAATAGTGGGGGCTTCATACAGTAGACAGATAATCTCGGCTATTCCGTTTTTTTTATCTGGGTCTGTTTTCCACTGTGCAGAATATTAACTTATTTTGCAATGCCTCCTGTGGCGGCTTCGGGGTTAAAATGTAGACATCCTACATGAGGCTAGGCTAAATACTGGCAGGGAAACACATTTGGTGTTTTAATTGGAAAAACATACTCCTTGCTTTTATCACCCTGGGGCCTGGATTCTGTAGCACAACAATGTAGTGCATTCCAGGAAGTAAAGCGTGCTCGATGCTCTGGTTCGAACACCAGTAAGGGTTTGATGTAAACACACAAGTGAGTGGGTTCAGAGTTGAAGGGTGGAAGCCGTGCCATGCCCTCCGTTAGCATTTTCTGTGCTTACCCCTTGGAGTGAATCTGACGGAGCACCCAGGCCTATGTTCCAAGGGGGGGGGGGGGGGCTTTGTCGAGTAATATGTGCAGGGAGCCACTTGGCTCCCCGCTAGTGTCTGAGACTGGGGACATCAGCCTCTGCAGGCCCACAGCACTCCCTTTAAGCAGCCACCTTCAAACCCTCCCTTCCCAAACAGAGGGGTAGCCATGTGAGAAAAGCTGGGGGAACCCAGGGGGACAATGCAGTTTTCTTGTGAGAAATGTCAACAACACAGCAAAAGGCAGCGGGGGAGAGATAATTTCCCCCTCACTCTTCTGGCGGCTGCAGCTCTGGTCCCTTGTCTGTTTTGGTCCAGCTGCCCTTCGCCCATGTCTGGAACAGGATGGAGCCAAAGGGCAGCTTTCCGGAAGAGAACTAGGGAGGGATGGTCCTGAAGTCCGACAGGAAATGGGGATGGCACTCCGGCTGGGGAGGTCAAGTGTGTGTCTGTGGTGTGGGGCTCCTTGGACATCAGGACCCTCTGCAGCTAAATAGATCACACAGGCCTCGGAGTGCTCTGCCACTTGTGGCTTTGTCAGGCTCGCAGCTGCTGACGTGACCGGGCCTAGATCATGAACTTCCTAACGGTCTTGCACATCCCCAGCCACAATGTGACCACAGGGGAAGAACTCGTATCTTCCTGTTCTAAAGTCCCAGGGTCCAAACAGCTGAGCAGGAGAATCCATCTTAGCAAGTAAGCGGAAAGGTCCTATGACACACAGCTGAACAGTTCTGCTCCCATGTAGTAGAGGATAGTGTGTGTCTACGTACAGGTGTGTGTGTGTGTAACACTAGCTGATTAATGGACGTATAATTTTTGTATACATATAAAATTCAGTTAAATAGGGTGGAAGAAGATTACTAATAACACCATCTGAAAGGCACTTATCTAGCTCTTGACCTCTTTAAAATGCTTTCTAAGAGGTAACCTCCTGAATCCAGGGAGGAGGAGGACATAGCTGGTAGTTCTCTTTTGCAGATGAAGAAACTGAGACCCAGACAGGTCGAACGACTTTCCCCAGGCCACAGAGGGAAGTCGGTGTCAGAGATGGGCTAGGAGCTCAGTGGTTCCCACTTTGCAGTCCTGTGGTCAGACCCATAGACCATACATTGCTCTCAGGCCGGTTGAGTAATGCACATGGCTAGAGCTGAGGTAGGAAGCCGTGCTGAGAAGGTACAGGCTGAGGTTTAGAAATCATGATGTGTGAAATGAAATGGGAAGCAATGGATCTAAAGAATCACCACAACTGCTGCAAGGTGTTCCTGAAGCTGTCATCAAGCCATCTGCCTGCTTGCCATAGGTAAATAGGCGCGTAATAGGATGCAATGACTGACACTCGTTAGAAATACATAAAGGGGCCTTGGCTGAGGTGAGAGGAGCCCACACGACCAAACGGGCCCCAAGCTACACTTGTCATGGTGAGCTCTGGAGTACACGACCAATGCCCTGTGACAACTGCGGACACAGCCGCCGAGGCTGGGCAACCACTAATGGACAAAAAGAGGAGAGAAAAGCAGCTGGATGGGGAAAGCTTTGCGCAGTGTTTGCGGGGGAGAGACAGCCTTCTTTCTTGTTGTTGCAGTTGAGTAAACCTCCCTATTCTAGTGCCGAACTCCTCATAACTCATCCGCGGGACGCTCCAAGTGAAGGGAAACGTGCAGTAAGCCGAGCGAGAGACGCTGCTGGTTCCCGCACACGATTTATGGCTCTTGGTCTCAAAGAGAGAGCATTTCAGAGCAGCGCCTGCCCAGGGCAGGCCTGTTTCCCATTTTATCTCCCTGCAAAGCTCATTACCCAAGCAGTCGCTTTGCACCATAGTAACCCCATCAACAAGCAAGACCCATTCGCCGCTGCCTCCGAGGAGCAGGGCAAGCTGCCGCCTGCTCTTTCAATCCTTCGTTTTCTGGAAGGACCGTGCAGGGTTCACACCATGGGCAGTGTTTCAAGGGGGTGGGGGACAACCTACGGTGTTCTGGCCCTGACCCCTTGCATTCATTAAAGATCCCATGGCACTCTCTGAATGACTCAGGAAGTGAACTCCACCGTCCTAGGCAAGTTCCCACTTGGGTTGGGATTCCCTTCTGCCTGCCTGGGGTGGGCTCAAGTTCCCAGCCAATCCTCGTGTGTCACTGTGCCGTGTTAAATACGGGCTGAATCCCGTCCCAGAGGAGGCTGCACCACAGGGGTGGATGAAGCCATGGCTGGGTATGTAACTTATACTGTGATTTGGGAACTTGGAGGATGACTGGCTTTATGTGATTGTAAGATATCATGGGCCAGATCTTATCACCCCACCCTGCACCCTACCAGCTGCTTTGCGTTGCTCCTGGAGGCAAACCAGGGACTTGTGGTTTCTCTAGTACGGGGGGAGTGTGACCAAGAGACAGGTGGCCCCTGGGGGACGATTGCTGTTGGGATGTAGTTCAGAGCCGCCCTGAGGGCCCAACCAGCCTCTGGACAGCACCAAGATCAGGGAGAAGAATGGAAAGGTGTCACACACGCGCCCTTGCACTAGAGGATCAGGCCAGGACAAGAACACACTGCTCTTGTTCTGCACCAGAGCATCCTAGTGATGTTCCCGCCGCATGGTCTAAGGATGACCCGGGGGCTATGGCTGGGGGAAGCCCGTGTTTATGATGCACAAAATCCTATACACACAACACATTTTATCTAGATACTTCCATTGTGTTGTATAAGGCAACATGTTAAAGGCCAAAGACATTCCTGGTCTAACTCACTTAGCTTCATTGTTTGGATGGTTCCATTGATGCTGATCTGTTCTTGTGCTCACAGCAGCCAGGCGTGTCCCCACTCAGGGTCAGAATTTCTTTCGTTCCGCAGCCTCCGCAGAGAAATGCGATCAGACGCTTCGTGAAATGGGCAGCAAAGATGAGGGCAGCAAACCCAAGAATTCCTCACAAGCCCTTGTCCTCGCTTCCCAGAGCTGACTGGGAGGAGAGACAGCTTTGCGCGGTTGCTGACTGTGGTAAAAGGCAATCGAATCGAGTAAATACATGTATTTGCTTGAGGTTTGGGTGCCTTGGCCTAGTCCTCAGTGAACGGAGAGGAAGCCTGATCTGGTGTTAGGGTGCTGTCCTGGGGCTTGAGAGTCCTAGCTTCCATTCCTGCTCTGTCTTGGCTTTCCTGCATGAGTTGGGCTAGTCACCCTGTTGGTTTGTACCCACACAAGTGTCGCCAGTGGCAGCTAGCAAGGCTGCTCGCCTAGCCGTTCCTTCTGCTTTTCTCATTGTGGAGTTTATTTGGTTTCCAGTCCCAGGCAGAAAAGCCATTGTGGCCGCTGATGCTTTATCTCAATGGAGGTTAGAGAACCGTTCCCTGCAGAGCTCCGGCCTAAGGAATAGTCAGCTTGTTTCTATTCTGAACTGAAATCTCCAGCCCCCTTTCCAGGTACCCCTCTTCCATTTATCTCATCCACCTTTTCTTCTCTTGTTAAAACCAAGTGCAGGTGTGAGAGAGGAAGAACCCTCTGTTCCAGCACTTACCTCACTCCCCTTCCTCTGTTTTTCCCATTCCTTCCCCTCCTGTTACTGACAGGGAGTTTTGGATCCCAACACAAAACAAAGTGCTCTATGGCTGGGAGAAAATTCCCAGCCTGTGGGTCTGATCCTACCATTTGATAAGCATCCCAGGCTTCCGCTGGCGTAAAACAGGAATTTGGAGTGGCAACACCTGTGTCTTGCCTTTCCCAAGAGAGACAATCGTCGGAAACTTGGTCCCAAAAATTAGCATTCGCTCTCTAGTCTCTGATCTGCAGCAGCTATGACTGGGGAGGAAGACATTCAAGATGGAGAATAGCTCTTCTTTCCAAGACCCGGCCCTGCACCACTGAAATCAATAGGGATTTAAATTACTGTTGACTTCGCTGGGACAGGATGGGAGGCTGTGGGTGTTCCATTAATAAGGGGAAAGGGCTGGAACCTGTACAAATAAGGGTCCAGCTCCATGACAGCACCAGCCTTGGTTCAGCTCTGGTATAGCTCGAGATCCGGGCTCGTTTCCTTTTGGACTTGCGTTTCAGCCCTGGTGAAAACTGCTTATATCTGGCTGGATTTGCACCTCGCCTCTCTTTGTACTTGGCTTTGGGGGGCCAGAGAGGGGGACCTTCATCCTGAGAACCCGTGGATGTGGAACCAGGAAAGGCCTTGTTGACAGAGCGTGCAATACAACTGGAAATGTCAACTCCTGCCCGTGAGCGTCCACATGGAGTCCCGAATTATACTGGGACTCGAGGCGCTAACAGAGCGAGGGAGAGAGATCCTAAAGGGGAAGTGAAGGAAGTGTGAAGTCCTCAGAAAGCCCACCCAAAACACAGTGACGCTTGCTTTCGTCCTGACATCTGGAAAATCAACACCATATCGAATGTGACTTGATTTGATCAAGCAACCCGGATGGGATTTTAGCTCAACCACCTTTAACTTCAGAAGAGATTACTGGCAGGGTGGCTTGGCAGAGTGGACTGCATTTCAGACCCCCTGAGGCAGGTATTGTCATCCATGCCCCTTATCTTCTCACATCTTACTTACTGCCCCAGCCGTCTCTGTACGGCTCCTGTGTGTACCGAAAGCTGCTTCCTGCTTTGTCAGATGAACAAAGAAACACGATGGCATGGCCCCATCTTCAGACAACTCTCTTGGACTTCATTCATTTCAGGGTCCCCTTCAAAATTGCCCTTGCTTCTAAACCTCTCCAGGGATTTCTGTTTCTCTGCCTGTTCCTCCCACCAATCAACCTCTGGCCTCTTCTCTATCCCTTCACTGAACTTGGCCACTGAGGGTGTGAGGACCAACTCCGCTGTAGCTCTTGGTATCTGGAAGAGGCTTTGTACCTCCCTCTCCATCTTCAAAAGCGGGAAGGCATGTCTGAGGTCAGCAACTGGAGCAGTTTTCATTACACAACTGCACCTGTTCCTCTCTCTCCCTCCTTCCTTTTAAAATCCAACTCATTTTAGATTATCCTTGAGTCCATAAGACCCACGCTATGAAAGTTTTTTGACATCAAATGTTTATTTTGTACTTGGAGATTTGTGAGCAATAACTGAAGGCCGGACAGGGCTTTCCTCTTTATGTTCCATATAACGATGTTACGTGTCCATTCTGGGCAGCATCTATTGTTTTAAATCCAGTGAGCCTGGATGATGCTTCCTATTTGTTTAGTCTTCCCCCTTCCCTCCCGTTTGCACCTCCAGAATGAAGTGAAGAATCTATCCTAATGCTGGCAAACAGGGGACGAGAATACATGCCAGGGTAACTGGTAGAAAGGACAATATTTTTGTCTGTCATGTGCTGCTCACCACTAAGTTGGAGTGAGACCCTCCAGCCTTTCTTTGGGATGAGACTGAGACCAGCTCTGTCAGCCTGCAGTGTGCAAGGAGATTGGTCCTGTCAAAAAGGATAAGTTGAGGTCTCTGTCTGGCTCACCAGTTGGGAGAAGGAGGCCATTTCTCTGTAGAGTGGTCAAAGCTGGAGAGCAAAGAATCTGGAAAGAGCCCACGAGCTGCAGATTAACAAACCCATGTCACTGGCAAGAGGCTACTTTTGGGAGATGTTTCTCTTTGAGTAGGTCTGAAGGCTGGGCACTTGTTCAAATGGCAAGAGCCTGAGCGAGGGTGGGATACCAGAGCACATGGTGGGACGTCCAGAAGTGTCTGTCCTGAAGGCGTGGGAGCAAACAATAGCAAGAGCAGGGATTTTTTTAACTGTACTTTTGATTAACATAAAATAGTGACTCTAAAGCCTGTCTGGCTTTCACGTTTGGCCAGAGCATTACCTTTAGGCCATTGGCTGAAATTCAGGGCTGAATTCTGCTCTGGGTTACACAATGCAACTCTCCTGAGACTGGGGTGGAACTGAGACAATGTCGTCCAGTAAAATAAGACCCTGGACTGGGACTCTGACTCTGGGTCTATTCCTCCTTCTGCTACTGATCTGCTGTGTGACCTTGGGCGCGTCACTTCGTCTCACTGTGTCTGTGTTTCCCCTCCCACCCTATAGCCTGTCTTGTGTATTTAGATTGTAAATTCTTCAGGGCAGGGACGGCCTCTTACTCAGTTAGGGGCCTCTAGGTGCTATTGTAACACATCATAAAGTAATAAGTGAGGTTATAAACTGGCCCATAGTCCTGTTATCTTGCATTGTTGGCGCCTCATTGTTGTGCAAAAGTAGTAAGGTTACAATACTGTAAAATGTGCATTTTCTTCCAGGCAGTGAAGCTTAGAATAACCTCGGTTCTGTTTCTCCAAAGCTTGAAACAGATTTCTTGAGCGGGGTGAACAGCACAAAGTTTGGAAGCTTCTTGTTTTGTTTTGTAATAGAGGCTGGCGACACTCCTGTGTCTTGTCAGGCCAGTCGAGTTGCTGACCCGGAATGGCCCAGTTTGTGAGATATCTGCATTGTGGAAGTGGTGTTCCAAAGGACTGTTTCTGGAACCAATGCAAAAATTATGCGGTTTGAGGAGTGACTTGCAAGTTGTCACTCGTTGGGTGTACGCAATTCCTGTGTCTTCCCATTTCCCCCCACACCCAGGAGAAGCTTAACCTAAAGGTTTTCTGAGTCTTCCTCCTGTCACATGATGGCCTCTATAAGCCACTCCACTACCCTGGAGTTGAGCGATTTGCTATATCCACTCCCCTTTTCCTCCATGTGCAGCAATCAACCTTGTTGAGCGTCAAGTTTTTTCTTCTTAATGACTCCGGAAGTGCCTGCACTAGCTGTAGATCCCTTAAGGGCTGCTCCATTCAGGAACCGCTAACTCCACAATGCTTGAGCCTACAGCGTACCTCAGCCTATGATTCCTCCCCTGCCCAGGGAAGAGGGAGCTGTAACATTGACCCATTGACCTGCCTTAAGCTGTAGCAGCATCAGAGGATGCTGACCGTGAGTTGCAGCAATGTCAGGGTCTGGGTGTGATGTTTCTGGACAGCACCATCATTTTGATTTCATTTCAGGAGTGTTGCGAATCTGTGGTCATTTAATGTTTGTGGATAAGTCACATGAAGATTATCAAATGCCTAGAGGGTTTTTTAAGGCTACTAAAAGACATTCCCCGTGTTTGTCAATTTCCATCGGTCCAGTCTCGCATCCCAATAAACTGCAGTTTTCAGTTTATTTGCACGGTAAAAATGCAATTGTAAATATCTGGCAGATTACAAGATTTTTCTGGTGCATATTTTAGTGAATCAGGCCTATGGCTAATAATAATGATTACATATTTCTAATATTCACCAGTGTAATGACTGCTTGGCTTTTCCTTCCTGAATAAATTGTTTCAAAATTCTCCCTGAGCTCTTTTATTTTGAAAATACCCAGTTTACTCACAATATTTAATGTAAATGTTTTCTCATCAGTGATTTAAAAACCATAATTCAGTGAGGACCAGAATATAACTCCAGAGTGGTCAGGGGGAAACTATTGTTCATTTCAAAAATGAAAATAAATTCTGATGTAAATCATTATTATTTGCCAAACCTTGGATTCATCTTTTAATATCTAGACCGGTTAATTTTCATGCATATTTTTATGAGAAATATTTGCTAAGCTACAAAAATTAACACCCTCAAATAAGGAGCTAAATAATTATACTTGAAGAAAGTGGTACATTTAATATGTATGGATCAGATTACAAAATACCCTCAAGATCACACAATAGCAATTAGAAACATCCTTGTTAATTTGATTATCCTGTTACAGTGTGCACACTGTCACAAGGCTGCAATTGTTGCATGGAATAACATGTTAGTATATAATCGGTCTAAGTCATTTATTTAAATATTCCCTTAGCTGTGTACAAAAAAGGCTCCGATCCTGCAAAGATTTGCTCCCATGTGAAACTTTTACACGTGTAAATAGTTCCATTGTGCACAAAGTTACTCATATAAGTGTTTGCAGGGTCACAGCCGTAGGGTGTATATTTTATATACACATGAATGCTCCCTAGAAATTAAAAAGAGCTGCTTATCGGATATGATTTATCAATGCTTCCGGTTGTTCTTTCTTTCTGATTTGTTTTTGTGTTTTTTTGTTTGTTTGTTTTTTTCATTTCAGCCTGGAAATGTCTGGTACCTACTGCTGGCAAAACTAGCTGAGGATCAGACGAGTAAAGAAATATGCCCCAGCTGCAATGCACAGCGAGGTATGGAAGCCCTTGTAGGTATAAATAAGCATGTTACAAAGTTATTAGTAATTTGGCACTGTCCCTGATTGGAATCTCAAATTAAATCCCGTGTTATTCACGCTGAATAAATGAATAATCCTGCACCCCCACTCTGTTTTTGGCTCTCTGCTACCAACCAAAATCTGCAGCCTTTGTTCAATTCTTACCCATTCCAAACTCCCACTGGGCCAGAATCTCAGTGGTATAAATTGGTGAAGTTCCATTAAGGCCAATGATGCTAATTTACACCACTGGAGGCTCTGGTCCCTTTATTTCAGTTGGGATTATAGAGCCCCCAGTAAACCCTGATCCTCTTCTCACTGACAGGGGTGTAGATTGGAAGTCAATGGAGTTACGCTCATGTAAAACTGGTGTGAGATGAGGGGAGACTGGAGAGTTTTGTCTGAGTAAAAATGGCAGGATTTTACCCAAATATTCCCGTTACTTTAGACAATGGACCAAATCCTGGTTTTTCTGATGACAAGGGTGACCCCAGGGTTGTGGTGGATTCTCCCTCACTGACAATTTTTCAACTAAGATTGGATGTTTTCTACAAGCTTTGCTCTAGTTCAAACCGGAATTATTTCGGGGGGTGGGGAAGAAGTGGATAAACTAACCTGTACTAAACTCCATATTTCCCCAAAGGATACGTGAGTAAACTCTGTTTACCTGTGTGCACCTTCAGTGATTTCAGGGTAGATTTGCCCCAGTGATTTCAGGGCAGTTCGCTGGCATATGGTTTGGTTTGCAGAGGTCCGACTGAATGAGCAGTGGTCCCTTGTGGCTTTAGAGTCTGTGAACAATGGGAGTTTTGCCACTGAGTTTAGCCAGGGCAGGATTTGATCCAGCGTGGGCAGCAGCTATTGAGAGATACTGTCTCACTTTAGAAACCAGTGAGATCTTTAAGCAGGAATTTCTGTTGTACACGGTGCTTTGTAGCTCCATAATCTGGAGGGAATTTGTAGAGGATTGTAGGGGGAAAGATGCAAGCAAGGGGGGCTGTGTGTCACAGTTCTCAATGCAAATTCCAAATGCCACATCTTGAAAAATATTAAAACCCTCACAGCAGGTAACTGGCAGACTTGATCCTATTTATTTTTCCATTCCCAAAGACTAAGTCTAAATGTAGCTATTAAAGAAAGGGAATACTACGCTTTTTATTAATCGCCAGTTTTTAGGGCCAAAGATGAATAAGATCAGGCAGAGTGATGAGTGATTTTGAATGTCTGTCCCTGGAAGAATGACTTACCCTCCACCTTCTCTGCTCCTTTAACTCCGTGATGATGAGCAATGAAAGATCCACGCTAGCTTTGTGTATCTAACACTTTATCTAACGAGCGATGACAGTCCGGGTGTTTCAGAATCTCAGAATAAATTGCTGGACCCTTCTAAAACCTACCGAGGTTCTGTTAACACTTCAGACATGATAGGGCGGGTGTGTGTGTGTTTGAAAACAATTAAATCCTAATGTGTTTCACAATCCCTTGCGCTGTTTTAACCCGCGATTCAAAAGCATAATGAAGAGTAACTTTCCCTTGACTGAATAATTTGACAAAGATCAGATCATGTACACGGTGTAGCTGCAGGATACGTTAGGTACTTGACTAGCTTTGTCATTTCAAAGAGCTAGTCTGTGTTTTCGGATCGATAGGCAGCAGCGAAATGGAGTTGTGTGTCCGGAATATAAAATGTCAACAAACCCGCATCATGTGAAATTAGGGATTTGTTCCATTTCCCATCCCTCGTAATTATTACAAAAATGTCCTGGAAACTCTTTTAAAGAGGCCCCCACCCTCTAGGAATACCGAGTTTTCTATCTATATCTTAAGTATCACTTAATCAAATGTATTTTGAAGCCTAAATAAAATTCCCATAAGGAAGTTCATTAATACCCCGGCTATAACTGCAACCGTTTTTTTTTTTGTTTTTGTTTTTTTTTAAAGAACCGACATCTCTTTTGGGTCATTTCTCTTTACCAATTGAAATAACTAGATGCCAGAGTTTAGTTACAATGGGAAAATCCGCTTTCCTGCGGCTGAGAGCACGCAAAGGCACAAGTCAATTTCTTTCCAGATGCCGTATTGACCAGTCCAAAGATTTTCAGCCAAATCCTTGAACTAGGGTACGCTGCTGTGAACCCCATCTCCTTAACTGGAGTCACTCCGGATTGGGTGTAGCGAAGATCAAAACGGGACGCTAAAATTAAGGATCACGTTCTGATCTTTTCCCCCCCCTTCCACCAGTCTTTACAAGAGAGAGTCTGGGGGTGGAGGGAGAGAAATCACTGACCAACATGGTATCGATAACTCTGAGCCCCATATCGGCAATGGTTCTTTGGCAGGCCTCTCAAAGAATTATTTTCAGCTAATTTTCCAAATCCTTCCCTCGAAATCTGAAGCGGAAAGTTCAAAGGGGTGACGGCTGACAGTTTTTGTACGCGCTCACTTTCTGTGTTTACATAGCATGCATGGTTTCACTTTTTAAAAATACTTTTTTTAAAAAAAAAGCCCGTAGGCTAGTATTTTAACTGCTTGAAGCCCGTCTGCTCCTGCCGGAGCCTAAAACAAAGGAGAAAGGAGGAATTCCAGTCCGATTAATCAATATGAAGATATTTTGTAGCCATGTATTACTATAAAAATAAAATCAAAATTTAAATATCCTGTTAAAAATAGAAGAGAAAAATACAATAAATCAACCAGCATGAAATTAGAGACGAATGTGTCTCCCTTCTTTTAAATGATTTGATTTTATTAGGATCAGACGGAGAGGCAGTTAGCGGATCTAGAGGGAGATGTCGGGGCATCTTTGCTCGGGGGTCATTAGATTTTTCTAAATCAAGGGCGATTCGAAGGGTCGAAGTGTTTTCACCCTCCGTGTCAGTTGCAGGCGGGAAGGTTTCCCCCAGGTTGTGAGACCCTCTCACACGTGCTCCAAGGAGCGCGCTCAGATTTATTGTAAAGCCAAGATTTATACCGTACAAAATCACTGTACAGCAGAGTTCAGAGTCATGACAATGCCTTCCTAATGCTAAATGATGTTAATTGCTCCAAGATGATTGTATATCTTCCTGCTGCCTTAGAGGTGCCCTTAGCGGACCATCAAAGAAATCCAGAAGGAATTCTATTGCATTGCAAAATGTAAACGCTTGGATTGCAGAGTTTAGTCTCTTCTGATGTCTCCCGGCTCCAGAAGAGGCTTACGGCACCTCGATTTTTGTTCCCTCGGGTGTGCAGGGGGGAGCCCTGATTTGAATGTTGGTGTTGCCCTAATTTGTAACATTAGCAGCAGTCTTGCACTCGGTTTGCAGACTACAGGTGAAGATGCAATAGGAAAACGGGCTCTAACACCAAAAAGTAAAACGCCCCCTCGGTAAACCCCGGCTCGCTGCAGCCGTGGGAACCAGAGCGGGGCAGGAGCAGGTACCGTTCTTCTCTGGCCGAGGTCAGCTTTGCAAAGTGTTACTTAAATGCGCACAGGGAACGAAGCCAACAGGCAGGAAACAGCCCCGTTCGTATTCAAGTCATTCCCCCCCCCCCCGCCATGAGCAATGGGGCTAATTATTGAAAGGGGGGTGCGCGAAGAGAAGACAAAACGTTGCTTCTTACCGACCCCCCCCCCCTTGGGTACATTGACTAGCGGTGAGGACGGGCCGCGAGCACCAGATCTGCTCTGAATTCTGCAAACTCTTTTGCCGTCAAATGTACGTTGACACACACATAAAAATCGCGTTAAGCGGACGGGGCTGGGTCCTTTGGGCTTTTCCTTCCCGCGGCCTGGAGCCGGAGTCCTTTGCTTTCCCTTTCCTAGAACCGGGTGCAGTGGGTCGGTTGGATGTTTGTTCCCCCCTTCCCCCCCCCCCCCCCAGTGTCTCCCGTTTGATTCGGATCCTTTCCAAAATACAGTTAATGACCTGTCCGGAGAGCAGAGAAAATATGAGCTGCCCCATTGGGGTCTCTCCAGCGCTGGCAACAACCACAAACAAAAGGGGCCCCAAATTCGGTGAAGCCTTTTATTTAAAAAAAGAAAAGAAAAGCAATGGTCGAGTCACCTTGACGTTGAGTCCTGCGGCTCCAGCCCTCAGCCCTAGCCCCGTTCCGCCGGCGGGGTCTCGCCCTGGCCTGGCCCGGCCCGGCCCGGCCCGGCCCGCGGGAGAAGCTGGTAACCTCAGCCTTGGAGGGTGTGAAGTCTGGAAAGGGGACAAAAATGCGCAAGTGGAAGTTGGGGGAATTCTTCCTTCGTGGTGAAAGCAGAGCAGAGCCGCAGAGGTGCTGGTGGGTTTTGCCCTCCTTGATCCCAGAACTTTCCAGACACAATCCACAGGTCTGGGCCAGGTTATTTCCCCGCCTCCCCCCCCCCGCCCAATCGGCTTGAATAAGGGTTATAGAAACGGTTTGGGCCCATAAGGGACGTGCCGTGTCTCTCTCCGGCAGGTAAATCGAATCCTGCCCGTTCCTACAGTGTAAGGAGGCAAAATGCTAAAACGCAGCAGCCAGCCGCTGTCTGACCCAAGGCGAGAAGCCAGGATACGTGTGCATTGTGTATGTCAAAGCAATACACGTACACACACGTGTGTGCGCGCCCACAGCAGCCCGGAGTAAATAACCGGCCGCGAGTAAAAGCATGGAGCGTTAACAAAGCGAAGTCAGTTCTCCTTTCGGAGATCTCGGGCTTGGCCCCTTCGGAGAGGGGATTGTAACGGGGTCTGCGTTAGCCTAGCGGTTTCTGGTGTGAAGACCCCCCTTTCAGCCACGGCATCAAGGCGCGCACAGATATAAACAGATAGCTCGGGGGCGGGGGGGGGGGGAGAGTCCATCTCGGCCCATCCAAAATCCAACGTTATCGACACAAGTCTGATCGCTGGCAAAAAAAAAAAAAAATACCCGGGACAGCTCCCAAAAGTAAACATTAAACTCTAGACTGGCAGGGTTTTGCACACTATTCCTTTGTTCTTTAATCGCGAGGAGACCCCCAGCAACAAAACACGCAGGTTCCCCCTCTCTTCTAGCTAGACTTTAGAACCGAATATTTCCAAAATACTCATCTAAAAATCAAAATCCTTTATTCAACTAATAAAAACGGAGCAAAACGTTAATCGACACCCTTTGGGGGGGGAGAAGGGGCACCTTAAACTGACATCGACAGTCTTCCTTCTTCCCAAAATATCTGCAACTTGCCCGATTGAGAGATCTAAGTGGTGGGGAAGGATTGTGTTGCCGTAAAGTTCGTGTGTAAATTACAGAAAGCAGCCCACGTGTTCGCACGGCTTCAGGGAGCTGGGTCTCTGTGGGTTTTGCTTTTTTTTTTCTTTTTTTTTTTTAATTTTTGCGTCTCTGTGATACCAAATAGGCCACAACCCCTTCGCTTGAGCTGCAGAACGATCACCTGTTCGCGCCCAGATTCCTAGGTCAGCCTGATCCTCTCCTGCATTTCGCCCCCTCTCTCGGACATTAACAGGTAATAAAGCAGAGAAGGTCTCTCTAGCTTCCATTCCGGTTGGTTTTCTGCATTTGTCTCCCGGGGATTCTTACCAGACATGGGAAAGCTTCTTCTTATGCCTGGTTTACCATCACACTGGCCTGCCCTGGCCTTTTTTTTTTTTTTTTTTTTTTAGGAGTGGGAAAATGGTTCATTAAGAGGTTGACTCCTGTTCCCAATTCCTGCACCACGTGACGGTGGGAGTGAGTTTGGGTTTAAATTCACTTTCAAGAAAACCCTGATAAAAATCTTGCCCCATAAAGAATCAGTAGTTTTATGACACTGTCTTTTTAAAACCCTGTGTACTCCGGCATAGAGTCCATTTTGCAAATTAAGATTTTTTGTGGGGGGGAGGAAGGAAAAAAAGGGAGAACTTGGAGTCCAGCTAGGACAAGCAAAGGCGGCTGGTAAGAGAGTTCTTATTCTTTATTCTGCAGTAATTGACTTTATTGATGAACGAACAGGCACTGAGAAGATGAGGAGGGGTGTGTGTGTGTGTTTTACCAAATAATTCAATAACTGCATGAAATCTGCTCTCTTTACTTTTCAGAGCAGCAGCCGTGTTAGTCTGTATCCGCAAAAAGAACAGGAGGACTTGCGGCACCTTAGAGACTAACCAATTTATTTGAGCATAAGCTTTCGTGAGCTTCAGCTCACTTCGCATGATAAATGCATCAGTTTTGTGGCGAATTTAATACGAATTTACGCCGTCGTTGTGTGACTTCTCTATGTCCCTACAACTCTAGAATTTGATCTCAGTTGTGTATAATAGGGTCTGTGGTGGGGTTGTGTGTATGTTATATACAGACAGACACAAGGAGCTATCTAGACCTATTTATATAAATATATTACCTGTGCCCATAGAGTTATAATATACACATGGTTTTGTGTGTATATATCCTGTATATCGCGTATGGGGGGAAATATGCATCTGTCTATTGCACTTTATATATATTCCGTTAACCGAACAATTTATAAATGGGGGTGGGGGTCGTTTTGTTTTACAAATTCAGAAGACGGATTTATTTTAATTAAACCGCAAACCCCAGCTATCTAAAAACCAAGCCAGGATCAAAGTGGCTATCTCTAACTACACAGCAGTTGATTCTCCTGAAGTCTCTCTTCTCCGCTGGATTTAATTTGTGATGGAAAATAAAGAGCAAATTGTGCCAGGGTGTTTTTTGGGAAGGAAAGGAAAAAACAAGCCAGGTGAGGTGTTAGTTGTCAGAAAATAAAAACAAACAATTAAGAAGCCCTTTGCCAGAGAAAATTCATAGTAATTTTTTTTTAACCACCCAGCCGCACCGTGCAAGCCGGAGTCTGGGATTTGACGGTCCATGTGTCTTAATTCGAATACACAGCACGTCCCCGCTTAACCCGCAGCCTGGGCTCTCCGTCACAGACAAGGCGTTAGAAAACTCTTTAAACACAGTGGGTTTTATTATGATAATCCAACTGCCGTTCGGATAAAGCCCCAACGCTTATTTTTCTCTTCCCCCCCCCCCCTTCTAAAATTGTAACATACTCCGCTGATTGCATGAAAGGGGGGTGGTATATATATTTTTTCTTTCAAAACAAATAATCGCTCCTCTACCTGCCACTAGATCTGTATTTGCCCCTTTTCTTAAGTCCCAGTGTCCAGCCTCCCCACCACACACACACGCTTGCAAGGCAAGGGTTTGGGGCTTGGAGTCCGGCATTTTTACCTTTTAAATGATCTGTTCTCTTTTATAAACTCTGCTGGGAAGGGAGAGGAAGGGTCGAAAGGCAGATGGATGGGGGTGGGTGTAAATGGTCTCTATAAGGACCCTTGTTGAATTTCCCCTTCGCTTGAGAGACATGCGGGATTTTTTTAGCTCATTATCCTGCTCATCTGATAAAACTAGAACAGGATTTTTTTGCACGAGAATGTATTAAACATGAATTTATTTTTCTCATCTAAGTGCTTCCCCTTCCTTTCTGGGATATCCGGGGCCCGATGCACAACTGTGGACCATGCCCTGTTAAAAGTAATCACTCAAATAAACAGACTGAATTATTATAACACAGTCTGGCGAGATTGAGGGAGTGAAGGAAATACGAATTTGGATGAAAAATCAAGGATTGTCCAGATTACCATGCTTTAAAATGTTTTAATCTCTCCTTTCACTCTATAGACGTCAGAAATTTGACTCAATGAGTTCAAATAAGCAAATTCTCATGCTCTATAGCGAATATGGGGGGGGGGGGCTTACTGTGCCACCGATTTGTAGGCACAAACAGGATTTCTGCTTCAATATTGCTCCTAAGGTCTGATCGCTTGAGGGTCAATGAAGAGTTCAGGGCTCCGTGTTTTAATTTTTAGGCAGAGGGCAGCTCCCGGGAGCTGGGCTTGTCTGTGCCTTGGGGTGGAAGCGGTTTGTAGCCGAGTTCTTGGGCGTACAATCTGAGCACTGAACTCTTTGGAAAGCCCAATCCAGGCTGCAAGAAATTCTGAGCTGGCTATTTAAATTATTTAAAACGAGACGGGGCTGGGGGGGGAGGGGGGAAATGGGTTGTGAGGAAGGAACCTGGCGTGTAAATCTCGCTGCAACTATCTCCCCTCCCGGGTCGGGTTTAAAGGGAAAGACCCTTTTGTCCCTGCAGCAGTTAGAGCTAAACTCCGCGGGGTCACCAGAGCTGTCAGTCGCATGCCTGGGTCCCCAGGGGGGGAATCCACCGTTCCTGGCACCCTGGGTCCTTTGAAGTTGCCAATATTGGCCCCGGGGCAGAATCCATCCTCGGAGGGCATTCTGCCGTCTTTCCCCATATGTATTTATTGCAGGCTCGATGCTGGGCCGTTTAATGACGTTTGGCACGAACTGAATAGTTTTCTTTGTGTCCTGATATATGGCCTCTTGGCACTCAAGAACCCCGCCATTGTTCAGACTTGAATCGCAAACCGTATTTCCAATATTTTTTTAATGTTGGCATTAACCCTCGTCCCCCCTCAATTTATAGATGGGGGGGAATCAAAAATACCTCCTTGGGCCTGTTTGTCACTCTTGTTTCAAGGGTCGCCGCCGTTAAACGATTGTAAACTTGGAGTGCAGCCCACGAGGTCTGCTGTTGCTTCTTACAACCTGTCTAGGCCCATTTTGGATATTTAAATACTACGCATCAACCTGCAACCGTGTTTGTTAATAGCAGAAAACCGCCATTTTATTGCAAAGGCGGAGGGGGGGGGGGGAGAGGAGATTAATTTTGTGAGCTTGCCAGCACGTGCAGTAAATCACAGGGTTCCCTTAACCACTGTAATTTTCAGATTGACCCTTTAATCCCAGATTGAATCGATTCCTAACCCTCTCAGTCGACCGTTATATTAAAATAAACCTAAACCCACACCGCTCGCTAACCACCCATATTTCACGTTTTTGCAAGGTGGGGAGGGCTCTCCTGCTCTTCACCAGAGCTGCGTCCCATTCCTGCGTGGGATTTTGAAAACCAGCGCTCAGTCAAGGGAACCCAGATCCCCCGCAAGCAAGCCCCAGTAACTAGGGGAACACAGACTGGGCTAAGGGGAAAGAAATCTCTGCACTAATGCTAGGGAGCGCATTGATCCAGTGAGCGGAGGCCGGCCTGACTTTGGTTTGGTTTTATTTTGAATTGTCTAGGAAATCAACCCAGTCCTCGAGAAACAGCTCGGAGACAGGGACGATCAGATTCAAAGGGTCGATTTTACTTTTTGCAGCCTGGCCTAGTTAAAAAGGGTACTTTAAAAACAATTAAAATCCCCCCTCTAGCCTTGTGTGTTATCCATCCCCACCATGCGCCAACGACCCATCCCCAGCCCTCTAGGCGCCCCCCTGGGTTTGGGCTCCATGTCAGCCTGGCCTCTGCCCGGGGGCGGGCTGGGTGTCTTTAGAAAGTTGCCCACTGAGGCAGGCTCGGCGCTGCCTGGTTTCCTGACGCTTCCGCTGGCTCGGCGTTGAAAGGCCATGAAGCCAGAGTCCCTTTGCAGGGGAGCGCTCCGCCCTGGACAATGCGAGGAAGTGAGGGACCGGTGGAGAGCGGCATGAATCTCCCAGCCCCCCCCCCTCCCCCGGTCTGTACCTGGACAATGTGAGTGAAAAGTCCACAGAGCTCAGGATCAAGGCAATGGGGCCCTTTTGGGGTCAGACTGGAATGGGGGGGGGGAGGGGGAAATTCATAAGAAAGAAAAGCGTAGCCTGTTCTAGGAGTGATCTGCAGCAGAGAGCTGGAAATACACTTGGATTTAAACCCCAGGGCCAACTCCTGTGAGGGATGGAGGAGGGAGGGGTTGTTGGGGAGCAGGTCGGGATGTTTCAGGGGTTGCTGGACTTGTGACTGGAAGGGGGCTCGCCCCCATTTAAACTCGCCCCGTTCCTCCCGCCCCTGTGCATGCGGGCCGAAGGCCCATCCGTCTGCTCAGCCGCCTGCAGCGTGTGCTTGGGGGGCCCCCCCCCCGCTGTTTGCATGGCGGCCCGGGGGTTTCCCAGAGGCACGGATCTAAAACGGGACGCGCCCCGAGAGCCGGGGAGCAGGCTGCGAGCCGGGGCGGCAGGGGCCCTGTCCCAGCTGGCTTCCGAGGGGCCCCGGACAGGGCGGGGGAGGCGAGGAAGGGGCTGGGTGGGGGGCAGCGGTTTGGGATTTTCCCCCGCAGGAACTGGCTGGAGCTGATCTCTTCAGGGCTGATTGACAGCAGCAACGTCAGCACCGCAGGGGAAGGGGAAGCGGGGGGGAGAGGGAGGGAGGCGAAAGGCCCCAAACTGGATCTTGATGGAACATTTTTTTTCGAGAAGATCAAGGGCAAGTGAATCCGCGGAATGGGGACTGTCCCGCCGGCCCCGGCCAGCGAGCCCGAGCGCCCCTGAGCCGCCGAAGCGGAGCGGAGCCCGAACCGAGCCCCGGGGCCGGGGGGGGGGGCTGCAGGATGCGCACCCCCTTTGGATGCTTTTAAGGCAGCAGCAGCCAAATTCAGGCGAAGTGTGAAGATTTCCCCCCCTCCCGCCCCCAGCCGCAGCCTGAGCCTCAGCCTCCTGCCCCGCGGCGATCAGTGTAAGTGCCCCGGACTCTCCCTGCAGAGATCCCAGCTGGGCCGGGGCCAGGGAGCAGCGGGACACGCGGGAGGTGTTCAAATCCCCCGCCCCCAGCAGCTGCTCCAGGCCCTTCCGCGCCGCAGGGAGAGAGGCGGTCGCCTAAGCCCTGGGGCGGGGGTGGTGGAAAGGGCCTTAGGCGCAGGTTGCTTCACCCCAGCCAGGGGACCCTGCTCAAACCACGAACGGATCCTCACTGCGCGACACCACCTTGGCCAGCCCGGGGGGAAGGGGGGGCGTCTTTAGTCTTGTCCTCTTGGGTCTCCTTTAAACACCGAGCTCCCCTTTGCACCCCTTCGTGTCCGGCTGGATACATCGTCCGTCCCCCCCCCCCCCAGTCCACCGTGGGGCTCCCCTGAGCTGCGAGGCGAGGGCCCCTTGCAGCCAGGGCTGGGAGGCCGGTTTCTGCGCCGCTTTCCCTGCTGCGCACTGGTCTGAGCGTCTGGGGCCCTTTTACCGCTAGATCTTGGCCCTGGCTACAGAGGAGCAGAGCTCGCTGGACCCTTCCCAGGCGGCCCCTGGGTTGATTTTTCTCTGCGGAAGGGAACAAAAGTGGCTGGACAGGTTAATTGGGGCGGGGGGGGGGCTGTTTGTTTGGCCGGCGTGATAAAAGAGCGAGCGAGCAGGGTTTCTCTAGGGCCGCCTGGGGCCATGGGGTCTCCGTTGCTGCGGGGTTTGGGGCTAGAATTGCCCCCCCCCCCAGCCCCTCTCTAGCTGTACGTGTCCATCGATGGCTGGCAAGAGCAAAGCCCCCAGCGGCGATCCAGCCCCGAGGATTGTTGTTGGCGCAGATGCTGGTCCTCAGGGAGGGTTGAGGGCTGGTGTTTCTTGGACCTGCCGTGAGGCGTGTGCGCTTTTCTAATGCGTAGTAATCGGGTGATTATTTACCTCTAATCATCTCCGCACAGAAAAAAATAATTACACCGAGAAGGAGAGTTATGGAGGGGAATACAGTCCCGGCACCAGCAGGCGTCTGATGACCGCCGACTTCCCCCCGAGGCTTGCAACGCGCCCCTAACTCAACCCTACAGCTGCTCGTGAAGAGGCATTTTCATAGCGGTGGGGGCTTTTGCCTGGCCCCCTGGCCAGGGGACGGGGCTCGCTGGCACGGGTACAAAGCGCTGTATTTGCGTGTGTGCCCGCAGGATCCGCAATCTGGCGCAGTCGTTGGGCCAGCGTGGTGTAAACTCAGTCAGTGCGGGGGTGGGGTGCCCGAAGCAGGTACAAGTCCCCTGCGGCAAGACAAGCGGGGCAGGCATGTGACTGGCGGGACGCACAAGTAGGGTTTGTTGCCAGCCTGCTCCTGCTGAGTTGAGAGCTTTAAAGTATCCCCAGGTGATTTGCTGGAGGGAGATAGAGGGACTGGTACTTTTGCCCACCGGGCGGGGGTGGAGGGGGGTCAGACTGGAATTTGGGAAACTGTCCCAGCCCTATTGGAATAGAAAAACGAGCCTGTGTCATTTTAATACAAACGTTGCCAACTCGATGGAGACAAATCCCAGCATTTAGAATTAATAGCTGCTTAGAAGCTGGTTCTGGGGTGAGAAAATGTCCTTTCCCCCTCCCAATATACGTCCTTGGGGATCTTCTTATTGACAGACGCGCAAGAAGTAACTTGGTAGCCGGGACTGTCTGGTAGGCGCGTTTGGCTCCAGAGTGCGCATTGATTTAACTTGGCCTGGGTGCCCCGCAATTGTCTCCACTCAACTCTTCTCCGTTAGCGGAATCCCCAGTTTCAATGAGCGCTGCTTCCATTCGTGTCTTGCTCTCCAAAAAGCTATAAACCGGTTATCGACAAAGCGCTAATTTTCGCCGTTAAAAATCGCAGGATTTCTTGCCTACGAAAATAGCCGCTGTTTCTCTGTAATTCGTACAAGTTCCACATTTAGAATGCTTCGGGGCATGAGGAATATAATCCCCACCCCACTCCTTTCCATCCCTAGGTTTTGTGTATAGGGGAGATATATTTACTTATGAAGCTATGGGTGCATTAATTCCTCTCCCCTCCCCCGATATTTGAAGGGAGTTCATAACCCCCAACTCGCTGGATTCTCTGTAATTTGGAGAGCAGCACAAATGCCTGCTAGGATCCCTCCTGCTTCTGTGTCCCTCGGTTGGGAATTTCTACTTTTTGATACAAGTTTGTGTCTCAGCAGCACTTGAAATCAATGGGACGGTGTTAAACGTTTGCAGATTGGTGAGGCATAAAACTGAGCAGATGAGGACTAGCTTGATGCCGTTACTGGCAATAATAAAGGAATGGATCAGATTGATTTCCCACCGGGCAAAACCGAGACCCAAGACAGCAATGGGAAATAAAGCGTTCAGCTGGGGGAAAGTTTCAATGATCAATGCAAGGACTAGATTGGCTTATGGAACGGGTTTGCTTTGCTTGCTTTCTGAAGTCGAGACCAAACTATGTTTAAAATGCGAGCTCGCATCTTACGTATTTAATTACAGACATTAGGTTTAAAGAACTGGCTTGTTCCAAGTGTTGCCTGATCTATAAATTGTGTATTGGCTATTTTAATTAATCATATAGTAATATTAACCTGTACTTATAGGCTACACAAGATAAATTTTAAATATACCCTTTGGCTGGATCGACGGAAATATTACCCACAAAAACTTCTGACGATCTGCAACGCGATTCCGAGCGGTGTTCTCTATGCCTGCTGGATTTGCATGGACCCCTGCTCTCCGTTCAATTGTAACTGCAAATCCTAACAGGATAAAACTCTACTGTTCAAAACACTCACTCACCAGGCCGCTGGAGTTACTGGGGTTTGAGAGTCCTACAACCGCTCGAAAGAGGCAAACAGCAGAAATCTTTAAAGCTTTCTACTGTGAGTAAATTCTCATCCCCTAGTAAAACATCTCATCCCAAAGAGCTAATGTTACTCCCCCGCAGGATTCATTTACAAATCAGGTACCGGCTCAGGCAACCATCGGTGCTTATGTCCCTGCGGCACCGTATGGACAAGACCGAGGTGTAAACACGCTCTTTGCTCGCTGTGCTTAGTGCAGTACTGTAAATGAAAAGGACATTTGCACAGTGAAAGTCCGGCTTGATGCGCCGCAGCCTCGGTGGAGCTGTCAGGTCTTATCTTTATTGGCTTTTCCCAGCCTCTGTCCGAGTTGAAAAGAGGTCTCCTTTTATCTTAGCGAGCTTGCACTGAGAATGTTTACACAGGGCAACTTTTTGTTTTAGCATTATTACCAAGGTTAAAAACCTGACTTGAGCCCGGAGATAAGTGGGTAATATTGCTCTCAGGACGGGACCCGGTGCAGCAGCTGCCCGGATCACGGAGCAAAATAAAACCAAAATAAAATAAAACCAACCCTCTTAGAGGTGTTTTCCAAACCAACTGAAAATGAAGGCGAATTCCCCGGCAGATATGGCGAATCATTTCCCTGTAACAGATCCCTGTATCCATCCGATAAGAATGAAGTGTAAAGCTTGAAAAATGTTTTTTGGAAGGTACATAAAACTAGAAGAGAACTGAAAGACAATAACGCAATACGTTCACTCTAGCTAAGTGAAAGCGTTTGTCAAGCTCTAATTGACTTGTTAAGAGAGAGAGAAAATATCTAGGCTCAAGTCCTGATCCCATGTACTCAACTGGGACCAAGATTTAGCCTCGATACTTTCCTACAAAGTAAATGCAACTGACCAGTGACTTCTTTATTTGGTGGAGAAAGGCGAATGCAATTGTTTGGGGTGGTGGGTTTTTTTGTTGAAAGGACACGTGAGAACTAAGTTCTTTGGTATGTAAAGCTTTTGATCAGCAGCTAAAACATCGCTATTTGTACCGATCGGACGGGGACCGGGGAAACGTTTGCTTTTGGGATCCATCAGTTTAATAGCAAGCTGTTGCCCTGCTTAAAGTTAGAAATAAAAAGCGAAGGGAAAACGAGCGTTCTCCCTGGTAAACAACAACCCATTGTCCCATCGGAGCAGAACAAACAGACGGGAGCGCAGCTGCCATTGTAGGCCCTGGGCCGATTGTGCCGTCTTTACTCGGGCAAAACTCCGCCATATTTCAAAGGTGGGCGAGGGGCGGACTATAGAGCCCCTCGCTTTGCAACCGCTCAGCTGATTTTTGAATCCCAAGGACGGTTCGTTCATGGCGAAGTGGAAGAGTCCGTCCGAGCGCTGCTGTTTTGTCACCCGCCCATGCATAGACATATAATTCCTTCCAGATTTCTGCTGAGTTATGCTGTGTTACCAGACTGGGAAACCCCAGGCCCTGATCCCTTATAATCCAGATCAGGAAACGAATTAACAGAATGGGGCTCAAACCCAGGGACCCGTTCCAGTGGCAATGGAAATCACAGGGGAGTTCAGCGTTGCGGGCTGGGGGGTTGTTTCTTCAAGTCGTACCTGGGCTGAAGGGAACAGTAACGTTTTCCCGGGGTGGGAAACCAAAGGGCAGGTTTAGAAAATGCCCCCTCCGCAGTCACCGAGCAGAACCACAGCTGAGCCAGCGGTAGAAAGCAGCGACCGGCCGCTCTGGGCTCCCGCGGCTCGATGGGGCTGTTTGTGGGACTGGGCCAAAGCTCTGGCCTGGGCCAGCTGCGGATACTCGTGATTTCCCAGCTGCAAATTAGCGCTGCCCTTGACTCGGCCCCCGGGTTCTCAGGCGATTTCAATTTGGCACCTGGGCGCACCAGGGCCCAGCGTTTCGGGCAAGGAAGGGGGCTGGGGGGCGCAGGCGGGAGTCGTGCTAGGCAGGGCCGCTCAGGTTAAGCCGAAGCAAAGCCGCGCGTTCAGACAGCGAGGCCGGGGCCGGGGCCGGGGCCGATCGCTGGGTTGCGAGGAACCGGGCGCTCCAGCCGGGACAGGCTACAGGGCCGGTAGGAAATCCGCTGCAGTCGCGCTTTGAGCCAGGGCATGTCGGGGGCAGGCCCGATTCCGTGCTCGGGCAACCCCCTCTTCCCCCCAGTTTAAATCAACGGGAGCTTGGTCCCGATACACGCTGGTGGGACCGGTCTGTGTGTCCACGTGCTTGAAGGGCCGGATCCTGCAGGCAGAGTGGACGGGAACACACAGTCTTTGAGCAATGTAGGCATCGGTCATGCGGGCTGGTCCGCTGAAACCCAGCGCTGCCCGCCCCGTCTGTTTACACTGAGCCCGTTCGCTTTTCTCCCACGCAAGCCGGCTTGGCACTAACCATGTGTGTCCCTGTCGAAAAGGAAATGCTCCAGGAGAAAGGCCTGTCTGAAACGGAAGAAGGGTTTCCAGCAGCCCAGACAGCTGGTCATGCAGAATCCGCAGCGGGCTCCCCGGTTCTTGGCGTGGCAGGAGTCAGCAGCACGCCGCTGAGCAGCCCGCAGGGCCAGGATCCGGAGCAGGTACGCACCCCCGTTTACACAACAGCCGGTATCTTCCTGTCTGTCCGCGCTGTGAATTGCATCCCGCCCCTGCTTGCCGGGCTTCCTTCCCACTCCCTTAACATCTGCAGATAGCACCAGCATCCCGAGCAGCTCGTCATCCCCAAGGGAATAAATTCCCTGTTCCCCCGATATCTTCTTGCACCCAGGGATTGAGGGTTTTTATGAAATTCTTTGCTCTAAACTTCTAGGGCTGTTACCCGAGTACTCTACACGCGCTTTATGTGAAAGAAGCCATAACAGACAGAATTTACGGTCTCTGCCACAGATGCCAGGGTTTAAAAATGTTTTTCTCCGTTTTTTTTTTAAATATTATTATTTTCTCCCCTTTTAACTTGCAAGCTCTCCCCGCCTGCTCTGGTTTTCTTGGAAGGACGTGTTTAAAGACGGCCACTCTGAAGAGTCCGTCTTTGCACAATCTACCCAAGCCTGCAGTTGCTATTTGCAATCAAAATTCAAGGTCAAGAGCGAATCAGAACCACCCCGGTTATCCAGAGTTCTCAGCAACAGGGTTTCCTTTGGAAGGGCTTTAATTTTTGTCTAGCTTTAGCTCCTACCTTTTTGACCCGTGCCCCTTACCCATCTGCATTGCTACAGAAACATAATTACGACCACGCTGATTTCAAATGCCAGATTATTGAGTGCCCGGGTACCTTTTTGTAACGCCACTCCAAAACCGTTATGCGGCTTGAGATTTTTGTACAATAATTAAATACAATTAAGCTCCTCCTGCCAAAAAGGCCTGACTGTAAATTAGATGGCATTCAATCATGCCTTCTGATTGACTCGGGGTATTTAGTGTGCTTTTTATAAAGTGTTGACAACTTTCCCATATCAGAATTATAACCTGTCAAGGGGGCGAGGAGGAAGCAGAAATGTAAAACGATGTCGTTTTAGCTACATGTTTAAGCTATTTAAAAAAAAACAACCCACCCCTTTGCTACATAATCATAAATGCATCAAGTAATAGTAATTATGCCTCGGGGCTTTTTAGCTCAATTTACCTCTGGTTTTCCTTCCAATCTCTGATCTCCAGCCAGGTGTTCGAAAGGGAAAATAGGCCCGTGAAAAGAAAGGGAATGTTGGCAATTAGTGATAGGTTCGAGAATACTCTCATTTGTAACAGGAAAAATCTGAACCTCTCAAGATGCTCGGCGTCTCCTTCGCAACACGAGCCGAGCACAGACGTGGGTTTGCTAAGAGCTGAAAAAGTGAGCGTGTGTCAGATGCACCGTTGATTCCATCCTCCCCTTTAGGTTTCACCCACCAAGGATGAAGCTTAGCGGGGTTAGCAAATAACCATGGGATTCCAAGGAAGAATATGAACATCTAGGGCTTGATCCTGCACCCGTCCAAATCAAGGGGTGAAAGCTCCCACTGACTTAAATGAGGCAGGAGGAGGCACCTAATGTTGAGTTCCTGCTACTTCAACCGGCTATCAAAAGATTTCCATTAACTCTCTTAAACAGGGAACAAACACCCAGCCCTATCTTGTATATAGTCCACATATGTATGTATACAGCTTTCCAAACTTCCTAAATAGGCAGCTGAATAAACACGAGACAGGAGTTTCCTGCTGAGAAATTATGTCCACTAAAAGTGCGTGTGTCTATATAATATAATAAAAATAAGGGTTTTCATCTACTGCCCCACCTGACATCAGTGGGGGTTTTGCTACTGATTGCATTAGGAGCAGGCTGGGTCCCCCTATTTGTAACCGAACAGGACAAAACGTTTTCCAGTCCAGGCGGTTTTACTTTCAATTTTTCTTGCTCTTTACAAGGCTTTGACTAACCTGAATAGCACATACCCTACCTTAATTTTTTCTTGCATTCTGGGCCTGATCCTGCTTCCACTGAAGTCAATGGCAAAACAAAATAAAGTTATAATATTTGGTTTGCAGCTGGTTTGAAGTGCACGGTTTTTACTATATTGGGATAATTTTTTGAGTCAGTGTTTAGGAGAAAAACATTAACTTTTAAAAAATTGAAATAAAAATGAATATAAATATGATACTGGAAATATGTTTCAGCAACACAATTATTCTGTTCTTACATTATATATTATTCTTTTTCTGGTGGATGCATTTATCTTTAGTTGTATTAGAACCTCCTTTTACAGTTCATTACTTGGATAATTCATATTTGTAAAACACTTTTTTATCAGTCATTCTGTAATCTCTACTTTCAAGGAAATACTGAATGAAGCCATGTAGGAGTAATGTAAAAGTAACCTAACCCCTGATAAAACTGGATTATCGAAAGTGTTTTTACATGGGACTGATCATATGAGAGTTTGTCTACATGGGGAGTTATTCCAGAATTGCTAATTCCTGATTGTATTCGGGAAGAAGAGCGTCTACAGGTGGAGTTAGTCCCTTATTCCAAATTCTCAGTCCACTTTGGAAATGGATTCCGCACATGGAGTTAATCTGGAATAATTCATCTGTTTTCCGTTCACACTTTCCTTTGTTATGGATTAATTTTCATATAGACAAGCCCTGAGTATTGTTAATTGTGTAAGTATTTGCAGGATCAGGCCGAGGCCCATAGCATGCAATGAGAAAGCCAAGGACATTGCAGGAGGATAATATATTATGTATAGCCATCATGTCATTTATTATTGATCTTGTTATAAAAATCGTGATCTATTAAATAACTTGCCACTAGGCTAGTGGAGCGGTGGCGTAAAGGACAATCCATTTAACTGTTTCTACTAATTTTAAAACTGTCTATTCTGAATAACTTGGGGGAGGAGGAATTGATTCCTTTTGACCTGAAAGTTATGCGTTCTGCTCATCTAAAAGTGAGTTGCCACCCTGGCAATTGCTGGCTTTTTATCAGCTAATTTAAAATATGCACTTAACAGATTAACATTTTCCAACAGAATTCTACCCTTTGGTGCTGCTTCCACACACACCCACCACGTTGCCGGAACATCCTATAGCAAAGTATGGTTCTGCATTTCATTTTATTTTTTGAGGACAAATATCTTTCTCACCTTGAACCGAGCGGACCGATAAAAGGTTGGATTTTTTGTTTTGTTTTGACCTGTCCCTCATCTGAAAAGGTTGAGCTTTACCTACTGATATACAGTTCTATTTGATAATATCAACAACTCTTAGACCCGGTACTCAGAAGTCTTTGGTTTTTGTTTTTTTTAATCTACTTGGCTGCAGTATCCTCGCTGGATGTGAAGCATTCTGCAATTCAGTTTGTTCCTCTTACTTTTTGGAAATAGGCAGTGGAATCTTTAGGGCCTACTCCTGCGCCTTTGCCTTTCCTTTCCAAAGATCATCAGCTCGCAGCTTTGCTCTGAGGGGAGGAATCCTAGACTGAGAATACTTTTGATGATGGTGGTTTTGTTTTTGTTGTTTTGATTCTTTTTAGACAATAGAAAACATCAAAGTCTATCTCCACGAGAAGGAACTATGGAAGAAGTTTCATGAAGCTGGCACCGAAATGATAATAACCAAAGCAGGCAGGTTGGTGAAAATGCATTTCACACCCTTAAAGTCTCTATTCTGTATTGAATGTCACAATTTGCCCACAGCAGAATCTTTCTAAGGGGGGAGACCTACTGCAAATGATTGAATTTTCAGAAAGTAGGCCTTGATTTAAGACTTCTGTAGGATTACTCACATACTCAAAGTTATGCGCCCATGTTGGTACTTTGCTGAATATGGTCAGAAGTGAGCACGCAATTTAAGAAAAGCGAGTATATTGTCTTAGACTATATACTCTGGTCCTCTGATAAGTCTAGGTTAGTTTTAATTCTCTATGCTAATATTTCTTTTGATTATTTGTGTTTCTAAGACCTTCAGGACCATAGTGATGCCAGTTCTAGACGTGACAGTAATTCTTTCCTGAGCAAGAGATTACCTACTCTGTATAGAATAGTAGTAATGCTCTGTGGTACACTTGTGGAAGTAATAAAGCCTTTGCAAACTGAGACCTTGTTATAAACCACTGGTATCAAACCTTGGTTGAGTGGAGGGTTGAAGCTGCCATTTTATGTGTATGGGCAGAGCCGTCCCTTGGGTAGGGCGAATTGGGGCCACTGCTCCTGGCCCCGTAGGCTGAAGCGATTGGCAAGCACGGTCAGTCCTGGAAGAGATGAATCTGTCACTTCCCTCCCTGGGCCCTGCACCCCCCTAGGGATGGCCCTGTGTGTGGGGATTGGCCAGGTGTGAGTAAGTATGGGTCTGCTTTAGATTGCCTGCCATTCCTTTGCATGAAATGCTATTCATGTGTCAGTAAGCTCGATTCCTGTTTTATTTTTGCTACCATCATCGTCATAATGGTGAGAGAGGGCTTAGTCCTGTGGAGTGCTTTCAACTCTCAGTGAAATCAGTGGGATTTGAGGAAGGTGGTTCCCATTGTGTTGTCATAATGGAATCTCACAGCCGTGAATGTGAGACTGGGGCCTTGCAGCCCATCAAACAAACTGTTCCACTAAAGTGAGATGCCCCGTGAAGTCAATGGAAAGGTTGCCCTTGACATCTGGGGAATTGGATCAGGTTCTTGTGAAGGATTACCATCAAGATGTTTTTAAAACCCCTTTAATTTTCTTTAGTGCCACCCTTCTGTAGCAACTGGTGATTTCATATGACCGCACATTAGAGAATCATAAAGGTGTAAAGAAGAGCAACGGAAATAGTGTGAAATCACCAGGAAAAATGCCTTTCTAGTGGTAATGTTTCTTCTATGAAGCCTGATCTATAGCCCACTGAATTCAGTGGGAGGCTTTCTCTTGACTTCAGTGGATGCTAGATCAGGTCCATGGTTCACTCGGGCTAAATCTGGCTGTGAGATCCAGACTCCAGAGCTCTGCAGGGTACTAGTGTTCTGCTCTCAGCCCCTCCGGAAACGTGCACTGAATACGTCCTTATAGGCAGCCTTTCTGCCTTACTGCTCTCGAAGCACTTAAAGGGTTGCCCACTCTTCCTCATATCTTCCCCCCCCCCCCCAAAAAAAAAAAAGTGCTGCGCTCTCTCTATTGGCAGTGTTGCAAGATATACTAGACTCTATCCTTGGGGTAACGGAACCTATCCCACCAGGAAGACAAGGTGAAATTGGGTTTGTAAATCACTTCAAAGAAGCTGACGCATATAGAGTGGGTCAGCTCTATGACTCGGTCCTGCAGTTCTTATGTAGATAAGATTCCCACCCCCCCCCCCCCCGGGATTGTAATTTGCTATATAAAGTCTTAGGGCTGGATCTTGAAGCCTTTATTCACATTCATACTTTTATTAATTTCAATGGGGTTGCTACTCGCTTTAGAAACGGCTGAAGGATCAGGACTGCAAATACTGGGCCTGTAAATGGAGAGAGAAATTTTACCAAATTCTAGAAACTAAACATCCCAAATGTGTAGGTTATCTCTGTGTCAGTCTTAACTTAGATTGTTTAAACAAATCCATATGTCCAGGACCAAGTCTTGCATTCTTTGGGTGCTTAAAACTCCCAGTGAAATGATATTCATGCTTCACAGCTGCTCAGAGGGGACAGGGTGGCTCTGGTAATTGTCCCAGGGATGTGGAGCCTTTCACTTATAGAAGACCAAGGCCAAATTCTCTGCTGGTGGAAAATCAGTGCAACTCCATCAAAGTCAATGGAACACTGCCAATTTATGCCAGCAGAGAATTTGGCCCTCAGCCTGAACCAGGGCCTGTGTCAGTAGTGACTGATGATTCATTAACAAACCACATGAAATTCTGTTCTGAGTGGACAGTTACAATCAACTTCAGCCCAAATGGCAACTTTAATTCTCAGCAGTGAGGCCAAGGACTGAATAGGCCTTATTACTTGACTTCTGTCTAATACACCGAAGAATAATGCACCCATTGAGGCACTGACTTCAAAAGGTGATCCCTCCATGTCAAGGACGAGGCATGTTAGTTGGGAGATAGGGGTGAGTGTGTGTGTGTGTGTGGGGGGGAGGGATTGCGTGTGTGTGTGAGCTTCCTCTACCAGCGCGTGTGACTCTTCTGCAGTAAGAGTGGCCGTCAGTATCCTCTAGGCCTGTTACTCCGACAGCTCTCACCAGCGCTGAAAATAAAAATACCTATAACGGTTCACAGAATAACTCGTCTTACAACAACTAAACATGCATGAAGTTAAGCCATGTGATGATCAGTCTGATTTAGTTGCACAGTTCACAACTGATCAGTGTCCAAAACCTTCTAGAAACAGAACCGCCCAGCAGCACAAGAGTAGACTTCAGTTCAATTCTTATTGAAAATCGTACTTCACCCAAACCATTTAAATACATAGTGATAATAAACCCACCCACTCTCCCCCAATGCCCCACTTTCAACATCAGAGTCTGTATCATCTTTTAAAAGGGGCCTTATACCAGGCTCTCTGTCTGTCTGCAAAAAATATAGGGCCAGTTGAGTGCAGACACAAATTATGGTCCTGATCCTGCAACAGACTGTGTGTGCGTGAAGGGAGGTGGGGTTCTACGCAGGCCCAGGGATGCACCCATGTGCACTCAACTGAAGGATCAGGTCACTTAAATGTCTAACTATTTAATTTCAAAAGGAAAAAAAGGAGTCTGTTTTTTAAATTCTAAATTGCAAATGTAACTTTAATGACCAGTTATTTCAAAAGCGGGTAAAAAATAAGATCAAAGGGAGATCTTGTTCTAGGGTGATGGTGTAAAATAGGCATTCTCTAATTATAATCCAGACCCCGATAACTCAAGAGGAGTGTGTTTATTTCATTTGTTGTCAATCTGTATAACTCCACAGGCCAAGTCAACTATAAATTACCAGGAATTCAGGACTAAGAATTACTTTGGGGGATTATTACTCCCTCTTAGGATGTAGGAGACACTTGGAGGACACAGCGAGCTCAGTACTGAAATAGGAATGATGATGTTGCCAAGAAAGCTTGATTTATAAAGTGTAAACATCTTTAAAATGCACTCACTATCTTTTTAATGTTTGACTCTTTTATTGTGAGGGGGGGGAAAGGAGATTCCTTTATATTAAAAGGATCATCAAAAGATAAAAAGTTTGTGAGCAAAGTTCCCTGAACTTTGTGCAAAACCATTCGCCTCCTTTGTATATAAAATAGCACAACTTTTCATGTTTCGTGTTTTGCGGGGTATGCAAATCAATACCTTTTGTCATGAAAGGTTTGTTCTTCTACGTAATTTGTATTGTCTTAAAGGAACACATTAAACATAACACAACAATTAAGAAGCCAGCCCTGCATTCCTTGCACATTTGCAATTCCCAGGCATTTTGGGTGTGTACAAATTCATGATTAGGCCTAAAGAAATGACAGAAATTTAAAGTAAAATTCATTGTCCTTTTTTTTTAATGTAAAAAATTCAAGATTTGCATTTTATTCAATGTAAAATTAGTATGTTTGACTGCACAGTGGGTCAAATGCTGCCCTTACATACACACAAGCCCACTGCCTTCAATGGCTTTCACCACAGTCCTGATCCTGCAAAGAGGAGCACTGAAGTGGAACACTGTACTTGCACGGAGACCCAGGGAACTCAAAGGGGATGTGGAGCAATCTGCCAAGGTGGTTCTTTTTGCAGCATTATGGCCTATTATTGTGCGTGAAATGATTTAAACCGGGTATTCAACTCTAAATGATAGCTTTAGATGTTCAGATGTATTGATACAATACAATTTTTCAGAAAGATAAAAGCACTTTTCCCAACAGAAAGATAATCCCAAACATTGTTGCCTTGAAAATAAGTGTGTGTGTGTGTGTGTGTGTGTGTGTGTGTTCCTCTTTCTTATATACACTTGCTCTACAGTATGTATCACCGTATGTACATTTTTAAAGGGTGCTGCAGATTAATACACTCATCTCTTAAGGCACTTACACTCTCTTCGTTTGTATTTAAGGCATGTAATAGTCACAAATTTAATATGAGGGAGCAATTTATACCCAAAGCAAATTGTACAACTTAATTATAAGTTGCTTTTCTTTTCTTTTCTGTCCCCAGGCTCTGTCCTGAATTAGGCTAGTCCTGTAGTTGTAGCTATCTTTGTGACTCAAATCGGTTTCTGTCTCAATTCTCCAATGGGTTTGACCCTCCAAACCCTCATTCGTTCAAGTAGTCGTTATTCATGTGAGTAGTCCCATTGGTTTCAGGATTTCTTCTCCCCTTTCACTCTTTTCCAGATCTGTCTGTCCTCTAGTTTTAGGGTTTTTTATCCCCCTGAGGCACTGATCTTTACAGTTCTTCCCGGTACCATTCCATGGCCCAAGTGAATGGGCACACCATCACTCCATAGGCAGTGTTAGGACAGGTTTATTACTAATCAGCAGGGAATGCCAATCTGCAGAGCATCTGACCCCCTTCCTGTGGAGACCTAACTCTAAATTAATATGTCAATTTCTCTACAGTGACGAACATCCAAATGATTATGATGGGTTTGTAACCATGGGGTGGGGTTCAGACCACAACACCGTGTATAAATGGATACAGAGCCAGCCTCAATCTTTACTGTAACATCTATTAAAAACTGCATGTGGATTGAGGGACATTTGTTTTAAGGTCCTCTAAGAACCTTCTTACAACATACTGCACAGAACAACTTTCACCCCAGTGTACCTGGAAAACTTGCAAACCTCTGTGTGATTTTTTTTTTTTTTTAGATTTTGGTTTGAGTGGCTTATTTCAGTTTAGCTTAAACGTGTTCACAATCGATTTAAGGTAAACTGATATACCCCTGGTTTAAGGTTTGCACCAGTTTAACTAAATTGGTTTAAATTCACACTTTAGATTAAGCTGGTGAATTTTTGTTAAGATTTTCAGCTAGGAGATATGGATGCCCAGTTCCCATTAAAATGAAAGGGAATTGTGTGTCCAGAATCACTTCAGGCACTTTTGAAAAGTTCAGCCCAAAGCTTTATGTTTAAAAAAGCAAACCAGATCAGGTATGGAACGGGAACCATGCATTTAGAACTTGGAAATAAATTAGTAATTCAAAGAATGTTTGACCTACCGAGCCGTAAATTCAGGGTTCTGCAAATACCCTTTGTAGGTAAGATCTTGCTCCCAGTGAAATCAGTGGGAACGAAAGCAGGATCCAATCGCTTTTGGCTCTGTTGCTAGAGATGTCAACAACTCCAACAGGGAACATAGAGTTTCTTGAACTTGGAACAAGTCAGGGAAGTGAGGGACTAATATATTTGAGTCTCCCTTCTATTTTCTCTTAATGATTTGGGATGTTAATAGTTAAATATGTTTCCAAAGCATTTTCCGTTCACTTTTAGATCATTCTCCTGTTAATAATCCCTGGCAGGGCCGGTCTCTAGTACCTGGACTGCGTGTTTGCCTTTGCCTTGAATGGCACAGAAGCTACAGATCCTCTCATGCTGGACCCATGAGGATCCAATCCATGTTGAGGAACTAAATCAAATACTGTAAGCCATCAGAGTAGTCAACATTATGGACCAGATCCATTTTTTCTCCTCCTAATGGCTCCTACAGAGGGTGTAACGCTAATGGAGTTCTACCAAGGAGAAAGTTGGCTTTCTTTAGAAGAACAGTTAAAATCATTAGGAACCAGCACAGAGTTGTTAACTGCCCTCATTCTTGTGCAATTTCTTTGAGTTACCTTTGTACTTTGCTCTTTATGCTTCAGAAAACTTAATCTAATTTTAGCTCATCCATCCTCCATTATGGTTTGGACCTTTATAAAGGAATGCTGGAAGCGTTTAAGCTTTCATGGGGGAAAATCAAACTGGAGGTAAAGCATCTTCTTGCAAGAAGTTTGTCTCCGTTTTAATTTGCTATGGGGCAAGAAGAGGAAATGATACTAGATCATTAAAGCAACTGCATAGTTAACCAAGTTCTCAGGAGTGTGAGAAACAATGTTTTATTTAAAACTTAGATGAGTTAGCCAGAAAAATTTAAATATAACCTCCCTTTGCCAAACTAGAAAAATTCCCTAACTGTCTGACCCCCTCGTCGTTGGGTCATGGTCCTGCCACCAGATAAATCTCTCCTATCTGTCCATAGACTGTGAGTTCAATGTTGCTTGTGTTAGTGACAGTGAATTTGGGGCTGAAAAATGAACTACTGATGAGAACTCCTGTTGAACCTGTATTGTTTGTTATTCTGAGGCAAGGATCTGGCATGGGCTAATCCAGCACTTCAAAGCTAACTGCTCTTACTTTGTATACAGAGCGTCATTGCGGAGTGGCGTGGGTGATAAGAGAAATAAGGGACTGGAGGGTTAGGATTCACTGGGAAAATGGGACCCTGTTGAAAAACTCTTTGATCTCTTCAAAGTATTTTCTGAAAGCAAGAATCTATCAAAAAGGAAATGCCATATAAAAAAAAACCCTTAAATAAATAGTTGACATGACCAAATTTGTATTAATTTACCCCTGGAAAACATTTTTAAAGATGCTTTATGTTGATATGGGAAATATTTGTCACAAAGGAGGGGAAAATAGAAGAATAAGGAAAGATTATTAAAAGATCTTCTTTTAAAGAAGAATTTGGTTCTTGAAGTATCTACCCACCATTAGTTTGTCTTCTGGACAATAAAGACTAAGTGTAAAATTTTCACAAGTGTCTAAGTCCTATTTTTTCAAAAGGCATGTGGGGCCAGATTTTCCCATCAATGGGAGTTAGGTGCTTTTCCCGCATGGGTGCTTTTGAAGACCCCACTAAGTACCCATCTGGCCTAAATACATTTGAAAATCCGGCACTTTAGACTCCTAAATCTTAGTGAGAATCCTTTTGAAAATGGCACTTAGGTGCTTTTGAACATTTTACCCAAATGCAAAGACTGATTTAAATGTTTAATGGCAACTGGGCTGTCTTGTGAACCAGCCTCTAATGGTGGTAGGGCCTAATCCTAACCCCACTGGAGTCAATGGTGTAAGACTCCCATTAACGTCAGTGGGCTTTGGATCAGGCCTTTGGCGAACAAATTAGTTCCTTGCAAAACTGCAAAGAAAAAAAAAATTGGTGCTACCAGAACATCGCGCAGTCAGGGTTAGACTTCATCTGCAGGCTTCAGGTCTCTTGCTTCCATTCCATCTTCTCAGCGGGGGTGAGAGGTGACGGCACTCCCTAATTGTACTACAACTTCCTGTTCACCAGGTCCCTGCAGGAGGTTAGAAAAGGAGGACATCTTTGCTCAAGAGCAGGCAAGCAGCGTCACTGAGGTGACACTCTGCCCTGAAAAGGAAGGTTAGATCAAGCCTCTTAGTGAGTAAAAAGATCATTAAGAAGGGAGGGTGGCATAGAAGCCACTTCATGAGCCGGTCCAGCCCAAACCATCGTCTGAAGTCCCTGGCTGAGAGACACATGCAGCTTCTTGGCATGTCCAGCCTCGGGAGCGAGTGTGCAAAGGACAGCCAGGCCTCGCATCAGTGTTTCCAGATGACTAGTTCTTGTAGCAGGACTGCTGCTTTAGGCCTGTGTGACTGGCACGCAAGGTTCCTCTTTTCTACCTCACCAGTAAGATACTGGTCTGCTGCAACTGTGCCCCTCCCATTTTAACGTACATACGCTCCAGTCCCCAAAGCCCCATCTTCCAAACACGTATCCTTTTGGGATAGGGCCCGCACAGCTGAATAGATGCCGGGGTCACTGTTTGGTCCCACCGAACTTTTAAACTAGTACAGCTGCCTTAAAGGCTGGGACGTCCTGCCTTAGAGGAATGAGTCTGTCTCTGTCTCTCTCATCATTCTGCTGCATAACCAACCAACCAACCACACAATTAAACACCAATTAAAGTTTTGTATGAACTTCAGAAGTTTTGGCTTCACGTCAGTAACTGCTGCCTAGTAAAAGGGATTGGACTGTAAAAGAATAAATAAATAAACAAAGGACGCTTATTCTAACAGCTCATTTTAAAACAATTTGTGAGTATCATGTAGAGATAAAACGTGCATAGCAGAAACTTAGCTAAGCAAAGGCTGCTTCGTTATCAGAGCACATAATTCACTAGCACGTCAGCTCTAAAGCTTGCGCGGGCTACAGAATTGTGCTGCTTGCTTATTTTTCTTGCTCTTACTGTTTTTGTTACATTTCATCTGTAGAGTGGCACAGGGAAGAATTTAGCTGGGGCCGTACTATTGCCCTGCCAACCTTTTCATGTGGGTTTTGCGCCCCCCTCCAGCCTCCCGCCCCATATTTAACTCCCCAAAGCAATGCACACTCTATTTTTGCTGTCTGCAGGCCTCTCCAAAGAACATGGATCTGCAGATTACTTGATGGCAATTAAGATAAAAAAAGACAGTATTTTAACATAAGGTGCTGGACTCCCCCAGGGATAAGGCAGAACATTATCTTTCTTCATCTTTCTTCATCTTTTCCATGGAGGATGCCTATGTTATGTGAACATAAAAACAACTTTAATTCTTCATCACCAAGCTCTAATGACAGCGACAGTCCTTTCAAAGAGGGCACTTCTGCACATCTGCCACTACTGCAAAATTTGTGGAGGGAAATAGGAATGTGTCTTTAAAATCCGTTCCGAGAGCTGGGGAGAGTTTTGGAGGGATAGAGAGGAAGAACAATCACTACTGCACCAGGAAGACTAGACTGTCCCTTCTCAATGCGTGTGGGGTAAGAATGCACCTGAGACACAAACAGGGTGTGAACATTCCCGAAGCCTGGAGCTGTTGGGATCTGGGACTTTATTCTGCCAATACAGAGAAGGAGGGCGGCAGTAGGGAGGTAGCTGAGATCCCAAAGTTCAGAGTTGTTGGCTCTGGGGTTTTGGTTCAGGGCCGTGTGTAGATCCCTTAGGCCCGAATGTGCTTTTGTGTTGGTTGTCATTCTGGCTGACAAAGCAGGACTTGAACTGGGGACGTCTACAGCTAAACATGTGAGTCTTTACAGCTTGAACTAAAAAGCCATGTTTTGTAGCTCGGGGCTGTAACAGATCATGTCCTCTGGGGATCCTAAACAAAGGGAGATGCATAGCAAACACTGACCAGTGGGTTACACCCATTGCATGTTTTGCTTTCTTTAAAAAGTATAAAGGGGAACAAATCAGGTCAAGAAATCCAGGACTCCTATAGCACACGGCCTTGGGGTAGTGGCTTGGCTTTCTCTACTGCTCTTCCTTCTCCTACCCAGCAGACAGGAGGGGATGTGGTGTGGGAAGGGAGCAGAGCTAAGAAAAAGTAACAGACCCATGAGAAAGCCGGAAGCCATCCCTAGGGAGCTAGATGCGTGGAAGGAGTCTCCTCCTTCGTCCCTGTAGCCCCACCACTGGCTTCCCAGACTACAGTTAGACTGTGACCCCTCCTAGGGCAGTCAGGGAGTTCACAGCTAGGGCAAAGCTGCTTAAAGCAGCACTAACTTTCTGCTATGTTTCTTGCCTGGGCTCTGTGGTTTCCACGGTGGTACATGCTATTTATCATGGCCAATCCCTGACACACTGCTGGCCCCACCTTGTTGCCTATGTGGATATTGTGCAGAGGGCCATTTGGTGGCTGTGTGGAAAAGGGCCGGTAGATTTCTAAGTGACGGTGCGGTCCCAGCAGTCATCTCTGAGGGTAGTAAATGAGGTATTCTCACAGCAAGAGCAACTCTTGAATCACGCGAGTTGAATGAGACTCTCAAGCCCTTGCAATGTCCATTCCACTTTACCTGTTTTGCAACATACACGGTATTTGGTGTCTGCTTCCCTTCCTTACCCATCTCACTCCGAACTTTTCTGTATCTCTTTCTCTCCCTCGTATTTGGAGACAAGAGCAGTGGAAAGTTGGGGCTTTTTGAGGCCCAGGAGCATGGTGAAAGCCGGGGCAGCTGGAAAGCTTCGGATGTGACCATTCTCTCTATGCCAACTTTTCAAGGAGCTGCTTCGTAACAGCAGCAAACCGGCATGCGCTCTCTTCCTACGCCAGTGAAGAAGGGTCTTGGGCTCTGGAAGTCGCGGGGGGGGCCCACGTGCGACACGGTGCAAGATGCCTGACGTTTGGGACGGGCTTGGGAGGTAGCCCTGCAGTTGCTTCTGTTTCTGGAGCAATGATATTGACAAATGCCCTGGCCCTGGTCATGCAATGCCCTGGGATCTCCCTTTTACCGGGGCGCCTGTTCGAGGAAGCACTAGCTTAAAAGACAAACCAAAGTAATTAGCCTTGTACTGAACAGGCAGCCTGCAACAATGGCTGGAAGCCGTTTGGTTAATAGCTTTTAAAAAGGACATGAAGGCTCACAGGCGGAAAGAGACATTTGAACTGCACTTCCTTCAATGCACTGGGGCTGAGGCTCCTGCCCAGATCTTTGTGAAGTGCAGCAGCTTGGCAGTTCTGCCCATCCGGCTTCCTTTGGTGATTCCCTCCACCGCTTCCCAGCTACAGACTGTTGTATGGAGCAAAAATCATCTGTGTTTAGGGCAGATAGGCATGATTGAGTTGGTCTGTGCACAAGACTGTGAGGACAGGGACTACTAATCCCGAGTCTGATTCATTCTGTGGCCTCAGGCGAATTATAAATAGCCAGTTTATACAGTGCTGTAAATTCACAAAGCATTTCACCTCTCTCTCTCAGGTCCCCCATCTGTACGCTGTGTGGGGCAGAAACCGACCTTTTGTTCTGTGTTTGCTCAGCACAGAGTACAATGCGTTCCTGGCCCACAGGGCTTCAGTAATATGCATAATAAGCAGGAATAGAACTACTTAATAAGTAACTACTTAATAACTACATAATGAGCAGGAATAGAACTCCCTTCTTCAACGAAGGAGTTCCTGAGGATTAATTACTGCATCTCATCTGCAGACTGAGCTAGGAAGAGGTCCCAATGAAGACAAGGATCCTGTATATGCATTGCCCATTGGGCTCCTGTTTGTAAATGGTTTTCAAACTCTGAAGTGCTTCCGGAGTGCGAAATACAGTATGATTGAAGGGTCCAGTATGGGTTAAAATAATAATCTGTCTGTATCTTCATCCAGATCTCAAACCAAATCCAGCCTGAGTCTTTTTCAGCAGTTGGGAAAAGTGTGATCAACGTTGTGTGTGTATCTGTGTGTGTGTGTGGCTATCTATGTACTACATGCACCTGTTGAGCAGCTCCTGGTTTCAGATGGGACAGGAGCTGAAAGTAACGTACAGCGAGGGATTCCTCGCCCAGGCAAAATGGAAGAGTTCCAGAAAAGAATCTCTCGACAACGCCAGACTTGCTACACGTCAACGGAGCTACTCTCAGTAATAAGCTCAGTGTTCAGCCATAACTGTTTGCAGGATCAAGCCCTCAACCAAATCTCGCCGGGCAGAAATCTCGGCGATGCATGCAGACTTTTGGATGCTTACCAAGACTTGCTAGTGGACTACATAGCCTCACTGTGAGAGCGTGTGCTCTGCACACAGGCCTCTCGATGTGCTTCCCCTTCGTTTTCGCTCAAATTGACCATCCGGGTAAGAGCCTGGGCAACACTACACAACACGGACACACTCTCTCTTTAACTCCGGAACCAAAAGACGATTGCAGTTTCGGGCCCAGCTCCCCCATTTGTCGGGTATCCTCACCAGAAACACATGACCCATGCTTGTATCCTATTGCACAGAGACGTTTACTAGCTGGACTTTGCCAAGGGGTTGAGAGAGTTTTCATTAAGAAAATTAAAGCGACACGTCCCTGGACAGCATGTTAGTTGCATATTTTTTTAATGCCAAAATGCAGCAGCTAATAATGAGGATGAAATGCCCATGCAGGGCCAGAACTAAGCACTGAGCCTCAATGCTTTCCCTGGAAACAAACGCTGAGAGTTGGCAGATGCCACCGTGGCTCAATCTGTTGACTTGCCAAGTGTAATGCTACCACTGCTAGATACTGAACAGTTTGCAAGTTAAGCAACACCTTCAATCAGATGTGCGTTCCCATTTGTTATCCTTCAGGAATTTCAGCTGTGTATATTATAGTAGTACTTCGCCTCTTTGTATTTATTTTAGAGGGCTATACTAAAGAACATTATAAACTCCGGCATGTCTACGCTATATGAACTCCATATGCTGAAGCTTAATTTTAAATGCCATTAAAAAAGCACTTAACATTTACAGTAGATCAGTCTGGCTACTTTAGCAGCTTGGCTGTAGTACAGTATGTGAAATGATTGGGGAAGAAAGAACTTCAGAAGCTACAGGTTATTTAAAAAAAAACAACCACCCCGACTTCTACAGAATCCTTTACTGGTATATCTCAATAACTGTCCAAAATCCTATTTTCTAATTTTTTCTTAATGTCCATTTTTTCTTTCATTTCATTTTTAAATGCAATTTTAAGACCTAATTTAAAAAAAAAATCTTGGCATTCGGCTTGGATTCCTTGTGTAATTTTTTTACGGTGTGAATTGGGCTGTGTTCACAACCTGAAACGTCCTACTGTATTTATACAGGTGCTTACCTGTGTGAGGACAAAGTTAAGAGGAGTGCAGAGTTTATGAATGAAAATCAAATATGGACATTGGTAAACCACCCCTGTTTAGTCCCAGCTAAATACATCATAAATATCTGGAATTTATGCAGGGTGTTAAAAGAGTCAATTCAAATGAATCCTAACAGGGTCCATTTTGTTGCCTTCTCCTGGAGCAGTTACAAAATGGTGGCAAAGACAGTAACTACCGCTCATCTGACAGGCCCAGATTGTTCAGCGGTCCCTAGCACTCGTCACTTTCCTTGGCCACACATACAGCGATCCCTTTTAGTGGCGGGAAGAAACGTGTTCATTAAAAAGAGAAAAGGGGGAGAAAAGAGTTTAAAATCTCGGGTCTATCCGAGTGTGGGGGAGGGCTCTTTCTGCCAGGCCAAGCTATTAATCCAGATTAAACTCTCATTTAAATTGCTAGACATTTTGACAGAGTAATGATGTCAGGATTTGCCCTGTTGTTGCTAACGATGGTTGTGACAATGCTGCCTCAGGATATAGATATTTTCATCCGCTTTGCCCGTTTTTTTCCTAGTACAAATGAGCCGTCCCGGCATGTTGATGTATTGGATTGTTCCATCTTCTTGCTTAAAGACCGTGATGAGCCAGTTTGCGCAAGTAACTTGTTTTTATTGGCTGGGGAGAGGCTTGGTAATATGGAGCCAACAGAAAAGCTACTCATAAGATTGAAGATGCATGGTCCTGCAAACCCGTACTGCTTACTTGGTGTTTAGTCCCCTGGAAACCAGTGGAAGTACTCGCATGGATCAAAGCTACCCACACCAGCAAGGGTTGCAAGCGCTTACACTGTGACTGTATGAAGTAATTTCCCTGTCACATCTAGCTGTTGTTTGTTTTCACACTGTAAATACTGCTCAGTAATGTAACGTCTTCGGGAGAGATTTTTCTGCTTGTGTAAACTGGCACAACTCCACTGGCTACAACGGTGCTGCGCCAACTGACCCTAGCAGAGAATTTGAGTCAGACGCTCCATTCTTGAACAGAATTTGCCGTATTCAGTTAATGCACAGTAAAGTCAATGGAGCTGCATCTGTTTACATCAGCATAGACTTTGACCCTTAATCTGCTTCCCTCCATTGGAGAGAGGAAACCTGGGGTCTCTGAGGCAGGGCTCTATATTGGGTCAATATCGATTAGTAACACTTTTTTCCCCCCCTGCCAACTCAGGTAAGTTTTTCACCATAGTCGTCGTATTTATTATTTGTATTACCATCACACCTAGGAGCCCTGTCATGGAACATGACCCCATTGTATTAGGTGCTGCACAAACATACTCTCGCTGTCTAATGGCTGGATGTTCATAATTTCTGATCAAAGTTCAGAACTGGGTGTGTAGGAGTTTTCCCAAGAGAACTTGTCTCCTTTATGTTGTTAACCTGACCGTGGGAGGCAGAGATTCCTTCACTGGGGGAGTGTAGTGTGCAGTGTAAGATAGTTCCTTTACCTCTTTCAGACCCATAGTCACCAGCACTCATGCTTTGTGTTCCCTCTGGAAGGCACTAGGCCAACCAGAGTCATTCCCAGATGATCCTGAGTAGCTTTTAAATCAAATCAGCGAATACCCCAGTTTTTTAGGATGAAAATCACCTTCAGGCAGAGGGCCTGTACAAGGCCCAATGCACCGATGAATAAAGGCCCACTCACTGCCCTGAGCATGCATGAGGGATTAAATTCTGAAAAATGGTCAATGCAAGGCCTGCACCCCATGTAAGTCCCCCTTTTGCTCTGTTATGAGGAAGGGGAACTTAAGTGGCGCACAGACCTCGTGTTCGCTCTCCACAGGGATGAATGTCATTCAAATGCCTTAAGTGACACTTAAGTGGTACGTAGTCTTTAGGGTGAATTTCACTTTAGACTTTCACTGGAACCTCCTTTTGGGGCTCCTCTCTGCTGTTCCGTTATTTTGTACTATGTGTTAAGTTACGCACTAACGTATTAACCCTTTGCTTTTCATAAGGAGGATGTTTCCTAGCTACAAAATTAAGGTAACCGGGATGAACCCCAAGACCAAGTACATCCTGTTGATCGACATTGTCCCAGCTGATGATCACCGGTACAAATTTTGTGACAACAAATGGTAAGAGACTATTTGGTTTTTTTTCCTTGGGTTACCAAAAGAGAAGTATTCATATCTGTGTCAACTGTTTGCAATAAGCACTGAGGAGATGGTCGATAAGGACCTTCATGGGGACAAAATACCAGATACCAAAGTGCTATTTAACCTAGCCAGGAAAGGCAGAACAAGAATCAATGGCTGGAACTTAAAGCCAGACAAATTCAAATTAGAAACAAGGTACAAGTTTTTTAATAGCGAGGGCAATTAACCAGCGAACAAACTACTAAGGGAAATGGTGGAGTCTCCATCACTTAATATTTTCATATTAAGCCTGGATGCTTTTCTAGAGGATATGCTTTAGTCAGACACAATGGGGCCAATCCAGGGGTAACGGCATGAAAGTCTACAGCCTGTCATACACAGTTTAGACTAGACGATGTAGTGGTCCTTCTGGCCTTAAAAAATTATGTATCTATGAGGCCTTAGATTTGCAGTGGGTTGAGTTTTGACCATTTCTTCTCTAATTATATTTGTTCTGTGGGAAAGAGCCACAAAGCCACCAGGTGAAGATCTGTGGGCAGACCAGATGAATCTCTCTCATTTATCCAAACTGGTGCAACTTTTCTTGACCTCACCTACTAGTTCCAATAGGTTGATGCTGGCGGTTGATGGTGGTCATCTTGGATTTATGTCTTTTGAGCAAAAATACTTCTTGTCACTCTCGAGATGTCATTGTCTGTTGGAAATATCATATGTGTTTTAAAATAAATAAATTGATAACAAACCCACCACCACCAGAGTGTTCTTGAAGTGCCCGCTCTCCTTTCCTGTTGCCATTTTTGAAACACAGAAGCAGTTGGGATCTTTGCAGTTCTTGTGGTGGTAAGGTCCCGTGGGAATTGAGGCCTACCCCAGGTTGGAAGTCACAGCCCCTAGAGGTTGGATAGTTAAAATATGGGACGACTTTGTGGTCTCAGAAAGAGGGAGGACAAGCGGAATTGGTCATCCAGTGTAGCCCAGTTCTGGAGCCATTTTTATTCCCCCCTCCTCCCCCTTTTTTTGCTTTCTCTCTCTCCTCTCACCCTCTCTCAATGAGAGCAAGATTACTCAGCAGGAAAGGCAGGTTTAATATCGACTTTCCTGCCCATGGGAATCTCGTGCATCTTGTCACCTGAAAATCTCTCCTTGCTGAAAATATGCTGTGCCCTTCCCAGGACCCTCCTGCTTTCTCTGTGTGGAACTTCATCTGTTCCACTAAGTGTCAACATTGCTTCTAAGTCAATGGCAAAACTCCCATTGACTTTGAAGGGAACGGAATTGACCTCTTCATAGTGATATCCCATACAAATGTAATCTACATGCACATTTTAGGGCATTGTTCTAGTTTTTTTAATTGTCTTTGAGCTAATGCTTGTTTCTGGAGTCCTTGTAGGATGGGAGCGGTATTCACCGGGAACCTTATGCAACCCAGGGCAAATTCTTTGCTTTAGCCATTAAGTCCTAGATGATGTTAACTCTCTTAATTTAACTTTGGCCGTCACTAGAACTGTTTTCCCTTTCCATTTGTTATTGCTGTTGGAAAGGCTCTGCTGTTTTTGGTAATACTCCTCTTACTGGTGTTTTATAGCATAAGAACAATACACAGCAAGGGGAGAGTTGCTGTGACATGCTGTATTAGAGCATTAAATCCATGAAAACTAATGGAGCTTTTGATGTGTGAACAAAGGTGGCTGGCGGGGGGGGATGGGAGGACAAATCCGCGTCCCAGCCGCAGCGTGAGAACTGGGCTTCCACAGGGGCTGGAGGGGAAGGAGTCACTTCCCAAGAGCTTCTACCAAGCTGGCATTCCAGCCTTAGGAGCTACAGTAGCCTCTGCACTTGTTGTAGCCCTGCTACCTGGGTCCAGCCTTGGATTTGCCCCCTTCACTCTTTCCCCAAATGCCTTCCACCCCAGAGTGATGCTGGATCCTGCCTCTCTGCACAGTGGAGCCATGCAGAGACCTCTGAGTGGCAAAGACAGGACTTGCCCGTAGCCAGTTCTCATACGGCTGCCGTGTAGTATCACTCCTACAATACTATGTGTCCAGGTAAAACCCTGGCCAGGCAATGAGAACTGCAAAAATGAGAAAAGAGGTCTGTGTTCCTTGCCCCACTTTTTGCTTCATCCTTCCCAGACCCACGAAACAGCAACAGCATCCTAAATTTCTTGCGTTTCTCCAGCTGGCCACCCGGTCTGGGCCAAATCCATCTTAGAATACAGACGGTAGCTCAGGATTTGTAAGACGGTTACCATGTTCAGTTAGGTAATGAATTGCTCTGAAGTGCTAATTGGCCAGGAAGACGTAACCCATGAGTGCCTTGTTCACAGGATGGTGGCCGGGAAAGCGGAGCCCGCAATGCCCGGGCGGTTATACGTTCATCCGGACTCGCCTGCCACGGGAGCTCACTGGATGCGGCAGCTGGTGTCGTTTCAGAAGCTAAAGCTCACTAACAATCACCTCGATCCGTTCGGACACGTAAGTTCTGGAAATGTTATTGCCAGAGGTGGGCGCAAGCCCCAGTTTGCATGAGAGTCTGAACTTCCTCAGATTTCAAGCAGGCTTGGCTCTGGGGCTCCACTTAGGAGTGGCCTCTAATTCATTAATTTTTTTATAATTATTAGTAGCATTTCCTTTATTCTATTAGGTAACTGAGAATGAGGATGTTGTAATGATACCAGATCAAGCACTCCCCACTAACTGCTTTAGTGCCTTGCACTGGCCTCTTGAAGTGCCGTGTGTGACTTGTTCAGTTATTCATCTGCGTAGCGCTATTGGGCTTCTACTCTCCGCTATGGAATTTTCAAGTCAGTGGTTTCAGATGTTTCAGCCAAAGCCTTTGATGCGTACGGTATGCAGAGTACTCAGAAACAGGTTACATAAGATCGTCATTTTCCAAGCTGGCTTCGGCACTCCTATAAAAGATGGAGTAGTTTATTTGGAAACTCTTAATTCCTGTGTATTGCAGATGTCGGTCTGGGAAGTACACTGTTATCGACCACAATACATTTAATAGCTTAGAACACTGGCCTTTCCAGACTGCCAGCCATGTGTGCGCCCGCGTAGGTAAATACAACATACTGACTAGTCTAGTTTTCACTTTGCAAGTTGAAGGACACGTACAAATAAACAACATTGACTCGAACTAGTAAGGTTAGATTTTTAGGATTTGTAGAATTCTTTTAATTTCAGTGGTCTCAGGCACTTAGCAATGCAGGTCCGAGCATTTGCTTTGCATAATAACACATGATTTTTACCTGCTGCTCCTTGAAATACTGGTGGTGTTGGGAGGGGCAGTGTGGGGGATGCCGATAGGCTTGCAAAGTGAAGGGGAAGTGGACCTGTCTTGCTCAAACTGAGCATGTAGCCATATGCTAAATGGCAGAGCTTCAGCTGGGGTAAACGGTCATAGCGTCACAATCATAAGCTATGCACAGTGTTAATTGTACAAACTACATCACACAAGGATCTGCCCCGAAGGGTTAAATCCTGGCCCCAAGGCATAACTCTGTTCCCATTTAAGTCAATAAGAGTTTTGCCATTAACTCCAATGGGTGCAGAGACTAATGCTAATGCTTTGCATTTTAGAGCATCCTATGGTGAGAAAAAAACCAAACAACCAGCCCCCACCCCAAAATCAAGTGCTCTTATTAATATAGTTGTCCTGAAATATACAAAAGTTACAACTCACTTGGAGAGAGAAATGACTTTTAAACATACTGACCTGGGGGTCTTTCCCAAAGCCCGTTGAAGTCAACAGCAGCCTTTCCAATGACTTCAGTGCATTTGGATCAGATCTATGGCATGCAAGATTTCAACAGAACCTAATGAAGCTCTTTGTGCAGTCAAATTTTGCACATTTCCCTGACTGGCTTGAGCAGAAATAAGGGTTGCTGATGGGACACTCTGCATAGGGAGATTGTATAAGTCAAATAGAAACACAATAAAATTCTAAAACAAAACAAAACCCTGAATAAGCAAATCCACTTTGCATTAACATAGGGAAAGCAGAATGCTGTAAGTCCCCAAAATAGTGCAGATCCAGTAATTTTAGGGTCTGTCCAGAATTTTTGATGCCTTTTATGACTTTATGCAAATTCGAACTATCTTCCCATTTCTAAATTTCAATGCTGCAAAGATCCCAGCCATCACAATGTGATGCCTTGATAACCCAGCTTTACAGAAAACAGTCAAGCAAAGTTGGGAACTTGACCCCCTTCTCCAACCTATTGACCCCAATGAAATGTGTGTGAACTTCAAAGACTAATCAGGACCATTTAAATGCTTACATTATTAAGCGCAGGCTTCCCCCCCCCCACTCTTTTTTTTTTTTTTTTAGGGAAAAAAACACCATGGAAATTAAATGCAAGCAACTATGCTCAGGATTGCATGGCTAAAAATGTCATCTTTGGAAAATGCCAAAATTAAGATCTCAGTGGCAGCAGTAACTTGACGGCTTTGCACACATCACATTTTTTATCCCGCCCCCTGGTTAACTGTGTATTTTAATGTATTACTGTTTATGTTGTAAAATGCATACTGTCAAACTTACAGGACGTTCACTGTGGTCATAAAAAAAACCCCCAGGATATCTAGTGTTACTGTTGGAACGTTCAGCATCTGTTTTTACTGACCTTTTTTTTTTTTTTTGTCATTTTTAACTGTGCAATTTATTTAACAGACTGAGTTGGTGATTTTTTTTTAAATTTTTTCACCCATTTATTAAACGTTTTGTTTGTCACTCTGAGGACACGTTCATAATAGGAAGGGGACTCTGTTTCGATTCTCTGGGTCAGATCCTCAGCTAGTGTATGTTGTCGTCGTGCCATTGACTACAATCACGATCAACACCAGCTCAGGATTTGGCCCTCTCGCCTCATGTAATCTGTCCTCTAAGACTGCCCTTTTATCTATGATTTTAGTACAGTGTACGCTCAAGAAAAATGCCAGGAGTAAAATTTTCAAAGGTGCCTAGGTCCCATTTTCAAAAGCCTCTAAATCCCAGTGGGACTTAGGCACTTAAGAACTTTAAATCACTTTTGAAAATAGGATTTAGGTGCTTTAGAGATTTTTAATTGTTTTTTATATGCATATGAAGGAAGGCAGGACCATGTACTGGGCTAGTCAGACTTTTCCTAGCAATGCAGGATATTTCATTGCATTTGTTACACCATCACTGACACTTCACAGGGCTTGTCTACACCAGGAGCTATTCTGAAATAGTGATTCTTGATTAACTCCATGTGCGCGCGCTCCTATTCCAGAATAAAAGTGCTGTTTTCCAAATTAACGTACTCGGGTTAATCTGCTTTGAATTCACACCCTATTTTATCCCAGATTAATTGGTACCGTTACAGACCAACCTTTAGAGTATAAGCTCTTCAGGGCAGAGGCAGTGACTTTGTGTGTGTTTGTACAGTCCCTAGCACAACATAGGCACCAGTTTTGACTGGGGTCAAGGGATACTACTGCTATGTATAAATTAATAATAATCACTTTTAATTTCTAGGAGTTTGCTCTCTAAGTATTCGCAAACTCTCTCTTTATGCTCCCTAAAAACAGGTCATTAAAACCCACACTGCTTGTTTGCCTTCTATTCCTGCTCTATAAGGCTAGCTGCCATTTCCTTTTGATTTTCCGAAAACCTCAAAATCACTGCGGGCCTTTTTCCTTATGCTGCAGTTACTTTCCTTTTTGGTGCACAGAGAGTGACCCAGGAAGAGGCCTCAACAGCAGCTCACTTTGGCACTGTTAGTTCAAGGGAAACGGCTAGTGCCAACCAGGTGTGTAAACATAGGGTTTCTTACCGTCCCACCAAATCTCCGCACATGGAGAGTGAACTGTTAAGTGAGCAATCCTAAAGGCCCTGCACGGTTTGCTGCAGAATCTCTGTTACAGGGCTATTGTACCCTGCTCTAAACTGCAGCTTTTTTATGTGTGTAAGTAATCCCTTTATAACATGCTTTGACATGCAGAACTCTTCTAGACTCCTTGCAGACAACGACGGCTGTCTGAGGGGGAGGCAGGAAGTTACTGCAAAATAGCTCTGCTTTTAACTACTCCATTTCTGCATTCACCTTTTTTTGGCAAACGCATCCTTTGGAAAAAATGTCTTTACAACTCCCCTGTCTATGCACGTCACAGCTAAGTTTTGGGGGGGTGTTTTTTTTTTTTTCAGGCTTAGATCACGTATACCAGTGTATGGCTCTCACAAGCACATAGTGTTGCCAACCCTCCATGATTGTCCTGGAGTCTCCAGGAATTAAAGATTAACCTTTCATGAAAGATTATGTCATGTGATGAAACCTCCAGGATTACGTCCAACCAAAACTGGCAACCCTACAAGCCTGTTCTAGGCGTGCTTATCACAGACACTTGTGAAGCACAAAAAATTGTTGAAAGAAAAGGAGGACTTGTGGCACCTTAGAGACTAACAGATTTGTTTGAGCATAAGCTTTCGTGAGCTACAGCTCACTTCATCAGATGCCTTCCAAAATAGTTGGGCTCCCTGCTCCCATCTGCAGCCTCCATCGGAGACTTCCATCGTTGGGAGTTCGGCGTGCAGTGCATATCTGATCATTTACTTTGAGCACGGCTAGGCCTTGGCAGCCACACATCTGCTATCTTTATAAATACATGAATGAGTAGGCAAATCCTTTACAGTCCCCTCAATGAATTCCTTAGGAAGTAAATCCAGGCCCTGATTCTCTGCACTCCAGTAACTGATTAAGACCTTGATCTTGCAAATAACTTATGCCAGGAGTAGTCCCACTGAGTTCATAAAGCGAAGAGTGTGCAGGCCTGAGGCCTAATTAGGTAAACTGATTAATTGTAATAAAAAGACTTGGAGGCTTTGCAGAATTGAGCTCGCTCACTGAACTCAGTGAAGTATGACTGAGGATTGCTTGCGGTAGTCAGGGTTTGTGGGATCAGGCCCTTAGAGTATGCTCTGAAAATGCTCAGATTCTGACCGTGTGCTATTAACAGATTGAACAACTTATCACCTAAAACATTCACTGCTGTCACTAGGGGGGGAAGACTCATAATCAAGTCCCTAAATTTTTCACTGGTAAATTATCTGCTGTTGTCAAGTCTTTGGATTATGAACAGCGGCCGCAGTATACTGTCCAGGCATAACAAGGGGCAGTGCCTGTCTGAAAGAATTCACAGTCTAAGGGCTTGTCTGAATGAGAAAGTTGCGCTGATATAACTTAAACTGCTGAAAACCCCTGTGTGGGGAGACTTATTTAATTTTGAGTGGTTTACTTCAGTTTAGTTTAAACTGACTCCTAATCTAAACCAAAAATAAGCCTGGTTTGAGTCGAAATAGGTATCCGCACAGGAGTTTGCACCAGTTCGAAGCAATTTAAAATTGCACCTTTAGTTAAGTCAGCGTGCCTCTCTCATGTGGATGAGCCCTGAGATATCTGTGGGGAAGGGGTGGGGGAGAGAGAGTGAGTTAATTAAATATGTTTTAACTAGCCCCTTTAGCCTCCTACCTGTGTTTTGCCTCTTTGGACACTGAAATCTTTATTCAACGACCAGGGGAGGTCTCGGGTTGAGGTGCTTGTCAGAAGGTGCTGCCGAGACCCTTGTTCAGGATCTTTGCAGATGGGTGAGGAAGGAGTGTGCTGCACTTGGGCATTTGCAAATGTTTATTTTGGATGGGAACCAGCGTGCAGATAAGCGCGCCGCTCTGCAGCTCTTCACTGAGGTGACTGAGGATGTGCGAGTTCAGCATTGCCAGTTCAGAGCAAACAATTAGGAAGATTCATACTTTTAGTTTATTTAGTCAAGAACCAGGGTAGGTAGGTAGGAAGGTCTTGTGGCTGAGGCATAGGGCTAGGAGTCTGGAGAGTTGGTTTCCGTCGCAAGCTCTGCCACGGATTTCTTGAGTGACCTTGGGTGAACTGCTTCCCTGCCCTGTGCTTCAGTGTAGACTTCAGTCAATTCACAAGTTGTGGATCTTGTCTGTATCGGGGACTTTTGTGCTGGTGCAGCTACACCAATGTAAAGCCCCTTGTATTGATACACACTGCACAAGTATAAAAAGTGACTTGCACAGGATAAATTGCACCGGTGCAAGTGACCTTGTACATCAGTGCAGCATGTCTACACTAGGTGTCTGCATTGGTACAGAAGTCCCCAGTGCAGGGAAGCCCTTAATGCTATGCTTTTTTCTCTCTGAGCAATTTTTAATCAGGAAATGCCTGTGTTTTACATCAGGCTTTTCAACTGAAAAATACTCTTGTTGAATATGGATTCAGAGGACTTCAGTAGCTTAGCCAGAGATTAGGGGTCTATTATGGGCGTGGGGGTGGGTCAGGTTCTGGGGCCTGCAACGTGCAGGAGGTCAGACTAGATGATCATGATGGTTCCTTCTGACCTTAAAGTCTGTGAGTCTATGAGAAGTGAGCAAGTGCCTGTGATATTCCCCTACAGAGTTGATCAGATCCTAAAGAAATCATTTTAAGCCACTTATGTTGAAAGGTAAAAGCCCTCCTCGTAGAGTGAGACCTTTAATTTATGTATTTCAAAACTTTACATGCACAGATAATCAGCCCAACAGAACCTCTGATTTATGTGTGTCCTGAGGCTGGTGTGTGATATAAAGCTCATTATTTTGACAGATTTGGGGCTTTCCTTCCTAATGCCATGTAAATGATTGGTAGCAACGTACACTTCCTTTGAAAGTGGAAAATATTTTCTAAACTTGAGAGTCAGAATGCTGACACAACAGTTATGTATCCACTAAAATTACTGATTTATTCAGGCTACAATACCCATCCAGCTACTGGTTCCAGATGAAAAATGAGAATTACTCCTTCAGAACACTAACCACAAGCTTTAGTGGATCTGTTAATTCGTTTAGTGACTATTATCTGTAGTCTCCTGGTAACTCTACAAAAATGTCTTTATTAAAAAGGATTACATATTAATATTTCTTGAAGAAGGTTAGTACAGAGCATTAAAGGAGACCTGACAAATATTTCTATTAGTTTAGATCCTTATGTATGGAACTCCATTGTCTTTTAAAGGTTTAAAGTATGTATATGAGTTCTCTGTGTCCAGGTCTGGGTGAGAGAGTGCTTACAGATTGTTACAAAGGAATTCTCCTACAGGTTCTCATTCTCATTGATTTCACTGGGTTTTGGATCAGGCCCACAGTGAATTATTTTTTCCCTGAGAGACCAGTTTATTTCTAAGCTGAGGATTCACTCCAACCAGAACTGAAATTTGCAGGGCACTGACTTTCATTCTACTTGGGTGTTTCCCCACGTCACAGTCCACAATGATATTTAGATTGCGAGGTCTTTGGGCCCGGGACCATCTGTCTGGTCTGTGTTTATACAGCACCTAGCCTAGTAGGGGTCCTGGTCCGTGACTGGGGATCCTAGCTGCTACCACATACATAATCATAATACCAGCTCACAAAGCCCAACCCCAGAAGACGGGCTGTGAAACTGAGTCTGGTCCCGAGTCCAAAGGCCGCTGAAATCCATGCAAGTCTCTTCATTTACTTTAATAGGCTTTGGATGAGGCCCTAGGGGGAAACAAATCCTCCCCCTAGGCTATCAAGCCACCATTTCCACCCATATCCTTTTATGGCAGGGTGATAATGTCTCCATAACTGCCGTGCCCTGTTATGTCGGCAGAACTAGTCTGCAGTGCTCTCACCACGTGTGCAACCCACGTTTAGGCTCTGCAAATCATCCCCATGTCCAGGCAGTAGAACTGCTCTACTGCAGGCAGGTCCATTTCTGCCTGCTGAGGTGCGGCTTGGATCTACCCTCTGAAAGTGGCTTCTGTTGAAGCTATTAATCTATGGAGAGGGGCAATAACAAATAACAGAACTGGGAGCCTGGATCTCCTGAGTTCTAATCCTAGCTCCGGCTTCCTCTAAGACTTGGGAAAGTCACCTGACCTCAAGCTTCAGTTTACCCATCTGTAAAATGGGTGGATGGTAATGCCATAGTACTCCTCCAGGGTGTTGGCAGGACTAAGTGTTAACGTTTGGATAGCACTTTGCAGAGGCTTGCTAAGCATTTTTCTCAGGGTGAGGGTCAGTTTAAATACAAGACACTGAGAGTATTCATTCAACCACAATGTGCCTATTATTATTATTTTATTTTAATCTGTGCAATTAGCCTTTTGATACATGGGGGGTGGAGTGGGCAGAATCGCTTCCATATAGTAGGGATATTCACATTCTTAAAGGGACATCCTACTCTTTTAAACTACTTCTTTTCTTGGTGGTTTTTGACCTATCAAGGGTTCATTTTCCTTGATCTCAGTGGAATACTTATCTCCAGGAAAAGCCAGTGTGAACTCAGGTGATTATCCTGGTTTATTGTGGAGTGTTTTCTGCCCGTGCCTCTCAGCACACAGGAACCCTTTAAGAAGTGGTTGTGTTAATAAGAAGACTTCTACTGAAACCAGACCGTTCTGGGGGAACTGCCACATTAAACAGGCTCTGCTACAGAGACACACTGAGGTTAGCTTGGATGCAAAGGCACAGAATATCTCAGGCTTTCTCAGAGTTTTTCACCAACCTCAAACTGGTGCTGAACAAACAGCATCATGGCAGGCTCTCTTTCATAGGATGTAGTGACATCTGAAAACAGGAAGGGGGCAAATGCATCACAACAGAGTGGGCTGTTGTTTTTTAAATAAAAAGTGCCCCTGAAATTAAATAATTGGAGATGTATCTTAACCCCCTGGAAGCTCAGCGTTTTGGAGGTGCATTTATTCTTCACACTGTTTGGAATTTAGTTTCTTAACTGTATTTTTCTCTCCTGTCTCTTCTGACTGCAAGGATCTTTGTACATACCTCTGTTGTTCATTTCATTGCTGGTGGTTTATTGCTCTTCAATTCCCTTGACTTTGTCTTATTTTAAATGCATTTTATTTTGTGAGAAGAGGACTGCTGCAGCTTGATGTTATGGGACATTCTAGATGGGTTATCAGTTGCAGTGTTGCTTTTGGTTTTCTTGATCTGCATCTTCTTGGACCTCTTTAACTTGCTTTGCTGTTTGGTTCTGGTCAGGTCTGTCATTTCTCCCCACACTTATTTCTCACCACCTGTTTTTATTGAACTCTTTCGTTGCTTTTTCTTACCTTTGGGGCGCTTCTCTCATTTTTCTATTAAATTGATTTTTGCATTTTCTGTCTCTTTGTTGTCCGGTGCACTCAGCACATTTAACCATGTCAACATCCTATTAATTTCATAAAAGTCTGACTCTTATAAAGTTAGTTAATTTTTGCAGTTCTATATTGACTTGTGGGACAAGAAATGCTTCCTGTCTGGGACCTAGTATGGAAATTTATGTGCGTGCTTTACCAACAACATTCATATGCCCCTTTATGGAGAAATTTTGCAGGTGCACCATTCAGCATTTATTTTGGGCTCAGTGATAAAGCTGTGAAAACTTTGGGCCAAGTTCACTGCTTGCATAAAAGGGCAGAGCTCCATAGATTTGTTGTACCCACTTACACCAATGCTGAATGTGTCCTGACATCCTTAGCAATAGACTCGCTCGATGTCCTTGTTCTCTGGTAGTTTATTCTTCACTTAGATTCGCTTTTCCATGATCTGTTGTTTCTGATGTGAATATATTTCTGTCTAGCACTGTGTTTGGCTGCCCAGTTCAGTCTTTTGGGTTGCTTATTAGGTTGGTTCTGCCAGTAGAAATACCTATGTGATGGATTTTATTTTGAATCTCGTTTTTTTGTATTGAAACTGACCTGACCCCAGGGATGCATAGAGATTGAATTATAAAGGCCAAGTTGAACTTTTATATGGTCTTTTATAGGCTTTGTGCCTATGGAAAAAGAACCAGGCCTTGTACTGCTAGATTGTCTGTCTGGGACCGATCGGGATGAGTAGATGATAACATGACATTTATTTACATGGATTAGAAATGGCTGGTGTGATTCCTGGTTGAGTTTAAATTATATAGCCTGGGATGAGAATTTATATGTGATGTATTAGGTGTTTTTGTGGTCACACTGTTGGTTTAAATCAATCTAAGGAAGTTCAGATTTTTTTTCTTAACATAGAATCAAAGCCTGAAGCCTTCATTCACTCTTCAGTGGGAAGTTTGCCTAAATAAGCAATCAGTGAAAGATGTCAAGATTTGCATAGTACCTTTGTTCCTTTTGGTGACATAAGGCCAAATTCTAGTCATGTACTGTACTTTAATGGGAATTTTGCCTGCATATGGTCCGCAGCATTTGCTCTGTTTGTTACCGTTCCGAAAAAAAAGACTTGAGTTGTTGTAAAAGTTAAAGACCTGTCTCCTCCCACAGACGCCACCACCAAGGCCACGACTTGTGGTTTTCATTCAGTTTTTACTCATGCAAAATTCCCGGGGACTGCAATGGAAGTTAGATGGAATTAGGACTGAATTAGGATCTCTGGCTTTGGCCCTCCAGAAGGAACAATATGTTTGCTTTCCTGTTGAATCTTTTCTCAAGGTTCTCCACTTTCTGTTTCTCTCTCTGTAAATTGTCAGGTCACGTATATCATTTGCGGCTGACTCCTCCTTTTCTGCTTGCTTCAGTGGTAGTGTGCAAGGAAACAGCCCAGAAGGATTCAGGGCTTGGGCCATGTGGAATAGAGAGAATGCTCATGATTTAGCCCTTGCATTAGGGCTCTACTCTCTGAGCATATGGTGCCCATAAGACACTTGCTTTTTAGGCTGGAGTTTATTTTATCCCAGCTCACCTTTCAGGGACATTTAAAAATAACTGTGAGGTCTACAGCAGGCCAGGGAAGCAAAGAGGCCTTTGAAAGAGCTGAACAAAAGAAAAAGAGTTGTTGGGGGCACACACATGTTTAAGAAGTAAAGCAGGCAATAGGTGATGGGTTTTTTTGTAGCACTTAAGTATGGACTATAAAAACCTTGAGTGGAAACGTGTAGTTTATGTGCAATGGCAACAATGCCCTGTGCTGTTATTTTGGGGCATGAGGGTTCAGATCAGGGTGAATTCACTGAAACTAGAACCTTCACAAAAATCATAGACTCATAGAAATGTAGGGCTGAAAGGGACCTCGAGAGGTCATTCAGTCCAGAGCCTTGTGCTGAAGGCAGGACCAAATAAACCTAGCTCATCAAACCTAGCTCATCCCTAGAAACCAGCATTTGTCCAACGTGTTCTTAAAAACCTCCAATGACAAGGATTCCATAACCTCCCTTGGAAAACTATTTCAGAGCTTAACGACCCTTATACTTAGAAAGCTTTTCCTGATAATTAACCTAAATCTCCCTTGTTGCAAATTAAGCCCATTACTTCTTGTTCTACCTTCAGTGGACATGGAGAACAACTGATCACTGTCCTTTTTATAACAGCCTTTAACATGTTTGAAGACTGTTATCAGGTTCTTCCTCAGTCATCTTTTCCCAAGATTAAATGTGCTGATTTTTTTTTAACCTTTCCTCAGAGGTCAGCTTTCCTACACCTTTTATTATTTTTTGTTGCTCTCCTCTGGACTCTCTCCAATTTGTCCACATCTCTCCTAAAGTGTGGTGCACGCAATTGGACCAAATATTTCAGCTGAGGGCTCATCAGTGCCAAGTAGAGTGGGACAATGATCTCCTGTGTCTTGTACAACACTCCTGCTAATACACCCCAGAATCATATTAGGCTTTTTTGCAACTGCATCACGTTGTTGACTCGTATTCAATTTGTGATCTGCTATAATCCCCAGATCCTTTTCAGTAGTACTACCCCCTAGCCAGTTATTCCCCATTTAGTATTTGTGCATTGATTTTTTTCCCTTTCTAAATGAAGTACTTTGCACTTATTTTTATTGAATTTCATCTTGTTGATTTCAGACCAATTCTCTATTTTCTCAAGGTCTTTTTGAATTCTAATCCTGTCCTCTTAAGTGTTTGCAACCCCTCTCAGTTTGGTGTCATCTGCACATTTCATAAGTGTATTCTCCACTCCAGTATCTAAGTCATTAATGAAAATATTGAATAGTACCAGACTCAGGACTGACCCCTATATGATCCCACTAGATACACCCTCCTACTTTGACTCATAGACAGTAAGGTCAGAAAGGACCATTATGATCATTTGTCTGACCTCCTGCACAATGCAGGCCACAGAATCTCACCCACCCACTCCTGCAAGAAACCTCTCACCTATGTCTGAGCCACTGAAGTCCTCAAATCATGGTTTAAAGACTTCAAGGTGCAGAGATCTATTTGAATACGTTCTTTCAACCACTTGAGCATCCACCTATAAAGATATAAAGAAATGCTTCCACTCTATGCATTAGACCTGAAACTTTGTCAAAGAAGAAAATTTGGTATGGCATGAGTTCTTTTGACAAATATATGCTGGCTATTCCTTATAGCACTATAATCCTCTAGGTGCTTACAAACTGATTGTTTAATAATTTGTTCCAGTATCTTTCCCGGTATCAAAATTAGGCTGAGTGGTGCATAATTCCTAGGGTCCTCTTTGTTCCCCCTTTTAAAGATGGATGCTACGTTTGCCCTTCTGCAGGCCTCTGGGACCACACCCATCCTTCATGAGTTCTCAAAGATAATTGCTAACACTTTCAAGATTGTTTCAGCTAGTTCCTTAGGTACCCCAGGATGAATTTCATCAGGCCCTACCGACTTAACTACATATAACATCTCTAAATATTCTTTAACCTGTTCTTCCCCTACTTTAGCGTGCATTCCTTCTCCATTGTGGTTAATATTAATTGTGCTGAGTATCTGTCTCCATTATCTTTTTTAGCGAAGACTGAAGCAAAATAAGCATTAAGTGCCTCAGCCTTATTGATGTAATCAATTATTAGCTCTCCTTCCTAGCTAAGTAGAGGACTTACACTTTCCTTCATCTTCTTCTTGCTCCTAATATGTTTAAAGAACCTCTTCTTTATTGCCTTTTATGTTCCTTGCTAGGTGTACCTCAGTTTGTGCCTTTGCCTTTCTGATTTTGTCCCTACATGCTTTTTTAAACTTAGCAATTTGTCCATGGTTTCCCCTTTGAAGAATTCGGTTTTGATTTTTCACGTAATTAAAAAGCTCCTTTAATGAGTAGAATTGAGAGCTGGTTTAGTTTGTTTTAGGGATGTTTTTATTGATTTATGTTAAAATCTGAACAGAGAGTTTTCTGTAAACACTTTGCTTAGGCATATTTCAGGACTGCAGGCTCAAGATCAGTAGAGACTGCACCTATCCCAAGGTGAATGATATTTAATTTCCAGTTGGTTATGTGGGGGGTTGAAGTAGATTGCTTTTACAGTAACTGCATCTGGCTCATATTCTGAGTGGCGTACCTGGGTATCTTGGGGGAACCAAGATTCACAATGGGCTGGATGCTAGGAGGTGTGAGATGAGCACCCTCATGAACCCATTAATAGCTAGCAAATCAGCATTTCTCAAGATGCTCTTGACACCCTGCGGAATCAGATGTTGTAAAAGCTGCCCTAGTAGCGGAGAGGTAACATTAGGACTTGAGAAGGCAGCCCCAGAAGACACCAAGCACAGCTTGATATTTTGGTGATTAGTTTTCTTTGTTCGTTTTTTCAATAAATGCTGGTAAGCTCACTTAAATGAGCAGCTCCCCAAAGTGACCAACTTCACTTTCCTGCACCATAAATATTCATAAATGACTTGCATTGAGTGATTTAAAAAAAGCAGGAAAGCCATTCTCAAGTGCGCCACGCTCTGTGCAGCAAAAGTAATTCAGCAGAGGATGACAAACACCCTGTTTGTCCAGCAAATATGTAGGCGAAAGATGGCCTAAGTTGAAGTTTATCACCTGGAGAGCTTCCCATAGACCAGCCCCGGTTACTTCCAAACCTGGGGGCCACCAACTTTTGATCACTCCTGGGAGGCACTCAGGTTAGGAAAAGAGAGAGAGGCATAAATACTGACTTTCTCTTGGGATATGCTAAGTTTGGTGCAGAGCTGTGGCCCGTTTTTTGTGGTCTGTGCTGGACCCTCTCTGATTTGTTTAGACACCGTTTTGCTTTATGCACAAACGAAAAGGGTCATTTTTATTACATACCTATTATAGGCCCAACTTAATTGGACAAACATTGAAGAACATGGTCCCTCCTTTGCTCTAATGCTCAAAGAGAATAGAAGGAAGAAAGAAACAAAAACTACATTAAAATGAAAGATTTGACATTAATTGCATGATCCCCAGGGACCAACCATAAAATTATGTGGTTTTTACGTAGCTATTTACTATTCAATATAAAAAGGGCAATTGCCATGACGACCCCTGCATCACATGATACCTGATACCTTGGAGAAACAGCAGGCTCTGTTAAATCAACTCCCAAAATGTCATGTGAAAGTTAAATACATTTTACAATGAGTTGAGGGAAAGTTTGCGTTACAGCGAGCAGGCCCCATGTATACCCAAGTTCTCACTCTATGGGCCCAACCCTACAAAGTGCCAAACGCCGTCAAGTCTTGGTGCTGATGTGACTTAGCATCTTGCAGGGTTAGGCCCCAAAGCGGTGTTTTTTCTAGACAAAATAAACTGAATGGAGCAAATGATGCCATTTGGTTTTTGCCATTTGTTGCTTTTGACTAGAGAATGCAAGAAAAAGATTATTTAATTAAGCCACATTAAAGTTTAAATTCCAGCTGCCAACCATGTGATCAGTGCATGGGAGAGGGGAAAAAAAAGACATTGGCTTAAGCTCCTATTGTTTTCAGGAATCGAAATAAGTCTTTGTCATGAAAGGCTCACTGAATGCCAGGCTGGGAGACTATAAAATTGATATGACTCTTGATACATGTGTGTGTAAAATGTCCACTTTAAGCACTGGAACAGAGGGAGTATGACTCAACAGCATTACTTATGTGTGTAAAAAGAAAAAGAAAAAAGACGGTCTTTGAAGAAAATGGCTGTAAAATATTGCCGAAATGATAGAAAGGTTATTGGGATTGTGACCAACTTTCGCATGAGTCCACAATTCAGGAAAGTTTTTCTGTTGCCAGTGGTAATATTTCTCATACTGAAGAACACAAGTCATTGTACACCATGTTCACCCCTCATGGCAGTGCACTTATACCAGGGAGGTAATTGTCCCTATATGCTTTATTAAAAGATATGAATGTGATTATATGTACCTGTAAAACTCTCTGAATAAGAGGGCCTGCCCCTGGTCTCACTAATGGCCCAGCATGTGCATTCTGAGTCAGCCATTTTGTTTTCTGAAAGTCTGGTGTATCTGAGACTGTGCATCAATCTGCCTTTTCCTGATTTTCCAAGCAACCATGGATGTTGTAGTGATGGGGACCACACAAGTCCCTAAATAAATAGACAGTATATTATATTGGTACGATATATACAGTATTGTACAGTATATTATATTGTACAAATTGACAGCTCGATGTTTAGAATTTAAGTGGCTAAAGTTCAGCAACTGTAAGTAGGATTTTCAAGATCACCTATGTGACTCTTTCTTAATAGGTCGAAAAAAGCACCTATTCACTTACTTAAATCTTTTTGAAAATCTCACCCAAAATTTTCTAGATTTAGGCACCCAAATAAAAATGACTTGATTTTTCACAGATGCTGAGCAAATGAGGCTCCCGTTAACCTCACTGTGGATACATAATCAAGCTAATATCAGATATCCAAATATGGCTTTAGTGATCTCACTTTAGCTAACCTGAGTTTGAATTTTTTTAAATAAGATAATAAGTACAATAAATACAGCATAGCTCTGAACCTTCTAAGTGTGACTATGTACCATGTAAGCTGGATTGTGCTTCCTTGTGGACAAATGGGTGAGACAAGATCAACGGCACGTTTAATTCAAATTAATTGATAGCAACCAATCTAATCGATATAAGAGTAAAATCCAGTATTTGTATAGCAAGACATTTACAGTTAGTAGCATAGCATGTTGGAATGCTAGTTAAGAAGTGCTGTTTTTCAACTTGTTGGACTAATGGTTTATTCATATAGACTTATAAATATTTCTCTCTCGCCAGTGTATTTTTAACAATTCCAGACAGTAATGTAAACACACTTTTTTTTTTGGTTGGGAACTAACTAATGTTTCAGTTAACGATATAATGTGTAATGATCTGCAAAGATAATTTTCAAAAATATACATTATAATGTTTTACATTTTGCAAACATTTAATCTCACAACCTACTTACAAAATAGTAAGAGATCATTTCAGTATTATCATCCCCTGTTGGGAAAACTAAGGCAAAAAGCTCTTAAGAGAATTGCCCAGGCTCATCCAGTGAGTTGGAATTCCGCCTGTAAAAGTCCTGACTCTGTCTAATGCTGAAAACTTAGACAATGCTTCCGATATGCATCCTCCATAATATGTTATCTGCTCTATCTTATCAATTCAATTATTCCTTATTCGTGATAGGACTCTTTAGATTAGTATTTCTACTGATATTGGGCATAGGAGTAGCATTTTCTTACATTTGTTTTGAGCATTTTTAGACAATGACACAAGACTGTATTTTCAACAGCAGCTGCTAATATCATGGTCTGAGTTTTTGGTACCTAAGGGATTGTCCATACAAACAGTTAGATTTACTCCCTAGCTTGTCATGAACTATCTCGCACTAGCCTGCTGTGCACCAACTGTCTGTGTGGACTCTGCTACGATGCACTAAAAGTGCCTTAGTGTGCTTTGATCTGCCAAGCTTTGAAATGGGAACAGATCAAAGCACGTTACATCATTTTTAGTGCACAGTAGCGGAGTCCACACAGACAGTAGGCGCACAGTGGGCTAGTGCGAGGTAGATTTATACCCAGCTTGCCACGTGCTAACTGCTTACAGAGGCAGGCCCTAAGTTTTCAGGTGTACAGTTTTTCATGCTTAAGTTTTTTCTGGGGGTGATGCATATACAAGTAAGGAATATTTGTGTGTTTGCAAATACGACCTGCATGCACGACTCCATGCTTTTGTACACGCAAAACTTTTTGATGAGGGAAAAAATGATGCATACAAACCGCACGCATGCACAGCTTCAGAGAAGTGGGTGAGGCTCTGGAAATGTTGGCAGTGTCAGAAGTGTAATGATGATTTTCCTTTTTTTGGTCTCTAATTTGAACTGCTGACTATTCTACCTCGCTGTGTCATATCCGGTTTGTGGTTGTCTTCCTGTAACCACAAGAGGCATCAGTTGGTAATTTGGCATGTCGGAACAAAATCTCAGGCTTTAAAACATTTGACTGACAGGAATACCATGAGTGTTATAAAGGAATAAGGGGCATAAAGCCAAATCAGACCTCTCAACTGGCTGAGCATTCAGCACCTTGTAAATTCTTGTTAGATTCTAGCATCATGTAGATACGGAGGAATGGTAAAGATGTAATAGGCTGGTTTAAAATATGTTTTCAAGGGGGAGGGTTCACTGAATTCACATTCTGGTGAGACAATCATTCACTTAAACTTCTGCTTCTCTACCAGTACCTTTATAATTCAATGTGAAGCACCTCTGTAATCACATATTATGCAGCAAGGTATCCTAACATATGAGATGGTATTTAATAAATGTGTTTACAGCTAGAGTTATGAGTGAATGTATTTTTTCAGTGGTGCCATAATCATAAAAAAAGAGAGTGTGAGCGGAAAAAAGAGAATGAAAAGGCATTTCTTTTTAGCCTCAGATTTTTGGCAAACACAAATGGCCGTTTTTGTAGGTGTAATTTGTCCTTTGGCCATGAAAAACTGCTTTTTAAAAAAAAAAAAATTGTAAACTTTTTTTTTTTAATCAAGAAAATGGCAAATTTCCCTTCTGTGCTGTTGGATTTTGTGCTGTCTGCTGAAAGCTGCTCCTCATTCATGTCCTTGGAGACTGACTAAATCAAGTTAACCTCCACCCTCTGCATTTCTCATGTATATTCAGCACACTTTATGTTAAGGGATCACCATTCTGCTTTGAGCTGGCAAATCTAAAGCTGTTTCCTTTCCTGGTCTGCGCCCTAAAAGGTCTCTGAATTTTCCTGAGCAGTGGTAGATTTTCAGATTGGTGCAGCAAGGGACAAAAATGCAAAACCTCGTAAGTGAGATGGGGCAGTTTAAGCAATAATGGAGTTTGTGTTTGGAAGCGAACCTCTAGACAGGATTACGGATACAACAGTATCCTTCAGAGTCTCTCTAAAATATTCGAGACTTTGAATGCTTCAACAGAGTAATGCTGGCTTTAGACGTTGCCTTGGCTTTGTTCTAGTTGGGTTGAAGTATGGCATTGAAACATGCCTCATAAGGGAGATAGCATGGCCTAGTGGATAAGGCACTGGAGTGGGAGTCAGGAGCTTTAGGCTTGGCTTTTCAAAGGAGCCCCAAATGTAATGTGAGTTGGGTCCCTAGTTTTTCCCCTTTGAAAAATCCCAGTTTCAAGTTCTATTCCTGGTTCTGCCACTGACGTACTGTGGGATATGGGCAAGTCACTTCGCCTCTCTGTGCCGTCAGAAACAGGAATTGTTTCACAGACGTTCTATGGCCTGTGTTAGCCAGGAGGTTGGACCAGATGATCATAATGGTCCCTTCAGGCCTTGTGCTCTATGGAGCTGTAAAATGAGGATAATGAAGCTTGAACTGAACTGACCCTTTGAATTAGAACACTCTTGATTTGGGGAAAGTTCAGATCTAAACTGGATTTTGCAGCTTGGGCTCATCTCTGATGACTAATAATAAAAACCTTCTCTTCATAAAAGTCTCCGCTCTCTGCCCACGCTTCTCTATGAATTTGTGCTTCCAGTGGTTGATTCCTGAAGGGACAGCAAAGACGACAAACCAAGCAATAAACTGAGCCTCTCACTTCTAAGCCCTGCAACATAGCAGCAAAACGGTTAAAAGAAATGACGCAAAGCTGATAAAATGCCAAAAATTCCTCATTCTTCTGCGACGGGGGAGAGGGAAGGTTGTCTGGAAAATGTCAACAATAAAAATTACATTTAAATGGTATATAATGCAGCCAGCTACTGTGGGCAGAGTTATGTGCAACCAGATGAGGAGACTTTAAAGCCCCATGTGGTACCTGCTGCTTTGTCTGAAATTTGCTTCTGGTTTTTTTGCTGCTCGTGTCAGTACTGAAGGGCACAAAGTCTGAAAGTTTTGCTAACCAAACCAGCAGATCCCAAAGGGAGTGGAACCAGCATCTTTTGCTTCTCCGTATAGAACAGGCCAGCTCCTTGCCATTCACAGGCAGCTTGGGGCAGCAGTGTTTGTGGCAAGGAATAAGGATTTTGAAAAGATGGGTGGGGGTGGGGACTCACTCTCCCATTAGAGATGAATGGGCCCCCTGGGACAATGATAGAGAATAAGCCTTGCACCAAGATGACAGGCGGGGGTGGGGGTAATGTTTTGGCACTAAAGGCAGCACCCAATATAGGCACTTATTTGTAACATGAGTAAATATAGTGCTTGTGAAGGGCTGCTGGACTGAGACAAGCATAAAGGCGAGCTGCTGAGTTAGCTTCCCCAGACAGGTTTGTCAATACAGCTCAATCCCAATCTGCAGAAAATCTTGACACTCCAGGGATTCCCCATACAGCTCTGTAAATACACCTTGGTCCTGATCTGTAGCCCCCATGTTTCCCTGCTCCTTAGCTCCACAGGCAGATCCACTGATGCACCACAGTCCTGGGTGTTATTAAGTACAGTAATGTATTTCTAAAGCCTGTTTCTGGATTGCACACCAATCTGTTATATTTATTTCTCTCTGAAATCAAAGCACACAGCTGGAGCTGTTTTATTCCATTATTGATGCCAACTGAATGGTTATGACTATTTTAACAAACTTTTTTATTTGTTTTTCAGATTATTCTTAATTCGATGCATAAATACCAGCCGAGACTGCACATTGTGAAAGCAGATGAAAACAACGCCTTTGGGTCTAAGAACACAGCGTTCTGCACACATGTGTTTCCAGAGACATCCTTTATATCGGTGACCTCCTATCAGAATCACAAGGTACGGTGCTTTGCAGCAAAAGGTGCTTTAGCTTTGAGTAATTTTTGCAGACCTGCACTGAAGACTGAAACGAACTGATGGGAACAAGCACAGTGTTACCGTTATGGGCACTGAGGAACAGTGTTTAATGATGCAGTTGTGCAGCAGGAAATGGCCAAGCACAGCGATTGGTTAGCAAGACTGGTGAAGCACAGGATGCATGAAAAATGTATTGGGTAAAAATATCTTGGCAATCTCCACCAGTATCGTAACTAATGAATCTGAGAGCTCATAAATGCTCAAATGTCATTCACAACAGCAAGCAAATCTAAGAGTGACCAGTAAAGCTGGCTCATAAATCTCCAGTGAAAAGTAATTACAGTATATATATTTAGTGAGACATATAAGGAATGTGACCATAAAAATGCAGCTCAGAGCCTGACTTGTGGTTAGGACATGAGGGAAGGTGGGTTTGTGTGTGCATGTTTTGTTTTTCAGGGAATATAAAACTCGAAGGGCTCACTTCAGCTGCACGTAATGGATTATCATATAGTGGAGGGGTTGGAGCAGGAGGGGACTGACTAAATTTGGTGTGGTCCCATCTGAAATGGGGGAGCAGTGGAAGGTGCCCAACAACATATGAAGAGGAGTGAGCTGATTGGAGAAGAGAGAGAGGAATGTGACCAATTACTTAATACACATTCTTTTACTCTATCCCCCCCCCCCCCCCCTTATTTAGCCCTTGGAGACCATGTCAGTGTAAGCTGAAGCTGTCCAGAGATGGAGCAGGGGGATCATATTCTTACACAAACGGCCCTGTCATTCCCAGCACATTCGTTCAAACAGGTTTTCCTGCAGCACCAGGAATGCACGTCCAGGGGGGCTTGTTGCATTTGTAACCTGGGCAGAGGCAGTGCTAATGGGGAAAGAACGCTGGGGCAGACGTGTGATTGGTTATCTGAGGCGGTCTCCTCTCCCGACGAGGCCACCAAAACAAAGGGGGAGGAGGCAACAGATTTTGAGACTTTGTAATCACCAGGCCGGCTAGACAACGGCGCAGCCAGTCAGCTGCCACCTTCCCACGGCTCTCAGCAGTGCGTGCAGGATCAAGAGCGGGGGCTAGAGAATTCGGCCTCCTAGGTTCTATTCCGAGCTCTGCTAGCGATTTGCTGCTTCTATGCTATAATTTTCCTATCTGTAAAATAGAGATGAGGATACTTGTCTCCCTCCAGAGGGATGTATTAGGCTGAACTGAGTTTTGTTAAAGGCCTGCCTGTGTCAGTGAATGTAAAATCTGCACTGTACATCAAGATATAGACTCCTCCTACAGAAGGAGATTGCCCCAACCATGCCTCCTCCCCTTTGGTCTGTTTAAATCTTTTCCTCATAGGAGTAGGAGTCAGTTTTATTTTGCATTTGAAGGCCGGACTCCTATGCAGTTACTGAGCCAGGGCAAAGAATCACAATAGAAACATGGCTGTGTGTGTCAAAGTAAAACGGGCAAAAGAGAGCCTTAGCTGAACGCTAATATGGATCCTAGCTACCAACCTGTGACTGTAAATGTGAAATGACCAGTAACCCAAACACGGTTAACCAGAAACACACTGAAGAGCTTGTTTAATAGCTACTCGTAATATTTTACAGCAGTAGCGCCTTTCCTCCTGAAGGAGCCCTATGTGCTTCATAAATGTGATACTTACAATATAACTGACATGCAGCCACTTCTGGGGGGGAAGGCTGGTAGCTAACGGCTGTACAGCACACAACATAGTGATGTGGCTGGAGGTAAATTCACCAGGACCAACTGTTAGGAGCCAAGGGATCTTTGTGGCCAGATTTTCAAAAGAACTCAGCCTGTAGCAGTTATATGGAGAACTATCACAGCTGCGGAGAGCTGAGCTTTTGAAAATCTGACCTTCTCCGCCCATGCCAGTGACCGTCATGACAGAGTAAAACAAATAGAACTCCATGTGCCTTCCAACAAGGATAAAGGGCTACCTGGCACTGCCTGGATTTTAACCTGACGACCCCCAGAGCCTAGGTAGTGCAGACCTGCTGCACAGCAGCATGAGAGGACTAGGAGCCAGCGACTTCTGGGATCTAATCTCCGCTCTGCCATGGAATCAGTGTGTGGCCTTGAGCAAAACCCCACCGTGCTAACTAAATAATACATTCTTCATTAGAAAAGCAACCTTTCTGGTATAGATAATGAAACCCCCGGAACCACAGGAATTGCACATCCTCTTTTTAAAAGTCTGTTTTCCAGATTTCAGCCAATTGCCAACCTCCTTGGCTTAAGAAATATTCAGCTAGCCTGAGGTGCACTTATTAATAACAGCAGCTTCTCTGAAAGAGAATCAAGAACTTGATTTCACTGTTGAATATGAAGTTGAAATGAGCATAACAACACTGAGTAAAATCCCCAGCTCCACGCCGCCCACACACAGGTCTAGGCAGTAGAACTTTCTTGGTATATTTACCCCAAACTTCCCTTTTGGGGCAGCTGCAGGCAGGGGTGAAAGCCTGGTTCTGTTGAAGTCAGTGGCAATACTCCCGTCCACTTCAGTGGGGCCAGGATTTCACCCTACGTGCCAAAGGTTTTGCACTGAAGTGGGGGGAACTTTCAACCCCAAAGCATTAATATGTGAGCTCCCATGTGTCTCTACCTAACAGTAGTCTCAAATGACTTTGAAGAAAAAGAATAACAGGAACACAATGGAAAATATTATTTCTGCTGCCAAAAGGGGCTTGTTTAAAAATGTGTTGTGACTGAAGCAGAACCAAGTCAGGCTGCATGTTACAGCAGCAAAGAAATTAAATTAAGCCTTACGTGGCTTCATGTTGGTCTGTTGAGGGGGAAGGCAGGCAAGGCCCTAAGCGTCTTGTGGTTCCTCAGATGGCTGTTAGGCTACTAAAGAATCTACTAGTGAATCAAAGCAGGGAAAAAGAGAGCACTGACTCCATCCAAAATGGAGCCAATAATATCATGCTAGGCTCAGTTTACAGTCTGCATAGAGCAGATCCTGACAGCTATTGAAAGTGGCATCCGATGCTGGCTACTTTCATGGACTGACACATCCCTTCTTTGATCACAAATACCAGCCAATCCATTATGCTGGGGGAGAGAAGCTCTTTTATAATCTTCGTTCTGTTCGGTAAGGGATAATTTTTAAACCGTTATTGAAAGTACAGATGCTAATTAGCGTAACATTTTTGGAAATTATTTGAAAGAGCCAAATGCTGGATGGTCTTGCCAGAAAACCCTTAGCCAGCCAACAGCAGGGTGGGAGCTGGCTACCTGGATTCTGCCTCATGGCAGAGAGAGAGAGAGTACATGGTAGGACTGGCTGGAGTTCAGGGCTGCGGTATATGTGTACGCTCCCTTCACACCAGCAATAGCCTTTGCACATTGTCACTCCCTCCACCTGGAAATTATTCATATGTTCATTTCCAATCAAATGCATGGGGACAAGAGGTTGAGTGTTGGTCTTGTGTTACCATAACAGCAAATTAACTCAGGGCCATCTGTCTGTCTAGGGTATTTCTTAGACTTGTATAAAGTTGGCATCAAAGAGGGGGTAATGTGTGTGCTGGGGGTGCCTGCACATACCCTTTGGGAAGAGATGCATTATGCCCACTTCCAGAGCCCCTGCGTCAGTATTCTGATAAATAATCTGGTGGTAGTTATTTTAAATATCAGTTTTCAGTGGGTGGGAAGAAGAGGAAGAGCATACAGTTGTTACTATGTGTTTGGAGGAGCTGAGGGGAAGGGCCTGGAAGAGATGAGGCTAGGCAGGCTGCGTCAGAGAAAGCAACCCTTGAGAATAGTTATTTTCCAAAGGTTGGGGCCTTTCATCTGAGCATGTGGCAAAGATTCCACCACCGTGGCCCATTGTTGCCGTAACATTTGAGATGTACATTGGGTTTGATAAACACAATAGCAGTAAACAGGGTCTCTTCCCCATGGAGCTGACAATGTTAACCAGTAGAAGGCAAAAACTGAAGGATCAGGCACAAGAACAGTGTGGAGGGACTTGGAAGGCCACCCCTATGAGCTTCAGGGTGAATAGCAGGAAGAAACAAAGCGTGCACAAAAGCAAGAGAATTGAGAGAGCAGGGGCGGGGAGAGTAAATGAATGTAGAGATTTGTGGGGAAACTTGATGAGGAGACTGAACTTTATTACAAGAGGGAAAAGTTAGGAGACAGCCGGAGAACCCAAGAACATAGATGACGGGAAGCAGAAAAATTAAAGGAGGGTGGGAAAAACCCTGATAAGATTCAAGTGTTCTGTGTGGGCGCAGGCAAGAGGAGGAAATATAGAAAGACCAACTAGCAAGTGTGAACTGCAAGCCCTAATGCCAGTGAGGACATCACTGACGAAAGCTTTATAGCCTTGTAATTCACAGTTGTTTAGCATTCAGTCTCTATTGCTTAAATATTTTTATTTCCTTGGTATCATGTTACATGTGATCCACAAGAGAGGAGCTCCTGAGGCCAGGGATGGTGCAGTAAACCTGGAGATGAGCTCTACCTTACTCCTGCTGAAGTCACTGGGAGTTGCGCCATTGACGCAGCAGCAGGCCCAGGCCCTTTACCATTGTTTTATAGGGATGGGTTTCAGTTTTTAAAACACACATTTCTTTGACATGTTTGCTGCCCCCACGTCTTCAGAGCCACTTAAAGTTGGTATTAACCAAAGTGGTTTGAGTGTCATTGCTCCAGGGGCTGCTTCAAATCAGTAGGAAAGTTATTAAAAGCTCTTTCCCATGCAAAGCATCCTTCTTCGCATGACCTGCTAGATGCGGGCGGGCGTGCGCACACAAGGCTGCTAGCTGTGTGTTGTATAAGGAGTTTTATTGTTCCTTGAGGAAACATTTAAGGTACTGGCATGAAAGTTACTGCCAGATGACTTTGGGGCAAACTCCTCTCTGCTCAGACTATGGGTAAAATTTTCAAACCCCCGCGGCAGGTCAACTGATTCACCCTTGCAACAGCAGTATAGGTGTTGGGGCTTGAGCTAGAGCCAAGGCTCTGAGCCCTTCCCTGCTCACTGGGTCTCCGAAATCAGCCCAAACATCTACACAACTATTTTTAGCTCTGCACCATAAGGCTAAGGGGTTTTTTTTGTGTGTTCCCTACATTACAATGGTGTAAACCCAGGGAAGGCAATAGCATCATTCCGGGTTTAACAGCTCCAAGGCTGGCTGAGTTTTTTTCATCAAAGCCTTGTTTTCACGAATATCTTCGGCAAATCCAGGTTATGATCATTTTTAATTAAGTTGAAATACAGGGGGGCAGAAGCATGCCTTCATGAACTGAAAAGCCTCCATCTACTTGCGCATGGTTATGGTTTTAGCAACCGGAGGAAAAAACAGCTTGTGTAGAATTTCTAGTGCTCCTGCCTGAAAAAGCTGAACGATGTGGATTGTGGTGGTTTTCTAAAAGTCCAAGCAATCACTGTCACTCATAGAGGCGCTGAGCCAAACAACTACCATCAGACACAAGACTCCACAGTGCAACGGCTTCGGTGTACAAGGTTGGATGTATCACCCGGAGTTTATCATCATCAAGTGTGAGTTTAAGCCTGAATGGGGCCCTGAGGGGTCACCACGGAAAACGCCAGGTGCTGTAAGAATTAGGCTTGGTGACGCCATAGCTACTGAAACACCATTAGAACAAATTACGTGGGAAGGCAGAGCTGGTGGGACTGCAATCCCTTGAAGTCTTTCACTCAGCTGTCTGGCTTAAAGACAGGCTCTACTGCAACTATCGTCTGCTTGATGCAGAAATTACCAAGTGAACGTTTAAGGCCTGTGTGATGGCAGCGGAGATGACCATAATGGTCCCTTCTGACCTTCATCGGTGGATGTCTGTGTGCCTTTCCCCAGAGGTGGGCTTGGCCCGGCCCTGTGCTGGGGGAGATGCCCTCTTTCTTCAGCAGTAAAACTGAGTGCCTGATCATTTCTGAGCCTTAAGGATTCCATAGCACTGTTTGCAAAGATAGAGGGAAAGAGTGAGCACCTTTGGTAGCTCTAGTCTGTCTCCATAAACTCTTCCTGATGTAGCTCTTCTTCACTCAGCGGTTGGCTAGCGGTGCTGTGCACTTGTTAGATAGCAGGGTATGTTGCTGCGTATTTGCATAACATGTTGGGTGAAGTGATTTCTGTGTACATATAGTTTATAAAGGAGACACATTAAATTAAGTGATTACTAAGGGCTTAAGGGGATTTAATGGATTTGCTCTGAGTGTTAATGTGAAATTTCCCAGCGTCTGAAGCCCTTCCCGCCATCTCTTCATAAAAAACGTGTTAAAAGAGACTGTAGTTTAGAGACGACCCTGCAGCACAACACTCTTTCCTATGACTTTGCTTGGGTGCGGTTTTAATTTCATGTGTGTGTTTGCGGAGGGCGGGGGGGATGAGAGATGTGGCTTGTTTACTTGTGTTTTTATTGGAGTGGAATATTTTTAAATGAAATTTTACACCAGGCCCCATAACTTCCTCTAGTTTGTGTTTTTTATTTTTTGCAAAATTTTCATGAAGTTATAGAAATGGATCTCAGGCTGAGGGGTTTGGATCACTGTGGTGGACTTAGTCTCTGGAGAAGGCTAGCCTATTTCTGGATAACAGCCACTATAAAGCAGTAGTAATTCTTCTCAGCCGTAAGGGAAATGGCTAGAACAGAGGGGGGCAAACTACGACCTGCGGGCCACATCCAGCCCGCAGGACCCTTCCCTCTGGCCCCCAAGCTCCTGCCAGGGAGCGGGGTCAGGACAGGCTTGCAGAGGAGCCAGCCCAACTCCCCGGCACCATGGTGGAGACTAGCCCCTCGCAGTCACAGTTCCCCGAGCACCTGGGCAGCGTGGCTGCAGCTCCGGCCGGGCAGCACGGTTATAGCGCGGCCAGACTGGGTGCCCAGGGCAGCAAGGTCAGGGGGAGGTCGGGGACGGTCAAGGGGCCTGGGCCCTGCTGCCGGGGACAGGGGCAGAGCAAGCCAGGGCCCCCGTCCACCTCCAGCATGCTTGGTCTCTGTCCCCAGCAGCCAAACCCAGACAGGGAGCGAGCCCTGCCCGACTGCCAGGGAGAGCAGCCAAACGAGCAGGGAAAGGACTGAGCCCTCCTTTCCCCCACCCCACAGGTAATGTGGGGTGGGGAGAGCAGGGAGGGTTGGATAGTCAGGGGGTGTGGAACAGGGGAGATTGGATAGGGGTGGGGGTCCTGGGGGTGGTCAGGGAGTGGGGAGCAGGGGGGATGGTCACTGAATAAAAACAGTCAGTCCTAACTGAGGTCAGGTGCTAACTGTGCCCTAATCTCAAGCCCAAACTGTCCGCCTTCAACCCTGGGGAAGGGGGGTGGGGAGAAAGGCCTTTGGGGAAAGTTCAGCTCCAGAACCAAACTTTGCAGCTCAGGCCCCTCTAACTTTCAACTAATCCAGCCTCTTCTGCCATAGCATCTTTAGGTGACTGAAGCGGTGCAGGAAATAGCCGCTGAACGCCACTGGATGCTGCTTTTTTACACGTATCTTTTCAGATCTACAAACCTAGTCCCACAACCATACACGTGGTTCTGATACACTATTAACTGACTCCTTTTTCGTTTCATTCTTTTAAAGATAACCCAGCTGAAAATTGAAAACAACCCATTTGCCAAGGGATTCCGGGGAAGTGATGACAGTGATTTGCGTGTGGCCCGGCTACAAAGGTGTGGATAAAAAGAGCAATGAGATGGCAGCTGTTTAGAATACAGTATATGGTTCTAACAGCTGCAGCCAGAGAGCTTTGATGCAATGTGTGTGTATGTATTCAATGCAGTATGTGTTTGCATTCAGTGGGGTTTGTGTGTGTGTTCCAATCCAATAATATATGGTAACAGGACTTTGGGAGAGCAAATGTGGGCTTATGATTAGGAGCAAGGGGCTCCAGGGTTCTAAGCCTAGCTCAGCCGCCCATTTGCACAATTCTCAACCTTTCTGTGGCTCAAGCTGTGATACAGTTGTTATAATACTCACCTACCACCACAGAGTGGGTGTGAAACTCAGTTAATTCTTTTTTTTAAGTAAAGTGCCTTGGAATCCTTGGCTGCAAGGTGCTATCGGAATGCTAAAGTAGTAGCGTTTTGTCCTGCAAGGGCTGACTGCTGTCTAACTAGTAAATAACTTTTCTCTCCTGCAGCAAAGAATATCCAGTGATTTCCAAAAGCATCATGAGGCAGAGGTTGGTTTCCACTCATGGCCAGCTTTCAACAAAAACAGATGTCAACCCACTCCATGGGAATCACCAGACCCTTCAGCATTATCAATACGAGAATGGTGCTCACATGCCGTTTGCTGCTTCGGATACTCAAGATCTACCACTCAACACCTTCACAGCACAGAGAGATTCAGGGCTCTTTTATCACTGCCTGAAAAGAAGAGGTAACAGACCTTTACAGATCTTCCTCCATATACTTGGCACCTTTTCCTGTCTCTCCAGGGCCAGGAGAGCTGTGCTGGTCTATTGCAAAGCACTTCTGATTGGATAGTATTTTGAGCACAATCCTTCAAGGTGCTCTGCACCTGCTGCCTTCATTGCAAGTTATGAATGCTCAGTGGTTTGCCAGAATATTCAGGCCCTGAAAACAATGTTAAGATGCTAAGGGAAGTGATATTTTGGAAGTCTACATTCATGATGCAATTTTTTAATGTAGGAAATTCAAGTACTAAATTATCGGAGCTCAAAATATAGCCTACAAGCAAATCCATTTATACTCTAAATCTGTGCCATTTGTCTATGCACTTTAAATGTGTTCAATGAAGTGCATCAATTTTATAAGAAAGGAGACTCTAGAAACAACTCTTATGACACACTAGACCTCAACTCTACCACCTTTACTCACACTGAGCAGTACGTGTGAATAGTCTCACTGAAACAAACCCAGTACTCCTCATGGAATAAAGTTAAGGTCATCAGAAAGGTGACAGGATATTGCCATCAGTGATTTATTATGTATCATGTCTATAGTGCCACAGTGGTTATGGTGCTTTACAAACTCACATTTGCCACCTTGAAGAGCCGGTGAAGGGCCTGATCCAAAGCCCACTGGAATCAGTGCAAGTCTTTCTGCTGATTCCAGAGGGCTGGAGATTAGCTCTAAGTCCTGATCCTGCAAACACTATTGAGAGTAGTGCTTATTACCCTATTTACTGTAGTCCAAAAAAAAAAAAAAAAGACAGACTCAGGCCCTAAAAGAGAGCAAGCAAGCAAAGCAGATCATCATGGCATGTGTCTATAGGAGTGAGATTATGTTGGTAAATTAAACAACAGTTACATATGTCTATTTATATTCTTAATCAGAAAGTTTATTCAACTGAGGCCTGATCCTGAAATGGGCTGAGCTCCTCCAACTGCCATTGAGATTACTGGGAGTTGTAAGTGCTCGGCCCTTTTCAGAATCAAGCCTTTAGTAAGTTTGTTAATGGTGGTCTATTTTTGATTACAGGAGCTAGCTGTAGACATTTTCTTTGCCTGCTGAGCCAGCTTTTAAATGTAACCAGCCTTTAAGTACACACTGCTCCCTTCAGACCAGTATCAGATGGGATCATGTCAGATTCTTTTGTTTTTAAGCTAAATGGAAGGGCTTTGCAGAGAAAAATCCTTATACTACCATGTCTCATTTGCTGCTAATTAATCTCAGCCTTGGTGAAAAGTTAAAGACACAGGTAATAAGAACTGCAATGCAAAACTTTAATATCTGCTGGGAGAGTTGCTGCTTCTCCTACAGTAAATAATAGTTCCTAATGATAGAATGCTGGTAAACCACATACGCAGCACTCAAAGTCCATTGAAAGGAGACAGCTTCTCCAGCACATAGCAGAAATCCTTACCAGAGCACTCTCCCTTGGTTTTATCTTGAAATATTTCTGCAGCCCTTGTCATGAATACCTGGTAAATGTATAGTAATTTTTGTGAGGACAGGAAGAAAGGTTGCGATAAGACATTTTAAAAGACTTCTTGAATTTGTCAGAAGAGTCGTGGTCCTCAGTTATCTGGATGAATGAAAAGTAATCTCTAGCTGTAAAAGTAGTAGCCCAGGTCATTTATTTAAGCTGATAAACGTAGCCAAAAAATGCTTTAAGGCTGATTGGATTAGACTAACATTAACAGTGTAATGCCTTTTTAATATTAAATATTGTTTTTCAAAATGAAGTAGCTTAACTGGATTAGCCTGAATAACAATGCAAGTAACCCAGTAAAATGATTGTAAGATTCACATACTTTTAAGGAGAATCCATAAGCTTTCCGAGGGCTTGACAATGTAATGTTAAATGCTGTTACACAGGCACCCTTTCCCTAAATGCTTATTTCTTTGTTCACAGAAAGTGCTCGGCATTTAGACCTGCCCTGCAAACGCTCCTATCTGGAAGCCTCCTCTTCTGTAGGAGAAGATCATTATTTTCGTTCGCCACCTCCATATGACCAGCAAATGTTAAGCCCTTCCTATTGCAGTGAGGTGACACCTCGGGAAGCTTGTATGTACTCAGGTTCTGGGGCTGAAATTGCAGGTGTCTCAACAGTCGATGACTTGCCACCTCCTCCCCCTCCCCCTTTGAGCTGCAATATGTGGACTTCTGTTGCACCTTACACCAGCTACAGTGTTCAGACAATGGAAACTGTGCCTTATCAGCCTTTCCCTGCTCATTTTACTACCACCACCATGATGCCAAGACTCCCCTCTATCACAAGTCAAAGCTCACAACCACCAGGTAATAGTCCCTTCAGTGTCTACAATCAACTGTCACAGTCTCAGGTTCGGGAGCGAGTTCCTCCCTCATCCTTCCCGAGGGAAAGAGTGCACCCATCTGTTTGCGAGAGGAAGCCCCCATCTCCGCACTTAAACACAGCAAACGAATTTCTGTACTCACAAAGCTTTTCACTCTCGAGGGAATCTTCATTACCATACCATTCAGGAATGGGGACTGTGGAAAACTGGACTGATGGATGATTCTAAGGAACAAAACAGCTAGTTTTACTGCTCCTGAACAATGTTACTTCAGTGTTAATTCCTGTGGGTAACTTGCACTTCAGTGAAACCTACACACATGTACATTTCCAAAGGGTGTGTGTGTGTGTGTGTGTATGAGGCATTTGTATCTTTACACACATACAATTCAATGGAAATAACAATTCTGTACAAAGTAACTCTCGGATCAATGGCCTGGATTCACCAATCTTTTCTAAATTAATTCAGTCCTACTGGCCCCTAAGAACCATCCGAATGACTAAAATGTGATGGCTGGTCCTTTTTCTTTGTTTAAAACAGCAGATTTTGGGGGAAATTATTACCCTTTAATTGTTATGGCTCTATGACTTCATGAGCCACAAAAACTAAGACAAAAGAGCATATAGTCCAACGTCTGTAAGTCAGAGCTCTTTTCATCTAGGATTGTTTCTTTTTCTATCCTCAGCAGTGGATAAGCATTATCAGCCAGTTTATAGCCAGGCAAGCAGAATCTCAGTGAAGTGACTTGCCCATGTCATCTGATTCCTGGTTCCGTTTCTCCCAGACACTGCATCATACCAATTCCTTGCAGTATAATGGCTTGAGATTTGTCCTGTCTAGTTTTAAATGGCTCTAGAAATGGGGGATACTATTTCACAGTGTAATAGGCCCTAAATACACATTTTCTTTGCACTGAACTGAAGGGAGTTCTTTCAAGGATGATGGAGACAGTGGACCAATTTTTTTTCCCAACACTTAGTGTCTTTTTTAATTAAAGTTGTCAGATTTTGCAATGGACAAAAGTATCAGTGGAGGTGTGAAAAGCTGTGACCAATATATTTGTTGCTAATATTTTTACTGTGGAATTATTTCCAGATGACAAATAGAAGGATACCGCCTTCAATGATCAAAGGCCTGCAAGAATTCATCCATCCATTCATCTAAACGAACAAAAACCCAGCCATTATGAGAAATGGACACTTAGGGGGGAAATTCTGCATTCTTTATTAAACAAAACTCCCACTAATTGCAATTGAATAGTTTTGTTGGGAAGGAATTGCATCTTCCTCTATGTATATAGAAAGAAAAGGAGTACTTGTGGCACCTTAGAGACCAACTCTGAAACCTGTCATTATGCAAGGCACTGAATTTAGCCGTATGGAGTAGAAATCTATCAACTTCATGAAAAAACTCGTTAAATTTGTTAGTCTCTAAGGTGTCACAAGTACTCCTTTTCTTTTTGCGAATACGGATTAACACGGCTGCTACTCTGAAACCTATGTACATAGAGCACATTAATTCTCCAGTCCAATGCAGGACCACCAGCTGTTACTGTAGAACAAATAGAAGAATACATAGAAATAATAGTGGGAGTTTGGTTCAATTAAACAGTACAGAATTTGGCCTTTAGCCATTAATAATTTTGTCCTGTTTGCCAAGCAGTCAATGAATAGGTGGAGGGCAAAAAAAATATATATATAAAAAATTGAAGTCATTTCTGCTCTTTGCTGAATCCATTCCAATGAGGAGAGATTGATGAAGATGATGTTTAAGCTAGACAAGCCCAAGGGCACTGAAGTGAAGGTTATTTTTAGCCAGGACATTCATATCCCATTCAAGAGACAGTATGTGTGGACTTTGTAATCAGATTTGGGAAATCACTACAATTTTTGCATGCTGAATAGCTATTTATATATATATATATATATATAAAAAAATATATATATCACAAATGCAGGCCACCTGTCCAATTCAGCTTTGCTTTTTACAAATGAAATACTTAATAAAAATGAATGTTGCGAGGGGTTTTTTTTTTTTTTTGAAAGACATCTATTTAAGATTTTTTTAATTACACACTTGCTGTAAAAACTAAGAATTCGTTAGACAAAAGACATATATAACACAGATGAAACCACATTAGATACAGGTGGTGTGGAATTTTTAAATGTTTTGTTACATAGCATGGACATTTAATTTTACATATCAGAACATAAAGCCATTTTATTACTATAAACTGTCTCTGGGTGCATTTCAATAATTGGTATAAAATGTGCTGTGGTAAGTCATTGGACATCTGATCTTTCCCTCTGTCGTAATATAAATCTTACTCTTTCCCAGGCTGCATACTTGACCTTTACCAGCTCTCAGCCTCTCAGTAATATTTTAAATGCCTATTTCAAGGTTTTTTGTCATTTTTTTTTAAATTGAGACACTCAAGCTCTAGAAACAAAGAGTTGACAGTGATAGACCATGCTGCAAAGCACCCATGTTGAGGAGGAGAAGAATCCTTACCCTACATGCAAAATGAAAGCACCAAAATGGTGTATCTTTACATGTCTGAAGGGCATTTATAATTAAAAGCAACATCCCAAGACTTAAGGGGGAAAACGGTAACGGAGGTGTCACTGGACAGAGGCTGAAGTGTACATTTTCATTTGTCATAGTGACACTGAGTCAACACTAGAAGAGACTGGTGCTGCAACCACTTCCTAAAATTTATGGGGCCCAGGAGCCTACAGTCCCGGTGACCAGCTACTCTGGATTCTTTTGCCTGTTTTACAAATATATTATATATATATAAATAATCCCCTTTTCTTTTGGTAGGAATAGTACCCCTTCCCCTGAACAGTTGTCCTTTCCATTTTAAAACCAGTTACATTCAATGCACTGTGGCTTGTTTCAAGGGATTTGCATACATAGCCCTATCAGTGTGCTACTCTGCTGGGGAATGGGGTACAAGATTAACCTAAGGTTGAAAAGTCCTGCAATATTTGGAAGATGAACACAATGTGGAAGTAATGCTTTCAGACTTCTTGTGTAGGGGCTTCCATTAAAGCAAACATTGAGAGGGGTTGGGAAAAAGCTGGATATGTCTGTTTTCCATTGAGACATTAAGAACCTATGCAAAACTCCCATTACCATCAGTGGAAGTACATTTTTGTAAAGGTTGGGGTCCAAATGTGACACTGAAGCAAGTTGGGCTGAGCTCCGCTGCCTTGAATAGTACTTATGCCAACTCTGAATTTGGCCCTCACTCTAAATACATTAGTCTTACTTACTTAGTCTACAGATTAATACAAACACCAGAAATTAAACAAGCTAAAATTAATTCATGCCAAAAAAACCACTAGTCTGGGATCACTGGCAGCTCACATACTTGACAGAGGCCTAAAGCTGGAATAACTGGGTGTTTTTGGCATATACACACAATGTTTTTTTCCAGGCTCAAATGCCTCTCTACAGTTTGGAATATTTGGGCCTCTCTGTCTTAATTTATGATGTCATTAAATAATTCTTTTTGCAGCTTGTATAGAAAAAAATATTTCTTTTGAAGACGAAAACTCCCCTGGTGGGATGGTTAGAGTGGAACATTCCATTAGGAGAAAAAGTCATCTCTTCATTAGCCAGTCGAGATTCCCCACTGGTCTTTGAACAGCAAGAGATGACAATTTTAGAAAATAAGGGCCTGATCCAGGGAAGTGCTCAGTACCTCCTATAACATGCTGAATTAGTTTGAATGCCCAGTGGGAAGAAAGTACTCAGACTTTGCTGGATGGAGCTCTAAGAGTGCTTGAAGATTTCAGGGAAATCGCAACCTGGCCAACTTGCTGGTGAAGAAAGTAAGGATTTAAAATTTATCTCCCCTCAACAAGCTACAGTGTCACTTTATTAAAAAGGGGGAACATTGGGAACCCTAAGACAAAGGGTCCCATTCAATAAAGAATGTATATTAATCTTAGTAACAGGTTTCAGAGTAACAGCCGTGTTAGTCTGTATTCGCAAAAAGAAAAGGAGTACTTGTGGCACCTTAGAGACTAACCGATTTATTAGTCTCTAAGGTGCCACAAGTACTCCTTTTCTTTAATCTTAGTAAGACACTCTCATGAATGAGTCAGGAGCCATTGTCTCTCTCTTAGAAAGAACAATTTTAGAATCAAGATGTGGAGTCAGATAAGAATTAAATGGGAGTCTAAAACCCACCTTTCTGACTGCTTTAGGGATCGCCTCTCATGCTTAGTGGTGGATTTTGCATCCTAGTTCTGCTTTTTGTTTTAAGATTGTAAGCAAATAGCCAGCTATAAGAGGAGTACTAGGTAAGTGGAAAGGGACTGAAGTGACTAAGAAGTGGGAACTATAAAGGGTCAGCATAATCTGGTTGCCATTTATCTTCAGCCTCAGGGATTGTATACCTAGAGAATTGCACTCATTTAACTTGAAGTGTGATTTTTAAACTGTTTTATTTAGTTAAATTAATGCAAAAGCCTGACACCATTATTGTGATTTAAACCAGGCTTATTTTGGTTTAGTTTAAGTCAATTAGGAAGCCGTTTAAGATAAACCAAATAACCCACTCAAATCAAAACAAGTATCCACTAGAGCTGATAGTGACAAAAGTTGACAACAATGAAATCTTTTTTCTAAAAATCGATCTACAAAAACAGCATTTTAAAAAACTGTTCAGCAATGACAATATTTCAATTTTTAGCTAAAAATTGATTTGGCAAAAAGCCTGAAACATTTAATCAAAAAATAGACATTTCCCCCCAAAATTTCCATTTTGAAAAAAAAAGTATTTTTTGTCAAAACATTTTGAATGAAAGAATTTGACCAGCTGTAGTGACCATATAGGAGTATGCACTGTCTTAACTAAACTGGTTTAATTAAACCAATCCAAGATTGTGTGTAGACAAAGCCTTAGACACTGCTCTTGTGGAGTTAAAGAAGCCTTGGACAAAACTCTTCATAGAGAACAACAGGCAAAGAACAACAAGTTTTTTGGTGTATATGATATTCCAAACAAAAATAAATTCTACTTACATTAATGGAGTCCATTGCCAGAAGGGACCACTGTGATCATCCTATCTGTCTTCCAGTTCAAGACTGGCCATAGTTCCTTTTGAACGAGAGCGTATCTGAAAGAAAAAAAAGTTTAAAAGTTCATTTAAAAGTTGCCATTGACACAGAATCTACCTTGTCCCTTAGTTAATTGTTCCAAGGTTTAGTCGCTTAAAAATGTACATCTTATTTCCAGTCTGAATGTGTCTAGCTTCAACTTGCAGCCAGAGAGTATCCCGCCTTTAAGCGCTTGGCAGATATAAAAGCCTTAGGGCCCAGTCTTTCTTCCATTGAAGTCAATGGGAAAGCTCCCATAGACTTCATTTTTATGTTCATGCCATACTGGAGAGCCTGATCAACAAGTCCAAGCCTATATCTTTCATGGAGGCAGTAGCCCTTGGATGCGCAGTAGGACATTGACATGCAAGGCACAGGGTATAAGGCCTTGGATGAACGGCAAAACCACACATTGTAATATATAATTACAGGTAACTCATTTTCATTGCATCTGTCTTTTTGCTAATGGGGTTTACACACACAGCAAAACCCTGAACTTAACTCATTTTACTGCATATAAATAAAAATAATAGAAGTGCACAATGCACAAAAAAGAGTAGTCTCAAGCCTTGATAAAAATATTACAACTCATGGAGAACACCTAGAATAAATCTGAGAACATCTCAAGCAACTTATTTCAGCCTGAAAATATAGAGCAGATCTCCACAAGACATAAGGAATCAATCAGGAGACATCCTGGAAAGGTGATGAACTTGCACTGTGTATCTAAAGTAATGTGAACCAGTCAGCATGGAATGGTAAAGGTGACAGCTACTAAGCAACTAGATACAGAGGAAAATGGAAGTGGGGATTGGTAATCAATTCAATTTAAACAGGAGACCAACGTACCACAGTGTCTGTCTTAGCTGATTAGACATCTTTGTCCAAGGCTTCCTCACCAGAGCCATCAAAGGTCAGGAAGTTAAAAAGTATCAGTGCCGCAGCCCAGAGATTCTGTTTTATATGCATCACCATTCTTCCTTCCTGTCCTTTTAAAAAGCAACCAGTTTGAAGAGTAGATAGATTCCCCCTCCCCACCTGCCCAACCATTTATCATTATGAAAGAAAGTAGACCGGTTAGAAGCAGGAAAAACGTCCACTGAGATTTCTGTACAGTATCACTAAAGAGGACCAGATTTACATTTTACAGTTAAAACAAAGCACATGATAGTTACAAAAAACCTTTGAGTGAGTTGTAGTTTTTCTACATTTCTCCCTTTGTAATGTGAAGGGGGGGGGGATTAACCATAGACATTTCCTAAGCATTTTAAGAGTCAGAAGCAGTCAGTGAAAGCAGGGTACGCAATTGTATGTGTTTAAAAAAAAGGCGGGGGGGACGGGGCAAACCCTAGTTATCCTGTATCTGTACCTATTATGCCAGAGTCTCTGTAAGGCAGTGGAACCAATGTGTTTCCACTGCTCAGGAAAGGGGAGAGAATTCCCAATCACTGCACAGAGGATCCACACACCATGGATCTGTGCTCTGGAGTATTTAGGGGAGGGGCAGGTGAGGATAACTGGCTGTTCTCCCCAGCTGTGGAGTGGAGACACAGAAGCAGCAGAGGCTGCTGCAATGTGGCCCTGGAGTGGCTCTGCAATCTGGGAAACAGAGGGAGCTTTTCCCCCCGCCTCCTTGCTCCAGGGGAGCTATCCTAAGCATGGTCAGTTGTGTAGGTTGTAGAGTGGGGCTAGGATTTGACTTAAATCCGTTTAGAAAAAACAGAGATGTTTGGTGCACACAACAAATGGAAAGAACGTTTAATGATCATGGAAGAGTGTACTGTACTGTCTCTTTAAGTGGGAAAAATTTGAATCTTCTGCAGCTCCATGTACTAGAGAGGAAGCTGGAAGTTTGTGAAATAAAGAACCTAGAGATGGCTGCCAGCATGAGTGCTATGCAGTACATGAATATCCTCGAGTCCAAAGATTCCCTGTGGGATGAGCATTCACTTAAGAGTGTAGTTATCCTACATATCGTATCGCATCCCTCTGTGGTCCTGTGTAGACTAGGATTTAAAGGTGTGATCTTGGCCCATGTTAACCAATACATCTGGTCCAGCAGAGACAAGACACACCGACTTTTTAACATGTACTAAACTGACTGAGTTAAAGCCTATGGGGAGCTCTCTTTAAATCATAGTTTAGACCAGGCCTGTAAGGAAACAAGTAATGTGTACCTGGCTGTTTGTGTACATCTGACCTGTGGCTTCAGAGAGAGCGAGTGGGATGATCCAGCAGTCTAAGCAGAAGACTGGGATTCAGGAACTTCTGAGCACTGACCTAACAGGGATCCCTTCTGTGGCCTTCAGGAAGTCATTTAAGGTCTGCCGTATGTTCCTCATCTGTGAAACGGAAATCATACCGTCATGCCTGCTTCAGAGATATGAGTGAGGATTGTTTGAAGACGAAAAGTGATATCAGGACCACTGGCAGGAGAGTCATCTGTTTAAAACAAAATCAAGGAAAATATAGGCAATGAATTAGGAGGAAAATGACAGGGAACAAACTAGAATGGAAAAGAAAAAACTTGTCAAGCATCAAATGGAACTATACACAGTAAGTAAAGTGAAAAGCGTGTGCATAAGTCTTTGCAGGATCAGGGACCTAGTTTGCTCTGTTGTGTTCACACATTGCAAGGGTCTTCAAGCACCAGGTGGTCTTATGAACCCCATTCTATACGAGACAATACCTACTGTGGGTCCAGCACTGACAGTTCCGGGCTGCCCTCCAAATTTCCTTCTTTTAACCCTTAGTGGTCTTTTAACATGTAATGAACTATGGATGACATATCTTACAAAGCACAGAAGTTAACTACAGGCCCAATCATTACTACTGGATCATTTAAAAGCAAAGGCCTCTGAAAATGTGAAGTAACTGTAATCCTAGTTGAAAACACAACTTTCCTCCTGGTCTCTTTTGTTACCCAATTAGCCAATTCTCAGTTGCTATTTTAAAGATAAACAGCCAAACCCTAGTCCCACTGAAGTTAATGAAAAAACTCCAACTGGTTTCAAAGGGAACAGGACTTGGTCCACAATGTATTTTCCATGTCTCTTTCCTGCAAGACTAATATTATAATGGTTTCATTTTGCTATTACATGGTGGGCATATGTTCCATTTGGGGGTTATATCATCCCTACTGCTGCCTTTTACTGCAGTTTGAGATTCCTTTTGTTTTGAAATGTTGCCTTGTATTGTTTTTTTCCACAGTAAAACAGTTGGAGTTCGTGTCTTGTTCAGTTTCCTTACTGATAGATGCTGGAATTGCAGAACTCAAATTAACCAAGATTTTTACTAACAAACTCTAGCTGAATTGCATGTCAGCAGACAGAGTTCTATCATTAGGATTATGGAAAAATGGTTTTTGTTGTCCTATGACTATCTCCATCTCTGACTGATCCTTTTCCTGTGTCTGGCCTAACTAACAGCTAATGCCAGCCAGTTGTACTATCATTGATACTCATGTATTATAGATATTTTCAATAAATGTTTAGAAGTGCAGGCAACTATGGTAAAATACTAAGAAAGATTTGGGGAGATGTTCCTTAATTTATTCTCTTGTTCAAATGCCTTGGTAATGTTTAATTGCTATAAAAAAGTTGTAGCCCTCTTGCCTTTATACCAAAATATAACCTTGTTTTATTTGCTAGACCAGCCCTGACACTAGCAAGATGGTATCATGGCATATCATTTTACAGACAAAGATATTTCACTTCCATATCTTTCATTTAGTAGGCAGCATATTTAATTATATAAGAAAGGTGACAGCAAGGATGGGCCATTCTGACTGACTACAGTTGACCGACACCAGGGATGGATTGGGCTCAAGACATAAAAACACAAGTTTAGCAATTAAAAAGAAATGGTTGGGTTTCTTTTTTATAGTAAAAAGAAAAGGAGTACTTGTGGCACCTTAGTATTTTTTATTTTTATAGTATTCAATCATCTTGCCTTCAGAATACACATGCCTGGTCAGTAAAATCCCAAAATAAAGGTCTAAAGTGTTGAACGTTTCATATGCAGAATAACCAGTGGTGGTTAATTACAAGTGTAAGTGATGCCATGTATTTCTTACCTGGAGAAGGAACCCATTCTCTTTAGAGAAGCTGATTTATTCAAGACATGCTGAGTATTTGCCTGCTGGCTGTAACTTCTAATACCATTAATTGTGCTGCTTCTTGTGTAATCTAAACAGTTGAATATTGTTAATTTTTGTTTTAAACTCCTTGTTTCGGTCACAGCATTTGTGTGTTTTCCTTCCAGTGATGGTTTTGAATGTTATAAGCTCTTCATTCCTGATAGATTCCTTTTTTAATTTACTTGCTCTCTTCTTTTCTGAAACGAAGGTTTGCGGTTTCTTCTACACACTATGGGCTTCTCACTCTCCCAACTTTTTGTGCTTCACCAGCATGCCAGATGCCAACTTTCAAACAGATATTTTGAAACCCAAACTTGGATTGGTGCATTTCTCTTTTTGTGAGTCTTTCTAGCTCCCCTGGAAAAGCTTCAGCCTTACTCAAGGCCCAAAGACAGCCAGATTCATGCTATCTGAATTTACTCAAAACATTCAAGTGAATACCCTGCCTGATTCCAAGACACAAGCCCCAGTAGATCTTGTTCACGCACACAGCTGCCAGCAGGATTTTGGAAAGAACAGCATAATCTAAAAATCTTCATTTTTTTTTAAATTAGCACAAAGTTCTGTCTAAGTGGTGCCTTTTTGGAGAAAATGAACCATCATTATTCATTAATCTCTATTGAGTTTAAACTCTCATTTATGTGGAGCTTTTGCTAATTTATAAGGATGAGATTCAACCTTTCTGTAGGAAACATGCTTTTTAGAAATGTGTGGGGGCGGAAACCCTACACAATTTTGTGATGTTGAGACATGATTTAGAATCATCACCTTCCTTATCGTTCTCATCCTTATGCCTGAATCCTCAGTTTTGGATTAAGTCAATTTCCTGAGTGCACGTGAAAGCCTGTGGCTGTAGCCTGGAACAATCCTACCTCAGTGCTTCTCTTATGTTGTTGATCCTTTAATTTCCTCCAGCCGACTCCTGCAGGGGACTAGTTCTAAGTTTTATGCTAGTCTTTTGGACTAATCATTTACAACGGGCTCAGAAAAAACTGCCCTATACATACTGCGACTGCTTTGGATATAAGGGTTACTAATTGGGATGTACTCCTAGCCAAATAGCAACACTTTAACAGCAAATTCATTGGACCCTAAAAATTCTGCCCAAATCTTTACAACCAGAGCAATTATTGATAAACTTAGAATCTTATCCAGAAATTAAGGTTTCCATCTATGAAATTCTTCCTTAGCGTAATTGTTCACACCTTTAAAAAAAAGTGTGCCAGAAGCATATCATACCATGTCATTTAATAAAAGACACTGTAACTTAAAAGACCAAGTTTCATCTTCTATTTTGACTGGTTACTAAATTACACATGGACTTCGATCACCTGACCCAATTCTATATGTTAAATATAAGAGAACCTGAATGTAATATGGCTTTTAGTTATTAAAAAAGTAGGAAGCACACTGAACCGGAAGTTTAAAACATTTATTTTGTTGCTGATTATTGAATACTGACAAACACAAAGTAAGAATTACAACATGAAAGTTATGTTAATTAATTTCTTCAAGAGTCTTAAAGTTAATACATCGGAAAATGGACACACGAACTGCAAGGTTACTACATAACAAAAACAATGTTTATGCAACACTACATTTGTGATAAAAGCTGATAAAACCTATGAAATTCAAAGTGAAAGCTGATAATCCAAGGCTCTTTCCTTAAAGCACTTTTGCATTACCTTCTTCCACAGCCTTAACATACTTAAATGCACTTTTTTGGGTTCAACTTTCTTATTACTATTATTTATAAAAATACTTATTTGGAGGCAATAAACAAAATACAGCTTTACAGAATATTCTTGCATCATAGTCATTATCTAAACATAAATATTGTGGTCATTTTTTATATATTGAAAAATTTAAATATTATGGATTCATTGTTTTCCAGATCTTTTTCTTTTTAAATAGCAGAGACTTTTTGAACTGTGCCAACTGGGGTTATATTTACAACAATAACTGTGGCACGAATGGGAAGTTATAGCCATACTTCCATATTTGCAAGCATTAATAGTTGCTGAAAATTGCTCCTAGAAAGCTTTGTTATACTGAATGGGTGGATTTGTACAAATGAATGATCTATTTTTCACAGCAGCTTGTTTGCAGACTATTGTTAAAACTTAAAATCAATGTTTGTACATGGCTCTGAGGGAAAGTAAAGTCACACTACGCTTGCTGGAACAGAAATAGGCTCTGCTCCTATTCCTGGCTGGGCCTGCTGGACTGACTGTTATCCTCACGCATTCACTGGAAGTAAAAGCTAGTGATTTAACTGTTTCACATAGTCATGATAAAAATCTGGGATTCAATTAACAATGTTTTTTGGGCATAATAAACCAAAAGTCTTTTAAAACACCATAACAAACAGGGAGAGGGAGATAGTCTAAAATGATCATTTACATGAACGGTCATGTACAGCGGAAACAGAACTAAAAATCTCAAGGAGCAGACGATTTACACACTAATTCCTTCCTTACACAATCAGACTTAGATTGGTCTGATTTCAGCAGGAAAATCTTTGCACACAGATCAATGCTAGTCTCAGGCATAAGATCCTAATTATTTGAAAGGCATTTATTTTCTTAGCTTTTTTTTTTAAATGTGTCCACGTCGATGGCATTTTAATGCCTTATTAAATGGTTGTTTTACAGCAGTCCATCTGTTCAGTCTCTGTACCCACGCCTGTACATTGTGGTGCAAGATTTTACTTTTCATGCTAGCCAAAAATATTTTCCAAATTCCCAATAAAAGTTTGATATTTCCTAAGACAAATAGCTTGGGTTTTTTTAAAAAAAACATACTCTAAAATGAAATTGATATGTGTCTGTCATTTCTACTATATCCATTTACGGTATGTTTGCAAAAAGGACTGGAGGTTTGCTTTCATTAAAGGGACATTCTCAGGTAGTTTGGGCCAAATATAGGATTTTTTAAAAAAACATCAAAGTTACATAAACAGATGTTAATGTTTTCATAATTTTTGTTTTAAAAAAATAATTCAAACATTTTGCATTGTGGGGATTTAAATATTCCCTTAAAATCTTTGGAGTCCAAATACTGCAGTGCGGGGGCTGCAAATTCATGAAAACCAGAAAAAATGAAGCCAACTTGACACTGACTAGAAAACTGAAATTGAGGAGGCTGCTTTACATCTTATACTCAGCCAGAAAATGAAAATGAAATCAGATTTTTTTAAAAATTCTTTACCTGCTTTTCTAACACCTCCAGCTAATACCAGTTAAAGATTTCTTTTTAAATATGGGGTGGAATCCTGGCTCTGTTGATATCCAGGGTGTAACTTCCATTGATTTCAATAGGGCCAGGACTCACCCATGATTTTTAACCCGATAATTCTTTCCAATCATTGTACATGTGTACAAAGATAGTACTGCTTCTGCAACTGCACTGAAAAATAGCTCTGAGTTGACATAAAAGACTAAAACCCTTTACTTATCTGTCTTATTAGTCCTGGTAACTGTGTGGCATATGTCAGCAACATTTTTCAAGATAGCTTATTCTCCAAATAGCCTGTTTTCAGTTCTTGAGGGATCTGTAGCAGTAAGCAATAACGAACAGATGATGGAAGGAGCCAGACCTACAAAAGAAAGTATAGTAAAATTACTGCACTTAGGGGGAAAAAAAACTTGCCTTTGTACATAAATGGCTCTATTCATCAAAAGACGTTTTTACAAGTGTGGTAATTTCAAATAGTCAAAAAAGTGTGAAATACACTTAAAATGAGTAAAATGGGTGGGTTTTCCTGTGGGTTAAATGTGTCATGCAGTAAAGCTCTCCATACGCCTCCTCCTAACTCTCAATCATAGACCTCATCCTGCAAGGTGCTGTGTACCCTCCACTCCTATTGAAGTAAATAGGAGTTCAGGGTGCTCAGCATTTTGGACCCATAGGCAGTAAGTCCTTAGTCCTGCAAAGATTAATACATTCCTAGATTTTAAGGGGTCCAGAAGAGATCAGCTAAGGTCTGGTCTACACTGGGAACTTACACTGGCATAGCTACATCTCTCTGGGGCATCCACACCTCTGAGAGATGTAGCTATCCCAACCTAACCCCGGGTGTAGACAGCACTAGGTCGATGGAAGAATTCCCCCGCTCAGAGAATTGGATTAACTACAACCCCGTCGCTGTAGTGAGAGTCTACAGTGCAGCCCTGCAGCTGTGCCGCTGCAGTGTTTTAAGTGTAGACATACCCTAAGTTTGGCCCTTCTGCATAATGTTGGCCGTAGAATTTTACCAATAATTCCCGTAAGGTATTTGGCAGACTCACATGCTCGCACAAGTCCTATTGAATTTAACACTTGAGAAGCCCAGTGTAGCCCTCCAGGAGTAGTTGCCCTACTGACTATCTGGGCAGGCACACTGAAGGTGAAAGAGAGGGTAGGGAATAATTGTGAGTTCATGCCTAGCAAAAAGAAAAGGAGGACTTGTGGCACCTTAGAGATGATGAAAGCTTATGCTCAAATAAATGGGTTAGTCTCTAAGGTGCCACAAGTACTCCTTTTCTTTTTGCGAATACAGACTAATACGCCTGTGACTCTGATACCTATCAAAGGAACCCAAACCAATCAATAGGAGATACAGTTTCTTGTCCAAAGTCTCAGAATCCACAGGTACCGATTCTGTACCGCTCACCATTTTGAATTCTCTCTAGGTGTCTGTATGGTTCCTATTGAGGACAATACTAATAATATCCTAAACACCTTCATGAGGGTAGGGAAGTATTATCTTCAGTTTACAGATGGAGAACTGATGCAGAATGAGATTCACTTGACCAAAGTCACAGGGCAAGTCTCTGCAAGTAATTGGACTGAATCCAGATTTCCTGAGTCCCAGTCCAGTCTCTTAATGATATGACTGTCCTTCCTAGCTACCTTACATATTTTATTCTCCCATCTCATTGTCTTTTACTAATTTTCCCTTTTTCAGTTTAAAACAATGTTGAATCCATTAATTTACAGGCAAATGCACCTTGGGATGATGGCATTAAAGACACCAAATGTCAGGCACAATTACTTTTCACCGGAATCGATGAATTATCGGCAATGCACAAGCCTGTGGTGGAATGGTCTTTCAGGTTCAAAGGCAGTATTGCATCGTGGCAGTTGTTTTTAAAAGAACTGTTTCTCTGTTTACAGCACTGTTATGGTCAATACAATGATTACGTCAACAATTTATATCCTGCAAAACCTGTTTTATATTTTATGTATGAAATATTGAGTCTAAGCTGACACAAATAAATGCTGCTGGATACTTCAGATACTGGCTCTGGAAATAAGAGTGCTTGTCACTACAACCCAGATAGTCCTTTCTCTTGTATCTATGATCTCATGGTTTTGCCGCAGATGTTAATGTGACATTGGAAATTTAGCATGATGATTCTACTGGCTGGTCAAGTAGGAAGATGCAAGAAACATTTTGGAAAACACGGATTTATGTTTTAAATTTGATATCTTTAAAAGCCGGCTCCTTGTCTGCAATAGGCATCAAGCAAAATCTGTGATTTTCACAGCATTTTCTCTAGCTATTGTAGTACAGTATCAAAATCAATTAAAAGAAATGTAAAATATCTGCTAAGCTTCAGTTGCTTGCGCTCTCCAGCAAGTGGTTAGTCAGCCAGGCCCTTAGCTCATGGGTGCAACGCCAAACGGCCTCTTTCCTCTACACATTTCAGCCTCTCGGTATTGAATTAATTCTTCACCAAGACAACTACTACAATTGTGTGGGCCAAACATCCTGGTCAGTTTGAGCTACCGGAAGTTCTCGTATGCACACACGGGCTGTTTTTCTAAATGAAATAATGTGCACATCTGAAATATTCCACACCACACTTCACATGGATCCTTGGCCTCCAATAGACGAAGGGTCTTAAAAAAGCCTGTCTTTAAAGAAGAAGGAAAAAGCAGCAACATTTTTTAGACATTGCTGTTACAAAAGCACCAAGATGTTCTGAGTTAATATTGTGTTAGAAACAGCTAACAGGCTGTATGCCAAAATTCAGTCTGAGGTCTATTTTTATGGCTTCAGCTGTAACCCCATGAAATTAGTGGTTTATAATGGAAATTTTGACACTATTTTAAGCATCAGTACTACTCAGAGGCAAATGAGTTTTTGACAGTTGTGGCACTCACTTGTGTCAGCTGGATTACATGGACAAATGTCTTTTGATGGTGGGGTCCCCCTCTTATCCCACACTGCTCCAGCTCACTGGTCCTGCAGCAGTTTGATGCAGCCATCCACTTGAGTTTCTTTTGGAGCTTGCTAATACTAACTCCTGGTTATCCAGCATCAATGGCTTGAAAGCGACGCAAGGTACCAATCGGGGTTCACCATACGGTGTCTTTTGCAATACTCCCAACCCAGAGCACAGACTCATGTCATCCCAATGGGCAGCTCAGCCTATGGGACAATTTTTTCCCTTCACTCACAGGTCAGAAGATGGGGTGTTTCTTCAGCATTTCTTTCCTATTCCATCCTTGTAGTGCTCGCCCTTCTCATGTGGTGATCAGGCAGTGGGGCTGAGGAGAGCCAGAGGTTAAGAGCACTTTCTTCAGTAGCTGAGCGTGTCCAAAGTGCTCACAACCTTGAACTCAAACTTGGAAACCTTCCTTGAAATCATCTTGACACTAAACCTGTGGGCCAGCTCAGATACGGCTTTCTCAAAGAAACATATCAGAAACAAATGCATATAAGGAACCATCCTTGTTATCTACTAATATTAATTTAGAGGCATAGCATTACTGTCATTTCTTATATCCATATAGAAATCTTACTCAAGAATAAAAGAGCATAAATCTACAAAATCCCTTTAGAGGTTAAATGGTAAGTGGTAACTATTCATCTGCATAATTCACTGGATTTACAAGTAGATCCTTAAATAAGTTCATGATTAAGTGAATATCTCATTAATCTTAACCATATCAATCTGAGGACCCTTATAAAGCTGAACACAATAGGCTGCTATCACAGTGGACATGACATGTTTCAGGCAAGAATGCACTCACTACATAGAGAGACATTTTATTAATAATAAAAACAAGAACAACTTGCATTAATCTAAAAGGGTTTTACAACTTTGAAGTCTCTCTCACACATGGTTCATTTCACCCATCAATGAAATGGAACCATCTCTGGGGTGGAACACAGCAGCTATTTACCAGGGCATCACAACAGTTTAGCTTCGGAAGGGCAGAAGAACGCTGTATCAACTTGTACCTGTATATGGATCGTTGACAATGAGAATTACATGAATTAGCCAAGACAAAATAATTAATAAAATAAAATTAGGGATGTTAAGTGCCACGTGATCTCTAATGACCACAAGTAGGCAGGATGTCCATTTTCCATCTCACCCAAAACCTTTGGCAGCACATTGCCCCCTACAGCAATGGTAGACCATAGGTTCAATGACGACTCAGAGGGAAGAATGCCACCTATTGAACCAACAATACCATATCTCATATCAGAGTGTTGAAGATTTCCCCTCCAAAAAATTATCAAGCCAAACTTCATCAGCTTATGAAGTCTGATGGGATGTCAGCACAAAGTGGTTTAGTTCTACAGAAGATTTAAGAAAGATGCATTAGGAAGACCGTCTGGAAAAAACAGAACAGCCTAGAAAAGAACATTTACCAGCAAAGGCACAAACGTTACCTGCCTGCCACTATTGTTTTTAATGCTGAAAAAATAAATGGTAGTGTACTTACCTTTGAAAGCAAATTAATTGTCCCTAGGCAAGTGGGTGAAAATAATTGAGCAAAGAATGGACATTTCTACAAACACATCCAGTATTGTGTACTTATAATTGTGCGAAGAGTCTGATGGGCAGATTTAACGTGCCATCACCAGAGAATCTGCCACATAGCTGTCCATGTCTGGAGTTAAAAAGGCAGAAGACAATTTTTTGTTAACATATCAAAGATATGGGAAAGAGGGAGGGTTTACAACAGTGACAGGCTAGCTAATCCATAGGGATCACTTCTATGCCTTATCTGTCTGCATTTGCACACATTAGGACTGGTGTCTCCAAAGGGGTAAATAGGGGAGTTAGGCACGCAACTCCCATTGACTTTCACTGATCTAACGGCCCCTGTGAAAGATAACAGCCTTGATTTGTAGTCAATGTTGCGTAAGAAAAGTAGTGGAGCAGGAAGGCAAATGGTCATTAGTAACACGAGTGAATAATATGGGTGTAGAGGATGACCACCAGGGTTTCAAGTATTATTTATATGGCACTGAAAACATGCTAGGCACTTTGCAGACAAATGAAAGAACGTGGTTCTTGTCCCAAAGCGTTTAAAATCTGAACAGATGAGAAATAGATAAAAGATTGTGGATTGTTCTTTCCAAGTGGCATGTTAATCTACTCTGTTGCAAAGTTAAGCTCTCTCTCTTCTTAATGTGCAGAAGAATTAGAGGCACAATTAGATTAGCTACAACAGCAGATTACAGTGCAGCAGGGTTATTTTATGCAAAATGTGCACTGAATAAAGACAGGAACAAAGGCAATAAAATTGTAGAAGACTTTAAACTATATGTCTGGAGAGGAAGTCAAATAACCATGTCTATTAATTAAGATCCATACCTTGACTTCCAAGACCTTCTTCCATTGACACCTCTCATTTAGCACGATTAAATTAGTGTTTGGAAGGCTGTGATGATGGAGAGAAGGCAGAGCCTGGAGCACACTAATTCGCTGCACTTTAAGAGCACCGAACATTTTAAAGATACATGTAATTTTACTTGTATCATGAGGATATTAATGATAAATTTACATACTTTGTATGATAATTGCTAAGGAACCCAGGGCTCATTTATAAGATGAGCCATTAGATGGTAAATTCCACATTTAAGATGCCTAAAAGATCATGATAATGTGTCACTTGCTAGGCCACCTGTGATTTCTCTGAACATTGAGAATACTGCAAACATACCCTTTGCTACTGTAACCCATCCTCAGTCTATCCCGTCTGCATTTGAAACCACCTGTTTCATATGGTCATAAACCTAGATTGTGAGCTCTCTGGGTTAGGGATTACCTTTGGTTTACTCTTGTATAACAGCTAGCACTGTGGGGTCCTGATCTCTGGATGGGGCATCTAGATGCTATTGTAACAGAAATAAATAAATAGTAATGGTAGCTTGATCATTGCTTCAACATATAATTTGCTGTTACTAATGTTCCTCCTCCTGGTTATTTTACTAATGTTTCCCCTACAGGTCTCCAAAGTCCTAGAGATGGTTCTTTGCCTTGTGCCCAGCTGTGATTTCAATCATGGCCCTAGTGAGGTAAATACATTTGTTTATTTCCCCCTCTTGGTTTGCATATGAGGGGCAAATTGTAGGTGCTCAGCACATTTTCAGGATCAGACCCTTGGTACGTAAGAGTTTTACAAGCATTTCAGGTGCTCAAACTAGTACTGGGTTTACCCAAACTCTCTAGGACAAAAGGACCTTTAGAGCAATACCGTCAGATGAGGGAGGGAGTTTTTTGAGATTGTCAGAGAAACAAGAAATCTGTAAAATGGTGAACAGGATACTTCCAGTTCCCTGACATCATCCCATTCACGGAAAGCAGCTGTCAAGAAATCACTGGAAATACAGAATTTAAATAGAGAGGAGCAATGAAGTTGCCATTTGTTCCCTACTGAAGCCTCACGTGTCATTTCAGGAAATGAGGGAACAGCAAGAAATCTGCTGCAAAAAGTGGAATTTGGAGCCTGTCTGAAAAAACCAGCCTGTGAAAAACAAGTGAATGAAATGAGGTCAAGCTTGACTGTTAATGAAGAACTTTTATGTTACCAATCCTTGAGATAACAAGATAGTTCAGTATAGGGCAGTGCACAGCAAATGATGATGAATACTGGCAAAATTGCTCCAGAATGTGTTTACATGTGGCCTCAAGATATGCTATCATCAGTTCTCAATCAGTGTTGAGAGACTGACATCATACATGTTAATCATTATTTTCATATAGATTTTAAGGCCATATGGGACCGACAGATCATCTAGTCAGACCTCCTGTATCTCACAGGCCACCCACCCCATCCAGCACCCGCACACTAAACCCAACAAGCAAAACTGGACCAAAGTATTGTGACTCACAGGAGACTAACCTATGATGTGCCACAGGCAAAGAATAAGAGGGACCAACGTGCACCAATGCCCAAAGTCCCTGCAATGTCTGTTGAAGAAAAGAGATGGGAGGTGGAGGATCCTGTGTTCTTAGTATTTTGGAATTTGCCCTTCCCCCTGTTAAAAAGAGACTGAGTTTAAGTAGCCCTTTGCCACCTAAATTATTCCAGATTTCAGAGATCCACAAGGCAAAAATTCTCCTCTCGCAACCTCACTGCGGACCCTTTATCCATAGTGTGGGTCCCTGCTATGTCGAGTCATTTCAATGGGAGTTCTGGGTGTTCAAGGGATGCATGATCAGGTCCATGCAAAAAGAGGTTCTGATGGGAAAGGTCAATGATGGGTTGGAGGGAAATACATCAGTGACTATGGGGGAGCACCTTATGCTGGGTGGCTATATCAGTGGAGAGCAGAAACGGAGGTGATTAGTTTTGCATGTTTCTTTTTGTTTACTAAGGGTAACTTTTTAAAACAGAAATTAACATTTCTATTTTAATGACCATTTGGATTATGGTTGGAACAGGCTCCCCAATCTGGGTAGGTCCCCAGCTTTTTTTTTTTTCTTTTTTTTTTAAAAGACAGCTGCATGCCCTGCAATCTGAGCAAAGGGAAGAATGGCAAATTCACTTCAGAGACTGATGGCAGCTCCTATTTCTCCCCCAGACCAAACCTCCAAATCTACAGCAGTCACAATGCTTTCCTTGGACCAGCCTTTCACCTTGTATTAGACCCTAGCTGTTTTCCTGGGTTAAAATAATCAGAAATTGGATTCACTTTTTAAAAAATGAAGTATCTGTTTTGTGGTAAAGTACAGATCTCCTCGGAAGAAGCATTTTAGGTAGTAATCTCATGGTTGACTAATTAGACAGGTCTGATTTTTATTCAAAACTAACAGATAAAGAGGATTCTGGTCTTTTTAAATTCTCTTGGAAAATATAAAAAACAAACAAGCTCTCTCTTTGAAATGGTGATGTTCAGGTATCTTGAGTGTCCTAATTTTCCCCCTCTCTCATGGTTTAAGTCTACAGGTGTTTCTACAAAGTACAGGCTTGTTAATTTAAGAATAATACTAGGTTTAAAGAAAGATGTGAAACTTTTACCATTGAGAAGGAGGACTTAAATTCTCTAAGCTAAATTAACCATGCCTTCTTTAAAGTGGCTTATAAGGTAAAATCCTGCCATACCGTCTTGCAACCCCATTGCCTCATACAGCATGAAAGGCAAAAATGTTGGTGCATTTCCATTACAGCGTGGGATGCAAGATGTGGCAAGTTAAACGTTCAGTGCAAAGGATACGTGGCAAGGAGACTCCATTTTGCTACTGCAGAGGGAGAATTTGGGGTCATGGCCAATGGCCCATATGAATACAACATCCAAACACCTTGAGTAAGTTGAAATACAGCGGTTGTAGAAGCTAATGTAGCCCTCAGAAGGTCCCACACATTTGAAGACAGAACCTGGCTAACAACATTGAATTGGGTTTCCTAATCAGGATTATTTTACTTGCAAAGTAACTCAATCCAATTAATACACATTGCAAACCACTACAATAAGGAAGTATTAACATACTAATGATTTCCATATAAAGAAATCTGACTAAAAGTCAAGAGCAGAACTAAACATTGCACACCAATTTCCTCTAACAGTCAATGTAAAGTTAATGTAGCATATATTTAGAATTTGTGGGGACATATAGTTGTATCATCAAAACCTACAGCAGGAATATTACAACCTTTATGAGGAAAAGATATACTTGGAAGCCAGTCTGGGTTAGTGGGTTACAGCAAGAAGGAAGTCAGGAGAACTGACTTCTATTCCCAAGTTTGCCACTGACCTACTGTATGTCTTAGGATAAGTCACAGTCTCTCTCAGTTTCCCCACCGGTAAAACATCAATCATTGTTACTTCTCTTTGGAGCGTACACCCTATGCTATATACGTATAAAGTATTGTTACACATAAACCCCAATTTGGCTCAATGTCTAGGCAACATGTCTTACACCCTTAAAGTTCTGAAAATACAGCCTTTCAAGTGTGTTTCTACCATGGAAAGCTGCTCTATAAAAATGCCATCATGTGGTTACATTTTTATTATGTCTAAATGATTTACAGACCAATTTACTAGTATAAACTGCCAGCACTACAAATCTCACCTGGGATCAGAGAGTCAAGCTGGGTTCCTTCTTAGTAGTACATCCTCCCATCTGAAAGATTCTGTGGCTCAAATTCTACTGTCAGCTACCCCTGTACAAGTCCATTGAGTTCTATGAGGCTGCACGGGGGGCACAATTTAGTTATGCAACTGGATCTTAGTTAATAGTTCTGTTGGTTAGGCACAAGCCAGAAAAATATTCTGCTCACTATGCTCACACTGCTAGCAGAAGTGAATAAAAAAAATCCTTAATTTTGTCACTGAGTCAGCTGATATGGCTGAATACATGCTAGGAGAAGAAATGTTAAGCGAGACGCTAACAATTTTACATAGTCTCTTTGCAGAGTAGAACTATACTTAAAAATGTAAGTCAGCAAAAGTAACATGAAGGCCAAATCTGAGATATTTGATGGTATCTCTCCCTCTCCCCTCCCACCGCTGTATAGCACTTGACATCAGATGGTAATCTCTTTGATGCAGGGGCCTTATCTGGGATTTTCCCTCCCTTTATGCTGCAGCCTGGATCTAGCTGGGGGAGAATTCCTATGGTGCAAGAACTGAATAAAAGTCCCCTTTGCAAGGCCTGCTGTAGGGGGCATGCTGGGACCCTGGAGTGAGCAGAGACATACTAGATGGTTCTACAGAAATTTTGGATGATACAGGGCTTCCTAAGTTTAGCCAGGGGCCCTTTTGTCCTCTGCAGAATCAGAAGGATGCTAAGGTGGCTTAAAGTCACCTTCACTCCCAGGTCCCCCTGTGATGAGAGTTATGTGCTGCACCTCTTAGAAACAGCACAAAACCTCTCGCCTAGTCTTCTTGTGTGTTTGTATGGCACCCAGCACTCTTGATTGGCGTTTCCAAACACCACTGCAATATAAACATTCAATATTAGTATTTTTATTCTGAACAGGCAAGAGTGAAATTGCTTCTGCTGAAAGGGTAGCATTAGCAGTATCCCCTTAATCTAACTTTCACCTCTTCCCCTTTTACAGAATAACTCCTCTTCACCGAAGACAAGTATGGTGAAATAAGTATACAACCAGAAAAGACAGACATTTACAACACCTGCCGAATAAAAATCAGAATAAAGTTGGGTTTTGGTCAGTGTGATTTTACTCATATTTTAGGGTAATTTAGACTCATGGCTACCAATGAAAAGATCTGAATACACACACAAATGCACACCATGCAATTTCATATTACCATGCAGTCTATTTGGATGTGAAAAAATAAATACCTTCTACACTTTTGACAAACTCCTTTCTCTGAAAATGTTACCATGACTTGAGTGTTTCACTATTAGTCAAATATAACAAAATTTTGTCCTGTATCAATGCTAACACTGCATTATATCATTGTTTTCTAATAAAACTTATATGATCCTGAAACATGCTGGAGATTCACATCAGAGATCTGTGGTATGATTGTTAAGAAAAGGAACTATTGCATGTTTGCAGTAGTGATTCTTCAAATCCAAATCCCAGACTTTTTAAAGCTCATTTTACCCAAAATATCAAAAGGTACCAGTCCATAAGATTGTCTACCTGCTTGCAAAATTACAATATATTAATTGTTTAAAACACTGCTAAAGAGAGTTCTATGAAATAAACAAAACCCCCAAATTTTCTGATCTGCTCTTCAAATGATATCTGCTTCCTAAAGGAAAAAAAAGATCTCTGAAATGCCTTAACTATTTATCAGATCATCATGGCATCTGAGCACTTCTGGGGACATCTCCTCCAGATTCTGATCAGGATATTTGAATAGCCAAGGAGATTGCCTCCAAGGCACTGAGTCGAGTATTTCCTGGCGCAGGGCTTAATAGATGCTGGGTGGACACTAATGAAGTGCAGATATAGGTTGAGATTTTCAAAGCCAACTGGGGGACTTAAATGCACAATTTTCATTAAAACTAACGGGGTCGAAATCCCTTAGTCAAGTTTGAAAATCTTAACCATGATCAATAAAGCTCACAATTAAATTCTTCACTATGAAGTCCCAAGGTGGGATTTTCAAAAGTATTTAAGTGACTAAGGAGCACAAGTCTCACTGGCACTTGTGCTTCTAAGTCTCTTAGGCAGTTCAGAAAACTCCACCCCAAATGCTTTGTTTTAAGGAAGCTTCAATCTGAACACAGCATGAGGGATAGCTCAGTGGTTTGAGCATTGGCCTGCTAAACCCAGGGTTGTGAGTTCAATCCTTGAGGGGGCCATTTAGGGATCTGGGGCAAAAACTGGGGATTGGTCCTGCTTTGAGCAGGGGGTTGGACTAGATGACCTCCTGAGGTCCCTTCCAACCCTGATATTCTATGATTCTATGAGCCCAATTTCAAAAATTCATCTGAATAGACAGCTTGAATACTAAGTACACACGGGGTGTCCATTGATTCTTGCGGTTTACAGCAGTCAAGCTATAAATCCATGAAAACAAATGTTTATATGGACGGAAACCTTAACTGGAGCAGCCCATGGTGTGTTATTTAGAAATAATACAAATCGTGGGTTTGATTCTGCGAGCACTTACTCGTGTGGTTAGTCCCATTGAAGGCAATGAATAAGGACTACTGACTACTGACATGGACTAAGGGGTTCAAGATTGGGCACACTGAATAACATTCAGTTGAATGCCAAAAGTGACTATAATACTTCTACAGCCTCAGTCTTATGATGTTGTCTTTGCCCATTCTATTTCACTTGCACCAAAAGTCAAGAGCATTGTTTTTGAAGTACACTTTTATGTACACATTCCACAAGAAAGTGTGTAGTCCCTAGGTAACAAAATGGGACGTTTTTCCTGATTCAACCAATCTTTTTTTGCAATAGCGTTTATCTTGCCTGATCCAATTTTCCCCTACAAATCAGAAATAAACATCGAAGTAATCTAATCCACAAAACACAGAATGAAGAAAAAAAGTCACTTACGTGCCATGAGAAGGAATTATTATGAACTGAAACACATATTTTTTCCCAACACACCAACAAAATAGAAAGACAATAGATGGCAAAGATAACAAAATTAATTAAATGCTTATAAAAACTAACATGCACTATCTCTATAACTTCCCAACAGACACCCCCATCTGGAATTTATTTTTTTAGGATGCTCACTGCTTCTCACAGTTTCAATGTTACCCATTTCACATCATTTAACTATTGAAAGCTCTTGAAATTCCGGATCATAGAAGCCAGAGCCAGTGTATTTCACAGTGATGCAGCTAATGTGTCAGACTTGTAAAATAGCTCTTAGTGGTAGACCTCCATTTAGAAAAAGACAGAAACTAGCTTTAAATACTTAAGGCTTTAATATCTAGTCCATTACGCTGCAACAAGGTCTTGTAAAGAGTCAATTATGGGATACTTCTGATTTGATCCACATGCAAGGGAAATCCGCTTCTTTGCCTTTAAATCCCTGTAGTAAGTGTCCTGTTTAAATAATTAGTGACACTTTTTCTTTGATCAAATTGATTCACATTGTTATTCTTTTATGTTAATTTAAAACCTAATCCACATAAAATGCAAGACAGCTCTTAATCCATCCTTCAGAGAGCTTTCTGCAAAAGGGACTGTCATGAGATTGTCCAGAAAACACTACAGGTTAAAACCATCAACTAATTAATTTGAAATGAAGTGTTACTTTGTGCCCTTTGTGAATCACAAATCAAAATGATATTGGTAGCATGGTTAGGTAGTGCAGCAGTTTAAAAAATGCTACTGAGTTGAAATGCAAAGTTAGCTACCATTATCATATGAACACAGCTCGGAGATTTAAAGAATGAAGCCAGAATTTGTGGGTTTCCTGTGCAATACAAATAAATCAGGGTTAATTTTGGAAAATTTTAATAAATTGCAGCTCTAATGAGTAATGTTATGGCTAACATTTTTGTTCTCTAGTCAAAGTCCAACTGTTTGAGTTATTTGGAAGTTTAAGCAATGGCAAGGCAATCTTGTTTCAAGCTTAGGGGCAAATCATATACACAAACACAATCATCCCTGTGGGTGCAGGGATGCTTAGGTCAGGGCAGACCAATTAAGGAGCAGGGGCCAGGCCGATGAATCCATGATTACTAGAAATCCACCCATCATTTCTCCACTGGACAGGGGAGGGGGTGTGAAGGCTGTGGAAGCTCTTACAACTACAGAAGTGGTCATGGATGAAGTAGGAAAATTCCTTCCGCCTTTGTTCCCATTAACCTCTCCAGTGCAGAGTCCAGTTACTTATGAAGCCCAGCACCCTTTCATATGACCTAGACTAGGAAAAAAAAAAATCCTTATCATGTGCATGTCTTTGTACTGGTTAACAAATTTCTGTGAATCTATGCATGAGCAGTTGGCAATATAGTTAGAAGAGTTACACTTAGATTATTGCATAGATATGAAATTCATGTACTGCTCCGTAAATTCAGACAAATCCATGAATTCAATAAATTATACCAGTTCTGTACTTGCTGTACACATTCAAGCAATGTGTACATTAAAATAAAAGATCAGAGGTGACAAGGTAGACCAAGAATTACATGGAAATGCACAATAGAAGCAGAATTGAAAGCTATCAAAATAAATGACATGGGAAGAAGCTAAGACATCAGCAGGCGACCAGCAAAGATGGCAGACAGTGGTGAAGGCCTTATGTTCCTCAGGGAACAGAGAGGCATAAGAGAGAAAGTAAAAGATTAGTTACACACTGAATAGAACACAAACTGATAGTTTCTAGATAGTTGAGTTAAATTTTGCCCTCATATGAGGCTGCACGGATGCAAGCGAGGGCAGAATTTTGTCCTAAGACAGCAGCATTTCTACCTAATATCAAGAGACAACAATGGAACATTGCTCTCCTAAAATGCTTATAATTTTTCTTCAAAAGGTTTCAAAGAATAGCTTTTAAATCCTATCGGATCTTCCATGGTTATGTCTTTTCTATAGCATTATTTCATCTGTTAAAAAAGAAAATAAAAATATGGTATGTTCTAACTATTGTGAAACATTTAAAGAAAAAATCAGATGATTTCGTGTTTAATTGCATGGCAAAATCTCTGAGCAATTGTTCTATAAAATGATGTATGTGAACATAACCACTCTAAAAAATTAAGTTTGAGACTAAAGACATGCTCAGCATCCTTGCTAAAAAGCTAGGGCTTGAGGACCTCTACTGTTCACACAATGTACTGTAGTGATGACATGTTTAGAACGTTCTCTTTTCCCAACAGAGTTTTTCCAACAATACATTTATTTTACCAAATGATTTTAAACTTTCCAAACCCACAAATTGTTAGTTAATGAAAAGGCGAATAAAAATCACTGCATAGAAGCTGGTTAAATATTTAGCTCCCTGGTGTCAGTAATATCAGTTACTCTGTTCCCTTACTCTTTCATGGGGAATGGACTAAACCCAAAGGAAAACACTCCCATAACTTCTCAAATAAATGTGTCTTCTGAGCCTGATGTTATTCTATCATGCCAAATTCTTTTTCCTTCAAGACCCTACATCACTTTGTCCCTGCCTACATATCTAACCTCTACCCCCTATACCCTCATCTCTGCCAGTGATGCCAGTTTTTTGTGTGTATATATATATATATATATATATGGAGATTCTTAATTTATGAATCTGAAGTTTGCATGGCATTGTTTCCAGATTCATTGTTTCAAAAAAACCCTCTGCTAATAATTACAAATGAAATAACACTGAGTGAAATTCTGGCCCCTGTGAGAAAAGCAGCATAACCACCTCGTGTGTGTGTGTGTGTGTGTGTGTGTGTGTGTGTGTGTAGAGGAGGAGGTGGTTATTTCATTTGTAATTATTAGCAGAGGGGTTTTTTTTGAAACAATGAATTTGGAAACAATGCCATGCAAACTTCAGAATCATAAATTAAGAATCTCCATTCGAAGGTCAATATTTCAATTCAACTTTAAAGTAGATCACATACTTATTTATTCCCTACAATGAAATTTTTGGCTTTGCATCTAATGCAACAAATTGTTTACTTTCTACCTGTTCAGGGAATGGGATAGGGAAAAGAAAGAAAAACAGATGAACATGCTAGGATGGGTCAAGGTGCCCAGTTTCTGAGAGATCAGATATGGCGTGCTCTGCAGTCTGATGCACTATATATTGGTATACCCAAACAGAAAATAGATTAATTTATGAATTGACAAGATTCTCTCTCAAAACTCTAAAAGGTGTTTAGGAACAAATCAGACGTACATAAATGACACATCCTGAAGAGAAAGTCTGCTTGGTAAATTGGTACCTTCTTACTCACGTTTGTGGCAAACAAGTGAACCTGCTGTCATTAAAATCGAAGACTGGGCCGAAGAATTGGCTGATTTCTCTAACTGATGTAAATCCTGGCTGACACTTTCAGTTACTACTTAGTTCTTGCCTGGCTCACTCTCGCTATTTTTCTTCTCTGCTAACTCTGTGTGTAACCCAAAAGACCTAACTGGGGAATATCTAATTGAAAACATTGAGACCAACTCAAAACTGGGGCAGAAGACATTCCTAAACATTTCATGGTGCAAATCATCATTGGTTACATGTCTGCAGTATCTGAGTAGACTCAATAATCACATTTAATAATTTTGTTAAAAGTGTAAAAACACTAATCACAAGTGTTCTCATCTTCAAAACGATTGTGTGTAGCTAATGCTGCTGGTAGAAACCCTCAAAGAAAGTTTGGGCGTATTCACTCTTGTAACAATTTAAGAAATTTGTTAACTCATGATTTAGCCAGACTGATCATTGCCCAGTAAATCAAAGTGTCTTGAAGACAAAGATTGGTTCATAGACTTTAAGGTCAGAAGGGACCATCATGATCATCTGGTCTGACCTCCTGCACATTGCAGGCCACAGAACCTCACCCACCCACTCCTATAATAGAGCCCTAACCTCTGGCTGAGTTACAGAAGTCCTCAAATCATGATTTAAAGGCTTCAAGTTACAGAGAATTCATCCACCATTTACACTAGTTTAAATCTGCAATTGACCTGTGCCCTATGCTGCAGAGGAAGGGCAAGGGCCTCTGCCAATCGGACCCAGAGGAAAATTCCTTCCTGACCCCAAATATGGTGATCAGTTAGACAAATCTTATCATTTTCTTTGGCAGCTGCCCCATTGAGTCCTTGGTACTGCAAATAATACTGAGAACCTCAAACCTTTTAACATGATCTTGAGCTACCAATTTATTGTGCACATTTTCTCTTTACAATGGAGTCATTTATATACATCTGATCTGCTTTTATGTACCATTTAGAGCTTTGAGAAAAAATGTTTAGTAATTCCATACGGATAGATATAAATACATTTTCTTCTTCTATTATGCAATTCTATATTTGCTGGTTTTATATTTCCAACCTTAATAGGTATGATTTTGCAGTAAAAACTAATTCCAAGATAGAAATGACCTTCCTGTCCCCCACCTCCAATGCATTAACAAAATGCCACCCAAAGCAGGCCCTTAGATGCCTTACAGGATTTCCATTTCCCTGGAATTAAAATGTATATGGAGCGCAATAGCTGACAGCCACATCCTTGAGCACTCCTTATTACAAAAGCTAAAATAATCATCTCTGAAGTAGACAGTCCATTGGTCATGAGCATCAGTTGCTAAAAGCATCTGCCTGCTGGAATAGCAATGCATTTACAAATGGACTGTCTCTGTCACAGTAAAGATGTCAAAATGTGAAGGCTAGTCATAGCCTGGAATTAATAATCTGTCTATCTAGGTACTTCTGGCCTCCAATACAATAATATTTGAGCATCACAAACATTCATGAAGTTATCCTCTCCACATCCTGTGAGGTTGGGAAACAGCGCCACAGTTCTCAGACAAACAAAGTTATTTGCCAAAGGTCAGAGAGTACTCTTTGTGGCAGAGCTGAGAACTGAACCCGAACATCTAAGTCCAAGTCCAGAGCCTTAACCACCAGACTATTACTCCTGCAGGAAATCTAAATTAATCCAACACTATATGCAGACTAAGCATTAAGAAAAGCTTGGCTAACTACTTATGTAGTTTAATACAATGCAAAGGCTAAATGCTGCAAAGAAAAGAAAAAAGGCCGCTCTTAGAAAAGGCTGTCTTCAAGGCATAGAGCAGCAAATACAGGTTCTGTGCCCACTTTTGTGGAAAAAGGCATGTTTTAGCAGCACATACAACACCCCCGAGACAAGCAACACCTGCCTGGTGTGAAGCTTTCCAGAAAGTTACAAAAGTGCTAGTCAGCTCTCAGGGACTCACACATGCATGTCCAGGAGAAAGAGTGGATACAGCAGAGAATACTTATCAGTATCCGTGCATAGTCTGGAACACTCACCTCCACGCATAGGTGGGAAACACTAAGGATGATACAAATCAAGACATAGTTACAGGGAATAAACGTGTAATGGTATAAAAGCAGGGAAGCAGTTGGGTGAAGCGTGAGTAGTATAAGCACTCTCTGTCTTAGGTTTTCTGAAAGTCCCCATCACTGTAATACCTGTGTACTGTATACAGAGGGTGCTTGTCTAACCCACTGGTGTGTGTGTTACATATGTACAGCTGCTGCCAGGCGATATCATGATCTTCATTAGGCTAGTAATTGCTCTTCGCTCCCAAATGGTTCCGTTATTTTGCCAGGTGAGAGGTGAATGGTACAATTTTGCCATAGGAGTGTTACTTTCCTTTTGAGGTTTTTTTAATATCTGTTCAATCACAAATTAAATTCATTGTCCTAGCCACAGCCTAGATATCCTGCCCTTGACTAGTATGCTCCTTTTGGAGGTATTAAATCTTGGCAACATCCATTGCAGTTCCCACTTAAACTGAAGTAAGTACATCTGCAGAAGGGCTCTGTCAACATATCTGAGTGGAAAGATGTTTGGATTAGCTAAGAAAACCAATTCAAATCTCAGATAATAAAATGTCCTCCTAAATCCTAATTGCAACTTTCATCTTGCGTCTTAGACCTTGCCACCAGCTGATGTGCCGATATGGATCAAGTGTTTAATTTGATAAATGCGGCTTACTAGGCTCTTGGTATTGCTGACTGACAGAGTAGCTGAATAGGATCCAGGCTTCTAAAGGTGATTATCTGCCTAAAGAAGGAAGATGAGCACAGGACAACCTTGTTTGTCATTTTGCTCACTTAATCAGACAAAGCTCATAATACTAAGAGCTTCTCTGTCCTATCAAAAATAAAACAAAAGCAGCTTTCAAACAAATTACACTACCATTTTACAGGGGGGAAAAAAATCTATGAGCATGCATCCTTTGGTTGCTATTTTCCTGAAAAAGTAATTACAGTCTGAACACTAAATCAAACTCACAAAGGCTCATTTCCTTGGAGTGGTTGAATTTGGAGTTTATTACAGCTAGAGTTCACTGTATAATGCACATAAAGTGGCAGTCTTATTATAAACAATGTGTAGTCAGATAGAAAGTCAATAGATAGAAGGCCAGTCCTTTTAGTGCAAATTATTACATAGCATAGAAACAAATATAATGCCTCTTTGGGAAGATACCAGCCTGTCAAAGCCACATCACCAATGCCCCCGAACTACATTAAGATAATACCAAGGGTATATGTTAGTTACTTTCTCTTTGTCTCGGTACAGAGGGTGCATAATGTGATTCTAATGCAATATGATCAAGTTTATTTCCCACCTTATGAATTTAATTTATGAAGCATTATTTTTAAACAAAGTCTCTGAGCAATGTCCCATTCCATATTCCGTTCAGTTTTATTCATTGTGGAATACAAAAGAAGGTAAGAATTATTTATTTTCACAAAGTTATCTTTAGTTCCAAAAGAGGGAAGAGGGAAACAAGTTTAAATCAAGAAAACCTGTTTTTTTTCTTGGATCCTTCTTTGGAGTTTGTAACATGAAGGTAGATGATATACTATCTATTTTCTAAATATTCTGTGATGTTTAATTTGTGTTTCTTGAGATCAGAGTTTGTTAAACTGATTTAATCCCATCGTAAACATAAATTGAGCATCAATAGCTGACATAATAATGAAAATAAACATTTTCAGAGGGTCCTCTCTTTAAATCAAAAAAACAAACACCTTCTTTCCCTGGCATTTGAAAAACAACAGGCTGGGATTATAACTGAATCTTAAGATTCAAAAGCCATTCTAATACTTCGATGTAGTTGGGTGAATCCCCCTTGTACCACCACTGTAAAGAAACACTGAAAGACAGTAATAAAAGTACCCGAGTGATACTGCTCGAATAGTGGGGCTTCAAAAAGAATGAGAAAAAAAATTAGTTAAGCAAAATGCATCATATCCAGAGACATTTCAGAGTAACAGCCGTGTTAGTCTGTATTCGCAAAAAGAAAAGGAGTACTTGTGGCACCTTAGAGACTAACCAATTTATTTGAGCATAAGCTTTCGTGAGCTACAGCTCACTTCATCATATCCAGAGAAAATCTAGAGTCGGACCCTCTACTTTATACACATGCAAAACTCCCAAAAATTAGTTATTGCTGTTGAGTCTTAACTTGGCAAATGTGTTTTTCACAATGTGAAGTCCCAGTCTTCACTTGTACATTACACATGTCAAACCACTTAAGTAGACAGTCAACATAACACAGGGATAAAACTAATGTTCAAAATATGGGCCCTTTCCTGCAAACCCTTAACCACGTGAGTAGACTTTACTCACACAAGCAGTCTCATGGACATGAGCAGCACTACTAACATGAGTAAGGTTTGCAAGATCTAATCCTAAGGCTGGAAATCAGCACTTAATGGCCATGGACTGGAATCACAACTCAAGTATTTCAATTCACAGAAAGTCCAAAACATTTGATCAGCAAAATCGCCAGAAGGAAGCATTGCAAAATGGGATCATATGGAATTCTAAATTGGTAACAGGATTTTCTATCAGAAAGGCTTAATCTATATCCTGACCGATACAATATCTGGAGAAAAAAGGAAACATACAAAGATTCCTGTTTTCTTAAATAAACTTGGTTTCTTTCAGAATAGGCATCAAGCACAAATAAATCATTCTCATGCATTTCATAGCTAAAGCATTTTGTCAATTCTAAACTTCAAACCAAACAACCTCCCAGTGTTTTGTAATCACACCTAATTTTGCATTTAAATCATTAGAAGGATAAAGCTGTTATACTTGTAATGGTATTTGTCCTACTTTGAACATTACCAAACTGTTTTGTCTAATCCTTTAGGAAACACCATAATGAGGCTCATCTAGTGGCTTCAGCTAGTTAGGAAGGCAAACTAAAAGATTTAGCTCCTCAGTCTGTCTCTAAATCTTCTAAGTGAAAGATGATTTACAGTTAAGCTAAGAAAAATGTGACCACTCTTGAGTCTGGAAAGTCTCAATCTGATTTTAGCAATCTTAAATTACAACAAGAGATTGTGTCTCACTAACTATAGATTTGCTTACCGAAGGAATCAGCATCTGTTGCAAAACATTCATCAAGTTATAACGGTTCTTAGTTTTCTAGCGCTTCAAACACGGGAAGATTTTCAGTGTTAGCACTAGAAATAATTTTTAGAACGGGCAGGGACAAACTATATGTAGAAACATATTAGCCTGAACCTTGGAATAACATTGTCAGCTAGATAAGAATTATGTCTCATCCCCTCCTCCAATATGGTATAAATCAGCCAAACTATCTGTTATTTTCAGAAGGAGAAAAAATGGTGTGTTCAAATATTTTAATGGGTATATTAATAAAAGTAGAGACAGAATACGTACTAGTAAGATACAGCATGAAACGTAATTGAGAATGGTCTGTCCCTTAAAGTATTTGGTGAAAAAAGAAAACTGTTGAAACATTACAATATAAACCCTGAATGCTGCAAGGCATTTCCAGGTCGTTAGAGTGCATTTTCCTTTAAAAAAATATGTTTAAACATGAGATTTAAAAATAAAGCAAAACAAAACTTCAAACCAAATTTGGAGACAAGACAGGGAGTGGGATAATGTGTAAGTCCAGTAAGTCCTGTGAATCAGCACTGAAGCCATTGATAGCTAGATCTGGTCACTTTTTAAAGTACCTAAATGGAAGTTGTTGGGTACTGATTCCTTGAAAATCCAGCTGCCAAGGTATAAAAGTAGGGGTCCTGGGGCTTGGAGGGGCAGTAGCTGGCAGTTCATAGAAGGGTAGCATCTACGTTTGGACAGTGAGGGATGAGGGGTGTTTCCTTGGGAGGTTTGGGTTAAGAACACGCAAATCTCCAGATGAAGATGCAGAGGTTGACTTGCTGAAGTGAACTGCAGGGATCAGTTCATAACCAAACCCTGCACGGTTCACAAGACCTGAAAAAGACAGAAGTTGGAGCCACCACCTGTGGCAGCTTGTGCAGGTGGGCGTGGAGCCGTGTTCAACAAATTGTTAAGGTAAAAAAAAATATTCTCAAGGTCTAGCTACCAAATAAATAATGGGCTTGATTCTCCTAATTGGTTTTGCACTGGTGTTAGCTTTGTCTTTTCTTCACTCCTCATCTACACTGGGGCAAGCGAGAGGACAATGAGGCTCAATATTTAAAAATGACCATCAATATACATAGTGCTGATTCTATGTTGACAGATACCTTTCAAAGCCATCTCTAGGAAGGGGCAAAAGTAATAACGACTCCTGATCCCAGTATCATAAGCTTTTGGGAGCCCTGCAGTCAGCACATACCTGCTTCTGTATAGCAATTCCCCTCAGCCTCAGAGCTCCCCACTGTCTACAAGACATCCTGAAACCTTGAAACCCCAGGGACTCCTGATGGTGAGTAGCTTTGGATTACTACTGATGTAGAATTGGTGGAGATGGGCCCCAAGCCATCAGAACAGGCCACCACGGGAGGAAAAAGATTGGGATGTTATTTCACAAACAGCCCTGCAACAAGTAGAACATGGTGCCTTTGAAGTTCTGAAAATTAGTTAAAATGATCCTGCTACACTGACATTTGCAAATGGCTAGTGTGTGTGTATGTATAAAACATACGATGCAGTTTCACTGCATCATGTGTTTCACTGGGCATTGGTAAACCCCAATTTGAAGGGTTTAATACAGGGCTCTCCAAAAGCATGATCCTGCACTGTGCCTTCTGAGATGTGTTGAGCTCCCTCAACTCCCACTAGGAGCCCCCCTAATTTCAATGTTTTTTGCAGTACTCGGGCCTTTAATCATACCAGGCTCCAAACTGGTGAATGGGTTACCAATTCAAGTCTTCTCATCTCTCCTCCCCTCCCATGGTTTGAATCTGTTAAGTGCTGTGGATTTATAAAGCCACAAAAATGTAAATTTCTCAGGATTTCAGATGCTTCTCTCATCAGACTGCACAAGATTTAGGGTCTAACTGTCCTCCGAAGATCCAGAGGGGAGACACTGTGAATGGATATTATCCTTTGCTCACAGAAGTGGTGAGAAAGCTTCATCCACCCTCAGCACTTCCCAACCCTCCCTGGAGAATTGTCTGTGTGGTTGAGAATTCACAGCTGAAGAAAGGGTTATGATGAGCCTGCAGGGGGGCAGTCGGATTGGTTGATGCGACATGTCTCATCCCTTCAAAAGCCCAGAGGGGAATCTGTATAAAAGTCAATGCAGATTGTGGCAGCATTCACTTCCTGGTGGTTCCCCTCTTCATTTTATTAAAATTATTTATATTATGGTAGCACCCAGAGGCCTCAGCTGACATCAGGATGAGACCCCGTTATGCCAGATGCTGTACTATGTAGAGATAGACTGGAAGATCTTCAAGACAGAAGCTAAATAGATAGGAAAGACAACTGGAGGGAAGGAAGGGCCTTACACAAGTAGAGTGAAAAACACAATTGTCTACAAGCGTTGTGTTAGTTCCACCTTGTTTGGTTGTTTGTTTTCATGTTTTGGATAGGGTTTTGTTGGGAGGGGTTAGCTAAGCAGAAAGACAAAGGAAGGAGCATGGAGAGTAGGGGATGTGCAATTGAATTGAGCAGGTAGGGCAAGTTGACTGCAGGAAGGTTTTCCTCTAGACAGTGCCCCTGGTCATGGGCTCTGCCCTGGGAGATGTCAACAGCACCCTTTACTTTTTCAGTTTTAAATATTTTTCAGCTGAGCGAGCTGGTCCTTAACACTAAAGGAATTAAATATTCTTTCTAAGCAAGGCTTCCAAATTGCACTGGAACATTTCTCATTTGTTTTTCCTTCAGGAGCTCCCTGTCCCCCAAACTTTTCACACCCCGAAAGGATCCCACCATTTCATTTTTTGCTCCCTTTCTTGACGCCCCCAAAATTGCAGCCACCTTCCTTGTAGACAGAAGGATATGGGTATAACCCCCTTTGGAAATTGACACCACCACCTCTAATTCAGCCTGGGGGAGCCAGTTGAGTGATACAAGGCACTCCCCTCAAGGGATGAGTAGGCTCCCACCATAACGTTCCCAGTCCCAACTTGCCCACAGCTTGAGAGAATAGGAACGGATATTAAATCAGGGACAGTATCTTTTTATGTAATATTACTGCATTGTTTTTACTGAAATTAATAGCATTAATGAGACTCTGCACAGTAAGACACAATATGCGGTAACACTGTGTGATATTGCGTAGAAAGAAATTGTGTTTCTCAAATGGCTGCTGATGCATCTGAAGTGACAAGTACATTATCCTGTGAGAGCATTTGGGCAACAGACTGAATTTGTATCATTTACACAATGCAAAGTCCTGACACAAGCATAGTAGTAACAACACAGAGAAAACGTAGTGCATGGTATCAATAATGCAGATACCGGTGCACCGGATCAGATCACCACACAATCCTGCCAACACAAGTGTTTCCATAAGGACTGGTTGCACAGACTGCCTGGTCTCTTTATGCCTTTACAACTTCCTGCCTCCCATATAGGTCATGCTTCCTTTAAGCAAATGAATTTAAATAAGAAAAGCTGTTGAAAAATAAAAAAGTTTTCTGTTCTGACTTCCAGCTACAAAACAAGGGAATTTGGAGTCAAGGTTACCACTTTGTTTTCTGAGTCTGGTATTTTCATTATACTGTGTGTGTGTTTATTCTGTTGTACAGTGCCCTAAGCACTTTGGCAGGGGTAGGGTGCTCTATACAAATACAGTTACTACCAATTCCTACTTAGCTGTTATAACCCGGTATTCATACTGTCATGAATCTCTCTCATGGGTCCTCTAGGAACACAATCAGAATTGCATACTAAGACTTGAACCCAAGAGGTGCTGAGCCTTCACAATGGCCAGCGATTTCAGGTCCTGGATCTGGTTTTCAAGGCACAATGTTATGAATAAACAATGGAAGAGCAACTGTCACTCTAAAATGTCCTAGTTCAATAGTTCAAACACTAACATTCCAACTATACACGTAACTCTTACTCATCTGGAGAAACCCTCTTTGGTTACAATAATATGGTATCTGCCTCCAGATAGGCAAGGTTAGTGGAAAATTTTTTTGTTTTTGTTTTGTTGGCCACAAAGATAAAAATGTAAAAATCAAACTCACTAGAGAATATATAAACTGAGACTGAAAGTAATTAATTTTTTAGCCTTAAACCCCCCCCCCATCTATATAGTCCCCCAAGGGGAACTATTTCCTTAAAAAATATGTTGTCTTAAGTAGTAAATTCTGTACATTTAGTGGATATTTTATTACTGGTGTCATGCCTAGACAATTATCTAGATACGTAAGCAAGTCTGGTATAACTGACAGCATTCTGCAGAAAGCCTCCAAAACCCCCCAACACTATTACAGCACTTGCGAGGCTAGAAGGAAAAGCATGAGCTGAAGGAGGAATGGCTAAGACTGGATCATACAGGGGACAACATATACAATATGTTTCTCTGTAGAACAAACAAAAATATTTAGGAAAAATTGAATGTTTCATTCAACTGATGTGAATGAATGGTAAATAAAAGTCTCTGAAGGTTACACTTTGCAGATTAGTAGAATGGGTTAATAATATTCCTGTCCCCCATACTCCTTCCACCCAAAAAATAGACTTCAACAGAAATCTGGAAAAGAAAACAGTTCCATGAATTGTTCAAAGGGCTAAGCTTTGAGACATGCCGAGTGGTTTTCAGTTTGAACAGCAATATAAGCACACCTGCTGAAACATTATTCTACTTTTAATGTTTACTTGGAGCTTGAGGTTGGTTTTATTTTTTGGGCTATGACATTATAGAAAAATATAGCTTACAAAGCTTATTTCATTAGTACGTTTTGAATTATCTGCATTTGTCTGTTGATCTGTTCTTGGTTTTTATCTATTGTTCTGCTGTGCATACAAGTGGTCTCTATTATTAGACAGTTAGTATTGATATAACCTGTGAAAAGTTCAGTATAACTAGCCATTAAATGAAAGCATCTCTGAAAACATTACAACTTTTGTGTTACAGGGTGTAACCTAAATTACAGAGCTGGTGAATATTTTCTTATGTATTATGACTTCACCAGATTAATACTGTAAGTAAATACTAGATGGAACCTTTATCACACATGAAAAGCTCTTTAATGTTCAAGGTATTATAAAGCTGAAATAATTTTTCTGTTCAATAAGTGATGACAATGACAAAACAATATAGCGCATGAGTAAGGCAGCTCAAAATGAACAGTTCAAGAGTCCTGTGAAAGCTGTGAATTGTTTGGGCTTTTTCTAAAGAACCTATTTCAATTTGCTTTGAACTTCCTTTTGCTGTGAACAATGATTGTTGGGAACATTAGGAAATCAAGGGATAGTAAATACAATTCATTTTCTAAACTGCACAGAAACCTCATTCTTCCCTCTGCCCCCGACCTCCCTGTGCATCAGGAAGAACTGTATTTTTGAGGGCAGGTAAATCCAACCCAAAGACAGCCCTAAAAACACTTGATTCATGTGGTAATTGATTTCACATGCAGTTTGTTAATCTGCTCACTTTAATTAATCTTGTTGACATAAAGTTCCATTATGATTAACCTAAATAACATTTCAGCATTTATCTGTAACATCAGCAAACAGGTTACCTAGCTAGAGGATCAGTACAGCTGCAGCTCTCATACTTAAAAGAGTGCCCAAAGCTCTGAGGGCTTGAGGAGTTTGATATCCCACCCTTGAAGGGGGAACAATATAAACCCAATAGGATTAATCCTGTTATACACATACACACACACACACACACACACACACAGCTCATTCATTTCAAAAATTTCAGACAATACATAAATTGCTAGTCAAGCTAAGCAGTAACGAATACCTACAAGTTATATGGGAATTACCTGCACAGGGTTTTTTATTCCGCTAATGCAGGGCAAAATTCTCAGGTACATACTCCAGATTAGCTTCAACTGGAGTTTGCCTGAGTAAGAAATGAATAAAAGCAGAGTAAGGACTTCATGATTTGGCCCATATACTATAGATAAGTTGTTATGCAAACTTCCCCCATCCCCACTTTTTTTGGTCTCTCTAGAGATAATTACAGTAAGGAGTGAGAAATGAAGGCAAAACTGGGGGGGGGGGGGGATTACAATGGGAATTTACCAGCTGGAAGACAGAAAAATGCAACAAGCAGTTGCCAGTTGCAAAATGGCCACTTTAGGACTGTGGCTGCTGGGTTCTGGCACACATAAAGGGCCAGCCCCAGAAAAGCATGTTTTGAAAAAAGTTCTTGCAAGAGGACAGCTCTGGACAGAGAATAGTTTTTAGGGACCAGGAAGCTGCTCCTGAGAACGGGGTTGCTTTGATGTTGTGGTAGGTTAGCTTCTAAAGGCAGTTCATGCAAATTCTGGGAAAGCAGGCTTTCCAGACAGCCTTTGACAAAATCAAACCTGATATGCACATGAACTCTCAGAAAATAAAGACTAAACCTACCTACAGCAAGAACAAACAAGAAGTCCCGTGAACTAAACAAACAAAATAACTCTTTGCCCCTACCTGGGTTCACTTTTCCACTGACTCTTCACACCCCTTCCTGGACTCTGCAGAGTTGTCCTTCCGTTCTTGTGCAGAGCAACGCCTCTCAGGTCTTTCTCCCTTGAGACATGGCTCTAAATTCAACCGGCCATTCCCCTCTTGTGTTTGAGTGTTCCTGCATCACCTTTCTTGGCAGCTGATAGGGAAACTCAGGCCTTCTCTCTTTTTTGGATTCCAGGCCAGGGGCCTGTTGCTGCCTCCCTGGATTTCTTCCTACCTCACCCATCCTTCAGGCCCTTTCCCACAGCTCCTTCCTGGGCTCACTGTATATTTACCTCTCTCTAGGCCCTTCTTCCACTCTGTATCAACCAGAGACCGCAGAGTTCTTCCCTTCTCCCTGCAGCCCCCTTCATGCTGACCACCCAGCTGGGTTTCATCTTCAATTGGGCCTGACCCACCCTCCAGGTGCCATCAAGTGCCTTAACTGAATTCTCTAGCTCAAGTTAACCCTTTTAATGCCAGTGTGGGGTATATAACCCATGAGAGCCTGGAGGCTGAGATCCCCTCATCTCTAAATGTGGTCCCATGAGGTCAGGGTTATGTCAAGGTAGGAAAAATATGCTCCGCTATTGCCCATTTCACATACTGACCATGCAGAAGCAGAGAGCCCAGCCCTGTTTAATGACCACCACAAGGTTCACTTCGAACTAGGACACATACTTGAAACAAGAAGTTACTTTTTTTTAAAAGCACAAACAACATTCTAACAACTATTGGTTCCGATTTTATTTCTCATGAACAGTTATACAGATCTGTGGGCTGGGATTTTCCCACCGTTCGTTTTGCTATTCACTGACAAAATCACTTTGTTCTTTTAAAACCTTAGGGTCCCAACAACAGATAGCCTGATCGAACATGGAGGAGTGTGCACACCGAGAGAGAAGTATACACAGAAAAATACATCTTTGTTTCTTCATCTGTGCTCAGGTAAGACACTAGCTTTGTTTCGAGAAGGAGGTACTCTGTCTCTCTGAAGTGGCAGAGCATATTCTATTGCTAACCATAGCAATGCTTGCAGTGCTATTGTAAGCAAACACTTCTGTCCAATAACATTCAGCGGCCAACATGCAAATGTGTTCGGTGAGACTATCTGCATTCCCATTGCACCCCCCACGCACTCTTCTTTCTTCAGACATTCTTTTAAAGATGAGGTTAGTTTTGGAGAAAGGTGCCAGGCTGACAGCTCTGGAGAACTCGAATTTTCCACAAAACAGGCTCAGCATGTGTGACTGCAAGCTACCCTATACCTTCCTGCCCATGCAACTCCACCCTGACTAAGAGGGACCACCTCTAGGGGTGAAAGGCTAGCTCACTCACTTTCAGTGGCCCATTCACACCGGCTGAGACCAACTGTAGTGGCTGTTTTTGTGATATGGACACGTATTTATTAGGCACTTGACAAGGATCACCACCCTCATTTCATAAATGCCATCCAATAATCTTCAGACCATACTAGTTCAATACAGATATGCGCCTGTGACCCCAGAGGTGAAAGGCTCCACATTCCCTTATCAGTTATATACGATTTAGTCACGGAGGTCACAAATTCCGTGACTTTCCCAGACCTCTGTGACTTCTTTGGCTTCAGCTGCCAGTGGCTGCAGCCCAGGTTGTGTGCCCCCCCCAATAGTGGGGCTGGGCTGTCAGTCCCCCCACAACAGGGCTCAGGCTGTCAGTCCCCACCCATGGGGCTCCAGCTGTCATTCCAGACACCCCCCCCCCCCCACCTCAGCCTCCCTCGATGGTTATTTTTCATAAAAGTCACAGGCAGGTCAGAGAATCCCATGAATTTTTGTTTATTACCCACAACCTGTCCTTGACTTTTACTAAAAATAACCCTTAATTATCGGTCTCCTGAAAGCATCCAGTCTACCAAGAGATTTCCTTTTCACCAGAGGACCAGGAAACAAAGATCAACATGACCCATAGTTTAGTAATTCTTGGGAAATTATGTATTTTGTGTGTGTGTGTGTACACATACTGTAGAAGGGTACACTCGCCACTGGCTCACCCCCTTATGGCTAGGGCCCCCTGCTGACACTCTGGTCCCACAGTTGTCTGCCTCTTTTTGCAACTTGGCTCCAGTCTGGTCATCTTTTAGTCCTACCCCTTCTGGGGTAACAAAATCAAATGAATAAAAGTTCAACAAATAATTCCTGGACATTTTATCAGTTCTTCAGACCCTGACTCTAGGCCCAGTGGTCCTTACACATTTCTCTCAGCATTTTAAATCATCCTTACCCATATATATTGGAGGAGGGGGGTTCACTCCACCTTCCTCATGGCTGGTAGGGGAATCAAGGCCCACCCTCTACACTGGGTTCCATTGCAGGGATGGGAGGATGAGCAGTCAATGTCTGCTCTGACAGACACCGTGACTCTACCTCCTGACTCCTTTCTGGGCTCTTTCTAATGCACAACACCTCCCATGGATTTCTGTCTGGTTCCTATTCTGGTCAGGCACACCACAGAAGGTCGCTCCAATCCTGTGTCTGCAGGTATCTTCCCTCATTGGGCTTCATTGTTGCCCTGCAGGAGCCTTCCTGTTTTGCATAGGTCTCTCCACTCTCTAGTGCCAAGAGAATGGCTACAAGAGTGCTTACCTCCCTCCCCTCTAATTTCTCATTTCCTAAATATCATCTTGTTGGGATACTGTCATCTCCCCCACCCCCAATATATCAAATCTGACATATATTTGTTGCAACCTTCTTTGTAAGAAATTTCCAGTCTGATAGATTCTTAATTTTCCATGAGTCCACAGAGCCTAGTTCAAGGCCAACTGTTCAAAATCCTGCATACCCTTAACTCCCATGGCTATTTTGACCTTAAATGAGAGCTAAGGTTGTCCCATTTTATAGGGCTGGCCTTCCAAATTAGAACTTTAACAGATTAAAATGCTGCACTAAGTGGACAGTATGCTCCATTTACTGGGTCTTAGATCCAACCCCCACCCTCCAATGTCATAAATTCACTTCATATTGCCTTGATTTGTGGAATACATCAACGCGTCTGGTTGTCAGATAAATGTGGACCTCTGATTGTATGAGAGAGGCATTATCAGGTCAGTTTTAAAAGTTAATAACTACCATCACTCCATGATACATAGTTTTGGCTTAATATGTTTTATAAATTAATGCATTTTCAGATTTCATTATATGCACTCAGAGTGATATGTGCAGAGGGCACAGTATCATGCTGCTTGGACATGTTTCAAGTAAACACCAGTCGCTAATAACATTATGTTCTGCTTTCCCATGACTAGACTGAACTTCAAGCTAGATGCCATTGCACTATAAACACTTATCCAAAAAGGTAAATGTTTTTAAGGTCAGCTTTTCAAAATCTTCAAAAACACATTTATTCAAACTGTTCTCTGATTAGCTAAACATTTCAAATCATCCCAAAGGACACAGGGTACGTCCCAACCCTCTTTCTCCCCCACAGCCCCCCAAAACCCTCCCTCAATCTACCACAGGGATGAAACAACAATTGAGCAATACCAGACAGCGATACTGTGGAATGATTTAGAACAGAAAATAAAGAATACCTTTTCTAGTTCAAAATACAAGGATAATTTTGTAGACAAAATATAACAATAGGTGTTGCAATTTGGCTAGGATAGTAGAGATGATAACCCATCGCTTACAAGAAGTGCCACAAGATCTTTAATAACAAATGTCAAGTATTATTAGGATGACCAGATGTCCCTATTTTATAGGGACGGTCCCAATATTTGGAGCTTTTTGTTATATAGGCGCTTATTACCCCCCACCCCCGTCCCGATTTTTCACACTTGCTGTCTGGTCACCCTAGGTACTATAGCTGTGTTTTAGGTCACCATTCTGGGTGACTGGTTCACATGCTGAAGCAGAGGAAAGATACACCTATTGAATCACCAACTCCAGTTCCTGCAGTACCTCACTGAACTTTAGAGTTCTCCCAGTCAAGTCTTTACTTGGTCTAACCCTGCTTAACTTATATAAGGTGATGGGATCAGAGCAAAATGGTAAGTTTGCAGTCCAAAATGCCATAGCAAATCTCATCAAACTTCGTTGCTTACCTCTTGATCTAAACCAAACTCCCAGTATTTTGGGTGAGCTTCTTATGAGCCCATTTTGTTTTAAAGCAGACTCCAAAACTGCACCTACAAACTGTGAATGCAGATTCATTTTGTGCACATGAAGCCCACATTTGTTCACTAAACCAGGCATCTTTGTTCAGTTTATCCATTTTGTGTTTATAAGCATGGATTTTTGGCATGTGCAAATAGATGAGTCTCTAGAGGTGGGCAGGGAATGGTTTTCCCATCCTGCCAAAAATTTCAAGATTTCGAATTGTTTTCCTGTTGACTTTTTGAAAAAAATATATTTTTTTTGAGGGAAACACAAACCAACTGGCCAACACAACCCCAGCACAGCGTGTAGCCCACTGTTTAAGGCACTCATCTGGGTTGTAGCAGACTCAGATTCAAGTCCCTGCTCTGCCTGATTCATTGAGCTAAAGAGAGAGACTGATTCTATAGCCTGGTGTTTAAAGACACTCACCTGGGATGTCAGAGGCCCAGATACAAGTCCCTGTATCTCTGACTCCCACGCAAGTGCCCTAACCATTGGTGTAGATAGTCAATCTCTCCCAAAGAATATTTAATTATTTATACAAAGTGGAACAGGTCCAACAGAAGAGGTAGAGAGAGAATGCAGAATAGCAATAGCCAGCCGGTTAGGGCACTCAGCTTGGATATTGAAGACTCAGGTTCAAGTCCCTCTGAATCAAGCAGAAGAGGAACTTGAATCTCTTGACAAATCCCTCTTGAACTTGGGTCTCCCACACTCCAGGTAACGACTGGGGTCAGGGCTACTTTTGGGGGTGTGGCTCTCGCTCCTCTATCCATCATGGACTCAAGAAACTTTTCCATCAAAATCAGTATGTTCCCACAAAAATTTTGGTTTAAACCAGTTGGCATTTTCTGGCAAAAAATTTCACTGAAAAATTCCTGACCAGCTCTAGTTCAGCTCTATGTAGCTTGAAAGCTTGTCTCTTTCACCATCAGAAGTTGGTCCAATAAAAGATATTACCTCACCCACCTTGTGTCTCTCATATCCTGGGACAACAACACTGAAAATAACAATCTGAAGAGTACAGTCACATCAATGTTCTGTAGAAAAATACAGGCAGTGGTAATAACCATTTTCTCCATATTATGGAAAGTCATATGGTAAACATCTGGAATTCAGACAGGCATTTACTCAGCAAGGCACTGTGCAAGTAGCCACTATTTGTTTGTATTTTCCAAAGCAGCGATAAGACACACACACACGCTCCTGAACTTAAAATTACCCTTATGCAATTTGTTCTTATTTAACTCTTGCTAATTTTTAAAAGGTAGCAGATAATTTAAGAGGTTTGTTTAAAACCTGGTAACACTTGGTACCATCGTGTCATTTATAAATACTCTTATTGTAAGATTTTATGGGGCTTTATAAATATGCCTGGCAACTTGCTTATACCTGGATTCAACAATAATTAAGGCCTCAATCCTGCAAATATCTACTTTTTGCTTCTTAGCTTTAAGCACATGAAGTCCCTTTGATTTTAAGCACTTGCATATATGTTGAAGGATTGGGGCCCAAAATCTTAGAACATACTTTGCAACATCTCACTGTAACATTATCTGTTAATCATTTGTGAATGAATTTCATGCCATATCTTACAATATGGCTGATTACTGAAGAGTACATCCTGTTTGCTTTTTTCAGTTAATTCATTGCTCGGGAAAGATGGACATCACTGAAGAGTGACATCACCTGTTTATCCCCAAAAAAAGGTACAGTGTAGGCAGTGGATTCCACATACTGTGGTGCTTGTTTTGTGATGTCAGTACTAGAAAATTAACAGAGACTCATTTCAAATAGACCACTGAACAGCCACCCAAAGGTAATAATTGTCCGTCAATCACCACCTGCAGGAGATGGTCCTGGGGTATTTATAGTTCAAGTCAATGGAACAATGAAACATTTCCTCAACTAACAAGCATTAAAACTAGTACCACAGGATCATGATAATCTCTGAACCCCAAAATGTATGTAGTTGTGCAACTAGATGCAAATACCCAAATTGGTGTGCAAATCAGATATTTGTAGGAACAGCAGTGCCAAATTGGCCACATGCACATGCAAAATACGTAATCTGTTGGTGCACAAGTATTTACAAGTTAGCTGCATACATGTGCACATTTAATTGTACACACCCAACTTCGGAAGTCTGGCCCACTGTGATTAACAATGATGAGTCAATCATACTGGGCAGACTTTTACAGGTATTTCAGCATGTTATTGTCAGTGGGAGGTAGGAACTAGCTGCCTATTTGCATCTTTAGGCACCTAAATACCTTTAGAAATCTGTCCCATAGTCAATAAGATTGCTCCTGTATTTAAAGCTACACATGTGTTTCAATACTTTTCTGAATCAAGGCCAATCTGAGTACATTTGTGTCACTTTCCAAACTGATGGCCTGATTCTCCTGTGGTGTAAGTTTCTACTGGTGTAAATCAAGAGTAATTCACCAAAAAGTCAATGCAGCTGTACTGGTGCAGAACGCATAAAAAAGGACAATCAGACCCTGAATGTTTTATGCATTGCAATTCCTACGGGATTGTAAAGAAATAAGGAACATGAAATCTTATTTGCAAGACCAATTATGGTAACATATGGTAGACTTTATGCGTAACAGCTTTCAACAGACTATCAGCAATATTGTAATATTCTTGTAGTGTTTAATTTAGAAATAGTTTGGGGCTAGGTAAAAATAAGACTAATGTTATGCTGCCATCTACAGTTAAACATGGACATCTTCCTTAATAAAAATTTTAAATCCACTACACATTCTTCAAGTTTATAAAATCATTTCAAATAGTAGTGGGTTTAAAGGATGACACTCTGGTGACAATCTGCATAGGTTTCATTGGCTCCATGATACTGAAGTTAAAAACAATGAGAAATCACTGAAGTTGGTCCTGCCACTTGAAGAATCCAGTACAGAATGAGAAGAGGAGAAACAACTGAGATCCTTCAGGAATTATAGTATCAAACGTTTTTATATGAAAATGATACGAGTGAGCTGCTAAATATTTTCAGAAAGAATTTTTCAAATTGGTCCTAAAGTAAAATTTGAAAGGGGATCTGCAATATTTGACAGTTTCCAAAGACAACTACAACCACTGTTAGCAGCAGACAGGATCCTTCATTAGCTTTTTAGCCAGCTCTGCTACAGGTACGCAGTAATTGTATTCGCAAAAAGGAGGACTTGTGGCACCTTAGAGACTAACCAATTTATTTGAGCATAAGCTTTCGTGAGCTAGAGCTCACAGTAATTGTACTGAGTTTCAATTTGTTGGGCCATTGATCAAACATAATTAGGGCCCTTCCAAATTCACAGCCATGAAAAATGCATCATGGACCGTGAAATCTGGTCTCCCCCCATGAAATCTGGTCTTTTGTGTGCTTTTACTCTATACTCTACCAATTTCATGGGAGAGACCAGCATTTCTCACATTACGGGTCCTGACCCAAAAGGGAGTTGTTGGGGGGTGGGGGGGTGTCACAAGGTTATTTTAGGGGGGTTCAGTATTGCCACCCTTACTTCTGTGCTGCTGCCTTCAGAGCTGGGTGGCCGGAGAGCGGCGGCTGTTGGCCGGGCGCCCAGCTCTGAAGGCTGCGCCCCACCAGCAGCAGCGCAGAAGTAAGGGTAGCAAAACTGCAACCCCCCCCCCCGCACACCTATAACCTTGTGACTCCTTCCACAACTCCTTTTTGGGTCAAGACCCCCTACAGAGGTTAAATTCTGCAGTCTTAAAGCTAAACTCCCACTGAAATCCAGGGGAGTTTCCAGTAAAGATTCCAGTGGAACTAGCTTATTATTATTTGTGTCCTAAATTTAATGTTTATTTCCATCCATCTTTATTTTGAAAAATGAAGTCATAGTAAGATCAGTATTGCACAGAAAGCATATTTAGTAATTAATTTCAGAGTTACATCAGGGATAAATTTGGTCCTGTATGGTTTCTTTGAAAACTATGCACTGCATCATTCACTAGATCTATAAGGTTGGGATTTTGTAGGGGGATGGGGGTTGGGTGTGAGAGAGGTTTGCATATTATCAGTCTTTTGAGATTGAATATATAAGTTACATTAGAAAAATCCACATTTATTGGTGTTCTATATTAGCAATGGCATACAGTATACTGTAGATAACTTTTCCTGACAGATTCTGTGTTCTTCAGATTAAGCTATTACAAGTTGAGTAAATATAGAAATAGACATGAGTAAATACATTGTGTTTAATAACTACTAATGTTAAAAAAATAATCGTGTTATCTACTTGTTACTTAGAGCCTTGCAGTCTCTTTATCTTTTAAGTTATGAATCATCTGAAATGTTTCTAATAACATCATGAATGTACTTGTCACAATTGCTAATGGTGTACTTGTCACCACAAACTATACAAACCGTTTCTTGAGACTACAGATCATTTTTCCTAGTCTTTGTAAAGATATATTACAGCATCATACCACCGCCTGTTACTTTTCTGTAGGCATGTTGTTTCTAACCATCTATTAGTATGCCCAAGTCAACAGAGGTATGTATTTGAAATAATCTATAAGGTTTAAAACAAATATTAATAAGGATTATCTGAATTCTTTACACCCCCTCATTCATCCTTCATCATTGCGTAAAATTCTCTTAATTTGTCAGTGCTCTTTAAAATAAACAAAAAAATTGCCAAGATTGCACATTAAACTGAAATCCATTTCCATAACACACCAACAACTTTGAATAGCTTAAACTCTGATAACCAAACAGGATCATATATATAGGATGATACTGAGTGAACATAGCTTATGTAAGCATTTCATAGTTTTTTAAAAACCCTTATTATTGAAATCATTCTTTTCTACTGGGGTAGTTATGTGTATTGTAGAGCAGCGCTGGGTAAAAACTGCACAAAACCATTTCTAAAAATAGCTTGAATAACTACTGAATTCATTTCAATGATATTTGCAACCATTTTTTTCAGCAAACATTCCTGTAAGTCTGTTTTTGAAAGTGTGAATGTTTGCAGAAAGCAAAAGGGTCACAAGTATTCAAGTGAATGTGTTTGCATGGTAATTTTGAAATCTCTGATTTCCCACTTCCTGCTTATAAAAGTTCAGTCATCCAATCAGGGAGAAAAACAATATCACCCGATTTAGCTGACCAATTACATACTACAAACAAACAGCAAAGTATCAAAGATATAAGAGAAGCAAACACAATTGGTTCACAAAGCCTAAGATATATTTGTCTGAAGTGCTCCTTAACTAATTTTGAACAACCAGCATTTGCCAATTACTATTTGCCAATAATTCTCAAATAGAAAAGAGGGCAACATTTGTCACCTATGGTACTCATAGGTTGGCTAGCTCTTCTCTAGATTTTTACTTCAGTTTACTCCAAAAACTACTGGATATTTAGTGTAGATTAGATATAGAGATAGAGATCACTAAAAGTTTGCACAATATGCTTTAACATACAGTTGATGGACTCTTTCATACAAATAAGGATGTGAAATGGAGACATCATAAGAACAGAACTAGTAGAAGAAAATTACATTCCCCCCGCCCCCGCCACTCTTTTATTCCTATCCCAGTTTTGCTGTGATATGGAGAAAATAAGGACATTTGAAAAACCAAACCAAAAAAAAAAAAATCCCTCAAAACCAATCACCATGCAACTGAAATGTATCTCTTGGACCCAGAAGGCACCACTGAGCGACAGGCTGCATTCTCAGTGACTGCAATGTCCACATCCTCCCTTCCAACTTAACTGTCACGTGTCTTGTATTACCACATCACGTTCAATTGATATGTAACACATAATTTTTCAGTCTACCGCAGGGTACTACTCTCTTCCCCAATAGATTATAAATACCTCATTTCTACACCTGCTAAATAAAGCAGCACAGTTTACTTAAAATATAGTAAGTGCTTTCTATGGTTTATACATGTGGACTATCTTCCTCTTTGTCAATTCAATCCAATTTTTTCTTCTCTTTGGAACAGGGAACAACCAAACTGGAATTAATAGACCATAGCCACGGTTACCCATTAAAATGTTGCTTTGAGAAAGATATAAAAAAGGCAAAGGAGATAAATATTGATTAACACAAAGGCATGAATATGAGCCTTAAATTAAAACACATGTCCTATTGAAAAATATGGTGTGATAGTAGCACATATGTTTGAAATTTAGAATATAGAATGTGCCCAGATATCAAAATGTGACAGGTGGCATTAATGCATAAAGATAAATATCCATTTGATCCTCAGAAAATTATCAGGGACTGCTTAATACTTTCTAGTCTGAATACCCTGTCTGACATGCTAGAGTAGTGACCCTAACCACCAGTTGCGACTGCCAACTCTGTTCCCCCATAATATTCTCTCCTTCCAACATTGGAGCCATAAGCTACACTGAGATTTCCTAACTCTTCTGTCAATGTTATTCATCTGCCATCTTGTGAAATGAAGTGAATCCCCTCATGATCATTGTCGTTTAATCATATCAAAAAGGAGAGTGTACAGTCATACTGACAGCCAGTGATTGACATGGCCTGGATTTCTGCTGTCAAAGATTTGCATGTCAATCAATAGGAATCCATATGGCATCTGTTTACAATGATCATAAGTCACTTGCCATCAGTGTCATCATAAATCTTTGACAGAAACAAACTGGGATCCATGTCCTGTATTCCTGAATGTATGAATTACAATGTTTTCATTTAGAATACATATATGAGTCAAGAGAGCTGGAGTGTGATAGCATACAGTGCTAGTGACAAAAAGCACATAGGGTGACTCTTAGTAATGAAAGACAATGAAGAGACTCTTCCGCTGGCACTTGGCTTGACAGCCATTTGTATTGATTGTGCACCTTTTCATTTTCTGAAATAATGCATCTCTTCTGAATGTGTGTGAAAATCATCACCTCTGGTAACATCATCAAGCACTGTTGAACTATTATTGAGCCACATCTAGACTTCTTTCACAGTTTCTTTTGGCACTTCATGTGTTTACTTCCACTTTCTTCCTAAAATATTGCAAGATCATTAGCTACATTTTGAATACTATTGGAGAACAATCATGTTGACAGAAGGATCTCAATATTAAGATTCCAGAGAGAAAAATAACTTATCAGGCAGATATCATTATTGCTTCAAAGATTTGGCATGGTATTCAGTGGGAAACCATTTTGGATCAATGCCACTAAAACGCACATAAAATCATGCTGTTTTTTATTTCAGATCCTTGATAGTATAAAAATGTGTGTCTTGTAGCAATCACAGTTGGGCATGATACCTTCCTGTAACGCAATTCTAGGCATCCAAAGAGTGATAAAAAGAGTCTTGACTCTTGATATTCATAATAAGAAGCCTGAAAATTCACCCATGTGTACTGTGAGAGCACTAAAGCTTTTCCCCACACAAGCAAATTTAATGTACTTTAATCCTGCCCACATACTGACAGGTCATATCTGAACATTCTTTCACACCGACAGTCCAATAACAAGTGTACTAAGAAGATTGCAGAATGTCTGTACAATTCTTTTTTTTTTTACTTAACTTTGGATAGCATTCTCATTTCTTCACATATAACCTCTTCTAAGGAGCAGTCAGCTATGTCTACTAATGCCATTTCTTGTAGTCAAGGGGCATATCAGTTGCCATTTCAATGTTGTATTGGGAACATAGCACTGGAAGAGACCTCCTGGGTCATCAAGTCTAGTCCCGTCTTATCACGAGCAACTCCCTCATATAATCCCATTCCTAAATTTACCAAACTCCGTTTTAAAACTAGTTACGTTTTTCTCCCCCTTGTCCTAATGGGAGGCTCTTCCAAAAGCTTCTTCCTCTAATGGCTAGAAACCTTCTTCTAATTTCCAGCCTAAATTTATTCATGGCCAATTTATAGCCCAAAGTTATGTTATATGCAGCACTATAGGGTCAGTTCGTTAGAAGATGAATGGCTGTCAGCACATCAGTTCCTTCCCACAGAATGTTTACCTATAAGATCATAATGAGTAATCCAATGTAATTTACAACAGTATAATAATAAGCATTTAGAACTTTTATCAAGAGATTTCAAAAATCAGTAAGGGTTATAACTCCCATTTTACAGATTGGCAAATGGAAGCAAAAAATATCAAGTGACTTGCTCAAGGCTGCATCAAACATCATTGTCAGAGGAAGGAAGAGAACCCAAGTCTCCTGAGTGCCAGTTCTCAACTCTAGCCTCCAGTCCATGTTGCCTCCCTGAACAAGTCATTTAATAAAATAATTAGCTCATCACTTCTAAGTTCAAACACTATGTGCCTGGACACGTTTTGCTTTTCAATATATAATGCTTTCTTCCTTTTACTGGCTTAAGTACAACTTAGTGGTGACTCAATTTATGTGAAAGAGAGATGTATTTTTAGTTTGGTTAAGAATTAACTGACTATTGAGTAGCAGCAAGTTTTTCTATATACACAAAATGCTTTTTCACTTTAATACACCATTCATTCTGACCCTAGTCAAAGAGACTGATGAAAGTAAACACCTATGCTAATCTGTAGTTTGGGAGGCATTTGATCACAAGCTTTGCTCTGCATTTGAACTAGGATGGTCTTTTACAGGATAACTGGCCACTCCCAGGGTGGTATGTGGATATCCAATTCCTGTTGTCAGCATAGACACACTTAAACCTCCTATTGTGTGTCCTATCAATAATTATATTTGTTTTTTTTATTATGTACTATCTCCTGGTCTGTGAGCTCATACCTACTCTAATCCTCTTGAAATGAATGACACCAGTTCTAATACCTGTGGATCTTAATACCAACAAGTACCAATTTTTCCCTATTTTTACTGCACTTAAGGATACAAAGAAGATTTTAAGAAGATCTTTAAAAAAAATTAGAAATCAATAACATTTCAGAGTCACTCATATTGTACGCAGATGGATTAAATGTATTCAGCCAGGATCCTTTCCAACAAGACTTGAAGTACTAAAGCTATGAAATGCAATTGTCACCCTAAGTGAAATATACAGCAAAGGAAAATAAATGATGACATTTCTTTAAAGAACCTATTGAATCATGTGTGCAGAAAAAACTTTGGAGCTAGAAGTGGGGAGGAAGTACTTTGTTCTTAATCTTATACAATAATTACTAATTTATTTGCACTTTTATTAGGTTCATGGATTGCAATTGCTAATGCCATACCAAAGCAAAGCCCCTTCCCAAACTCCATAATAAAAAGATTTCCAGAAACTTTTCCAAAGCACTTAAGTCCCACGGATTTTCAATGGGATTTTGAAAGTGGGATTTAGGCACTTTTGAAAAGTGTACCCATAGTCCAAAACGACTTTATTCTGGCTGTACCATTAAACGCTGAAAACTCACTACAGGCCAGATGTTGACATTCTCGCTGTTTACTCGGGCAAACTCTACGGAACTACCGAGGAAAAGATATTCCCTCCCTCTCTATCACAGTTACCCCTGCAGGAACAGAATCTGCAGGAGGAAATCTACACAAGGATTGCCCCCTTGCAGAGCTCCTCCTCTACAATTTCATTGGGAGGTTGGTGTTTTCCCTTCTTGGAATAGCTCCCTTGACCTGCCCTGAAACCTGACAGATCCATACAGATCCCAGGGTATCTGCAGGAGACATGTGCCCCATGTTGGTTCTAGCTCCTGGTGGTCCTACTATCTCCTTTGCAGTACAGTTTCAATGTAGCCTTGCTATAGAGACTCCTCCCCTCCCCTTTGGCCTGGCTACCCTCAGCAGCTCCAAGTGGGAAGTAGCTTTGTAGAAACCATAATACTTGTGGGGCTTTTGTTTTTCCCAAAGCTTTAAAGAGCTGGAGGAGAAATGATGCACATCCCCCTCAGCCTTGTCCACTGCCCAATCTTTCCAGTCTCTGCCCACTCGCCTATCTGAGCCATCAGAACCACAGAACACCTTTCAGTGTCCAACAAAGAGTGCAGGGAGTTGGTGCTGCAGGGGCACGGGAAAACTGTGTGCAAAGGATCTTTATTTGGAGTGGATGCTTACTTGACGTATACATTTGAAATGTTTGAAGTCTGTAATTTCAGAGGCCCATTTACAGATCCAAATGGATGTACACAGAAATTGGTGAGAGCACAAAACAGAAACCATCTAGAAAGGTGCCTGTTGAAGCAACGTTCGCACAACACTCAGGCCATTCCTCTCACTCTGACCTACAGAACCAAACATTTCTGAATTCCCCTGCTTTATGTACTATTGGAGGCTCCCTATTTATTGATGATCACAAAGAGGTTCAAACTGCAGGGACTTGCACAGTTCCCTTATGTGGTAACAACAAAGACACATTGAACGAGGCAAATCAATAGCACTAAATTTGGAATTTGCACTCAAAGCCATGATGGACCACACCTCACCCAAATACTTTTACCTGGTTTTGCATGTATGAAAGTTTTTTTCCCAGCACAATACGCTATTAGCACACATTGCCTTGCCACACAAGACATGCACAATACAAAAAGTACAGGAAAAGCACATAAGCAGATGAATAAAAACACAGCCCCCCTGACTGCTAATTTTTCAAAGTAGCACACACAGGTTTGGCTGCCCAGCTCCTATTAATGCCACTGAGAGTTGTACAGATAAGCACTACATAACAGTCTGAAAATTTAAGGTGCATCATTTTGACTGTACTAGGCATTCCCATGGGACATTTTGCAACCGTGTACGTATTAACCTCAGAATCCTGGCCAAACTTAAACGTCGACCATTACATGTTGTCTACCCAAAAATCACCATAGAATTTCAACTGGAAAAAGTATTCTTTACTTCCTGACAAATTACTGTGAAGTGTTGCTCTGTTTCATCCTAGAAGTGAAGCGAGATCAATTGTAAAATACTCTAGAAGAAAGGCACAACATAAATCTAATGCATCATACAACATAACTAACCATAGGAATGTATTGGATATACAGGAAGCTGATAAGTTAACAGCAAAGTTATCTAAAAAACAGAAATACTCTGCAGTAAATGCCACTGTTTCCAAACAAAGAAACAATATTCTTCTTATGAAATAAGACATGATTGAGGTCAACATTTTATTGGTTGTCTCAATGGTATTCATTGCATCAAACAGCAGAATGCCAGTCTATATATATTTTCCAGCTAACACAAATATTACATTTTATTGATCATTATTCTAGCTAATTGCACACCTCTCATGGAAATTTACTGCAATTCAATCCAAGCGATCTAAATAGAATGTGTGTGTGTGTATGTGTGTACACTGTAAGTGGAAATATACAGCTTCTTAAAAGAAGAAATGTGGTTACAATGCCTAGGATGGCTGAAGAGGAAAAAATAGTGTTCGAAGGTCAAATGTGATTAAGTTTGTCTTGTCTGATTTGATTAAGTTACTGAAAGTGAAGGGGGGGGGGAGACCAAATTAATGGTGATGAGACAGAATTCAGGACAAGGCAGAGTACTTACAAAACAAAGACAAGGTGACTATCTTGTTCAGATCAGTTTTTTGTATCGTTTATTGGTTGTGTTAAAGGCCAAATCAAGTTATTGAAGTTAACAGCAAATTCCCCCTGATATCACTGGGTCCTAATCAACAATCAGAAAGCTACGTCTCAAATCACAATTTTTTTAAAGGTACATTTGATATTTTTAAATTAACATCTAAGTGTGCCTCTACCATAGTAAAATTCATTCTAGAGATGAATACTTTATAGAGAAACTTTACCATACAGTCAGCATATTAACTACTTTCTCTTCCCAAGCACAAGAGACAAATTAATATCCCTTCCATGTTTGACTACACACATAAAATGTAGTTAATGGGAATATTTGGTAGAATAAAAATAAAAACAAACATACAAAATTGGTATGCTAATACAATTTTATAATCCATAGTATATTTATTATTTTACTGCACTGCTCTGATGGTTTTATTTTCTCCCTTCATTATTGATCTTTTCCATCCAAGATTGATTGTAGAGGGACCATGTAAGAAACAAATTGTCCAGAAAATCCTTTTTCAATACTGTACACATAGGATCAAATTCTGAAAGCCATATGCAATTAAGCACATGCTAGAAAATCAGTGGGCAGAATTGTACAAAATACCATACAAAGCAGTTTGTAAAGTACTTTGGGAGCCATCAGGAGGAAAGGAAATATACAGCTTTGAGAACATAGGAATTGCCACAGAGGATTAAACAATTGGTCAATTTAGTCCAGTATGCTGTCCAAGAGTGGCCAATACCAGATGATATGGAAGCAGGTGGCAGAATCCATGCAATGGAGAGATGTAGAATGTTTTCACTCCCCTTATAGGGGAGTTTTTCCATACACCTAAATATTTTTTTCTCGCCTATCTTTGGACTCTTTCTGCCCCCCATTCCATATTTACAAACATTTATGTAAAAAGAAAAGGAGTACCTTAGAGACTAAGGTGCCACAAGTACTCCTTTTCTTTTTGTGGATACAAACTAACGCGGCTGCTACTCTGAAACCAAACATTCATGTATGTCTCATTTCATTGGTGCATTGATTCCTTTAGCAATTCTGGATCCTGAGCACTATGCAAACAAATAGTAATTAAAAACAAACAAACCATTTTTATCCCAGCATCATTTTCCCATTCTCTCCACCTTACAATACTTGCTTGTTTGGCTATAAAATTTGAAACACCATAACATTTGTGTGTTTATTGTCAGTGGGTAGTACTGCACAGCGTAGTATAATGTCACATAAATTCTAAACACGTGCCTAAGAAAGTTTTATGCACTTGCTATAGTAAGTCAACTGGGTTTGTTTGTTTGTTTTTTAGAATTCAAACCCTTATTCTTCCTTCACAAATGGTCAGCCCTGAATTCTGCTCCTTAGAGATTCACTACTCACTGCGGCTGAAATGATCCAGGATACTAGAAATAACATATCTTTTTAAATATAGTTACTGAAACAGGATCCAATTCATCTGTTCATTTATTAAAACTGAAGTTTGTTTCATATGACATCAGCCTAAAACTTGGCACATGGGTTGTTTGATCAGATGCAATGTATTTTAAAAAAATTAACTTTACTATATTTTTGTTTATTTAGACATCTGCAAAATGTACAAGTCATTAAAATTCTGCTGTAATGCAAAAGGGTCTTAGATTTGGAAAATATGTTCAGCTAGGAGTAATTGCTTTGTGGTGGGATTTTCAAAGGGACTTCGGAGCCCTTTTGAAAATGCCACCTTTAAACTTTTTTTAAAAAATGACTATTTTCAGACGCCCAAAATCATGCAATATGTAGGTACAATGGGGTGGTAAAGTGGTAAAATGAACTATGAATGCCCTGTTCATTTCAATGACATATTCAGTATTGTTTTAACGTATTTTTTGTACTGAATTATAATGAAGTACACATAAATAGCAGAATATATACAATCCCCCAGTGGGGGGAAAAAAAACTTTCAATCACTTTCTGCATACACAGTGATATTGCCTAATAACCCTAAACACACAAACAAAAGGATTCAAAGTTTTTAACTAGGGATTTAGTGAAATTTCATCAGCATCATATTTACATGGGTCAAGCAGAACAAGTGAAAGTTTTACTGTCAGCTTACTTTGCATGTTAGGTTATTAATCCACATGAAGTCTGTTGAGGTAGCCCCTAAGGTACAATCAGTTTTCAAATGTTGTGAAGAGGGTGTTTAAAATTGAGGTTAAGTGTATTTGCCAAGGTATGGATTTTGTCCTATAACAAGTATGAGGAAAATAGCGGGGGGCAGGGGGGATCTTTACCAGATATCTGCTTTAAACATGACAGACAGTTAGTGTAGGATATTATAATTATATATGTATATATCACATATATGTATTGTGTATGTGTATATATGTGTGTATTTTGCATACATATAGGCACATACATGATATCTGTTTATGTTATTTTATATTGTATTATTATTATTTGTAATACAGCAGCACAGAGGCCCCAGCTGAGGTCAGAGCACTATTGTGCTAGGCACTGTACATACAGGTAGCAAGAAACAGTCCCTACCTTTAAGAGTTTACAATCTAAATAGACAAGCACTGTTCCCTCTAAGCTGTGCATGCGCACACAGATCCTAAACCCCGTGCACACGGCGAAACACCGCGCGCACAAAAATTTGCACAGAAGCACAATTTGCACAGAAGAAATTTTTTGTGCACATGGCCTATCAAAAATTAGAGGGAACATTGTAGACAAGACAGACATGGAAAGGCTGATTATCCCCATTAGTGCATATTTATACATATAAACACACATTATCAATATTAGATATATATATCTATAATATAAACAATGAAGGCATTTATAGTTCTGGGTAGCATTGCAAGTGTGTGTATTTGCATACTGATATACAAACATACACACAATGTATTTACACATTGTAACAATACTTGCTATTTTCTTCTCACGAAATATTACAAATAATCAGAAGGGTGACAACACAGGACTTTCCAGTGGGAAAAAAAGTAGGTGAATATGAGCTAAACTTAAAATAAACCACATAAAACTGAACTTTTTAGAGCCATAAACTTCCCAGTCTATTAGAAATAAAGCATGTTTGTATTTAAGAAGCTTTTCCAAGTGCAAGTGTGATTTACATTGTTCAGACACTTACAGCTATTATTCATTTCCGAGAAGCAATACCCAAGAGCATGGTTTTGCATGATTCATATTAGACTTGTGCCAGTTCTGTACTTTCTGTTTACACCTGTGTAGATGGCAGAGATTTTTGAAAAACCATATTTTCCTTCTGGACAACCTAAATAAACACTATGATGCATCTTTTACAAATATCTAGCTGCCATTTATGTTGAAAATTTGATATATTCCAAGGGTGGGTTCTACAGAAATTCTATATAGCAGTCAAGAACCATCAAGGTCATTTCCTCTACATGAGTTATGTTTTGACTGGATTTTTCAATTTTTACTATGGCAACATATGGCCAATCAGAATAAGAGAGTCCCATCTGTTTGCAATTGGTTTCAGTTATTATGTTTTAGTTCACTGGTAATATTTTGCATACTAAACTAAGCATGCGTTCAGTGAGATTTTATTTTTTTTAAAGGTAATACTGTTCTGTAAGAAGGAAAAGATCACTTAATTCTAATTCACCACTGAGAATTAATGGAACAGTTTCACAATTTTAATTTTTTGTCCTATCCTCAGCATCCATACAAAGTTCAATTCTGAAATAATTTTACAGATCTTTACTAAAAGTAAAGATCTAAAAGTGGAGGAAGTTGCAATCCCACCCAGAACCATAAATGTCTTGATTGTTTATATTAAGGTCTTATATAGTGTTCATTGTGTTGAGAGATCACCAATAATTGTCTCAAACTGTGATTTCAAACATTTACAGGCAATGGTTTATAACAAAACAAGACTGCTTTTGGCATGGAAACTACATATTGGGGGCTTGTCCAACTAGCTTTGGGTGAAATTCATCTCTCATCACTTCCCAAGATGACTTCCCACTAAACAAACACCTGGGTTGAGAGAATGACTGGATGAACCAGGACTGCAAGACTGGGCTACATTCATATTTATTGGATTAGTTTTAATCTATGCCATTGTTTCTTTTTGAAAAGTATTCTATTTAAATATTTTAAAAGCCTTCTAACACAAGATATTGCCACATTTTAACACAGTTAAAATGCTTCAGATAATGCTACCATAAGATGATCAACCATTATAATGAATTAGAAAAAACAGGAGGTGACATTTATTATATTTGAATTTATGTCACAGAGCAATATATTATATGCAATTATAATATATATATATATAATATATGTTACAGATAGACGTTACTAGCAAAGAGGAATTCCAGATGCCCTGAAAATGTGACTTACCAGATGATTATATTTATTCAACATTAACTAAAACAAATTATATATTTATAGGACAGGGAAGTTTTTAAGATTAGTGTCTGATAAGGAAATAAATAAACCATATACCAAACACAAATAGTAATCAGAGCACTTAAGTTATTAAACCTACTGTGCAACAAATCATCTCACCAGTGTATATGATGAAACTCTAAAATAAACACCTGATAAATCATCCATACAGAGACACAGTTGAATATAAACATACACAATATACACAATCAAATGACAATTTCAGGACAGATTTATTAGCTTGTGGATGTTTCTAATTATTTGAAAACTGTAGTCTTACTCCCAATAGCAAAAGCAAACAGTAACAAGACTCTAAATCTCAGATAAATGAGGTCGCTTACTGAAGAAATGAAGAATCAGAGAGAGTGAGAAAGAGAATTAAACCCACCTTGCAATGTAAAGCAAACATATGGTGGGTAAGGGCAGTGTTCCACTATAGTATCACTTGCATCAGCTCTGTAATCGTGTCATTACCAACAAGGTTTGCTATAAGTACTAACACAAGAGATACAATGCAGAAGGCATACAAGTGGGGAAGCAGGGGGAAAAAGATTTACTACATTCAATTATTTTTGTTAAGAAGTTTCCTCTAAGGCACAAGCACATAATATATTGTACTTTCCATTACCTGGTGCAAACATAAAACACATCTGAAAATTACATTTCTCCCTTAAAACATATTAAAACAACAAATAATATGTCATGGCATTGGTTTGATAGATTAACTGTCATTTAGTAATGTTGTATTATTTCAGTTAACAACAAATTAATATCATCATACACATTTTACCCCCTTTACATTAAAAAAATATGAATTTCTGATTTTGAATTCTAGGATAGCTGTTTGAGACTAATGTAAGACAAGATGGATAACAAACATACAACAATTTGAAAATATAACACATTTAGAATTAAAAAAACACTTTGCTATCTCAGCCAGCTCTTGAGATTAAAACAATTATTATAAGCTCTACCCTAAAAACCCAAGATTTTTTTCACTGTGATATTGATTTGACTTCACACACACACACTTACATGTATTTTATGAAATAGCTCATAAAGACCATTTCATCATATTATACCAAGTTTAATCTAACTGTCCCTACTATAATTTGAGGCCAGGCTCTTTCACCAACATCTAGTTAAATAAAATTTCACTAGCACAATAGATTCATGGTTATTTATGGTAAAAAGAGCAGAAGATTAGTATGTTTTGCTATAAATTTTATTTCAATATACTTATTTTCTATGTGCCCTGATCACCAGGAATGGACACTCTTCTCATTTCCTGGTAATTTTTTTTTTTAGCTTCCACCTCCACATTGTTCTTCAAAGCATACAAATAAATATTAAGCAACTTGGTATAAAATTCAGACAAAAAGAATTAAAGTCTGAAATACTACCATGTCATATATGTGGTTAACTCTGTTCTTGCATGTTTAGTGTTTCATATATACCACTCTGTGCATATTTCAATAAAAATAAAGCCTATCACACTGATACATAGCTAAGTGCCACTCCTGGCTCCATACTAAAAATAAAACTCCAGACATATTAAATAGATTAAAGACCTCTGCCTGCACCTTGAATTTATGTATCAACTCAAACTACAAACCAAAATAAGGTTAAATGATGAACAGCAACAAGCCAAGTATTGTGATCTACCAATCCAGGGGTGAGTCTTGAAGGCCCCAGGCAATGCCACAGTATTGCTAACGCTTTTCAAAGATATGAGTCAGGTCTAAAAACCATGAGATTAAAAAAAATAAACCACACACTTTGGGTACTTTTAATTTGCTCTTTAGTTCGAGTCCTCAGGGTGCATTTGGGTTATGTATTCCGCACAATCCTAAGGATAAAAATTTTTATTTTTTAAATGAAAACAAATTCCCGCCTATTCAACACTTCCAGGAATTGAAGCTTTAGAAAAAACACACTATACCACAAGAGCGGCCACTCTGCTTCTATGTCCTTACCATGCAGAAAGGATGCAGTTTCGCTAAAGCCACAGATCCCACCTAACCCTTTTGAAAGGAATCAGGCCCTTTCAAAGAGCATGCCACATTTCACCTGTGAACATTATTGAGGTTGCTGTCTGCCACTATCACCAACTGTGGCCCGTTTTAATTCTGCACTCTGAGCCTGGATACAAGTCCATCCTTTCATCCCAATCAATTTGCAATTTCTCTCACCCATCTTTGTTGCTGCTACCTGCTAATCTCCAAACCAACCCACATTTTTTCTGAAAGATCAAATTCCTTTCAACTAAATTAACTCCAAAACAGATTATCACTATTGCAACAAAGAGGGGACTACAGGCCAACATGCTGATGGAAAATTTCTCCCTGACTCCAAATATAGTGATTGATGTAACCTAGTGCATGTTGTGGAGACCCCGGACCCTGAACCAAAAGGTTAACTGCTAGCCCTTCTTAATAACCACACCCTAGCTGACACTGCCAAAGCACTGAGCTGAAAAATGCGTGCAAGGGGCAAGGGAAAACCTCCTGATTGGCCATATGTACAGCTCACCACGTTTCCTGTCCCAGCCTATTAAACCCCTTATATACTCTTCCCCAACCATGGGCCCTCCAAGAAACCATGAGGTATGCCCACCCCAAGTTGGCCAGTCACGTAGCAGATCCCTTGAAGCAAAGCCATGGCCCTCTCACCTCCAGGGCCATATGGAATTTGTAACTCATGAGCAGATGGAGATGCTCTGATTCCTTTTTCATGGTCTGCATGAGGGAGTAGGGAGAGGTAGAACCTCCCAAAGCATTGTCTGCTAAGCCAAGTGACTCAGTAGCTCAGAAGTCCCTGTGGTGGGAGGAAACTGGAGGAGAGAGAGAAGTAAATAAAGTTCCCTTTTAACGGGGTACGGTCATTGTTCAATAACATATGCTCATAATTGGAATTACTGATTTAAGAAAATGTTATTTGTACATCATATTAGCCACTTGCATATTGTGTTGTTGATAATGATAAATCAGAGTAATATGTTGATATAAGATTCACAATTTAACTTTTAGATTTAATCTCATAGTAAAATGATTTTTCTATGTTCTGAAGCATAAGCCAGAAAAATTGTACTTATAAAGTACTAGATTTTAAACCCCTTTACATTGTCTCAATTTGGAAAATTATCTCTTCCAAAAGTTTCAGACTACATGAGCACACTAGCACTAACTGAAATGCCATTTTTTGTTAAATCTGACCATTTTAAGGGAAAATAATGTTTTTGGTGCTACGTATTTCCATTAAATTGGCCACAAAATGTTATTTTTAATATACACATAAAAACTCCAGAAAAATATACAAACCACAAAGTAGACAAAACGTGAATATTCTTAGCAATATCTTGAATATAAATATATCTGCAGTGCTTAAGATTAAAATATTCATATTTCATTAATTTAATTCCACAGTTTTACACAAGCCAGAGATCATCCCAGAAGATGCTTGTGTGGAAGACTATTATATAATTTACAAGGTTGATACAAAATAAACCACCACATCAAATTCATGACAGACACAATGAAAATATGAAACATATGTGAACTTTATTTTGCTTTATGAGTTTCTTTTTCAAATATATGAGTCTAACTATAAACTGTCATTTCTGTTTTTCATATAATTTAACTATTACATTCTAAATGTAAACTTTTTAAAACCAATAAAAGATGAACATCTATAAAAAAAAACTATTGCCGATTAAGACACTACTTTAACACATGGGCTATATTTTTCATTAACTTGCATTACCTCTAAAAAAAGATTATTGCTGATAATTTTTTGAAGGAAATGATGAAAACAAATGGCAGTCCTCATGGAATTTTCCATAAAGTCAGCCATTTTAATGAATTCATCTGGCCAGTCTCTCTCAGTTTTCTGGTAGTTTTCATTTTCTATCAGTTTTGACAAAATTTTGCAAAATTCCAAATAATTTTAGATATATTTTATCTACCTACTGTTTATCGGAGTTCCCCAAGAACTCAGCTTGACTCCAGTCTTGTCTCTCAGGTTCCTTTATTTGGCATACAGCAAATATGTCTCTGGAGAAGAACAGAACAGTCTGTATATGAGATAAATATTTACCAGTTCACCTACCACTGAAATTCAGCTACCTCTGGAGTGGAATAGAACAGGCTGAGTTGATCAGATTCAAGCATAAGGGGTGGGTATAGGGCAATAGTTTTCAAACTGGAGTACATAAACTCTTGTCAGGGGGTACACGAGAAAAATCCTGTAACAGCAGACAATGATTTTATTTAGTAAGACTTGGCAATCTAACCACATAGGTATATTATAATCCTATCTCATATGGGGTACACGGTAGACTACATTATTTGGAAAGAGGTACACAGTCTAAAAAATTTGAAAACCTCTGGTATAGAGCACACCACATACCCAAAGTTACATAGCAAACCTCTTCCTTTATATACATTGACACATTACATTGCATTGCATTACACAATTTGGGATTGGCTTGGTTACTTTGTAAGAACCAATCCCTATACAGCATGCTCTGTCCAAGCATTGTCCATGTATGACTTACTCTTTACCTCATATTTACATTCCTGATTTAGCTTAGCCATTGTTAACTTGTCCATTGTAAATGGTTCTCTGGGTATTCCCCCTTATTTTCGCTAGTATAGACATTCTTTTTCTAGCCTCCTGATCCATTTACCTCCCTAATCCTATCTCCCAAGAAATGAGGTGTCACCCATGTCCAATTACTCATGCTAAACCAGGACTACATTGTTTCCTAGACCATCCCTGACCAGTGATTATCTAACCTGCTTTTAAAAATCTCCAACGATGGAGATTCCACAACCTCCCATGATGGAGATTCCACAACCTCCCTGGACAATTTATTCCAGAGCTTAACCACTCTGACAGTTAGGAAGTTTTTCCTAATGTCCAACCTAAACTGCCCTTGCTGCAATTTAAACCCATTGCTTCCTGTCCTATCCTCAGAGGTTAAGAAGAACAATTTTTCTCCCTCTTCCTTATAACAACCTTTTATGTACTTGAAAACTATTATGTCCCCCTCAGTCTTCTCCTCTCCAGGCTAAACAAACCCAATTTTTTCAAACTTCCCTCATAGGACATGTTTTCTAGACCTTTAATCATTTTTGTTGCTCTTCTCTGGACTTTCTCCAATTTGTCCACATTTTTCCTGAAATGTGGCACCCAGAACTGGACACAATACTTCAGCTGAGGCCTAATCAAAGCGGAGTAGAGAGGAAGAACTACTTCTCATGTCTTGCTTACAATACTCCTGGTAATACATCCCAGAATGATGTTTGCTTTTTTTGCAACAGTGTTACACTGTTGACTCATATTTAGCTTGTGATCCACTGTCACCCCCCAGATCCCTTTCTGCAGTACTCCTTCCCAGACAATCATTTCCCATTTTGTATGTGTATAACTGATTGTTCCTTCCTAAGTGGAGTACTTTGCATTTGTCCTTATTGAATTTCACCCTATTTACTTCAGACCATTTCTCCAGTTTGTCCAGATCATTTTGAATTTTAATCCTATCCTCCAAAGCACTTGCAACCCCTCCCAGCTTGGTGTCATCCACAAACTTTATAAGTGTACTCTCTATGCCATTATTTAAATCATTGATGAAGATATTGAACAAAACAAGACCCAGAACTGATTCTTGTGGGACCCCACTCAATATGTCCGTCCAGCTTGACTGTGAATCACTGATAACTACACTCTGGAAAAAAAATTTTAACCAGTTATGCACCCACCTTATAGTAGTCCATCTAGGTTGTATTTCCTCAGTTTGTTTATGAGAAGGTCATGCAAGACAGTATCAAAATCCTTACTAAAGTCAAGACATACCACATCTACCGCTTCTCCCCCCATCACAAGGCTTGTTACCCTGTCAGGGAAAGCTATTAGGTTGGTTTGACATGATTTGTTCTTGACAAATCCATGCTGATTATTACTTAACACCTTATTATCTTCTAGGTGTTACAAATTGATTATTTAATTATTTGCTCCATTACCTTTCCAGGTACTGAAGTTGATTCTCCACTGTCTTGTGCCAATAAAATTTTAATATTGTAGTGGAGAAAGAGTCCGTGAATTTTGTTTGGTGAGGACAACAGAAGTACACAAACTAATACCCCTAACTATTGCAAAAAGTTCCATGGGAACTTTAATTACCATGATTGGTTGGAGTCACCTCTGAAAATTAAAAAAAAAGCCAACAAGCTGCCAATAATGAGAAACAGGATAACTGTATGTTGCGATACAAAAAAGGGAACTAAGTCCACAACTCTTACTCTAGTGAGTAGTCCCAGCATCACCACTGGACACCTGGCATAAGTGGAATCCGTTTCTGAAACCAAAGGTTTGCAGGAGCAGGCCCCAGATTACCACAGCAAGATGCAAGATATTAGCATTATGATAATTAACATAGGAAAACAGGAAAATACACTGTTGCTAAATTAACTTGTCCTGTAAATCAAAACTCAGAAATAACTCAACACTCATGCTCTATTTATATCTTCCAGTTCTGGGATAAGGGCAGGAAGGATTGAATATGTGGGTTTAGGGGACTAAAAAAATGACACTTTCACCTATACATGCCCATATATACCAGACTGCAGTTACCTCAGTCCAATGGCACCTGCACAACGTTTTGACCCTGCCAAGCCACTCCTTTATTAGCATCTCCTAGCTCCCACCAGAGGAGTGTGGAGAATTTTTTACTTTGTGAGATATGGATTAATTGTACCAAGAATACTTCTACTGATGTTTCCCAAGGAAAATTTATTTGTTGAAAAATATTAGAAAATATTGATTTCTTTAAAAACTGCTGTACAGGAAAATTAAAAATTGCTTTGATTATGGCTTTCATGTTGACACTTTAACATGCTAAATAGAAGTTATGAAAAGTATGAAATAACACTTTTCCATCCATTTTGAAAGGAACAGAACAAACAACAGAATTCCATGAACATCTCTTGTTTATTAAGATTCTGCTAAATAGAAAGGAAGTGAAGTTCTCTTCAGGAATCCTAACCGAGCCAGTCTCCAGAAACCCATGAAATGTGTAACCTAGTGAAAAATATATCATAAACTGACGATAACACAGCAGTAATTCAAAAGCAAACAAATCCTGCTAGAATGAAAAAAAATCAATGAGCTTGCAGAACTTTTGACAATGAAAGGTCTCTCTTCCTGTGGGATCAAGTGGAGAAGCCCCATTAACAGAGCAGCCATCTGCTTTTTCTTCATCGTTATGTATTGTTTCACCATTTGCATAACTTTCTCCCTCCTCTATATAGGGGCATAAGGGACTGGACCAATAAGCCCAACATCTGCAGAAAAAAATACGTGGGTGAAAGAGAAGAGATCCATAGAAAAGCCATTTAAAAGAAAAAGAAGAGTACTTGGAAGTGAAGTAAACCAGCTCTTAGTGCACACAACATTTCTAAGGACGGAGATGCCAATAAACCAATTAGGCCCTGATCCTGACACATGCGCTAAACTTTACTCATCTTGAGTAATCCTATTGAAGTCAGTGGGACTATTCATGTGACTAAAGTTAAACATTTGTGTAAATCTTTTGTAAGTCCTTTCTAGGCCTCTGACACAGCACTGGGCAGAGGAGTCAAAAATCAAGGTTGGATCCTCATGATTCCTTTAGATGCATCCTCACAAAACACTGACTCTGTCTCCAAGGGCAACATTGGCACCACAATACAATGCATGAATTACAGGTTGTGTGTGTGTTTCACCAGTTGGCATAGCAGCTATAAGAAAGGAAATGATGTACCACCATATGCCATCATTATCTTGTTTCTTCACAAGGATCAGACAAAAATTGAGGAAGCAGATGGGAAAAAACTAGAGAGCTGAGTATACAAGACTGCAAACACAATCACAAAACAGACATCAGCATTTAGCACTTTGACACATGTCATCAAGGACAATCCAAAGAAAACTGTGGTCTTAATCCCAGTCAGTGGTGTGGACTGCTTAGTGTAAAGAAAAAACATGGAGCACATCATTGCTACAGCTCCACCTCTATTAAGTGTATAAGAAATCAATTGGTTTGCAAAATAATTAAAACACATATACATCCTTTTCCAACTCCTCCTCTCTACCTACATCCTTTTTACAATACTGTCATGAACAGCCAAAGTTTTCTTCAATCTATTGGACTCCCTGAAATTTACCATTGGTGTAAAAGGATGACAGTCTATTGACTTTAATGTACACCAGCATCAAACTTGGCCCTTTTCTTTCTAGTGAAATGTCTACAAGTAGAAAAGGAGGACTTGTGGCACCTTAGAGACTAACCAATTTATTTGAGCATAAGCTTTCGTGAGCTACAGCTCACTTCATCGGATGCACCAACGTAGCTCACGAAAGCTTATGCTCAAATAAATTGGTTAGTCTCTAAGGTGCCACAAGTACTCCTTTTCTTTTTGCGAATACAGACTAACACGGCTGTTACTCTGAAACCTGTCTACAAGTAGTTCTTTACCACTAAAATTCTGCTGCTTGTTTCTTTCTTACCATATCCATCAATACAACTTAACTCTCCATTGAAAGGTTACTGGGAACAATCTGATTTTACATTATAATTATCACACTCAAACAAGTTTATGAAATATGAGAGAAATATTTTCACTGTTGTTATAAGTTCTAATATCATTTCAAATGAATAAAATGATATAAATTTATTTTATTTTAAACCTCTTCAGATTAATGTGGACTGTATACTTCAATTTCACTTTCCTTCATTTTATAAGCAAATTCTCCACACTTACTCAGCATAACTAATATATATTAATCAGAAAAGAAAACCCAGGGTTAGCATTCATCACCTTTGTCAATTTTTATCTAAAACTTGGTTAGTCATAACTTGTGTGTTCTAAGATTACCACAGAGTGCTGAAAAATTTGCCATCAAATACAGATATGTATTAATGAAAATAGTATTTCACAAGGCTAAAATGGATAACTAAGCAACAGCTTTTGGGATAAAAATGCCTAGTAGTTAGTGTTCTTGTAGGCTGAAGATGTTTTAAACAAAGTGAAAATTAGCTTTAAAAATATCCCTCTGCATCCTACATATTTCTTACACTGAGAAATAAAGCCCAGGACTATTGTAGTCTATTACAATTTTTCAGATGATTTCCAAATGTTTCATTACTACATAGTAAGAGGATACTATTTCTGATCCAGATGCTTAAAAGAGAAAGTCTAACAAAGAAATTTAATCTGAGCTAGACTTGGCAAAGTTTTAAAAAAACCTGTAGTATGATGCTTTGGAAGCTGCTCAAACAAAAGCCAAAAGAGAAATATGCTTCTGTCAACCATACATTTGGCTGCTGTTAAAAATAAAAGACACATTTCCCATAAGCATGAACTGCTGCTGAGGTTTATAAAGTATAAAATGTAGATATCAAAACTGCACAAATTTTGTGCTTTCCTTTTTATCTAAACTTAATACAACTTAGAAATAGTTACTGTAACACAAAAGATATAATAAGATATATGAACAGTTTTATACTTACCTTTTCACCAGTTATTTAAAATGGATATCTTCATTACAGAATTTTAAATTTCTGAAATCTTTGAAAACTATGTAGAAATCACATATCAATATGGTGGCAGCTTTTGCTTGACTCCCATTAACAACAACAATACGGAATTCTACAGAACCTTCCAACGAAGGATCTCAAAGCTCTTTACAGATAAGAATAAGATATGAACTTTCCTGTGAGGTAGGTTTTATCTCAATTTTACAGATGGGGAAACTGAGTTACAGAGAGATCAACTGACTTGCCAAGGTCACACCAGAAATATATAGCAAAGCCAGGAACAGAATCCAGATTTCTTAAACCATTGCTTTACCTGGTGGCCTTTCTTCTTTCCCGTAAGAAAGTTACATAGCTGAATTTCTGCACAGCACTCACTATGTATCCACACAACATGCAAAATCTCAGCCAAATCCTTTAGTTCAAGCCCTTCAGAAAGGGCAACATACATCAGTGGTTCCACTGACTTCAGCTGAAGAATTTGACGAAATGTTTCTGTGTATTATGAAGAGGAAGAAATGTACAGACATGAAGAACAATGATGATAAATACCACATAAGAATTACCTGTTTGTGGAGGTGATGATGGTTTTCTCCACAGCCTTATAAATGTGTGTAGCATGGAAGTTATTTAAGGGACAGGATAGTCCCAAGTAAACAGAGATTCAACAGTGACTTTAATTATATAAATGCTTGGTAGTGTATCTATGTTATACAAATGAACTGTATTCTAATGTCCTCAAAAGGGTAAACGGCTTACAGAACCCAAAGGTATTTGAAATAGGAAACATCTCAACAACAATAACTTGCTCTTTCATTCCTCTACCACCATTTGGCTCCTCAGGTGGGAAAAATGGCTATTACTTACTAAACTCAATATAAAAGTACTTGAAAGAAAACTCAATTTATGGATTAAAAATCTCAGAATGACAAATGACCTTATTTTCACTGTAGCAGAACAGAACAGAAACTTATGAGTTCAAAATATTTTAAAAAATTACTAGAAGTCACAGATATTTCTATGGAAAAAAATGTTCCATGGGATTCAGATATCCTGAGCTACATTTTTATTTACAATTCAATTATTAAAAAACATATGCAAAAGTGATAATTTTAAGGCTTTCCAAAGCTCAGTGATTCATTTATATGTCTCCCATAAATGGTCCTTTTAATTTTTTTCTGTTGATGAATGTTACTCAGTTTTGAATTCACACCCACAAGAGCAGATATTTCCCATGCTGGTAACAAAGAGGTTTTTTGTTAGTGCTGATTGAGGGGTCAGTGGCAGCTGAGCTATGTGTGCAATATAATCAGTATAAAATACCGGCTTGTAACAGTGACTGCTCATTAGAATATCAAACAATTAGAATGTTGCATTTGTAATCTCAGCAGCTGTTCCTGTGCGCTTTAAATGCAACTTGTTATGCACTGGTTGCTCTTACTTTCTGCTTCTTTCAATTCAAAATCGCAATGAAAGATTAGTTTAAATGGTGGCCGGTACAACTAATTTGGACTGCACTCTTGGAAATGTGAATTTTGCTTTTCAGACCACAACAGTCAAACTGTAAAACAAATAAGTTTTTTTCTCTAAATGACTGTCATGCTTCATATACCAAGCTATATATATCGAAGATTTAACTAGGAATTACTAAGAAACAGAACTTTAGCAACCTAACTACTGCCAGAGATACCGATATTGAAACAATATTTTTACAAAGTCCTATGGTAAAAATATGAAGACTGCTTGTGCATCATGAACATCAGATAATATATAAAACATTAGGGAAATAAACTAAGTGATTATAATTTAAGGCCTGAAATATTTGCAGAAAGGGAATTTGGAATGGTATGTTGAGTTACTGAATTTGCAATTTGCACTGGGTTGATTAGAAAAAAATATCATGTAATCAACACAGCACAGATTTTTAATGTTATATTCAATTTCAGTAATTTGCAGACTGCTGCATCTTCATAGAGCTCATTGTAGGGCCAGGGTGTAAATTTGAGGATTTTAAAATCGGCTTGCAGATTATTTGTTAAATTATTTCCAAAATAAGGGCCTAAAGTCAGGTCCACTGAAATCAACAGAAAGGCTCCCACTGACTTTGGCGGGCTTTGGACAAGGCCTGAGGTGGTTTGATTATCAGCGATAAACAGCCAACAATTGCCACTGAGGCCATTGGGAGCTGTTTCTTGCTCAGCATTTTTGAAAATCAGACTAGAGATTTACCTGTGGTTTTAGGAGTCTTTGGTTCCTATATTTTAAAATCTTGGCCACTGAGCATAACTCTGTTTAAAACCTAATTTACTTGAGCATAAGCTTTCGTGAGAGCTGCAGCTCACGAAAGCTTATGCTCAAATAAATTGGTTAGTCTCTAAGGTGCCACAAGTCCTCCTTTTCTTTTTGCGAATTCAGACTAACACGGCTGCTACTCTGAAATCTGTTTAAAACGTAAATGAAAGTTTAGAGGAATTGATTTCTGAGGAAAGGTTAATTAATTGGATACTATAAAATAAAAAATGTGTCCACTGCCATAAATTCCCAAAACAAAATTAGATCACCTGCAGAACACCAAACTCCTCTCTTCCCCACACATCTGATTTCTCTCACAGGTGCACTTCTGCAGCAGCCTGTATAAACAGATGTGTTTTGTAGCATGCTTTGCATGTCAACAGGCTTGGGCTATTTCAGTCAGGGAGCAGGTAAACCTGTTGCAGATTACTGCATTGCAATAATCCGGTATTGAGGTGACAAAGGCATGAATCACTGCAGTGTGCGCCACATCTGACATAAACAGTCACAATCTCCTGGACACTACTGCTCTATGATACTCCTGGACACTACTGCTCTACGATACTCCAACAGCAGCAGGGGAGCAAGTCCAATGCCAGAATTCCAACACAGATAATACATGGGAGGAAAACATCCTCAAAGGGGGAGATAGCCTTTCCAGAACATCTGGTAGCCTTCCCCACCCTACCGTTATCACCCCACTTTTATCTGCAATGAGCCTCAGCCAGCTAGTTTTCATTCATGGCCCAAACCTCCCTATATGATCAACAGCACTGTCTGTATCAGAAGAGACAGAGATATAAATTTGAGAGTTAACAACACATTGAAAACACTGCCGCCTATATCTTCTCACTAACCCTCTTAACAGCCTCATACATACATATACACTTTACCATATTATAGATACATGTATGAGGCTGTTATATATATATAGATATATCACTTAAGATTACTATTAAGAAACATTTCCTGTCAATGAGATCTAAGAGATTATGGAAAGAATGGAAGATCTATCACGTAGAACATTTAAAATCAGATTGGACAAAGCACTAGAAAATGCAAGGTGGGCATGCATTGACTGGAGATAGACTAGCTTGACCCTTAGGTCATTTCCCCTCACTAGGATTTATAGGCCATATTGTAAGCCCTTTATTTACCCTGCTTAGCAGTTACTTACAGTTGTTCCGTTGACTTCGATGGTCATGTTAGTGCTCACGAATCAGGCTTTCACAATCTAGCCCTATGACTCTAGGAAAGTAACAACAACAAAAGAGCAGCCCAAAAGTTTTGAAAACTACTTTGGGTATCCCTAAACCTCCAACTGCCAGAAGCTGTTACCCTGTTCTGTTCATTCCCTGAGATGCAGGCCTAGATGGACCATTGGTCTGACCTAATGTGGCTCCTGTGTTCTTAAGTTAATAAAATATTTACAAAAACAATTGATTTTCTGCTGCTACTTGTTTTTATAAGTATGCAAAGTTTCAGATCTGCATAAAACACCAGAAACCAACATAACCTAAATTATACTCATATTTGTTTGATTACTAAGAACTGAAAAAACTAATGTGTTTCTATCAAAAAGCTCCTATTTTTGGTGCTTCCCACATATAGAAGACTGAAATAGGATTTGTATCTTTCTGCAAAATGGCTCAAAAATAAGAGATATATTGAGAGTTATATACATAGGAGGTACAGGGAAACGTTAAGGTGTGGAGTGAAAGAAGCAGTATCTCTTTAGTACTGAGTTACTGATTCTGAGCAGTCACAAAGCATCTGCTCTTAGGCTTCTCCCCAGTAACCCAATGGAGCCAGTGCAAATGGACTCCTGAAGAGGAGGAAGCATGTTATATTGCCTCCGCATTCCAGAGAGGAAGTTATGATGCCCCCATGTCCTTCTTGACTCAGATTTGCTCCCTTCAGTGCCTTGCAGTAAAGGAGAGCGTGAAGCTCTGTTGACCAAGAGAGAAGGGGCACGGGGGAGGACAGCTCTAGATCATCCCCAGCCCCTCCTTCCTAGAAGTTCACACACAGAGCTTCTAAAAATGTCCAGGGCATGACCATCCAAAGCTCAAACCAAGCTCATGTGAGCCCTCCTATTCTATGGCCTGCTAGGCCAAGATCCTAAGTGTGCTACTTCCCAGGAACTATCACTAAGCCTCAGAAAAGTGCTCAGGAATCACTTGTAAGGGTGTGGCCTATGTCCTCTTGAAGCCCAGCTCAACAAATATACCCTGCCATGCGTTTGAATTACTAAATTGCAAAAGAATGAAGGGCAGAATGAAATGGTTTACAAAGTTGAACATGAAAATAAAATAAAAATAAAACAACAGAAAGCTCTGTGCATGCAGATTTTGCTATTGCTAACTGTTTTCTCTCTTCTGGAAGATGTAGTGTAATCAACAGAAGAAAGATGAGTGATTGTGTCTCTGAGTTCGGGCTAAACTCAGCGCTGGTATGAGCAGCACAACTACACTGACTTCAATTGTGTTACATCTGCTAATGCCAGGGATGGTCTTGTTCCTCTGTTGTTTGATTGTTTTATGAGTGGGAGAGGGGGATATATAATCCCGAGGTTGAATTATGCTGTTTCTATATGAAATATAATTATATCTTGGGATAAAAAGGAGTGGATTAAGGCAGAAGGGACAACTGGGAGGGCAAAGCAAGCAGAGGCAAGTGCAGAGCACAGCTCTTTGCTGCTGAATGGCTAACCTGCCTCATAGGAGAAGAAAAGCAAGGGTACTGGCGTGGGAGGAAAATCGACTGGGGTAAAGTATCAACATTATTGGAGTGTGCCTGAAAGTTTAGTGGATCTAGGTCCTATTTAGCCTTACTCCACAACTGATTACAGCACTTACAGTATTGCTCACCAATGCACATTTGTTTGAGTGATTTGTTACTATGTGTGTTGTTTGTATTGTTCCAGTGTGCACACATATTCACTTGCATATTTTATATGTATAAAGCCTCTATAGTTAGGTACTAAAATTCATACTACATACTTATGTCTCATACTGCATTTAATATTGTAGATCTGATTTAAAACAACTAAAAGTACACTCACTTTTGCAGCACAATTCTTAAACAATTTTTAAATTAAACAAGAGAGTCAGTGCTATAGAGTGTTCTTGTTGAAAATTTCCAAGGCGTTTATCAAAACCCTATTAACAGTAAGGCATTTTAATACAAAGAATCATAAATTTTGCAACAGCATTTCCATTCAAATAAATGCATATGTATTATATCAATCAGATAATTAATTATGTAGATATCATCAATATGTCTGAGATGCTGGTATGATAAAGAGATGTTTGCTCACTATAGCTCAGAATAAATCTGTCTATTAGCATAGCCAAAAATCATCCTGTTAATAAAAATACAAAAGTACACTTTGATGAATAAACATGTTTCCAATTAGCTTGCCATACACTGTTTATTTAGGTTTCAGAGTAGCAGCCGTGTTAGTCTGTATTCGCAAAAAGAACAGGAGGACTTGTGGCACCTTAGAGACTAACCAATTTATTTGAGCATGAGCTTTCGTGAGCGACAGCTCACTTCATCGGATGCATTCATCGGATGAAGTGAGCTGTAACTCACGAAAGCTTATGCTCAAATAAATTGGTTAGTCTCTAAGGTGCCACTCGTCCTCCTTTTCTTTTTACTGTTTATTTAAACTTTTATCAGTAAATAAGGGTCAGACTTCCAATATTTAAATGACTAACACTGACTTACTTTGAAACACTAATCAGTAAAACCAATAACCAAACATGCTTTAAGGTAGGTACCACAAAAGTAGAATTGCCATTCAAATAATTCTGTTCTGTACATCTGCTTCTGACGGTAATGAATGTTAAACATGATAAAGTGGCCAACAACCAACAGCAAAACTACTTTTCCCTATTTCAGAAATACAGGAATGATATTACATAGGTTATGCTGTCAACCAGAGTTTACGATGAAACTTTAAGCTGATCTACTGATTTTCATTGCATCTTTTTGATAACAATGTTAGTCTCCTTCTAGATCTGTCTACTCACAATTTCTAAACCAGATTATAAAGCTAAATCCATGCAAACCTTTAATGGATCAGGATTTCATTTCTAGTGCTGCAAAAACTTCAGTTGTGGTCAAGTCTTATCAGCTACAGTGGCAGACAGATTACAGAAGATGCGCTATGGATAAGTATGAAGCACAACCAGCTTAAACCAATTATACACTTAGGACAAAGTTGTCAAACCATAGATGAATGCCAAATCCTAACATTTAATTTCCTCTGTACTTACATATTTTAAGAAGAATTATACTATAAATAGAGATTATAGGAAATACAAAAGACAGGTGGGTAAATACAACATAAAAGGAAATATTTAAAACTGTTATTGAAATATGATGGTGTGTAAATAATGAAGCCATTTTAATTCAATAAATACAATTTAAGAATCAAAAATGTCTGCCAGATACAAGATTTTATTTTTTCCATAAGTGAACATTTTAATGCTACCTGTGTTTACTTGTTGATGAATATTTTTATTAATTTTTGACAATTCATTCTCACTGGCTTTTAAAATAAGAAGCTACAGTTGAATTAGTCAAAACAATCCATAGTTGTCCTAATTGTTCTTCATACAACTGCAGGCAGGAAAAGGGGCAATATAATATGTGTGAAAATAATTCAGTTTCTACGACTTACTTGCTTCAGTACTGTTACCCTGTGGCTTCTTCATGGTGTTCTACAATGTTCTCAAAACATTAAAAAAAATCGTAATTAAGAAAGGCACTGTACAATTTAATGCACATAATTAGCAATTATTTTACGCACACTTCACAATAAAAATCTGTTGCAAACTAAGGGAAAGAAACATTAATGAGCTACTTCTGGTGCTGCTCTGTGTACTGTGTTTGCATAATAATGAGGTCCAATCTGCCAGAAAACACATAAAGGACAAATTAATAAGGTCATCATTTTTGTCTAATGATGCTTAATACAGTTTTAGCAATCTGCTCAAGACAAAAGGCAGTCACTCAGATGTAGCCGATTATGCATTCGCGTGGCAGATGAAATCTTTATTAAACAGAATGATGAATCTGATTAACATGCGATAACAAATATACAGTCTGAGAAAATGACCGCGCCACCTCCTGCAAGCATCCCTCACGTCGACTATTAAGGCTTTACTCAGATTGAGGTCAGACTGGTATTCCCGAAAGGCGCATTAAGATAAAAGTTTGCCAAATGTGGTAACATGATGAACAAAACAATATCCTGTTATATAAAAGCTAGTGTCTCAACAGCTGACTGTCTAATCAGTTACAGTAACAACTGCTTAATAAGTTAAAAAATCTTTATCATCAAAAGAGCTTGGTTTAACTTTTAATGGGCAAGGGAAGATTTATTACATTAGCTGGGCTGGATCTCAAAGCACCATGAGTGCTTTTGATTTGATTTGCAGCACTAAAACATTTCCTATAGGTTTCAAAGTGCTCTCAGCTATGAGCATTCTATCATTTTAACACAGAAGAGAACATGGAAGTATGTAAAATTCTTTGGAGAACTTTCAGGAATAAAAATGGTTACTGTGATCATTCACATGGTGTTGATATCACATAAACCATCCTGTAGCCTGTACAAACCAAAGGAGGTTTCTAGATCAACAGCAAGCACAACAATCGCAAAAAAAATTGGAGCTGAATTAGCATACTGCACATTGAATATAAATGGATGCTTTCTTAAAGTCTAGTTTAAACAATAAAGTTAAAAAAATGAATTACATTAGAGTAACCATTCAATTAAGACTTAAATTCAAGCTAACTTCATGAAAAAAATATGGTAGTCCCTCGTTGGAAGGCTATTTATTATACTCCAGAACCTAATTCAATTGAAAACATTTTAAACTTGTTTTGCCATAGCAATGCACTTTTTATTAAATGAAAAATCCTTTGGTTCCCAATTTATAAAGAGAGGAGGACATTTAATTTAAGATGACATCTGATATCTCAAATTGACAACAGACATGAAAATCATGGAACAGTCTGCAGTGTTAAACTTCGATGTTGATTTTCATCTCTTCCATCACATTGCCCAACAACAGCAAGAATTTCATATTCAAGAACATGCAAATGCATAAAAGCTGAAAATAACTGAGTCCCAGCTTCTTCACACTAAATCATTTTTGCTTGCACTGATTTTCCGTTTAGTAGCATACAATAAACATTTCAAAATCTTTTGAATCTTTCTATAACTACAATAAATAAATATATGAATTCCCAATTAAAAAAAAGATATTTGGTTAAAGTAAAATGACGCTAAAATTAAAACTACATTTACCTTTACTATCATTTGTCCTAAGCCTATTTTTGTTCCTGAACAACTAATGTTATAAAGAAACAAATAGCATCTCCGTCCCTGACACCCAACATCATCATCATGCAGGTCAACTGCTTACACTTATAGAAAGATAGGTACTGTCATACAACATTAAAATACTCATATGAGGTGCAAAACCCAAAGAAATGATACTGGAGTTATAACAGTTGTTTCGCAAGTCTATCAAACATGATCAGGTTCATTCCTGAATCGCTCTCTGAAACAAACATAGGCATTAAGAGATTAGATGCCTCTTTGTTGAATGCCCATAGCTTTCAAAATGCTTCATTGAAAACCAGATGTGGGCATTTTTTGGGAGTCTGTGTTGCTCTTTTATAGCCTATTATACTATTCCTTACCACATTTACCAATGCCAAAGATAGATATTACATCTAAAAACTATTGCCTTGCAGCTATTTCAGAATTATGAGTGATTATAAAGAGAAATTGTACTGGCTTGATTTTCTGAAATATATTCTAGCTGCAAATAAAACCTACCCTATGTAGAGTTCTTAAAAATACATTGGCCCTTATCTGTATCATACTGTGCACCATGTTCCTGAGACCGGAGAATTCTAGTAAGTAGTGTCGGTTGGCCTGCGTCTGCACCCTCGCTCTCCTCTTGCTCCATGCTGAGGATATAAGGGGTGATATGGACCAACACCTCTCCAGTTCCTCCTCTTACCACAAATCAGAGAGAAACTGAAGCAGAAGGGAGGATGGCTAGTGGAATAGACATAGGGACCACACATCTCAAAAAACTCCAGCTATGAAGGATAAATAACTTTCCTTTCTTCTTTAAGTGCTGGTCCCTACATGTATTCCACTATGGGTGCAGTACTCAAAGAGGAAAAGCCTGTGAGGATGCAGGTGATATGGCTGCTTGTGGAACCGCCATCGCAAAGGATGCGCCAGTGGAGGAGACTTGGACCAAGGTATATCATCCTGTGAATGTGTGGATGGAACTCTATGTTGCTGCCTTGCAAATGTCAAGTAGAGTTATGTCTTGAATGATGCTACTGATGCAGTCTGTGCTCTCATACAGTGAGCCCTTGTCTCATGTGCGGGAGGGAGGTGTTCAAGTTTATAAATTAGGATTCAGCCAGAGATCCACTTGGAGATCCTCATCTCATTTTGAGGAAATGAAGTCTCTTCTCTAAGCTAGACGTCTGGGGCTTTGGGAATATGACCATTAAGTGGATAAGCTCATTTATGTGAAATTCCAAAACTACTTTAGGGGTGAATGTCAATGTAGACCTTGTCTTTATGAAATGTAGCATAAGGAGGGTCTGCTGTTAGGGACCCCAGTTCACCTACTTGTCTGACTGAGGTGACAGCAACAAGGAGACCAACCTGCACAGACAGGTGAAGCATTCAGTAGGTAGCTGGAGGGGTGGGATTTGAAAGGTGGCTTGATATTGGTGAAAGTTAAGGTCCCTTTGAGGAGCTGGTCTTATTACTAATGGGAAAGTTCTAACTAAGCCCTTTAAGAAACTGGAGGTGATTGGGTGAGTAAAGACAGAGTAGCCATCTGATGGACAATGACATGCACTGATTGCCGCCAGGTGAACTCATATTGAGCTAAGGGAAAGAAATATCATCTTGAGGATAAGGAAGTAATCCAAAATATCAGGAATACCCATTGTCTCAGGAGGCAAACAGAGCTGCTGGGTCCAGACAGAAAAATGCTTCCACTTGGCTAGGTAACATTTTCTCATGGAATCTTTTCTGCTTGTGATGTGGTGATAACCGCACACTCACCCTACAGGGTTTAATGCAGACCAGATGGGCCAATTAACCCATTAGGCAGCCCAGGAGCTGAAAGCAGAAGGGGCTGCTAGGAAAAGGCAGACACTCCCAGGAGAACGGAAGGAGTGAGTGGAGACTGCAGGCTGCAGTCACTCCCTGGGAAGAGGGAAGGAGGCTTTGGGAATTGGCAGGCCCAGGAAGAAAAGGGGAACCAGTGGTAGGATAGAGCAATGCCCAGACTGCTGAGCTGAGGGTCCCAGGGCCGGAACCCAGAGAAGAGGGTGGGCCTAGGTTCCCCTACTAGTCACGGGCAAGTGGCACAGAGGCAGTGAGCGGGAAGACCTGCTAGGACTATTGAGGAGCTAAACCTCTCCTGGAAGGTGGGGAAAATGGACAGTGATGTGGCCAGAGGGCTGAGCCACGACAAGGATGCTGCAGTTCCTGAGGCTGTGGGAGGAGCTGCAGGCCAACAGGGTGACGGTGTGAAAACCACTGGGGGTGTGGGGGGCAGGGCACGGTTGCATCAGCCTCAAGCTAATCCCCAGAGTACCAGAAGGAGGCACCAGTCCTCTGGTGAGTGGTGTGCTCCCACAACACTCCTATTAGTAAGAACGGCTTGCACAGTTTCAGAACAGGAACGTTCTAGCTCCAGTGCCCGTCTAAATACCAGGAGGTGAAGAGCTTCTGGATTGGGATGTATGACCTTACCATTCCCTTGAGTCAAAAGATCCAGGAAAGGATGAATACTTATGGGCAGCCAGACTGACATATGCTGGAGACCCGGAAGCCAGAATTGCCTGGGCCATTTGGGTGTAACATAAATGACTTATGCTCGATCCTGTCGAATCTTCCATAGTTCTCAAGGAAGCAGTGGGATAAGAAGATAGGCATAGTTCAGGTAGAGGATGGGTCTCAACCTTCCTGTCATTTTGGGGACTAGAAAATGTTTGTAATAAAACTCTTTTCCCTGATGTTGAAGAGGTACCCACTCTATGGCTCCAGGTTGGAGGAGAATTTTACCTGCTGAAGGAGAATCTGATCATGACAGTGGTCCCTGAAGAGGGATAGAGAAAGATGCTGCGAGGAGGTGGGGAAAGAAACTCCATGGTATAGCTTATGGTTCTTTCTCTTTGGGGCTTGTGTATACATACCTAGGGAGCAGACGGTTGTCCTGGAGTTTTTTGGTGAATGCAAAGATTTGTCTGTCATCTGGGGGAAAAGACTGATTTCATTAAAGGGAAAGTGCTCCACTGGGAGCCCCTAAGAGTGTAGCCAACCTTATAGCAGTTGCATAGATTTCAAAACAGTATCAGCTGCATTGACTGCAGCTTGTAAAGAGGTTCTTGCCACTAATTTACCCTCATCAATAAGGACTTGAAATTGAGCCATATACTCCTGGGGTAACTTGTCATTACAGTCCAGGAACTTAAAATAATTAAAAAAAATCATATTTTGCCAGGAGGGTTTGGTAGCTGGAAAGTCTAAAGTAGTCTAAAGTTGGTAGAAGGAAACACTTTTCTCCTCATAAGGTCTAAACACTTGGCCTCCCTATCTGCAGGGGTGGCCCTTGGGTGGTGTCGTCTGGACCTTTCCATGGCTGCCTGGATGACGAGGGAATTTGGGGTAGGGTGGGAGAACAAGAACTCTGCTCAGTTAGCCATGACAAAGAACAGCTTTTCTGCCATCTTAGAGTTAGGGACACAGGCAGCTGGCAAGTGCCAAAGAGTTCTTGCTAGTTCCAATATGACCTTGTTGACTGGTGTAATAGAAGGAGAGAGCCCAGAGCCCGGGGCCTGGTGAAAGACCTGAACCACAGTCAGTGGTGAACTGAAGTCAGGCGAGTATTAAAGCAGATGCTTACAAGTTCACCATCCAGTACATGAACTTGGCAAAGGTACTGCTAATGTTGCTAAAACACAGGCACTCTTTGGTAGTACCAGGCACTAGGTAAGTATGTGAATACGTTCCGAAAGATTGGCCCAGGTACACCCTAACCTAACCCAAGATAAGATGGTTTGATAGAAGTGAGGAACAGGAATGTTTTGCCCTGGACATCTGGAGCAAAGTTACAAGGAGACATCTGGAGCAAAGTTACAAGGAGAGGTAACAAGCAGATGTCATGAAACACGTAAGGTGGTACATATGTTGTTTGTCTCAGTCTATAAATGTTGGGGTACCTCATCTTTGTGTGGTCGGGGACAGTAGAAATTCCCGCTGCTGACTGAGCCACTCCATGCCACAGGGCATTCGTGTTAGTGTACAGTACTTGTAGCTCCTATGGGATGCTAGGACTGTGCCTTAAGTGCAATAAACGAAGCTGCTTGCCTTTGTCACCAAACCGTGCCTGTGGTCTTTTTCTAAGAGTAACATCAAGGTCTGTTGAATTAGCAAACTGCATTCTGCTAGTGCTGATAACACCAGAGCTCCAAGAACAGAAGCACTGAGCAGCTGTAATAGCTCAGCAGCGTGGACAGTATTACCAAGGCAATGTCATTCCAGCCTTCTACACTTAAAACTGGGAGTGTCATTCAGCTAGAGCCTGTAGGCTGTAGGATGTCCAGGAGCTTGTGTGGTGAGACCTGGACCTCCTCTAAGGGGATCTACAGCTCTTCTGCTACTCTCCAAAGCAGGTTTTGGAATGGTCTGTGGTCATCTGGAGGAGATAGCAAGGTTAGAGAAACCGCCTCATTAGGAGAGGAAGATTAAATATTTGTTGGTACTGATAGCATGAATGGATCTGGTTCATCCTCCTCCTTCTCCATAAGTTCAGGAAGCTTTGGTTGGCCTCTTGGAGCTGATGAGAGGGGTGGTAAGACTCCTACTGGATCGCATGGACTGGGGATGCCGGGTCCCATGGCCTCCCCAAAAGGCCAATATGAGGAGTGAAAAAACAGGTTATAGTTGTCCCCAAGGCATTGGATACCATCAGTCCCGAGGAAGGGGTCCCTAGTTGGACAGATGAGATTGGTAGTAGAAGATTCTTGATCCCCTCTGGGCTGAATGCCCTCAGGAGAGGGGAAGAAAGTTTTACCAGTATGTCCAACTCTTGGCATGGAGCATGAAGAGAACAAAGGAACAGGTGTGGACCAACGGAAACTATTTGCTAGAATTCTCCAGTCTCAGGCATATGGGGGAGTGTGATAGGGGAACACATAGGGACCACCACTCGAAGAAGAATTAACAGACCTGTCTCTCATTTGCAGTCCAGTTGCTGAGGCAATATCCAACTATTTTGTTACCAGATTTTGTAATGTCCTTTTGCTATAACCAACTACATGCACTCTGATATTTTCTAATTACTAGACCACCTTTTTCTGTTGTCCACTTCCTATTCTTCTGCTCCACAGACAGTCACCCTTTGATTTCATAAAATGTTACCTCTGCCATTATACAAGCCTAATCAAGCTTTTTTCTTTCAGGAAAATAAGGATCTACCACTTCGCACAATCTTTGTATATTGGGTGCTCTATTGTACTCTATCAGCATATTGATGCACAGAATAAAGTAATACTTAAAGTGGTCTCATTCAATTACAATCTGCAGAGGATGATTACATGTTAATTATCACCTTCTTGAACCGTATGGAAAACTAAAAAAAGGAAAAGCAGTACTTTTTGTCAAGAACTTTGTTACTGTACTTTCTAAATGGTTTGAGATATATTAGGAAACATTGTTTGGAAAGAAATAGGTCCACATTGAGTAAAAATACTAAAACATCAATTAATGGGTATCAGAGTAGCAGCCGTGTTAGTCTGTATTCTCAACAAGAAAAGGAGTACTCATGGCACCTTAGAGACTAACAAATTTATTTGAGCATAAGTTTTCGTGAGCTACAGCTCACTTCATCGGATGCACTGAAGTGAGCTGTAGCTCACGAAAGCTTATGCTCAAATAAATTTGTTCGTCTCTAAGGTGCCACAAGTACTCCTTTTTTTAATTAATGGGTATGTTTCCAGTTAAGGGAGAGGTTAAGACCTGGAAGTAGATTAAGACTGTAATGCTAGCTTATTCTGCATACTAATAAAAATATGTAATACATAAATCTAATGACAACTGATTCCACAGCTATACATAATGCATGTGGCATAGGAAAAGAATCAGTCTTGAGAAGTTGTCAATTGTACTATATAGATGGTTGACATTGGCTGAACAAACTACATTCTTACACAAAACAACAGCAGGACGAAACGCTTGCTTTCATTTGTACACACAATCCTTCACATTTCCTAGCATAAGTTACAAAACCATCACTTTAAAAAATACACTAAAAGATTACTGTTAAAAAAATCTAAACATGATAAAACATGAACTAATTTTATTATAACTTACAGTGAACAGCTATTTTATATTGTTGGGTAAAGTAACATACAAAACAGTTTTATTATGCACAGCATCTTTTATACAGTGTACCCCCAAATGATTTGAAAAACTAAATAATACAGTTAGCTACCAATATTTATGGAATACAATGCTGCAAAATCTCTATATTACATATTTCATTCTCACTATACTATATGACATAATAGAGTATATTATGTATTGTTTAAACTGATGGCAATGATGCATATAAGCCAGATCCTAAGGTCACTAGTCAGTTTTCGCTTAGCTTTTGTTCTTGAAAAAAAAGCCCATTGAAGTCAATGAGAGTTCTGCCCAAGTAAGGATTAAGTAAAGGCTCAGGAAAGATATCAGCGTCCTAAGGGTACCTTTTAGAGAGGTCAAGCTGCACAGTTCATCCAGGACAGAACCACTCCTTTGACTTTACTCTAAACTAGGAACTAGAGTTAAGGGCACTATATAAAAATGTGCATGGCTTTATTTTCTGGTTTTCAAGGAGATCCTCTGACAATGTAAGATTTCAGAGGAACAGCCGTGTTAGTCTGTATTTGCAAAAAGAAAAGGAGTACTTGTGGCACCTTAGAGACTAACCAATTTGGTTAGTCTCTAAGGTGCCACAAGTACTCCTTTTCTTCTGACAATGTAGTTTGCTAGTACAGTTGGAAATATGACACTATTAAATTCCTTGCTGTTGACTCTTTTAGGCCATCTCTGTCCTCACACATATACAACAGGGTCTGATTAGGGTCATTATTAGTGCCAAAAGTTAACCAATTTTATTTTTATAAATTTAAATAAAAGATTGTGGACATCTGCCTAAATATAATTTTGCAGAGTAAGATTAAATTTCATGTTTGAAATCTAAAAACTGGCATATCACAGAATCAGAACTAGAAGGGACCTTGAGAGGTCATTTAGTCCAGTCCCCTGCAATCACAGCAGGACTAAGTATTATCTAGACCATTCCTGACAGGTGATCGTCTAAACTGTTCTTAAAAACCTCCAATGACAGAGATTCCACAGCCTCCATAGGCAATTTATTCTAGTGCTTAACCACCCTGACAGTTAGGAAGTTTTTCCTAATGTCCAATCTAAACCTCCCTTGCTGCAATTTAAGCCCATTGCTTTTTGTCCTATCCTCAGAGGTTAAGAACAACAATTTTTCTCCCTCCTCTTGTAACAACGTTTTATGACCTTTTGCTCTTCTGTTTTGTTCCCAGATCAGTCAGCGCTCCCTTTATATGAAATATTGTTAAATGCTGGATATTTTGATAATAAAATTAAAACTATAGACAGTCTATCAAATTAGCTACAGACACTGAAAAATTTCTTTATTTAAGTTGACCTAATCTCAGTTAAATAATTTCAAACCTATCTGGTAGAAGCATGACTTAAGTAACCTATATTTTCCCTATTTAAAAGCATATTTTCACTCTCTTTAAAACTGGCATTCAGATATGTTTGATTGATACATACAACTCATTTACTACCTCTGATACACAATATAAACCAATTTAACTTACTCATGACTGTGCATTGTTACTGAGATCAATAATTTCAGCTCCTATCAAAGGACATGGAGAAATAGACCGGACGACACAGTTTCTGCATTGCAAATAGCTGGTCAGAGAACATTCCTTCACATTCCAGATAGCATTTAAAGATAAACCTGTGTCCAAGTCTTCCAAAAAGAAAGAAAAAAATCCTTTCATATATACATCCAGAGACATCTTAAAAGAAAGTAATATTACAAGTTTGATTTGTGAAATGTTTCACATGTGAAAAATCCAAATGGAAATTCCGTTTTTAGTATGTCAGTAAATGAGAGAGGGAAAAGTAATGAAGAGGAAAGCTTTGTAATTTAGTAATTTTAATAAAAGAATAATTCATTCAATTAGAATCATCTGACAAAATCATATCTAATAGACTATGCAATCTAGTAACAAAGTAGTCTACATATTAACAAAACCTTTTTTCTTTGCTTTTGGTATGTATCAGCTAAATGTGCAGTAAAAGGAAGGCTAGTTACCTGTAACTAGATGTCACCAAGTGTATTACCTCTGCACATCCCCACTCTTGACGCCTGGGGCCATACATATGGCCAACTCACAGATCTGAATATTCACTGTAAGGGAATAAGAGATTGTGGCTCTAACTGCCTTCAGTTCCTTTCCATCAATTTAGAATACCATGGAATGACATGAAGAATTGAGGATGAGAAGATGGGTTGGTGTGGATCAGAAGGCAACAGGTCAAATTCACTGCTGGTATAAACAGATGCATCTCAACAGAAGTCAATGGAGTTATGCTTGCTTACACCAAACAATGAATTAAGTGTGGAACTCCATCTACAAGTGAGTAACCTTCCTTTTACCACACATAATTGCTTCTGCAGATACCCGAGTCCTGGGAGTTTGCCTAGCATTAACAGTCACTACACTCGAGAAGAGGTGTGAGGACACCTTTCTTAAATAACTGCTTTCCTGTAAAGAATATTAGTCTTAACTGCCTAGTCAAAAGAGTAGAACTGGTGTGGCAGCTATACAGATTTCAAAAGAGGACACATTTCTCAAGAACATCATGGAAGCTGGCTTGGTTGGATGCAGCAGAAGTGGCCTGCAGGACTGGGATACCTGCTTGGTCAACACAGTTGAATAGAAAAGGAGTACTTGTGGCACCTTAGAGACTAACCAATTTATTTGAGCATGAGCTTTCGTCACGAAAGCTCATGCTCAAATAAATTGGTTAGTCTCTAAGGTGCCACAAGTACTCCTTTTCTTTTTGCGAATACAGACTAACACGGCTGTTCCTCTGAAACAGTTGAATAGAGTTTAACCAATTAAGATTATATTAAAGCAAAGATTGATTCCTCATCGGACTTGTCCCCAAATGCCAAAATAACTTTATACATTTGCTAAAAGATTTTTTTTATTATCCGGGTAATAATGCTGCAATACTACCTGACATCTAATTTATGTAGTCTTGCTTTCCCTGGTAAATTGCAATGCCTGGTGAAGAAGAATGAGGGGCTGATGGACTGGTTGAGATGGAATTCAGATGCCATTACAAGGAGAAAATTGGGTAGATCTTATCCTTTTGGAGCACTATGAAAGGTGTATCATCAATAAGTACTTGTATTTCAACCACTCCTGGCTCAATGCAATGGCTACTAGGCATACAGCCTGGGAGAAACAAATGTTAAAGGATCCACTTGCCAACAAACTCAAAGGAAGAGCCCATGAATCTAATCAGCACTTAATTCAAAATCCATGAATGTGGAGGGGGTAGAGGAGGGGTGTCTCACATGATAAGTCTGACATGAAGTGAGCTCTTAATGAATAAGGATTTGGCAACCACTATGGAGTATTAATTAGCCATCAGAGAGATTCACCTTCACACTTCACTTGAGTCTGATAAACCTTCAAAGTTTCTTTAAGATAACTAAGACTTGCATCATCTGTGATGATCAAGACCACATTATCATCTTCTGAAATGGCACCTAATTCACACATGCAACTGCTAAGAGATTCTGTAGCTCTTAAATTTGCATTTCTGAAGAGTTTCTGGACTATCTGCAGTTCTGCATTACTGCAGAAAGCTTTTTTCAAAGTTCCTAAAATTAAAAAAGTAGAGGTTAAGGTATTCTTTTTATATACACAGTTTCAAATACAATACAGTTTGAATGCATTGCAAACTTTCCACATTTACAAGATGGTAATTTAGGCCATGATCTAACATCTTGAAGTCAATGAAAAGACCTCCATTGATTTAAATGGGTTTTGGAGAGAGGCCTTATTTTATTTTTCTAATGTATCCCAAATCTACTTGTCAATGAGTGGGTTTTTTTCTCGTATAAATATTAACCTGAGTTTGAATCTATTTTCCATAAATTGCATTTATGTTAAATTTTCATCAAAATAGGACAGATTTTACACAGATTTTACACATTTGACACCAGGAGTCTAATCTAAACAGTATAAAACCTATTGCTTCCAATAGACACCTTGGTGCCCACCAATGCTAAAGTACCACAGAGCTTCAGAATGGTTTCATTTCCTGTACCACGCTTCCACTTCACTATATATCAATTGCCAAAGGCACAAGAACAGATGATTTAATGTTTAAGAAACAGATGAAAGGTCAGGAATTTATTCATGACATTAGGCTATGTAGCCCTCTAAGTGTTCCACTTGCCGCCATAGCACGCCTGGTGTAAGAATAGGCATCTCCAGCGCCCGTTAGCCATTTCTTTGGCCCTGTGATGGCCTCTCTCTGGCTATGTCTTCCATGGCTCAGCTCCCTTTTCCAGTTCTGTTCCCTTCCAGGGTAACAAAAGTCCAACTAAAGAATCCACACCAACATCCAAACAAAAGATCCTTCTACCCCTCTCAGGCTGTGATGAAGTTCCCCATGCTTGACCACTATTCCTGGAGACTGCAGAGTTCCTTCTTTGCTGCTTTGTCTGAACACTGCTTCCCAAGGCTTTTTCCCTGGACGTCATCCTTCTTAGCAGGTTTCTTCACTGCTTCTCCTGCCTGGGGATGGTGGCAGCTTCTCCTGGGGACCTTCCTGCTTCTCACAGGCGCTATGTCAGCACCTCCCACAGGAACCTAACCTGCTCCCTGTGGGTCCCTCCAGCCTGCCCTCACCAGCCTCTTCCTAGGGAGAAAGAACTCTCCTTGCTCCTCACTCCTGGGTTTTCTTCCACCCCTCTCTCTAAGCAGTCCTCCCTGATCCTTTCACAGCTGGAGTCACTATGCTAAGATACCAAATCAAGATTGCATCAAGGATAATTGCTACATCACAGGCAAGGCTGAGCCTGATTCCCCTGAAAGGGCCAGCCAGCCTGTGACAAGCCCCAAAAGCAGGTGGTTCTGAAAGTGGAGGATCCTTTATTACTTTTGGCCTGCTTTTCTGTATTCATAGAATAATGCTCATCTTGCAAGCCAGATTTAACTTTGATGGACACCCCGCACTTCCCCTAGCCCTGGGTTAAGGAAGGCACCTGGAGATCACCAAGTAGGAGCAGCTGGGGAAGTGCTCTATGTACTCTCCTTGGTTCCCCCTTCCCATCCCTGAAGAATAAGTGTATGGGAGAGGGTGCTGCTCCTTTCTCATTCCTCCACAGCCCCTTCCATGACGGGAGGAAGAAAGCTATCCCATTTGGTGGCCAGGAAATGGATTCTGACCTGCCTACTGCAACTGGTATTGGATAGGGGAGCTAGGAGGGGCCATGTGCCTAGCCCTCACTTGCTGTGGAGGATGGCCTCTCCTTACTTTTATTGCTGGGAGTAGCCATTCTGAGCTCTTTTGCTTTCTGCTGCCAAGCTGCCAGTTTGGTTCCATTCAAGCCCTACTCTGAGGCTACGTCTCCACTAGGAGGGAGAGGTGTGATTCCCTGCTTGTGTACTCAGTAGCTCTCCTTGAGCAATCCTGAGTATAAATAGCACTGTAGCAGGGGAAGTGGCAAGGAAGGCACGGCTTAGCCATGTTGAGTACAAACCTGCCTGAAACTGGTGAGTAGGTACTTGGCACAGTCTTGCCATTGCCCGTGCTACAGTGGCTACACTACACTCACTGAAAACTAGCGTGAATATGTGTATGTGAGCAGGGAATCACAGCCCTAGCTCAGAGTATAGGCATAGCCATATTCTCCCTATCTAATGGGTGAGATCTCCTTAGATACCAGGGTAGAGGCTCATTGCCAGACTTCATGTGGAGATCTGGAAGGAATTTTTCCCTTATTGCAAAACTGGCAAACTGCTGTGTGGGTTCTTCACCTCCATCCAGTATCTCTGAGGTCCATTTTGGGGATTAAATTACATTTTGCAACTTCCGTGGGTTCCAGTATGGCTGGTGAGTTAGAAAGGGTCAGATGGGAAGACCCTGTAACCCAAGGGGCTTACTGGGCGTGGGCCCAGAGTATAACATGTGCACAATGCAGGGGCATGTTTCCACATCTCGTGCGGCATCTCCTTTCTCCTATCTCCTGTTTGTAGGTGGGGAGTGGATTAGGAGTCTGACTGACAACCAGGCTCCCTGAGCAGTCCTGAGTGTGTTAAGGGGGCATGGCCTTCATAGCTCCCCTCAGGTTTGTAGAACCCGGGGCCACTGGTGCCAAGTTGAAATTTGCACTGGAACAGCCCAAACATGTAGCTGGGAGGAATGGTCCCTGTTGGTTAAGAATTTTAATAAAGTTGTAGCCTCTGCATTTAACCATACTATGGCCGTGTCTTCATCAATGAATGTTGACGCTAACATCCCTAGCTATGCCACTAGTGTATGTGGTCTAGTAGCATGACTCTAAAACGTCAGCAAGCAAGACCATTATCATCACCATAAAGGTTTGGGAGTCCAAAAGAGGGTTAAATGTCTCACAAGAACAAATTAAGTCACAGTCAAATAAAGACTTTATAATCCAGGTTTGACATGACACAACAAGTCAGGGTTAAAAAATATATAAAATTAAGCAGTGGGACAGGAAGGAAGAGGAATGACAATAAGATCATGTTATGCAGGAAGCCATGTATGAACTTTGTTATTTTGATCAAAAATATATTTTTGGTCTTTTTCAAATTACTCTGCCAAAATACCAGCACATCTCATGTAGCCCTGGTCATCCCACATAGTGACAACACCTAACGGAGGGAAAGGACATATCTCCCAAGTATGGCAGGGTTGGGTGGTAAAACACACCCTTCCCCTTGCTCTCTCTAATCTGGGGATGCTGCCAGAACCAACTGTCACAGACTGTGCTATCCAGTTAGCTGGCATACTCCACTTAAATAGATGCCAGCTGTGCTGCAAGCCAGGTTAGTATGTCGAGGTTTAAAACACTATCATAAACAGGCAGAGCAACAGTAAGACTGCTTCCATTAGCCACCACTTTTATGGTAATTCACCAGCCTGTCTCTAAATTTAGGGAAAGGCCAGTGAGACCAATAATAAAAAATGCTATTTGTCAGTCAGAGAGCACAGTTCCACGCATTCTAAGAGGGTCTGTCGTCTGGAATGAGACTTCAGGTGAAAACGAAGCAGCTGCTTTACTGTAATAACTTCAGTGAAAAGAAATGCAGAAAATCTAAAATCTGTCTTAAAGAAATAATTAATTTACTAATTACCTTATCCTTCTTGTTAACTAATGATGATTCTAAAACGTACTTTCAGTATTCAGAGGTGCAAGGTAAAAAAAAATGTACAACCCCTCCAGCCCTAAAAGCAAAGTGAAAATGAGCTGGAACGGGTCTTACCCTCTGCTTTTGGTAATATTTCAGCTCCACAGACAATACAATACAGTCCTGACCTGCAAGGTTGGCTGTGTGTTTCCTTCCACAATATAAGAAGGCAATACATAAATTAATGTATTAAACATTTAATGTCTAAATATGTAGGTCATAATTATTTAAAAATAAAAACCTATCAAGTAATATACTAATGAAAATTATTGCTTCAAATCTAAATAAATAATATTAGAAGCACAAATACATTTGAATCAATATTTAATTGCTTTTAAATTTACATTAATTGGTAAAATATGTATCATACGAAATAATAAAATGACTAGCCTAATTTACATATATTATATATGAGATATTTTATAATACTGTAGTCTCCAAAAAAAGAGGTTGAGCAGCAGACCAAATAAGACAAAACAATAGACTTGGCATCATAGTCTCCAAACACAACTTTGAGTGCCAGATTATAAAGTGTATTATTCAAAGAAATGTACAAAATTTGTTATCTAGATGTTTTTCTCTAAATTATAGTGAAATTTAAAGCATCAATGTAGTTTTCTCGTATATTGGAGTTTTATTTTATATTTTAACCTGAATAGCTCCATGTATTTGAATAGATTAATATTTCATGAAATTAGAGCACACCATAAAGTATGGTTTTGTAAAGCATTTAGGGCCCAATCCTGCACCCCTTACTTATATAGGTAGCGCCATAGACTTGATCACCTATATTCCTGTGATAAGGGCTGCAGCCTGCAGCCCTGGAATTTAAAAAAAAATAGTAATGGAGAACAGTAGAATGACAGCACAAGTTAATTTTATGGCTCAAAATTACAATCAACGCTCTCACTAGTACTTTAAAAGATTAATTTACCAGTCGTGGGTAAACCGTTCATTTTAACAAACAGCAGACTACAATTTATGAAGAAAATATAACAAACAATACATTTTTACAGGTAAGACTGCCTGTTGTACTAGACCAGACCCAAAAGTTACTCCACATCATGTTGCTCCTTTATTGGCTTCTGGAATCGGAAATGCAGTGTCTGTGTTTTATAATCTATGGCAGTAACAAAACTGCTAGTTGATAATATATTTAAAGAACATCATTTGTTCCAGAAGAACCCAGAATTACTTTACAGATTACTGATATTTAGAGTTTACATGAGTTCCGTCATCTGAGGAGCTGCCAGGCTAGGACATTTGGACTAATACCCTCTCTCTCAAGAAAATGGCCAGAGATATTTAATGACCACAAGCATTTAGTGACTTAGTTTTAAGTCTCAGACAAAAAAGGACTTCACAGTATCAAAATGTTCCCTTGCACCATGCTGGTGGGGTACTAGTTTAATGCTATATCAAGGAAGAGAATTGTCTGCTTAATCAGCAATACAATGTCTTGTAACAGACAGGGTTTCCTTGGAGGTTTTCCACCCAAGTACTGACCATTCTCAACTTACAAACTCACATAAGATCACAGAGGCAATCTGGCTACATGCTACAAAATTTTTCAAAGGATCCTAAGGCAGTTAGGTGCTGAACTCCCAATAAGCTTCAAAGGAATTAGGATTTTAGGCTTTTTTGAAAACCCTGCCTTAAAAATTACACACTAATCAAAAATAGTGAAGAGTGCTTATGTGAAAGGAGACATCTGTTACAAACTATGGGCTTGATTCTGCAAAGTGCTGAATATCCTCTAGTCCCACTGATGCGAATAGGGCCCTCAGCACTCATTACTACAAATGCAGATCTCTTGGGCAATTTTCAATCCAGAAATAAGTGTCTCTATATTACTTATTGAAAATTTAAATTACAATAATTATATTAATCAACTAATAAACCATACAGAACCATGCACATTGTACATTATTTCACCTCACAGGAAAAACGGAGTATATATATTTTTCTTACACGTTATCAACAGTTGCCACTACCTCATTCAATAACTTCATTCAATCTAGTCTTTATATGGTACCTTTCTTTCACAGATGAAGCCATTTCCCCTACTAGCAGCTTTCTTGGTTCTTCGTTTGCATGCTCTTTGCACATTCAGTCCTTTAATAAATTTGGGATTCGATTATTATTTTACGCACAAAATAAATTAATATTAATTATTGTTTCAAAATAATAGGATACTTTCTATAATTTAGATTTCACTGACTTGAGAAGTCCAAACACAGTTTTAGGTTAGTTTTAACTTATGACAAAAAAAATTTACGTGACAAAAAATTTAAGTAGACAGCTAAGTAACCAATTTACTTTTGCTGTTTTGAGTCAACACAAATCTCTGATAAAATTTAAAAATAAAATGCTTTTCAACCATTGATGTTTATATACACGAGAACAAGAAGCTTGTGTGTGCGCGCGCATGCATGTAGGAGTGAATTTACACTTTTTGCATTTAAAAAAAGTCAGCAAGACTATCTAGTTCTATGATCCCATCAGTTCTTCAAAGCAAGTGTGTAACAGTCAGGATTTAGGATGGGTCTCATGAATATTTGGATGGGAAACTCCAAGGAAAACTCAGTAGCTAATGGGAATGGTGATGTTAGTTCAATAGGTGGCACTTGTCCTAAGTCAATGTTATTATATATTGTGATATTATATATTGATATAGTAACTGTAAATTAACACAATGCTTGAACATAGATAAGACCAGTTTCATGCGTCAAATAGTTTATAATCAAAACAAAACAAGACAAGACAAAAATTCAGGAGAGGAAGGGTCCGAGGCTAATGCAAAAGAGATTTAATATTCTATCCATCTTTTACCATACTTGCAAATATAAGAGCTCATCTTTTTAAAGCAATATTTAATATAGAAAGAAAAGAAGCTGTTTAATTCACAATACTTGATGCAAGAAAATGTACATTATTGAGTCTGATTTTTAAAGAAAACATCACATGTGCAATTCCAACTGAACTCGCGTGACTAATACATAAATGTCCAGAAAAATACTTTACATTGTCCCAGGATTTTTTTTCCCCAAAATGTACTTCATTAATATAAAAAGAGGAACAAAAACTAGTTTTCTCAACATATGTGTCACAATGTTTCATAGCAGCAAAATCCTTCCTTCTGCATTAATCTTCAGTGTCAAATTGTTAATTCACCATGTTAACCTGGGATACACGTGAAGCCCTGGAAATAATTATTCCAAATTTTGTGTTCTTTAAATGTTTAATAGAAGTTATTGCTTTATTTTGTAACATTAACTCTCTTTGCTCTGGTTTTCACTATGTAATAATGGCCCAAACTCTGGTCCCACTGAAGTCAGTAGGACCAAAATTTAGCCCAATGTAATCAACAAAAATGTTTGAAATAAAAAGATCATCAAAGCAGTAAATTTTGAAGAGATGTCAGTGATATTAGCTTACTTCAACTTTCTATTTACACATGAAACAAAGGAAGTATATGTAATAATGTTATTACTACCATCAACTTTCAAGCTGTCTTCTCAATACTACTCATCTGCAGATATGTTCTTTTTGTGAGGAAAGACTTGAAGGAATGGAAAATGGCTCCCCTAATTTGGGAATCTCTTGTAAATTACCTGGTGCTCAAGGAATGTGCCTATTCTGTATATTAATTTTTTTAAATCTAACATAAATGCACAGAATTGTATCTGCCTCAAGTTTTATTTTTATTGGGGGCTAAACAGCAATTGCTTGCTAGTGCTCAACACCAGATGAATTCAAATCGACAACTGATCAACCTTGTCCTCACCCTATAGTTTCAGGTACAGTACTATTGGGTCTACAATTTATGATTCCCTGGGTCTTGTTTGGCTCTTCAGCCATACATTGTGAAGAAGAATCTTAATGAAGTCTGAAGAAAACAGCAGAGCAGTATTATTTGCATATGCAAAATAAAAAAAAAATCAAATCTGATAAACAGAGATAAAATGAAAGTACAATTCCACCATTTCTCTACTAGTGAGGTTACTTAGTCCATAAAAAAGCCTACCAGAAATATAAGTGATTCATAATGAAGTTAATTTCCAAATTTCCTGTAAAACATGGTAGCTATGGACTAGTATTGCTCAATGAGAAGGAAGACACACCTTTGTTCCGTGATCTGGAAAGTTTACTTTTCTTTTTTCTGGTGTCCATTTCCTGATATATTTTCTGTTCCACTTCTCCTACTCTGGTAATACTTTCAGCATCACTAACTGTATTACCCTTAATCTTGTCATTTTGCACTATTATAGCTAACTCTGTGTTCATGTTATCATTACTTTTTATTTCTTTAGTTGAGCTTACTGCTTTTGAAGTACTGATTTCAAAAAGATCTTCAGCTACAATGCAAGCTCCATGTTCATTCTGATTCACAGTATTATTACAAGTCTGAATTAATGGTTCAATTTGCTGTACCTCTGATTCTGTATCATCATAAAGTTCAGGTGTAAAATAGATACTGTCATCCTCAGCTTCTGCTTCTATGGCTACATTTAACGTTGAAAGTTCAATTTTTCCTCTTACTGGAGATAACTCAATGCACTGATCTATGACTCCACTAGTGCAGAGTTGCTGTTCAGCAGGATGTTCTTCAGTAGCTGCAGCCTCACCCTTTTTTATTGAGGAACTAGTTGTTTCCAGTTGTAATGCCGGTCCACTCGGTGTATGTTCCGTTAGCAATGACGACTGGCACTGGCATCCATTAACAACAGGCTGACTAGATTCAATAGTACTCCTTTTTTGTTTGCACATGGCTTTGGAGATGGATTTCTTTTCATTCACAGGCAGAGGTGTTGAAGTCACTGGCTTATTGCTGAAGTATTGTTTCATAAGATCAGCGTTAGTCCAACTATTCCTTTTCTGTCTTTCTTTTTTGATGGCAGGACTTTTTGGTTTGGAATCCATCTGTTTTTCTCTCCACACTGTTTGGTGAGAATGATTTTCTACACCAAAATTCTGACCATCTGTGAAAATCACAAAAGTATACAATAGTAATTGATTTAGTTTTTGTCCTTATTTTACAATACACTTAGCACATTTTATTAAGTTTACAGAATTGTTGTTATTGTGTGAAATGAAATCCTGTATAAATGGTCAGACCATCAAATAATTATGCATTGACTTAAGTGGGACAACTCACATGCATAAAGTTAAAGTGTGTGATTGAGCTTGTAGGATAAGGGTCACAGTCAGTATTTTTCACTTTAAGTTATTGTGTTCTCTATGTTGAAATTCTCTTATCTGTCATAAATGGTTAGGACTAGAGATGAGCTTGAGCCACTAAATTCAGATTTAGATTCACACTTCTCAGAATGTTGATGTTATTTGCATGCATAGTATTGATTTAGCCAAACTATTAGAGGTAGGGAGTACATGTGAAGTATAATTCTCTAAATTTTGGAAACAATCTGGAGCCACGGTTGTAGCTCAGACTCAACTCCAAGTAAGATGCGAGTAAGTAAAATTTAAAAAATGACACAATATGTGTGAATTCAACTATTTTTTTGTACAATGCCAGTATTAGTAGATGTAAACGTACTGTAAATTATCTTCAGATTATCTTCATATTTTTCATTACAGAACCAAAATAATGTCAGAGTTAAACATTTTTGAAATTGCACTATAAACTTATCAAAGTTGCTAGTTGTAAGACAACCAGATGGGATGACAACTAATCGTGTAATCTCCTGAACAAAGCTCATATACATTTGTGAGAGGTGGCCATTTTACAGCACAACACTTCATAATTTTTTTTTAAACGTCTGTCTCTTTCAAAAAAAGATGCACGATTTTACAGGCTACGCAAAAATATCAGTTAGGAGAACGGTTAATGAAGTTTTAACATGGGAAATAAGCATACTTTTCTTTGTTGCCATGCTGTTACTTGATTGACTGGATGCTGTAGAATTAACTGTGTTGATTGCTGTGGGTGAATGAGCTTCCAGGACCAAATTCTGCACCTTACTTTCAACAGGAACATCTGGTGATAGATGAATAGATGCCTCATATGACGAAGTTGGTGACAGATCTTTTGAACTTGAATGTATGAGCAGAGATTCACTATTACACTGGGTGGAAGAACTGGCGCCCACTTGATTTTTTTTAGCAAATGCATCCAACGAATCGAGTGCAGTACTAAAGTTCTCATGGTGCTGGATTTGTTGACGAATCCATTTGGATAATCCTAATGAAAAAAAATTGGTACACTACAACCAAACTTACTTTATCTAGATTATACACAGTAGCTATTTCAAGTTACTAAATTGGGCCCTGGTCCTGCAAATATTTACACCTTTAGCTTCGCTCATGGAAATAGACAGCTTTAGCTTTGCTCATGGAAATAGTTCAGTGGAACTACTCCTGTGAGTAAAGTTAAGCATGAGATTGTTTACAGGATTGAAGGCATGATTTGTTTATAGCTTTCTATGAATATTTTTCAAAAACTAGAGTACAGATGGTGTTATCATTTGGTTTAAAAAATTCTTTACCCCATCTTCTCATTTTTCACCTAAATTAAATTTAAACTGGTATCTACTGTTAAGGACAGCAGCAATGCTGCAGCCTTCCAAAATGTTACTACTGTTGTCCTTTGATATCTGTGTAATGTTTCTCTTGCTTTCCTTCCTGTGCTATTAATTTAAAGATCATGAATGATTACAAGAGGAATTTATGTATAGACTGTATGTTTATTACAGCTGTTTCACTGACTGCATGACAAAATCTAGCAGTATTTAAATAGTTTGCATGTTTTGCAGATTAGAAAACAATGTGTGTCAGATTTTTTCTGAAAGAATCACAATCACTTAATACTTCCAAAAACATCATACGCACATGAACCAATGTTAATTTTTATAATTATTGTATATCAGAAATCTTAAACAAACAAATGTTTTGATGAATCTGGAAAACTGAAGATTGAGAAAATTAATTTTCATAAACATTAAAAATACATCTTTTAATCCCTTAAAAATACTCTATATTAGAAAAGGTATATTAGCTTTTATTCTTTCAAAAAAATACTCTTACCATATTCACAAACTCTTTTAGTGTGAGTGTGTAAATTACAATACTCTGCTTTCTCCCTTTTGTTTCCTCTCTTCAGTTATCTAAGCATTTGCCTAATACAAAACAACATGTCAGAAAACTGCTTATGTGGCAGAATCTGAGCTCCACGAATCTGAATCCTGCTGACTGGACATGAGCATTATCTCCTTTACATTATCCTTTTACTGTGGTTGTTTATAAATGGAGAAGGGGCAACAAAGCTATGCAATCTATTCCTAAGAAATTTCTCCTTGACTAGTGTCATGTAAGCCTTATTTTTGTTTTAGCTGCCTTAATTTTACTAACCATGAAGAAACTGTACTGATCATGACAGCACAAACAAATGTTCAATGATGCTATGAAAGGAATGGTGGTGCCTCTACCTGTTCATGTCTACAAACCACCTGGTTAAACCTCTAACTGCTAACATTAGCCCCTGCAGTTCACTATGGGTGCAAAACTACTCATACAAATGAATGAAAGTGAATGAAAGTCAGTACCTTTATTTTTATATTTACCATACAATGGCTAATAGTTCTTATATATGTTATAAATTTTATTTTAAAAATGTCAGTTAAATTCTGTAAATTGAAGTTTCTTCAACAGATCTTACTACTAGCATGTTCTGAATGGGAATTAAATTAAAATAACAGAATGGCTACTTTGTGTGTTTCAGTGCATTTTAAGCCTGTTGACACCCAGAAGCAGGGTTTTAGAGTTGCTCAGAATTCTAGCTGCACAACAACAGAACCAACGAGTTTAATGGATATATTTTGTTATAGCCTCCCCCACATAACAGAGTTCTTTGGGAAATCACCTCTTGAAGCCTAGATTTCCCAACACAATATCCTAATACTAGGATCTTTCCCAGGAGAATCTGAGTATCTTACCAGTTATGTATTTATTAGGGTTACTCCTGAAGCGGTCATCAACTAACATAAGAGCACCCCAATCCTTTTTGTGACGAATACACCTACAGGAGAACAATGAAAGAGAATTATAATTAAATAAAATTGCATCTAAAACTGAAAACTATTTCTCTTTTGCATACTGTTGGAAGCACAAAAGATGCAAAGATGTGTCAGATGTGCTTTCTTGAGCTCCAGCAAAACAGATATCTGTGAGAGAAGGAATGTAAAAACTATATCAGAAGACAGTTAAGCACTGAAACTGCTTTTTCACGCAATTCACAGAATTACAAGAGTGACCATTTGATGACACAAACTAGGAGGTCACACGTTATTTCATAAACTGAGCGCTGGATGTCTAATAATTACAACAGACATGTTATTTGTTTGGCAATCTACTGTTGTGAGAAAGATAGGATAAATACTGAAAGGAGAGTAGAGAAGAGTGTAGGAGCAAGATCTGGGAATGCACTGAGTGTGGTTGTACAAAGATTTATAAAACGATGCAACTGTTTTAGTATTTTCTGGCTAGGCTTTAATACAAAGCCTATACAAAGAAAAAATCAAGATTCAAGGTAATGATGGTGTTGACTTTGTAATTAAAAGTTTGTTAAAGAGTGGCTTTCTGTAACAATCCTGAAGGGCCACTTTATATGAATCAATTATTTTTATAATACATTGACCTTCTACAGTGTCTTTCAGACAAGGGTTTTCATAGAACTATACAAAAATAAATGAACTGGAGCACACAATCCCATGAGAGATAGCTAAGCATTATTATCCTCATTTTACAAATTAAGGAAAACTAAGGCAAAAAGAAGTCTGATTGGATACACAACATCACTGTGTCTAGAGATGAGATTAGAATCCAGATCTTCTAATTCCCAGCAACATAACTAGCTCAGCAAAGAAATTTTTCTTGAACATCTTTAAAGCCTCCCATGAAAGAAAAAACTAACAAAACAATTCAAGGCAAAAGATTCTTTCCGAGCTTTTCATTTTTTACTGCTTTAATAAGTGCTGTTTTAACTTGCCATTTAAATGAATTATACCCACTGGAAACATATCCCACACTTTTAGTAAAGCAGCACTGCAAGAAGTTCATCGCACAGTTGTCACCTGGTCATGCACACCATCTGGTATATTCCCAAAGGTTGTTATTACATTTCATGGACTTACGTTACTTCATACGGTAACAGCACTAAATTAACAGAAAAGTGCCAGATTCAAAACTAACATCCTTCTGCTCACTTCAATCCCTACAGGACGCTTTTACAGAAAGAAGCTTGCCTATCTGCAGCAACCACTTTCTAGGACTGTCAGCATATACTATATTTTGATTTATATTCTCTTTTTATAAATGCACGGAAATATACTGGCTTTTCTTTTCCAAGGCTCAATATAATAAAATCTGGGTCAAATTAGAATATAAACCAGAATTATTCTCCCTTGCATGCAACTGAGCCTTTTCCAAATACACCAGTAGGGGAGTCTGTCTTTTCCTTTCAGCTCAGGTTAAAAGTGCATCCACTTAAATGACAGGTTTCAGAGAAGCAGCAGTGCTAGTCTGTATCCGCAAAAAGAAAAGGAGTACTTGTGGCACCTTAGAGACTAACCAAATTAGTTGAGCATTAGCTTTCGTGAGCTACAGATCACTTCATCGGCTTATGCTCAAATAAATTTGTTAGTCTCTAAGGTGCCACAAGTACTCCTTTTTTTTTCCATTTAAATGGTCAGTCATACAATGAAGACCTAGATTATCATTAGCAACATATTTTAAATGAAAAATTTCTAGACAGACAACATGTCCTGTATACTACACAACCAAACTCTCTTCCTCAAACTCACTTCCTTCAGGAAGTCTTCCATTTCTGATCACCATTCTTGCACCCTCCTGTAACTAACATTTTTTATTTTTAAATTACTCACTCCCCAAAAGGAAATTAACAAGATACATACTCATTGTTAGATATATATCATGATCTTTTACTATTCTCCATCATATTCCCCCAATCCCTTTCCCACCCATTATATATATCCCTCACGTGCTATATTAAGTCAAATTTAGGGTACTTCTGCACTGCACACTTCTCTCAGTGGCGTAGAGAGTACATACATGCAGAGCCCCACAGCATGAGTATAAACATCAGCATAGCCCGTGAGGCATAGCCCAGGCAAGAAGAGTAAAGACATGTCTGAAGGGTGGGGGTATGTATGGGAGTACAATACTATACAGGCTCTCTATTCACCCAAGCTGTGGCTCCGCATCTACACTGCTAATTTTGGCAGTGTCGTGTCCTGCTGCTGGAGCCGTTCCCCTCTGCAGGAAAGACTCCCCCCAGTGGGGAAAGGCTCTGCCAGCTTCCACTGTTGGAGCCTTTCCCTGCTGCCTCCCCACTCCCCCTCCTCCGACCACCAGAGCCTTTCCCAGCTGCTGGAGTCTTTCACTGCAGTCCCAGAAAGGTTCTGGCAGCAGGACACTCTACTGCTAAAAACAGCAGTGCGGATGTGGTGCTTGGGCACGTAGAAGGCCAATATACACTAGCAGGTCTCCACTCGCTGAAGCAGTGCCTCACTGTCTACACTGCTATTTCTACCCATTCTAGCTGGGGGTTTAGTGTCTGTATTCTACATGCCACTGCAAGTGCAGACCTCCCCTCAAATTTGACCTCATTTACTTGCAACAAACACTACCCTTTCAGAAAGTCTCAGTGACAGCAATCTCTTTAAAACAGTACTGAAGACAACAGCTTGGTTACGTTTTCACTCCCCAACCCTTGTTCAGCACAAACATCAGCTTGCCAAATATCTTGCCACCTGATTTGCAAGATGTCAGTCCAGTTTTACCCGTGTTAGTTGTTACAAGACATTTGGTCCATAGATTACTGAGGGCAGAAATATTTACAAGGCAGGAATTATGGGTCACAGAGTTATTTACTTTGAAATGAAAGATACCCACTGACTTAAGCATCAGTCGGAAATCTTTGCATTTGATACTTCCATGGCCCTAATTGCTCTATAAAATATGAAAGAGTTCCTGGGTTTAAAAGGGCAACACAGTTTCCTAATTAGTATTTGCTTGAAGTGTTTATGGCAACCCCTTACAGTTAGATTTTACTGATGCCTATCTGAAGAAAGCAGAAATCTGAATATCTGTATTTTAAACAATTTCAAGGATAACATGAAGATGGCATGCAAAAATACCTCCAGTCCTAAGAATGAGGGATTGATCATACTCGAGAAAGGAGTTTAAAAATGAAAATATTTAAATAATATTCAGTTCCTCTCACCTGCCCAGTGCCTGGTTGAGAGCTCTATAAGCTTGAATTTCATACCATTGGCTACCTGGTAAAAGGCCTCTTGTCTTTGAGTGCTGGTCATTGTATTTCCTCTTTAACTCAACCTAAAAATAAAGTCAAAAGATTATTTTAAAATATTTCTTTTTGCAAAATTATATAATAAAATGAAAAACAGAACAAATTGGTTAATCAATCAATTGGGTATGAGAGAGTGAGGGAGGAGGCTGTTAGGTAGAACACCATGTTAAAAAAAATCTCTTCTTTTCCAGAGGAAACTTCATCCAAGCCCTGCTTAAACCACAAGTGAAAATGAGTTTGGTGGTCCCGTCTCAGACCCCATTTGTTCACATCACACCACTACTAAGCAATTAAGGATAATGAACATTCTTTGCTTAAGATTAGACTAGCGCTGTCTCAGACTAAAGGCAGAGCTGTGTGCCTGGTAATAGCTAACATTAGTGTCATTTGCATAAGAACCACCATTCACTAAATATAATCAAAATAATATTGTAATGCTAAGCTTCTAGCTCTCATTTTGCAAAAATATCATAAAATCCATAATTGAAAGTTTTATCACAATTTTTTGGAATGTGCAAAGTGGAGATAATTTTGGACATGTGTTTTACTATATAGACTCATCAGTGTTTATATATTTCAGTTGTGCAGTAAGTGTTGATGCTGTAATTTCTAAAAAATACAGTTTGAGTTTAGGACCCTATTTTCCAGTCTTTGGGAAATTACAGATTAGTTTATCAACAGTTCTAATAAAAGGCAGTAAGAATTTGTATATAGTCTACATAAAGTTTACAATACTGAACATTGTTTCAGTTGAACTTTGCAAAGGATTTGTGTAATCACTCTGAGCTTTTATGTCCACAAATAGAAATTGTATCTACTTAACTATGAATGATCTAAAACACTACAATATCCAAAACTTACTTGACTGATTGTTCTCTAATAAAATTCTAAATAATGTTTCTGTTTTTCAGATATAATTCATGTTCTTCACTCTGCTCATTTTATTCATACGTAATATGTGGTTCACTCAGTAATAGCTTATCACTCACAGTACAGTGATCATATGTTTATCCAGACCTCCGTGGCCTGTTGGCAAAGGATGCATAATCACTAAATTTGGTCATTTCCATCATTTTCAAGTAGTAGTCTAAGACTGAAAGGCACAATGACTCCTACCATGCTGTACAACACCATCTGCATTTCATTCCTTACAGCGGGCAGCAGAGTACTCCAGCTGCTAAAATCACATACCATCCAAACTTACCAGGCTACTGGAACACACCTACTTGTATCAAACACAGCTAGTTTCTGTCAAGGAGTATAGAACTGACAGACATGTGCAATGGTTTAATATTGGGAGTAATTCCCTCAACACCTGGCAGAACTGCAGAAAAGAAACGGCATGTAGTGTAGTTGTAACGGTGTCAGTCTCAGGGTATTAAAGGGACAAGTTGGGTGAGGCAATATCTTTTACTGGACCAACTTCTGTTGGAGAGAGAGACAAGCTTTTGAGAGAACTGACTTGAAGAAGAACTCTACCTAAGCTCGAATGCTTGTCTCTCTCACCAACAGAAGTTGGTCCAATAAAAGATACTACCTCACCCCCTTGTCTCTCTAATATTCTGGGACCAATAAGTCTAAAACACCACAGCATAAATGGAAAGCAAATGTAATATTTGGGGTGTGGGCAAAGGAGGGAACACTTCTGAAGCACTAAGATGTTTTTTTAAAAAAGAAAAGGAGAAAGTAAATGAAATAAATAATAAATTTCTGCTCTATAACCTGAATTCAAAGGCATTTTTTTACATAAACCCTGGACTGCTGGAGCAGCTGTGTAGTATGTTGCCAGCTAGAGAAGAGGGCTAGGGTCTCCAGGGCCAGGGTCAGTAAGGACTGGTATGCCTCCTGGAGGAAGAAGCCAGCTTCTCCAGGTAAATGGAACCTATCCTCGCTAGTCAAGGAGCAGTGCTGATATCAGTTGCAAGAGAAACCCCTTGCCGTCCCATTTCAAACAAGGGGATAGTGCTTGTTAAAGGTCCATTCTGAGAATGTGAAGAATGATCTCTTATTTGGAAAATATATCCAGCTCCAATATATATTTTCAGAATGTATTGGTTTAAAAAAAGACAAAACTACACAAGAAAGGTTCTTTTCACTGCTCTTTTGCACAGTATTAACCTTTTTAAACTGACATCTGAAAGGACACGCTTCAGGAGAGAAAACAGCAGACTTCTAACCACATCTGACAGGTAACTTTCAACTTGAATTTGGGTAAGAAATTTTATTTTGTGTACTTATGCCCTTTGAAACAGCCTGTCAAATTTACAAATTCAATCTTTACAGCCAGAAAGTAAATTCAGTTTGATTTCACAGATTTAATATTTGTTCCAGTCACTCAGAATTTATTGACTGGTGCATAAGGTTTCCTTTTGTTATTTTTGAAGCACACAGAAATCTTTTCCCCCTAAATAGTTTGTAAACATTAATATAATTCTTCACAAAAAACTTTAAACTGTAATTACACATATCTCTGTATTACCATACATGTAACTGCAGTTAGAATAACCAAAGACAGTACTTTTAAAGGATTTGAGGTGAAGAATAAAATTTAGGAAAATCTAAGAAGGGGGTAAAGCTAACAATATTTTAAAATATGAAGTAGTCACAAAGTTCTTCTGAAAGTATTTCATAGTTCTCTGCATCTCATGATAAATTTCTCAATAGGATTTCTTCACAAAGCCTTTTGTCAACATTAACACATTTAACATTTTTATAGTTTCTTGCTACTTTGAAAGTCTTAGTAAAGCAATATTAGAATAACTTTTCATTCTGTTTTACACCAATTACGATTATTGCAGGCAGTGTCACAACTATACACAGAGGTATATTCATATAAATAGAGTTAGCAAAAACATTGTCACATCAGATAACAAATACTGAGGTCTATATATTAATGGAAGAGATATTAACCTCTCCATTATATGAATAATGGATGACAAAAAAAAAGGACTCTGTTTCTCTCACTCTAAAGATCAGGTTTCAGCATGAAGTGACTATTTAGATTGCTGAGGGTTAAGGATTCATAATAAGTCTAGTAAAGGTAAAAGGCCAGTGCATGTCATTTTAATCCAATCAGAATCTATTTCATTGTATAACTCTGCATTATCAGGCATCAAATCAACACCCAATTCAAAATGACATGATGCATATGTGAAAAAGCCAGTCTCTCCTGCTAGCAAATATCCTAAATGTTCAGTAAACCACAGGCTAGAAGGGATTAGTTAAAATGTCAAAAGACAGCCTTTTACTTTTACCTGTTCATCCTTAAAAATATACTCTTAGCTATCAGGCATGCTTTACAGACAAATAGTTTCAGCAAGCAGCAGCAGAAGGCCTATGGCAAGCTCTGCCATCTTGCAGCTGTCACAAAGATTAGTCTTTGATCTATCTGGGAGGTCATGGTCACAGTCACATTAGCTGAAGTCTAACAACATTATACCTGTTAACTACTCTTTCTTTTAATGCTTAATTAGACAGACTTTCTCCCCATTATGGAAAGTTTAACTGGGAAATACCCTGAGTTTCAACAAAAACTAAATTACATAAACAAACTTTGCTTACTGTGATTTGGAGAGATTTTGAGGCAGTTTATATTATAATTCAAATGTATTTTACAAGGCTTTCCTAAAGCAGAAGGCTAATCATATAGAAAGTTAAAAAGCATTTTATTAGACAAGCTCTTTTGGGGATGGTGTTGAAGGGTGATGGGGAATGGTTTAGGTGAAATGACAATGCTTCTCCAATGAAGACCTGGATTCATCTTTGATTCAGGTGATACAAGAAATAATAGCCTGGATAGCCCATGGTGAAAAAAGCATTAAACTACTACATTATTGGCCATGTGCTGAGGTGATGCTTAGGAGAGTAGCTAGGGGGTGGCAGGTCAGAGTGGAGGTTTATTTACAGAGTTACATGCAGAAACCTGTATAGTGCCTTAACTTGCACTGTGTCAGAGAGCAGCACATTTATTTAATTTAACAAACCCCAAAACATTTTAATATATAACATTAGGGCATGCAAATAGCAGCTTATTATGAATTAATAGATTCTGGAGAAAAACAACAGTGAGATGATCTAGCCACAGCAACATTTTATCCTTTAAATTATGTACTTTCAGTTTAATGTTCAGTAAATAAAAAAAGGTTCCCTTTACGGCAGTTTCATATAAAACTGGGGTGAATATAAGTGCATATGACACTAGAAGTTTAAGATACCGTCACATAAACAATATATATGAGAAATATTACGCTGTCTTATTCACTCATGATAAGCTTTTTAGGACAGAGTTCAACCCATAAATAAGAAGAAGAACTAATCTGTTAAAACTACTGATTAAAACTATTAAGAAAACTTTTCTTCAGTAAAAATAAACACATTGTCCACCAGACACTCATGCAAAATGGTTTTATCTTCAGCCAAGGATAGGGCCTTAGACCTAAACAGTTTATAGCAAAACCAAACTGGAAGAGAGAGAATGTGCATTAGGAGTGTTTACTGTTCAATATCAGCATACCATAAACACATGTATCAGTATAAATATCACAATATAAATTTCAATGGCTAAACTAAAGTACAAGGTCTTGTATGTTGAGTAACTTCAATAGACAAAATCAGTATGATTGTATTTTATTTTATCTGGCATATTTTCAAGATTTGTAGAGGCAGTATTTTATTTAACCAACTGCAGTGCTATATTTTGCTAAAATGGAAAAAAAACAAAACTGGGTCTCTGCCAAAAGTTAAAAAGTCAGGCTCACTCTTAGCTATAACAGCACTTCAGAAACTATTTTTTCCAACTGTTCTCTATCTTCCCTTTTAAATTACAAACTGATACACAACAGAAGGAACACTGAAGACAAGACAACAGCTCAGCATTGTAATGACACAAATGTAAACACGGAAGGCAGCACTGATGAAAACCTTGACCAGAAACCTACCGCCTTCTTTATACTACCACTTGGTGGTGCTGTGAGAATCACGGCTAAAGAGGCTAGAGATAGGATGATTCCAGTTTGGATAAGGCTAAACAAATATTGATACTCTACCAATATATTTGTGCGTTTATATGGGTACACACATACATACTCCCACCGCTACATCCATCCACCGCAGATTTAAAAAACAAAAAGAATATTTAAAAAAAATATGGTCTTAAATCTATCTTCTTAAAATCTCATATGTCCAGTTAGTCTTTCTTCATACTTGTTCAGAACATGCTTGCCGTCTAGTCACCCTCTTGATGAGTGCCAAGTAACCATAAAAATTTGAGAATGTAGGAAAGTGAAAGACATCATATCCCTTTTTTTCTTTTTTGTTTGAAAATTTTTTAAGTAGAAGTAGCATTAAACAGTGTAGCATTTAACATTTTTTTCCCTCAAAAGAAGTAACAACATCTGTGAGATTTAAGACTAAATAGTGAACATGTAAAGACCAGGGTACTTCACAGAACACGTTTCACTCCTCAGTAGGCTCACTAAAAGCTGTATCTAAACACACAATCTCAATGTATTAACCCATAAGACTGAGATAATAACAGTAGGACACTACTTTCAAACTGGTGCAGTCATTTCATGGGCAAACAAAGGTTTCAAATATGCAAATGCCTATCACCAGTAACCTGTCAAACCAGTTTCTGTGTATGCTGTAGAAAAGCTTATTTTATAATCATACCAATGAACACCTTGCAGAGTTCTACAGATAAAATCCAGATTACTTAATATAGATCATTCTACTTCACTTTCACACACAGTTGCCACATTTTTCTGTTTAAAAAATATCTTCATATGCGTATAGCGTTAAAAGATATGCTAAGGATCAATATTATCTTTCGATACGATCAGGTCTTTGTATTGCTTGGTTATCTATAGAATGCTGTGCTGTGTCTCTCTCTGTCGCCACCCACAATATCCTGTAGCATTGCTTTGGGCTGGATAAATTAGACTGGCTCAACTGTGTGCAATCATATCGCTTCTAGTGGCTGAAGCTTACTGAGGCTATAAACTAATCTTACTACAAGAGCATAAATATTTCACAAGTTGACACTAGCAGTTTTTAAATCTAATTTATTTTTAAAGGTTTAAAAGGCCCACAAAAATTACCCACCTTAATGTATGGGCATGAATGTGAAATAAAAGACAGCACAAATAGTGCAAAGCTATCTGAACTCCAAAATATTTGAAGTAAGCAACTCCCTTTTTTTGACTGCCACTCAGAACGTCAGGGACCTCCCAGTCCCCACCATGCAAATCTCAACCTCTCCAACACACACATTTTAAGTTTTCTTTCTGTAACAGTAATCAAGAAGAAAGGGACAGTTCTCATCTCTGTGGTTATATCTGCAGCTCCAGAACACAGCACCACATCATTCAAATCTCTTGCATTTTGAAGACTGCTTCTTCCACACAGTACAACTCAAAAATGACTGGGCTCTGGAGTTCATGGGATTTGAATAGAGTAGTACTTGGGGGCCAATGTCTCCTGTAATGGAGATGGAATCAAAGCTAGTCAAAAATCAAGGAAATTGGCAGAATGGAAATAGAATGAGATAGTCACAACAGGGAAGAGAGGCTGCAGAGAAAATAACCACTGAGGCAATTTGATAGATTAACCCCATAATTCAAAACTCTAAATATGAGGGAGCACCTGTATCATCCTGCATCTTATCATTTCTCTATGTATCTTTCTGTGCCAGAACAGTATTAACAACTACATGTGAAGACACATATTTCTCTTATTTTTGATCCACAAAGTACCTTTTCACTTGAAGCACTTCATTCATTCCCAAGTATTCTCACTCTTAATCCCAGTGACAAAGACTGTAGGAAAGGTTTATATAATGTTATAGCCACTGAACACTTTTAGTATTGTCAACTACAGCATGTGGCATCTCAGAGATCTTGAAGTTTTACGGTTTGACAAATCATCTAGCACATTCACCCCAGGCCCATCTACTCATCTCAGTCTTGTAGGCTTGGAGGGACTGTGAACAAGTGACTTGATTAAAATCTAATACAACCAAAACTCTCCTCTGAAGAGAAAATTCAATCCATTTCCAGTGAAGCAGAAGTGAAAAAAATCAAACAGGTTCCCTTGAGGTACAACGCTGCTGCATACGCTCAGTGCCACTGCGTCTAAGGTGAAGTGGTAAGTGTCAGTCATCCTTACAAATCCCCAAGGTGATAGCTTCACTTTTAAATCCTTCAACATTCTTTGACAGTAAAGTAAAAACGTAAAGGTCAACACTACTTGCTAAGGACAAGATAAACACAAGAATATCACTTTGGAATTTTTCATGGATCAGAAAAGTAAACATTTAAAGGTAAAAGGAAAGTTTTGATTTGCTCTATTATTTATCCAAAGGCTCAACTGAGGAATATATTTAGGAATGACTTTCTTAATCTGTGCCAACATATTGACATTACTGTTGCACCAACAGAAGAGAAATGCCATTCACTAGCCTTGTCTGATAATCTGAATTCAAATGTTATCTTTCTAAACCAGAGGAATTCTGTATTTTACAAAATTTTGCAGATAGTTACCAAAAATCCAGACTCTACTATCTATAATTTTTTAATTTACATAAAAACGTTTTGCAGCACATTTAGCACTGGGAATAATGGTGGGAGAGGAGTTATTTTTCAGTATTTACAAAAAAAATTCTTTAAGGAAAATGGTGTATAGTCTCTCTTTAAAATTTCTTTCTGCTTCAGGGTAATATGCAAAATTGTCAGCAAGCACAGCTTACACTTGTTGAATGGCTTTTAAAATTTTAGAGACAAAACCAAAAAGTACTCTGAATTTAGTTTCAACTCTCCTTTTTGGCTACATTCTCCACAAAAAGTGGCTCACATGCCAAAGCTAAAATTTTGTATACATCTGGTATTCTACATCTGGTGGGCTAAACCTTAACTTCTTTTCCTCCAAAGAGAAAAAAATTGAAAACAAGGGAAATATCCTCCCAACCACCTTAACAAGATGAGATTTTTGCATACCACAGTCCTCAGTAACCACTGCCATCGTTACTATACTTTACAATAACAAGCTGAAATAATTTATGGTACCTGGTTGCAAGACAATCACAATGCCAATCACCTTGAAAACGTAACGCACACATCATTAGTAACTTTTAATACTCATAATTTGAACACATCCCTCTTAAAATTTCAAAATATGTCCCCCGATCACTGTTACTGTAAATTTGGGGGCTTACTGATATGTTGTACATTGCAATCCTCTACAAACAATCAAATCTATTCATCACAATCTTTACTATTTTAAGAAAGTATTTTATTCAATTTATTACTAAATATTCTCTTATGGTGATGGAAATGAGGGGGGCATATAAGTTTCTAGATGGATAGCACTCATATCCTTATTCACTGCCCTTTCTTTAGATCAGATGACTTAATATTTTTTTAAAACCAGCTTCTGTAAGAGCACCCTTTGAATAGTATCTCATGTTTGTTTTCCCTTTAAAATTTTTATCAGAGTTTTTTATGATCCCATTAGTGGTAGCCCCTTTTCAGCAAGGGAGAAACTGACTGTACAGATGAAACAATGAAACTGACCACACTTTTGCATTTGATAGCACTTAGTGTAAGCAAAAAAAGTAATTTTTGCAGGGTTTTTTTCAGTTATACTGAACATAAGGTGTTTATTGTAATTATAGTAGATATACTATTTTAAGTCAGTAACATAATTTTCAAGTTGATAATTTCCCTTTTAAAGCAAAATTGTTCAGAAACATTCAAACTGCTTCGAACTATCAAAACTGTAGAGCAATAATAAAATGTCCAGTTTCTTTTTAAAGAGAAGCTTTAAACTTCATTGTATAGTATTCAAATAATGCCAAAAATCTTTGCAACAAAATTTCCCCCCAAATTTTAACTATGTATCAATTCGCCTGTATTTTAAAATGACTATTTACTTTTCCCAAAACATGATGGATTAAAAATGAAAATTTCCTAATTCTAAGGACTTAGCTATTTAACATTAGTATTTGCCTGACTCACAGTATCTGCTTTTTATTAACTGATTTTTTTAATTGACTCATGTGTGAAACTCATAGGTAAATGAGGACCATAACTGCTTCCATTAAGTGGTAAATAGTCTACACTAGTGCAAGAAAAATGAACCAATAGTGTCATGTAGAACAGGAGCTTCATTTTCATTCAGAATAAAGATGTATTTCAGTCACCATTTAACTAGTGTAGATTTCTCTTTCCCTGTACAAGGAACAATAGGGAAAAAACTATAAGCTAAAAAATGTGGAGACACGGATGGAAATAAGTTTAAATATTAAGAAAAGTTGTTGTTTGTTAACTGGAAATTTCAGTCACCGGTTTTGATTTGTTGATTCTTCATCATAGAAGTGAAGAAACCCCAGTTGTACAACTGATTTTTTTTACACCATTAAAATACTGAATACATAGCAATGAAAAATGCAATTCAAATGATGTGTTCCATCATAGCTCACAGATTACACTCCTGGAAACAATAAGAAGGGGATTTCCCTTCATAGTTTATATTCAAATCATAGCAGCTGACTAAAGGAAATATGTAAAAGATTCTCATTAAAAGGCAAACCCTCTTCCAGTTTTTGAATAATATCAATGCACAGAAAATGTAGTCTTATCAAGTTTATTTTCTTTTTACATCTATTCACATAAAAGGGTTTGAATGTTTTTCCTACATATTTTGGCTGAGTAAAGGTCTCACTTAACTGTTATACAATTATAAAGTATGCTCTACTGTAGAACGTTTAAAAAAGCATCTGGGAAGTGGAAGTCGAGAAATCCTCTCTGGGAAAGTTAGGTTAATGCTTCCACTATCAGAGTTGCCCATTATCAACATTTTGTAGCAAGTTTCTTTATTTTCAGGTCCCCAAAGAAAGAACAGTAAATTATGACTTGAACTAAACAAGTCACACTTGGCTCCACAATCAAATTTTCCTACCTCTATTTTCAGGTCCCTGAGGTAGGCAGAGGAAATCCTGGTCACAGCCAAATAAGTCATTTTTGGCTCTGAAACATATTTTCCTGCTTCTTTAGAGCCAAACTCTACCACTGAAAGTACCATAGCTTTACGTAGTACTTTAACATTTCTCTTTTTATTTTTGCTGTAGCAACCTGATTCTTAAACAGTATGAAGGCATTTTCAATCCTACAGAATTGGTCCTGTGGTCTCCTTTTTCTAAACATCTTATTTTTCTTTTATTGCAGTCCAGTATACTTCCAAGTCTTAATTATCTTTATTCCCATAACATGAAGGTAGGTAGGTTTAGACTGTTAAACTAATGCATTTAAGGCAATATGTGCCTAGAACTCTGGATTGGGCCAAATGGGGAAAAAAAAAAGTCAAAATAAATAAATAAATATCGTAAATGGGATCTTGTTTTTGAATAAACAGATTAAGTACATAATATGAACTACAATTTAAAACTTCTTCCATTATTTAAGTGGACTGAAAATATTATTTGATAACCTTTTTCCTCTCATCCTTAACTACCTGAAGTAGCACCTTATATTTTCTCCAATGATATGGAGAAAATTACATTTAGCATTATACCACATACTTTACAATGGGACTTTTACCTGAGTAAAGACTGTAGGATTGGATCCATAAGATTACAATTCCAAACATATTACAAAAAGGTAATGAAAATTATTTAAGCATCAAACAACATGTATTTGGGATGACACAGCCTTCTCCATCACATTATTTATATTCTTTAATAATACAGTTCACTAGCATTAGCTAATCAAATTACAAATCATAAAACATGTTTAGAAAGCAGGTTGATCAGAGACAAGTTATATTAGCAGTGGAGATGAGCCAACATCAAACTGCCAGTTTAAAACATTGGTCTCTAAGGACCCAATCCTACAACCCTTACGCTTGCACACAGCATTAGTAAAACTAATGGGATCACTCAGGAAAGTAGGATCTATGTGCAAGCGTAAGGGTTTGTAGAATTGAACCTGAAGAGGCCTTTTATTAACCACCTAATAACCTGACTTGCAACTGTATTTCCATAAAGCACCAGTGACATTTTTTGGTGACAGTGAAAATCATTGGGTGATATGCTTTAGGGATTTGCATTTCCAACACTTGCATTTCCTTTTTTAAAAAGGAAGTCAGAATTAATTTTAGTATCTTCTGTCTTCAGCATATTTCTAATTGTCTAAAGTCTCTGTTCTATCACCAGATAGTTAAATAGCAATATACTTTTGTGACCTATATCTTTATTATTTTATTATATTTATTATGATTATCTGCTAAAATTACCTCCTAAAATCTGAAACACACTTAGAAAGTTTTATAATTTCCAATACTTTTTAGCTCATCAGTTTTCCAATTAATACACTCTACCACAAAATCTACAGAAAACCTACCCAACTATATCATAGGACCACATTCCTAAACTCCACTTGTGAACCTTGAGCTTCCCTCAATACCTTCAAGCAAGGAAGCATCCCCTGCATGTAAAAAAAAAATCTGGGCTCTGCTGGACTAAGAAGAGAAATGAATTCCATAGTAGAGGATCTGTCCAGGAGAATAACCTGCCAGGAGCATCCTCTCATTTACTATAGAGAGTTCCAGTTTGAGGGCTTCCCCAAAGTCAAATGACAGGGGGTGGAAAAGGTGACCTCTCAGGTAACCAAGGCCCAAACAAGTTAGGGCATTAAAGGTTAAAACCAGTACCTTTAATTTCACCTAGAAACGTATTTGTAGCCAAAACAACTCTGAGTAGGGTTATTGCATAATAAAGTACTACTCAATACAGAGAAGGGTGGCAAAGTCTGGCTCTACATGAGAATATGTAGGCTGTCTATCTGAGCAATCAGAGATTTTCTATATACTTACACACATATCTGCCATATTAATTTATAATATAAAGCATCGTATTCTAGCTCCTAACTGCTTTAAAACATGCTCTCATTTTAGCTCTGAGTTTTTAAATGACACACAAAATATTTAAATAACACATAAGAATAACCATGTGAGAGTGGAATGTATTATCAATCTCTTTCAGAGGATAGAATAATTCCCACACCCCTCCTATATCCCTCCAACAACCGGACTAAATATCAGAGACTGATCTGCATGAAACTCAAGTTTTCATGATTCAGTACATCATGTAAATCAGCTATTCGAGAAAGTAAATTAGCTTCTGACTCAAGCAGTAATGCATTTACCTGCCTAAAAAAAAAAAATCGAATTCTTAAATTAGCAGTATCCAAAGAAAACAGTGCCTTAATCCAATTCTGATGCAAACTGATCGCAAAGATTTATGTAAACTGGCCTAAAGGAAAGCCATCGCAATGTATTACTTATGGCAAACACTAAGAAGAGGAGAGAATCCAGGATTTTTATCTCTGGGATCAGTACAAACTATATTTTTCCTGATTGTCTTTGTCATACACCGTTTAGGAACAACTGAATGAGTGGTCTCAAATGCCATAGTAGGACACCCGCTGCCCCAGTCAATAAAGGAAAAAAAGGACTTAAGCCTGATTAAATGATTACAACCATAAAATGAATCTGCATCATAAGCAGGATGGCAATTTCTCTGCAGACCAAGTATTATTTAACCTCTTGGCAATAGGACTTGTGATTTTTGGATGCTAACTGCTAATGTAAAATGCAGTAACATAGCCAGCAAAGCTCAAACATTTATGGCAATGGGTTAAGGCTTAATTTGGCCTTACTGTCTATGCACTTATTTAAGAACCTCTATCGTACACAATACTGCTTAAAGTCATGAATGTATTATAGAGATCAGCATTGCTTGGCACTCCAATTTTCATATACATTTTGTAGGTAATACATACATGTTTTATGAACCTGTAGGTACTAGCGATGACAGTGTTTTGATCATTTAAAATTAACTCAGCAGAATTTAAAAGCATTAAAAGAAAAGTATGAAAATAGGCTAAAAACATCCTTTCTAGTTTTGGGGTTATGTATATTGATCCACGAAGACTGTGGTAGCAAACCACAGTTTGCATCTGTTAATCCAAATCCATAGCAGTCAGAATTTTTGTAAGCAAACTAACTTCTCTTTTATATTACTATATTGTGTGTGTGTATTCTTCTGTATAAATTCAACAGGTCTGGAAGAGGGGGTATATGCATCTAAGTATCTGTTTTATGTTAAATTTATTTAATCTCAGTCAGTAATACTAAGTGTTTAATCTTTCCAAAATACGAATTGCAGTTCCAAGTGAGAATTGTGATTTTGGCACCTGCCCTTCATTATCATCAGACAAGTTCATTATAACAACTGGAGTGCCTAATTTCTTTCCTGCACTATAGTACACTTGAGAATTATTTTGCAGCCATGCATGCTCTCCCATAAGGCCACAAACAAATCTTCTTCAGGGAGAAGAACTGCCACCATAAAGGTGACAATCTGAGCTCTACTGGCAAAAGGAGTAACATAAGTGAGGCTGATCCAGAACTTTCTGAAATATCTGACAAACTTAAAGCTAGGGACAAAGTAAAGAATTCCTCAATTAAATTTACACAGAAGTAGTGCTAACTAGATATCACTTTGTACCTAAGTTGCCTTCTGCTCAACATGTCTACAATAATAACTAGCTTTCCCAGTATTATCTTAGGAGCATTGCCATGCATCAGCCAACTCTTCAGATCTGATGCTAAGAGACTGGTGCATGCCCTTCTCTCATCTAGAATTGATCACTGTGGTGCTTTGTGCAGAGGCACATCTAAATATATATACTCAGAGTTTCAACCTACTTGCAATGGGCAGCTAGTGTTTTTATCCTTGCTTAAAAATTTAGTTTTCTTAAATCTAACTTTTAAAACTAGAAAATATCTCAACATAATATTGATGTTTGGTATTTAGTGAACAGTAATGATTTGTATTGTCCGGCTCTAGATTTTATTTCAAATCTGGCTGATGTATTAAATTATAATTATATATATATATATATATATATATACACACACACACACACACACACACACACACACATAATTTATCCTTGACTCACCTCTTTGAGTTTACTGTTTCACACAATACCATTTAGAATATAAAAATCACCCACTTTTGGAGATCACCTACTGCAGGGTCAATGTGGGAGGGTTCCAACCACATTACAGAATAAGTGTTGCAAAATTTTATTTTAATATATAAAGGTCTCTAAAATAAAACATTTATTACCTCTAATTTATTACCTCTAATTACCCCTCTAACTTTAAAATGAGGAACAAGACTTTTTAGTATATGTACATTTTGAGTTTAAAACACTGTGTGCCAATCTTTTAACCAGGAGGAAAATATTATGGATGAGTAATAAGTGATTAAAAAAAAAAAAGATTAAGCTAGAAACACTGAAAGAACATTGCACTAGCAGGTACCTTAAACTAATATAATCTTACAAGTACTTATAGGATGCATGGGTTTTTTTTTTACCCAGGCAGTACTTACACATGCATTTTGGACAACAAAGAAATCTTTGATTATGCACTTAAAATGCAGAATGCATCCCAAAAACTAAAGAAGCTAAGTCAGTTTGGAAAAAGAAAAGGAGTACTTGTGGCACCTTAGAGACTAACCAATTTATTTGAGCATGAGCTTTCGTGAGCTACAGCTCACTTGATGAAGTGAGCTGTAGCTCACGAAAGCTCATGCTCAAATAAATTGGTTAGTCAAGTGAGCTGTAGCTCACGAAAGCTCATGCTCAAATAAATTGGTTAGTCTCTAAGGTGCCACAAGTACTCCTTTTCTTTTTGCGAATACAGACTAACACGGCTGTTCCTCTGAAAAAGTCAGTTTGGGTTATCAAGTCCAAACTTATTACTTGTTTGTTTGATTTGGCTTACTTATAACCAGTGTCTGGCAGCTCTACTATTTGTTTATTATGTGATATTTCATTTTGGTTGTTAGCTCTGTACAGCATTATGAGTTTATTTTATACAGCACCTTTCAAAGTTATGTAGTAGTAATGGTGGTAATCGCTGTTATCACTGGGAAAGAAAAGGAACCAACAGTTGGATGACTGTTTAGTTGGCACACAGAGAACACTAATAAACAGTGTTACAAATAAATTTGAATAATACGGGTTCTTATGTTTATTTGGTACTGCAACCTCTATATTCCTGACTAGATCAACCAGCCTCCCTTTATCATAAGGGTGGAAACTCTGGAATTCTATACTTAGTAGAGATAGTTACCTCTAATTAGTAACTCAAAGAATTCAAGTCAGTTATGTATAAAACATTTAATGCAAACATGGATATATTTTAACATTAATACTCTTTGTATACTCAGATCCCGAAAGGGGGAAAATCCCTATTTATTTTGGATTATACTGATAAGGATGACCCTCTGGCTTTATATATTGTAGGGACCACAATGTTTTATTTTTTACAAAGACTTTCTTCTTAGCTCATTACTTAGTATCCATATGTGCCCAGAGATTAACCAGACACATAAATGCTAATCTTTTCCACTGTATTGTTGTATCTCTTAGTCTTGATTTTATGGAAGAGGATGCTCATTGAAAAATGTACTTGGAGGATGACATTGATTTTGTATTTAAACAATTGCCTCATTTTAGAGGATTTGCATCCACTTCCAAACAGTGTTAACTTATTATGGTGCCATATTTACAAAATAAAAACGGACACTTTGGTGGCAATATTTTTTAGGGTTGTGAAACAGTCATATTGAAGACAAAAGTACACTTTTAAATATGGCCAGCTGTTGCTACTGCCATCTTCGAAATCAACAGCAAAACATGCATATTTTTTGGAACTGGTGGATATTTTCTAGTAAGTTACTGTGCTAAAGGAGTTTATCATGAAACAGTGAACGTGTGTCATTGACATTCACTTTGAGCACAAGAACAGCTTTGCTGTTGCCTACACTCTTGACTTCTCTCTTCCCTTCAAACACTTTTCATCACACTGAACACTTCTTTCATTGGTCTGTCTGTTACTAGTAAACCAAGAGCAAATTCTACTCTGTGTAGCAATACATCTTTGGGTGTAAATCATAAACCATAATCATATCATAATCATATGGGTGTAAACCCATAAAGCAATTACAGCAGTAAAAGAAAAATACTTCCAATGTTGTGAGTTGAAAAGTGGTAAATACCCCTAAATAATTAAAACTAACAAATGTCAACAGCAAGATATCATATTGCATGTAAGGAAAACACACCGATTTCTTCTGTTACAAAAGGGTCATATGAAAAAAGAAACAGCAGTCACATATTCTGTTCACTGAAATATTGTGCTTATATTTTCAATATTAAGATTGGCAGCACTTGCTTAACTGAACAGTGAAATAAATGGCTTCAGACACTTTGGGGAACTTTTACTTATGGGAACTCTGATCTGTATTTTCTTTATTCCTCAATTAGATTACACGAATCTATTCGTATCATTTAGTAAAGCAATTTTCTGATTTATCTTGCTCATGAGGCAACCCATGACATTTTTTACTGGAGGATGTGTCAGAGTTTTATGACAAGTTTCAGAGTAGCAGCCGTGTTAGTCTGTATTCGCAAAAAGAAAAGGAGTACTTGTGGCACCTTAGAGACTGGATAAAGCAAGTTGACAAGAGGTATAGTTGAAGGGAAAGGGAATTAAAATTATGAAGACTAAACTTAAGATGACGTATTCTGAAGTCTAACTAATCAATTACTATAATTTTCTGTGCTTCTGTAACACCTAGGAGCCTCAGTTATGGACCAGGTCCCCATTCTGCTGGATGCTGTACAAAGAAAGAATAACTCTATAGAACAGATATGAGATAATTTGTAGAATTTTATGTCAAAGATATGGCACTCTCCGCAGCATGCCCTTGTTTTTGGAATTCTTTCCCACTAGAAATATGTCTGAAGCATGTCAACTTTTACCACATGCTGTAAGATGTGTTTATTCAGGTTTTCAATTAGTCTATTAATTGAGTTTCCTCATTTCTGCTTCTTTCAGGGGAGTGGCTGAGAGTCATGAAATATGCCACCAGTTAGCGGAGGGAAACGACTTACCAAGCACTCAGGGCTGGTCTATACTTAAGCTGTAAATTGACTTTTAAGGTACACTACTTCAAGTTACGTAACTGAAGTTGATGTAACTTAGGTTGACTTACAGTGGTGTCTACACTGTGCTATGTTGACGGGAGATGCTCTCCCGCTGACTTATCTTCTGCCTCTCAGGGAGGTGGAGTACAGACCTCGATGGGAGAGTGCGCTGCTATCGACTTAGCTTGTCTTCACCAGACCCACTAAATCGACACCACTGCATCGATGGCAGCAGTGCCAATTTAGCCGGAAGTATAGACAAGCCCTCAGAACCAAATCTCTCACTGAATTTGATTAACAGAGGACCAAAACTATACCAACACAAGCATTGCGAATGAGGACTAAGACAATTATGTGGCAAAGCTTCCACAACTCCTGTCTGTATACCAGAGTTTCCCCAGTATGTCAGGTTCCTCTTCTTCATGAATACGTAATCTTCCCACTGACTACCCCCCAATCCAGGAAGGACTGAAATAACAATCAGGGTTGCAAAGGACCAAAAAAAAAAAGTCTGTATTAGTTATACATCTAATGGGTACTCTTTTTATTTGGGTACATACATTGCAAGTCAGTCTCTCTCAGATTACTCATTACACCTTTCTTTCATACTCTATTATTTTTAATCCCTTTACAAAACATAATGGACCTAAACATGAACCCTTTACTCCCACTGATGAGCAGTTACTGACAAAAGCAGTCCCACCAAAATCAGTGAGTATACTCACATGAATAACTTCTCAGCAATGTAAGAGGTTGACACTTTGGTCAATTCAAAGATACAAACTGACCCAGAAGTTTAGTTAATTTAGGCCTACGACTACATTCAGAAGCCACTTTAAGATCTATGCCTCAAATCAGCTGAAGCTGAATCATCAAAAAAAAGCAGTGTTCTCAATTTCCAGGAGAGATCATTTCATGTAATAATTTCACACCTTAAAGAAGCAAGCTAAGTATCAACATTAGCTTTGGTAAAAAAATTTACTATTCTACTCCCAGGCTAAATGAAGAGTGCTACACACACATAGCGATGTTGAAGGAGGCAATGGGGATTGAAGAGGAGACATGCAGCGACCAACAATGAAAGAACGTATGAAAATCTTTCATCTCTAGGTTATATTTATATATTTACCTCTCAACCTATTTTACCCATCTTAACATTCTTACTTTAATTTGTATCTGTTATTTATTTTCTTAGGAAACAACCTCAAATAGATTAAAAAATAATCTTTTCCCCATCAATTATACTGGATCTTAGCTACCACATATCCTGCTATATCAGATAAATCAAGGAGGAGTCTTTATCCATGCAACAGGCATAGCCTTTGAACTAATGGGGGAAAACTGTACCGTAGCTGGTAAAAATGGAGCCAGTGGGCACTTTGAATGTAAAAACACCATTACTAGCTTTGTTTAAACAATGGCTTAAAATAAATTTATTGTAGTATGTAGTATTAACAAGTGTTAAAATCTAAAAATAGAAGCCACATAGTCTCTCAATTTTACCATGTAGAAAGCATGCTGAAGAATTCAAAATGAGGTCAGGTGAGAGTCCTGAACAAAATTTGGTAATACAGTATTCCGTACATGATGAAGTATTTTAGACATAACAAATTTAAGTTACAAATCTTTTAGTTAAGTGTTGATATCCTACCTGAAGGTCTTTCACATTTGGAAATGGAATACCAATAGTTATAACAGCACGGGCATTGTCATCAGAGAAATCCAAGCCTTCACTAACTTTACCTCTGCATACTGCTATCAGAAGTGCTCCATCTTGAACAAAGCAAAGAAGAATTAGCAATCATTCTGGGAATAAATCATCAATTATCAGAAGGCAGTTTTACGGTATTCTTTGACAAGACTCAAGTTAAAACAGCATAATGCAGTGTGTATCAGTTTGAAAAAAGTGAGCTGAAATAAAAATACATGATTTTTTACAGAAGCATTATGGTAGCTAATATAATTTAGACAAATAATATTGATGAGCTGAATTTGCCATTTTCATATTATGTTTGCAAGAGGCACTATATAATATAGAAGTGAAAAACTGTACCTACCTAAAGCAATAGTGCTTTAAATTTATCATTTCAATAATGGTATTCTCTTGTTCTCTTTCTTACTATTATGCTGTATTGACTGAACTGATATTTAGGGTATTTTTTAATAAAACGTGTCAGGTTAAGTTTGTAAGACAATGCACTGTAAATATGTTTCTGTGCTTTGCAAAATGATGGCTTTGCTCAGAAATTAACAGGGTAAATATTACATTTGCTGTACACATCTGGAGTCTATACTGGACAGAAAGTCTACTGTAAAAATACTTAAGGATCCAGCTATCTGAGAGACCACTATTGCAGTTAAATTAGGAGACTCTTGCTGTCAGGTCAGGGGTTGAACTCTTCAGGAATGACAGCAGAATCTTCTCAGTGGGGAAGAGGAAGTTACTTGAATGCAGAGGGGACAGGACCCAGACCTGAAAGGAGGAGGTGGCAGTGGAGGGAGTGGATTGGGACAGGGAGCCTGGAAGCAGGAGTGGAAAGGGGAAATTGGAGACAGAGTGGATGAGGAGCCAGTGGGGATGCTTAGGATTGGGAAAGAGCCTAGGGGAGATAGGACGAGGAGTTTGGGGTGGATATCAGGATGAAGATCCCAGGAAGAGGAAAACTGAGATTAAATTAGGAGCCTTGGAGGTAGACTGAGACTAGAAGCCTGGTGGTTGAGGCTAGGATACGCCATGGCAGCCCACAGGGAGAGACTGGGACTGGCTAGGCAAGGGGTCAGCAGGTAGAAGGGGAGGTAGAAATGGTTACGTACCAGTATATTAAAGTGTTGTTCTTCGAGATGTGCTGTGTGCATATACATAGTAGGTGTACATGCACTCAATGTACTAGAGTCAGACTTTTGCCAGAAGTACCAGCAGCCGAGGTATACATCCCTGTTATCCTCATGCACACAGCAAAAGGTATAAAGGGGTGTGGGTGCTGCCTGCTTCTCCTTTCCTTCTAATGAATATCCAAAGTAGTGGGGAAAGTGGGGGGTTGGGGAACACACATGTGCACAACACATCTTGAAAAACGAGTTACTGTGCAGGTAATCTTTTTTATTTTCTTCTGAACGATTGTGCACATATACATTCCGTAGCGGGTGACTTACCAGCAGTTTCCTTGCAGGTGGTGGGACTGTAGTTTACTTGAAAAGAAGCCTGCAGCACCAACCTGCTGAAGTTTGCATCAGCTTGAGAAACTGTGTCTGGTTTGACAACCATATTGCAGCTTTATAAATGCATACTATAGGTATGTTACTTCAAAAGGCTGATGAAGCAGAATGAGCCCTAGTAGAATGGAGGAGGAGGAGGAGGAGACCTTTACTCAATCATAGCAGAACTTGATACAGTCAGAAATCCAATGTGATATGTGCTGGGCTGTAACAGGTTGCCCTTTCATCATAGGCAACAAAAAGGCCTGGAGATGATCTGATTGTGCAGTCCAGGTAGAAGGACAGAGCCCTTCAAACACCTAGAATATGGAGCTTTTCCTCAGCCTTGTTAGAGTGGGGCTTTGAAAAGTATATTGGGAGATGTATAATCTGGTTTAGGTGGAATGCCGAGACAACCTTAGGCACAAACTTAGGGAGTGACCTAGAAGAGACCTTGTCCTTCTGAAATATCATGTAAGGAGGGTCAGCTAAAAGAGTTTGAGCTCTAATGCCCTCCTTGCAGAAGTAATTGCTACCAAAAATACAACTTTCATTGACAGCAATGGTAAGGAAGCGGTTTCCAATAGTTCAAAAGAAAAACCCATTAGGAGTGACAATACCGAATTCATGTCCCATGGAGGTACTGGTTCAGAGACAATAGGGTAAACATGAATAAGTCATTTAAAAAACTTGGTTACCAAAGGTTGTGAAAAGATGGAAAATCCTTCCATTGGTGGGTATAATGTAGAAATGACTGCTAAATGGAATCTCACTGAACTGAGAGGCAGAAGATTTCAGATGCAGCAGGTAGTCCGATACATGTCTGATCTCTGTGCAAATTGGTGACAGCTGATGAGATTTGGTGCAGACTGAAAATCTCTTCCATTTTGTTGCATAAGGGGCTCAAGTGGATTCCTTTCTGCTGTTTATCAAAATGGAATGGACATCCTGAGAGCAGACTTTCTCTACATTGCTGTATCAGAAATCATCCAAGCCATAAAGTAGAGAGATTGTAGGCTGGGGTGCAGTGCTTTGCCCTGGTTCTGCAAGAAGGGATCCTCAACTATAGGCAGAGCTATGGGCAGTTGAATTGAGAGCTGATGTAGTTCCGTGTACCTGTACTGCCTTGGCCAACCAGGTGCTACGAGGTCTCTTCCTCATTTCCTGATTAGCCTTGGAATTGGAGGATCTGGAGGGAATGGATACAGCAGATGACGAGAGAAGAAGAAAAGCATGTGTCATGGAACCCAGGCTGTGGCCTGCCCTGGAGCAGAATTTCCTGCATTTGTGGTTCAGATAGGTTGCAAAGAGATCTATTACTTGGTATCCCTACTGAGAGAAAAATCTCTTGCAAAATCTCCTTCTTTACTGACCACTCACGATGGTCTCTGAAGTGTCTGCTGAGAGAATTTGCAATGGAATTCTCATCCCTGAGAGGTGAAATGCCTTTAGCAAAAACTAGACAGGATGGTTGAGGTAATATCTTTTATTGGACCAACTTCTGTGGGTAAGAAAGTGCTCTTTCAGAAGTTCCACAAATGGATCACCTTTTGGAAAAGCTAAATCAACCCTGCACCTTCCTTCTTGTTGAGAGAAAACATAGAAGTGGTGTTGTTGGTAAGAACTTGAACCACCTGATTACCTATGGTGGTAATAAAACTTTCACAGCCCCAATGAATAGTTCATGGCTCCAATACATTCATGGGGAGAGAAGTCTCCTGTGACGTGCCAAGTGCCTTAGCCTGAAGTTGCCCCAGACTGGCATCCTAGCCCCTGGAGGACACATCTGTTACAAGAGTACTTGTTAACTCTGGTGGTAAGAAAGGAACACCTTTGCAGACATTCTGGGGATCTATCCATCAACTCATGGACTGAAGCACTCTTGCAGGTATGCAAATCAGCATGTCCAGAGAGCATCTGCTTGGATGGTATAATGAGCAAAGCCAGGCCTGCAGATACCTGAGGTGAAGGCTGGCAAAAGTCTCTGACTTGAGTGCATTGGGTGCACGCACATCTACGGTAGAACGTACATGTGCACAATCACTCAAAGAGCAGGGCTCCTGTGAACAGGACTATATGATAATGTAATTAAAGATTGTATCGTATTGTATGCACAAGGCAGCATAAAGGTTAATACTGGCATTTCCTAACTTCATAGTGCTTGACTTTGCATCCTTAATGTTATTTGAACAAAGTTTTTTGTGTGGAATATATGAATACATTACGTACAAACAATCAGGCACAACTCCTCTCAAATCCAAAAATATCATATCATAGTAAAATAAATTGTACGACACCATCTTAGTCTGACTTTTAAAATATCAGCCACACTTTCTACCTGAAAAGTCTACATTAATTACTTAACGTGAGTTAAAAATTCATTCAGACATCCTCAGCCATCCAATTACCTTTTCCTCCTTTATGTTTTATTGCATCATAGTATAATTGGAGCAGTGCATCAAAGTCAGCCTTGTCTCCTCCTTTAGGCTCTGCAATGACTGTCTTAACCAGCTCCAAGTTTCTCCATAAACCAGTGTGCATCCAGCGATCTTTTAATTTATCCAGCAACTAAACAAACAAACATACAAAAAAAAAAATCTAAGAGTGCCATAGTGAATATTCAGTCACCTAATTTTTCAAAAGGCTCTAAAACATACTAAACATGTCCCCAATAAAATGCACAATAAAAATACCAATCACAACTTTATAAAATGCATACTATTCAGTATTTGTCAATATTAGTCATAACTTGACACTCTGGAAATTTGTGCAATTTGAATGTAAGCAACTGCATTTCAAAATCCAAACATTTATGCTCTCCACTGCTGCAACTTGATATACTTATGCCTTGCAATTCTCAAAAAAGAAATGAACTATCTTGTGACAGGTGTTGTACTGATGGATTCTTAAAGTAATAAACACAGTGGATGCAATTCAATATGAGTAAATTTTATTTAGTGAAGGCATATGAAATGCACAAAAAAGCTCACAATCACATTTTTTCATATAGTTCTAAAAAAATCAATCACGATTAATTGCACTGTTAAACAATAATAAAATACCATTTATTTAAATATTTTTGGATGTTTTCTACATTTTCAAGTATATTGATTTCAATTACAATACAAAGTGTACAGTGCTCACTTTATATTTATTTTTGATTACAAGTATTTGTACTGTAAAAAAATAAAAATAGTATTTTTCAATTCACCTAATACAAGTACGGCAATGCAATCTCTTTATCATGAAAGTTGAACTTACAAATGTAGAATTATGTACAAAAAAACCTGCATTCAAAAATAAAACGATGAAAATTTTAGAGCCTGCAAGTTCACTCAGTCCTACTTCTTGTTCAGCCAATCACGAAAACAAACAAGTTTGTTTCTACATTTGCAGGAGATAATGCTGCCTGCTTCTTTTTTATGTCACATGAAAGTGAGAACAGGCGTTCTCATGGCAACATTGTAGCCAGCATCGCAAGATAGTTACATGCCAGATGCACTTAAAGATTCATATGTCCCTTCATGCTTCAACCATCATTCCAGAGGACATGCGACCGTGCTGATGATGGCTTATGCTTGATAACAATCCAAAGCGGTGCAGACCAACGCATGTTCATTTTCATTATCTGAGTCAGTTGCCACCAGCAGAAGGTTGATTTTCTTTGTGGTGGTTTGGGTTCTATAGTTTCCGCATCAGAATGTTGCTCTTTTAAGACTTCTGAAAGCATGCTCCATACCTTGTCCCTCTCAGATTTTGGAAGGCACTTCAGATTCTTAAATCATAGAATATCAGGGTTGGAAGGGACCTCAAGAGGACCTCTATGATCTATGGATGTGGGTAAAACAGAGCAGGGGATATACAATTCTCCCCCCAAAGAGTTCAGTCACAAATTTAATTAAAAAAATAATGCATTAACGAGAATCATCAGCACAGAAGTACGTCCTTTGGAATGGTGGCCACAGCACAAAGGACGCTGTGAATATTTAGCATATATGGGAGGGATAGCTCAGTGGTTTGAGCTTTGGCCTGCTAAACCCAGAGCTGTGAATTCAATCCTTGAGGGGGCCATTTAGCGATATGAGGCAAAAATTGGGGATTGGTCCTGCTTTGAGCAGGGGGTTGGACTAGATGACCTCCTGAGGTCCCTTCCAACCCTGATATTCTATGATTCTATGGCATGTAAATATCTTGCAACTCTGGCTACAAAAGAGCCATGCAAATGCCTGTTCTCACTTTTCTGGTGACATTGTAAATAAAAAGAGGGCAACATTATCTCCTGTAAATGTAAACAAACCTGTTTGTCTTAACAATTGGCTTCAAAAGTAGGACTGAGTGGACTTGTAGGCTCTGATGTTTTACATTGTTTTGTTTTTGAGTGCAGTTATGTAATGAAAAAAATTTACATTTGTAAGTTGCACTTTCACGACAAAGAGATTGCACTACATTACTTGTATGAAGTGAATTGAAAAATACTATTTATTTTGTTTATTTTTACAGTGCAAATATTTGTAACAAAAATAATATACACTTTGATTTCAATTACCACACAGAATACAATATATATGAAAATATGACTATATATATATAATATATATGAAAATGTAAAAAAAAATCCAAAATATTTAATAAATTTCAATTGGTATTCTATTGTTTTAACAGTGTGATTAAAACTATGATGAATTGTGTTTATTTTTTTAATCACAGTTAATTTTTTTGAGTTCATCGAGTGAGTTAACTGCGATTAATTGACAGCCCTAATTTCCACAGCTCCCTCCCCCACATCTTTGACAGGTCCCTGATGATTCTTCATGCCTTCATTTCCTCACTTTACATTGTATCCCAACCCGTAAAGCCATTAAGCCACACCATGATATGATGCTATGTAAGGCATGATGGCTACCAGTTTTGTAGCTGAAAATGGTGCTGGACTTTGGGAATCTGTGACTTCAAGAGAAGAAATGAACAGGAAGAGACAAAGAGCAGGGGAGGGAACCCTGTTTATGGGTAAAGAACAAACGACTTATCTAATATACTGAGGGGTACAGAAAGATGCCGTGGTATCCTTCACTTGGGGAGACAAGCTGCCAATGGGCTTGGTCTCATAAAAGGAGGGTCTCAGTCATCCTGGCTGGAAAATGCTGTGAGGACTTTGAATAAAAGTACTTTATTAGACAAGAGGGCATCTTGTCAGTTATGTTTAGGCTCCAGAATGTATGTTATGATTTTATTTTACATGTAACCTTTTGCTTCCATTAATCCACTTGCTATCATTTTAATCTCTGGTCTTGGTTAAACATATACTTGATTTCTCTACAAATAAATCTAAGTGCTGTTTGCCAGGTAGAGCTGTGTCCTAAGATGAAACTGATAAGCTGGTGTGCACAATTCTTTTGGGAGTAACAGATCAGTGAACGCTGCGAGTGTCCAGTGGAACAGAGGCTGGACACTCAGACGACTAAGGGGTTGGAGTGTGCCTATCGCTAACCTGCATGAGGGACAGCGGTGCCTGTGTAGGCTGAGAGGGGAGTACTTCTGCTGCCTGTGGCTGGAGTTGCCAGAGAGCTGACCCCTGGCAGGCATAGACAAGGCTCCCTCACATTAAGGGCAGGTGGTAGTGAGGTGCTTTACAACTCTGGGTACCCCAGGAAAGCATCAGAGTCCATCAAAGCAACACACCTTAAATGTCAGAGTGGCCACTACTGAGCACCATGTGGTACTCCCTCAAAGCAAGGGGCTGTTGAAAGAAAAGAAAGAGTAGGAAATTACTTGCTTCTCAGATTGCCAGCTAGAAAGATCAAAGACAGGAGAGACCCACTGCTGGGGTTGAAACCAAAGATGCTGTTTTCATCTGACATCTTCTGGATCCTAAAAGCTCTAGTTTTCAATACTTTTAAATTAGCTCAAATAAACTTGACAAAAAGTTAGAAATAAAAAGTATGGACATACCATTTAACAACAGCTGTACCTAACAGATTGTAGTCTCTGCATCTGTTATCCCAAATTAACACAGGTTAGCCCCTTTGTAATCAAATAGTTTGCTTGCTTTACATGCTCTCTATGCTTAATGAAAATGTGTATTAAATCTAAAACCAAAAAAAGTATGGAATGAACACAGGCTCTTGTTGATTGATTGGCTGGGGGCAATTATGCCATTAGTTATCATCACTTCCCCTTCTTTCACCAATCCCCAGTCTGAATTTTATCAACCTAGGGAGCAAGACACCCAGAGATCCATTCCTTCGCCTGATCGTTTTGCCTGATGATGCATAACACACCTTTCAAGACACCAGAATGGCAACACACATTTGATATGAACGGAGATTAAGTAGATCTGGTTTGATGGACAGAAATAACTATTTTAAGTTAGGTTTCAGAGTAGCAGCCGTGTTAGTCTGTATCCGCAAAAAGAAAAGGAGTACTTGTGGCAACTTAGAGACTAACAAATTTATTTGAGCATAAGCTTTCATGAGCTACAGCTCACTTCATCGGAATACATCACAAAAGCTTATGCTCAAATAAATTTGTTAGTCTCTAAGGGGCCAAAAGTCCTCCTTTTCTTTTTATTTTAAGTTAATTTCTCTTACTGCTGAATGATCACTAGTATTTTTCTTAACAATTCTGCAGTACAACCACCTGATTCCATATATTCAAAGATTTTTAAGTTCACAGTTCAACTCTGTAATAAGGATTATGCTTTTCATAGTCAAACCCTGACTTTTTGTCAGTCCTCTGCCGCCCCCTTCAACTCCACTCACTGTACACTGTCTCAGTCCTTTGCCTCAGGTTGTGCAAACTGCTCCCTCTGGAACCTGGACCAATCCCTAACTCCCCCCAGGAAGGAGAGACCTACACATGAATTCATCCCATCAGGTTTGAGCTCCAGAGTGGAGGGCATAAAAAACTCTGACAAGTAGAAACTGAATCTCTTTTATGCTATCTGGATTCTGAGGGTCAAAGATTCCTAAACATAAACAAAGAGATCCCCATGCTGCTTGGAATGGGTTAACCTTCAAAGACACTTTGAACTGAAAGATTATTACAACTATGTCACCTTTTGGATCACAGACAAACCCATTTGTGTATATATGCCTGCTTGCCTTAACCTGTAATAACTCATTTCTTTTTCCCAGTTAAAAACTGTTAAATAGTTTATTACAGGATTGGCTACAGGCTTTGTCTTTGATATGAGATGTAAGATACAACCTGACCTGGGGTAAGTGACTGGCCTCTTGGAACTGGGAGCAACTTGAATATTTTGTGAATTATGGTGTAAATGACCATTTATCACATAATTCAGCTTGCCAGGGCAGCAAGGTAGACTGGAGTGTCTAAGGGTACTGCCTGTGACTCCATTATAAGACTATTTTAGTACTTTGGGCACTCACATTTGTTACTGGGTTGTTGAACTCTAATTACAGAACATACAAGTTTGGGGTATCTGCCCTGCTTTTAGACAGTCTGCCCTGAGGCTGGTACTCTCACTCATGAGCCATTTCAGACAGCATGACAGTATACATGTCTAGAGAACAAAATGGGTACATTTTATCCATTATCCTGTAATGGATAAAGGTAGGTAGGTTTTGCTTTTATAATATGTAAAACACTGATCCCAGTTCACAAATTAACAACTAGAAACTCTGGATCAGAAAGTTTACAAACAGAATGATTCAACTTCTTGTTAATGCAAAAACCACATGATAATAAGGAGAATTAATATGCAGCAGGGTAATCAGCCTCTCACTGGGTTGCTTCAAAATTTCACACTATCAACAATAAATAGGTCCCACTTTCAAAGGTTTTATCTATATAAACTGTAGACACTGTATAAATCTCCATAGATTTTTAAAAAATCTGAAATTCACCCGGTCAATCCTACTGTATTCTTCTCATTTTAAAAAGAAATAGCTTCCACTCACTATCCGCAAAGAGTGTATTAGAACATCTTTCATCCAGATCCATCAGAAACCATCTGCAAAGCCAAAGTTCTTTCCACTTTTATGGATTACACAGTAATGTAAACAGCATTGTCTACCTCTCCCCTTTGAGGAATACAGTCAAAGCCCCTTCTGGCCCTTGATGACTTCAGGTTTGTCTTTTAACTGACAGTTAATATCTGCCACGACACCAGCAAGTCTACCTTCTGTATGTAAAAATGCAGATTATGAATATAATTAATATTTGGCAAGGATAAAACAATTTCATATAAAATGTACTTATTCCATTTTAATGGTGTTTGCCATATACAGGATCTTTCTTGTATACAGAAAAGGTATGCAAATGCTTTTATAAACATGATACGCACTCACACTATACACACAGACACAATAATGAGTGCTATAGAGATACCTATAAATAAAAATAAATAAAATATCACACACATCCATGCTTCATAGGAACTGTGAACTCAAGTGCAGGGTTATAATGAAAAACAATAGCACTTTGGGTTGGAAAAACACAAATAAGAGTGGGGTATAATGCTAGAAACCACAGGAGGAGGCCATTAATGCCCACAGTCAGTCACTTTCTCTACCCAGGGGAATAATAGTTTTTGCAGGGCAAGGCAGTCTATATATGTTTTATTAAACCCTTTAAATATGGACTCTCTAATGGTTCTATAAATGAAATGAGGTTTTCCTCCAAGAAAGCAGAAAATCTTGTTAGGCAAGTAGAATCTGCCATCTTCCCAGAAGCTGATGGATGTTTATTTGATTTTTTTTCCCCTTGTAATTTTAAAACAGTTGCAAGTTCTTCCCCAGGAGCTGTATTTTTAGTATCTAGGCTTGTCTCCCAATTCTGCTGTTTCTTGTTTTTTAGACGGCCGCTGAAGCTTTCCAATATCTTGTGAAATATGAGAGAAGAGGTTTCCTCTGCATCTTTTACCATTTCTCTCCGCTGCCTCCAGCTGTGGTCCTCATATCCTACTTCATAGATAAGTTCCCTTCCCAGATTCCTTTTTTCGCTTTTCCAATCTCAGGTGCAGGCAAGGGGGTTCCTATTCCATGCAACAAAGCCAAAGATTTGCTAACGCTACATGAGTATAATTTCCAAAATCTTAAGCAAAGGGAAGCTGACAAGTTAAACTGCAGCAATCATACTGCTGCAGAAGACTATGGGAAAACAGTCACTTTCTTTGCACTATCCCCTGGTTGATTGATTTATGAGGAATAGGTCCTTGGGAATGAGGTGGGAAGTCTAAAGGAGAACACAAAACTATCAGTTAATTGTTCTCCTTTATATGCCCCACTCCGAGGGCCTGTTACTCAGAAATCCCTTACATTGAATATGCACTTAATATTTTCATGCTGGTTTTAAATGGGCATCAAGCAGCATTTAGAGAGGGAACATTTGTGGAATTTAACAACATAGAGAATATGCAAAGAGAAAGGATGATGGAGCCTTGTTCATTCCCAAGAGACATCTGATGGTGCAGGAAGGATTCAGATAATAGCTTTGGAACTAATCAGCAGTTAAATAACCATTGGCTTTTATTACACTGCAAACTACAGCAATGAAGTAGTGCATCCTTCTCATTTGTAATGGGCTTGTCATCATGGTATTTAGATACTATATCATAATCTAAAACAAGTGGATCTTGAGGTGCTTTCTTTAATTACCCAATGACTGCCCATGAACCTATTCTCCCACTGCCTATGTAACCACTAATCTTAGACAAATATCCTGTACCCCATTGAAAGCTTGCAATTATACATAAAAGACCTACCCCTTTGGAACTTCCACATTTTCTTCACCTTATTTGTACAGGGAGGGTTTTGAAAAGCTACAAAGTCCATTTTATCAAACTTACCAGTCTAGCATCTCTGAATCAATTTAATTGTTACTTGGAAATAAGGTGTGGAGAAACAGCCATTAGGCTTTCCTTAATAAAATCACAGTATTGCCACCATTGTTAGCGCAAAAAGTCAGAGATCCTCAAGGGACTAACATTGATCTAAAAGCCTTTTCCCATGCAGAGCTCTTCATGTGTTTGCTACCAGAATTTTCTTTTTGAATAAGCATTGCTTCAAAATCAAACTGTGTCTCCAGTGGGCTGGAAACGTGTTTGAAGGGTCAAACAGAAGTTCTACACAGAGTCAGCATAAAACTTCAGAAATGGAAAATACAGATGCACCCAACCCAGTGGCTTGGCAGCCAAGCTTCAAAAAACCCCACTTTTGGTGAAACTCAAATGGATACAGTGTATTTGGGACAGCAAGAACAACCACTTGTTCAAAAAGGGGCTCATACCAGCCCATCCGTCAACATATAAGAGATAGACACAAAAATGCACAACATTCTTATAATATTGTATTCTATAACTTCTTCAGAATCAGTTCATCAATATAATTTCATTTACAGGTTATATAAAAGGGAGGGGGTCGGGAGGAGTTTTGGAGTAACTTTTCAAAACAGCTAAAGTTCCATATTTTGAAATATTTCCCTTTAATTACAGGACCTTAAATGTATATTTATCATGTAATTATAAATTTTAAATATATATGAAAAATCTTTTAGTTAAAAAATAGTGGCCAAGTGGTAATACTCTACACTGCCATGCTGCAGTTCTGGGTTCTATTTTTAGTTATGGGTTCTATTTTTAGTTTTTAGTTAGTTTAGTTAGTTTAGGACAGCAAGGGCAGGGGTTTCTGGAGAAGTGTGGGACAAAGATTAATTCATGTCACTCCCTATAACTGATTACACTGATTGTTTCCAAAAGAAGTCCTAACATCCAGTCTGCATTCAGCTGTGACAAAAGGACCTGGAGATCAGGGGTATCAAACAAAGGGAAAAAAAGAATGCCTCAAGGCTCTGACACATGAAGAGGATCACAGTGAATTTTTAACTTACTGAAAGTTTAAGTATATAATTTTGGTTCCACACTTGTGAAGTTACAAACTGTCTCAAGACTACTATAAACTTATTTCTCCCACTCCCCGCTGCCCTCCAATTTTGGAAGAGTCTTTTAACCTCACAGTACCAGAAACATTTTAAAGAACTGCAGATGTACAGAAACTGTGCCCAGCTGCATCTCTCTGTACAAGTATACGGTGCACAAAAGTATTTCATCAATGATTATGAAATTCATGGAGACACAAGAGAGGCTGTCAACTTGAATTTGTGCTCTTCAAGCCCTTTGATAATTTATAAATTGTGAAGATGGCCATAAATTCTACAGGTTCATGAAATAAACCACAAGCAACAGACCAAGGAAAACGCATGCAAGGGCAATTCCAGCTGCCTGGAAATCTTATTGGCGAGGAGGGAACAAAACCAGACCACAGTCCACTTTAAAAAAAAAAAAGTTTAATTCCACACTGTTGTTTTTCACCTTTCAAGTTAGTACTCTATTCACATTTGGCTGAGTTGCACATAAAACTCTTCCAGATAACCACATAAAAATAAAAATATTTGGGGATACTAATTTCAAGCATAAATCTAATAAATCATTCCAACATTTCAATTACAAGAACTCTTTATAAACATCATAAAAAAATCATAAGGGACAAGATGACTGCTACTGATATAGATTTTCTGAAGTAATTTGGGAACAGAAATCTAATTATTTTTATGATATAGTAAAAAAACCCACCAAAATTATTAAAACTTAACTTTGTGATAATTTTGTTGCTTTTTACTAACATTCAGAACATTAAAAGTTGCTTGATTTTGCCTAGATAAGCACTTTAATGCTTTTTAAAACACATTAGTTATTTAACAAAAACAACAAAAATCAGACCGTACCAGAGGTGGAATATTTTTAATAGCTTTGCTTTAAATTTCGTACTAGGTTATATTTAACTACATTTTGTACATTGCCTTTTTCTGTCAGATAGGAAATTACACATTCACATTTCTGTGTTTGTCTGACAGCTCTTCTTTTTTATTGATCTCTTTGTTGTGTTTTTATCAGTCCAGATCCCAAAACATTAGCCATAAACCTCGATTCCACTTTAAATTCTATAATACCAGTTCACGAAGAGACTGATATATCCACTTACCTAGGCCACGGAATGAGGCAATCACCATTGGAGAGGTCAATTTAAAAGTTCATTTTAACTAAAGTGGTGCCTATCCAGCACTCCTTACTGACTCCAGCAAAGCTGCAATTAAAATCAATGGTAGTTTTAGTTTTGCCGAGTAAGGAGGTATGTGTTTGCCATGAGCTCAGCAAGTGAAGCAGACTTACCTTGGTGAACATTATATAATGTTTTTTCATATATAAATTTAATATTTGTGAAAGATGCCTAGTTAGCCCTAGAAACTGATGTCTTTTCATTCACTGAAGTGGCACAGCATGGGCTACAGCAGTGAAAGTTTTCCCAAAGTGCTCATCCCTAATCTGAGAAACCATAACTTTGGGCGAGAAGGTAGTTCGGTCTCCATTGTGATTCAATTTTTGGCCCCCCTAATAAAACTGCCAATAAGGGTACCAACTGCCAACTGTGGTGGTGAGTTTTGTAGAATAGGCTCCTGTTCTCAAAGAACGGGACAGACCAACATCTAATAAAAAGATTTGAACTGCTGACGTACGAGTTCTACATTCCACTAACCAACTACTATCCCATTGGAAGTCTTCCACATCAGTCGTTATAACTACTAATTGTATGTAAAATACTGTGGCCAGCTCTTGCATATTTGGTATAATCTGGTATAATTATAAAAACATTACACTTTCTACAAATGCAAAGCCTTTTAACAATAATTTTAACCAATTTTTTTAAAATACAAATTTATATTTTTTCTTCACAGGGATAACCATAATGTATGTTTTATTTCTCACAAATGCAGTTTTCTTTTCTTACTACAGGATGTCTCTCACCATTTGGACCGTCTGCAGGAACTAGTCCAGGTTGCTCATATGTCATAGCATGATCATAACTGCAGCTACATCAGCTGCCTTTTCCCTTCCTCTCAGAAGAGATCTATACGCAGCCCAAGCAGACAGGATCTTAAAATAGTGAAGATCATATTTTCCATGAAAGTAATCCTCTGATGATCTCAGAATACTGACATTTTTATACTGTGTCTAGTTCCATTGGTATTACATCTCCTTTAATAAACTTCCATGATGATGAAGTTTGCTGAATCACCTATTTATCTGCAGCTGTATCTTTTTGTCCAGACCACTCTCCTACTAGCCTCAGGCCCTAATCAGTCCTCCGCAGTGGTTAATTCCATGGCTATATGTTCTAGCTTTGAATTAAGAATGAACATAGCATCCACATTGTCATTTTTTGCAATGATTATTTTTAGTATTTCTCTTAGGGAACTCCTTGAAGGAAGTTACAGAAGGAATGAGACACTGGTAAAGCAAAACAGCATTAGGAGGAAGACCTGTTTCTCTGTTCTTTCTTTTAGGTATTTTTACTCAGGTGTGTGTTTTGGATACAATCCCAACATGGAGGCGGTCACTGATAGATATACTGGGCCTACTCCTTAAACATTAATGGTATTAAATACAAATGTCTTCAAGGAGCTATTGAAGAATATGTCTGATTAGGGTCTACCTACTTTTTATATAAAACTCTCAACACTAATACTATAGACTGATACTAAATATGATTTCTTCAAAAAGCCATGGCAGAACACTGCGCTAGTAATACTCATGCTAAAAGCTTCCAAAAATACTAATTTGCTAAGCTTGTCTATTAAAAGATTTAGAACCCAATGTATATAACACACCAAAATCACTAGAAATCTATACCATGAAAAATCCAATTGTTGTTAGTTATTAATATTGATGTAGCTCCCAAAGGGCCAATTAAGGTCAGCACACCATTTGTGATAGGTGCAGTAGAAACACATCATCCCATAGAGGTTACAATTTTAAAAAGACAAAAAAACTCAAAGGACAGAAGGAGAGTACAACAATGCAGAAACAAAATCTTCAGGTGATGAAGGACCCATCTCTTAGTACCACTTTTTTTTTTTAATTTGGGGGGAGGATTGGGATCAGGAGGGAATTGCAAGAAGTAATTAGTAACAGGAGCAATAAAAATGGAACAAAGGTAAGAATGGAAGGAGGACACTGAATGGGAGCACACAGAAGAATACCGAGAACTGCGACAATGAGGCTGATAGAAGTGGGACTGTGTAGGAGAGGAGTGGAAGGCATTTGGACCAATTTATGTCTTATGATTTCCTATGTGGGGTGAAGAGGTCCTCCTGCCACCTGGGAAGTTGAGCCCATTAGCAGCCAGTGCAGAAGGAAGTGGGAAAGGCCATTAAATTTGCACTGGGAGTGGTCATGCTGCTGCAGCCCCCCTTCCTTTCAATATCTTTGAAGATAAATAATATGGAAGACACTATACAATATTTAATAAAGTAGGTGTATTTCAGTTTTTATTCCCCTTCCAAACACATATCTGTTAAAAATATCTGCAGAAAATATTCTTTAAAACTAAAAGCAGCAACCAATTTATGTCACCTATACCACAAATATTGTCTGTGTAATATTTCAAAGGGTGGGCACTTGTGCATCTTTTACATGTGAGTTTCATCTTGAATTTTTATAACATTGTTTATCTTGTTTTGCATTTCTACTTTTTAATTATTTCCTAAATAAAAGTTTATTCTCGTTGTTAGATATGACAATTAAAATGTGAGAGACAAGGTGGGCAAGGTAATATCTTTTACTGGACCAATTTCGGTTGATGAGAAAGACAAACTTTCAAGCTTACAGAGGACCTGAAAAAGAGCTTAGATTAGATGCTCTGGCCTGTGCCAAACTGCCTCCCCTGACTACTTACTGGTACTTTAAATTTGGAGAATTAAAATGAATTGAAAGATCCCCTAAATTAATGAACAGTAAGAAAATAACTCATGCCTATAAAGTGAAGGTCTATACTTTTAAAGTGAAAATAGTTAAAAATAAAAGGATTTTAAGATCGCTCAGGCTGGTACTGACAGACAAGATTTTAAAAAATAAGTGGATATCAAACGCTTAATAGTTTTTTCTTTCCTAAAAAAGAAGTTAGTTTGTGAGATGTCATCAGTTTATAGATGGGATTCAAGAAGCTGAACATAGACCTTTATCCAAATCTCACATTCCTTCTTACATTTTAAATTTCTTCCAGTGTTATGAAGAAAGATCACACAAGCTTTTAATATTCTTAACAGGTGGGCCTCTACTGCGGAATCTTCTGCCCTCTTGTCCTGCTTTCTTTAAACACATCTCAAGAAAAAGCTACTCTCAACAGGAAATCCATACTATTAAGTGCTATCCAAAGAGACTGATGCATTTAGACCTTTCGCACCCTATTGCAAAAACAGAGAATCAGCTTAAAGACAAACCTCCTCACAGCAGACAGAGATCTGTAAACTTCAAGAACTCATTTGAAAAAGAAAATCTTTTTCAGTTTTGAAATACTGTACCTATATTTCTCAGGAAACAATTTTCTGCAAGAAAACACTACCAGATATTCTCCCCATACAACATTATGACCAAGACCTACATGAGAGACACCTGCATACTCTAGGAAACTTGGAGTAAAATCTGGGCTGGCCCACACAGGCTTGGCACATATAGTGTGTTCAAAAAAAATGCAACCCAACTACATAATTAAACTAAAGGCTGTATATGGTGAAAAGCTCTGTGCTATGAACAAGGTTAGGATCACTATGTGCACACACTAGCACAATAAAAAGGTGAATAATTCATCATCATTTCTGAAGAAAGAGTACGCATCGCTCAACTTGGGGGGAACACAAGGGATTTCACTGGTATGATTTTTCTTTAGGGACAATGACAAAGTGCCGCTCACCAGCAGGAAACTGAAGCACTGAACTGTGTTCCACGTGCCATAAATCAACACTGCAACCTACAGGATGTCTCTCTGGTACCAACAAACCATCAATTTTTCAATAAGCCCCTTAAATAATGGAAAATATGAATGGCGACAACAGTAATGAAAAATGAAATGTTTTGCACGCTGAAGACTCCAGAACAACACTGTTAATATGTTGTTTCCACTGTTAAAAGTAGCCATTTATGCAAAATCTGTACTTTTCCCCAAAACAATTTACATATTTTTCTCAAAACAAATTGGCAAACCTTTGAAACACTGAATCATTTAAAGCTATCACAGTTATTTCTAAGCAATCTGGTTCTTTTGTGGTTCTAAAGTCGACTAAGACAACAGCTTTCTGTGCTACAGTAGTACTTGTGTGTATAAACATTTACCTTGGGCTAACTATATTGTTTTGCTTGCTAATGAGTTCTCTTTTACAAAGAATGCTGTCAGTGAAAGTATTTTTAAAAGGACTATTTAGAAGTTGTTTCCAAATCAAATGTGACTTTTAAAATATATATTCTGTAACAAGGTTAGCATTCCACACTGCTGTCCTCTTCCTCACCCGTTGTCAAAAAAACAATTTCAATCGTCCCTTGACCTCCTTTTTCCAGAGCAAACAAAAAAACAAAACAAAAAAAAAATGAGAGAGACAGACAAGATTGGCTTAGTGGCACATTAGCAGTGAAGCACAGTGCCATGTGGGAAAACTGATTCAAAACAGGCTTGTAGTCCTAGGCCTTGGGCCAACCAAGCCTGAGAATGCTGTGCAGCTGACACGGTAAATTGAAGTAGCTGGATGTGTGTCATGGGGAACTGATTCCAATAGTAGAAGAGTAATAGCAGGATCTGTCTTTTAGTCTCCTTATCTTGTTAATAGAAAAAATAATGTAACTAAGTATTTATATAGCACTTTTGATCTGTAGATCTCAAAGCACTTTATAAAGGTGGTTATGATTACCCCCATTTACAGAATGGGAAATTGAAGAAGAAAAAACAAGGTTAAGCAATTTGCCTAACATCATATAGCAAGTCAGAGACAGAACTCAATGTAAAAAACTCCCATTTTCAATCCCAGAACACCAAGAGTTTTGTGTAGTGGTCAACTCTAACTGGGTAACGTGAAGGAAAGTTAATACATTTTAAAAGGAAAATATCAGACTAGCCTCTCAAAGCTGGTTAAAAGCTTCTGGTGTGTGGGGGTGGGGTTAATCAGCCAACATTATTTAGGATAGTTCTGGGCCCAAGTTACAGAATGAAACCAATGTTAAACTACTGAAATGCAAAGTGAGAAAGACTTTCTACAAGTAAGCCAATGCAAATGATGATCCTTCACCAATGATATCAATATTAGTAGCATGCACTTCAGTCAATAGCAATCAATAAAGTAGAGGACACTAAGGAACTAGTCTTACTAGCTTAAAACAATCTGCCAAAGTTAACAAACACTATGTCTACATCCCTGCAGGGCATTGTAGACAAGACCAATGTATCTACCAATACTATTTTAAAAAGTGAGATCAGATAGGATCTCTTAGAGATTAAGGCATGAATTACAACAGGGACAACAACAAAAAAAGTGTTACCCACCTCACAATGTACAAAAACCTAGTTAATGAGAGAAAACTGAAGGCCAGACTCTCGGATGATGCACACTGGTGCAAGTCCATGAATTTCAATGGAACTGTGCTGATTTTTACCACTAGAATCTGGCCTAAAGCCTTTAAAGAGTTAAATAAGGGCCCAAAACATACACATGTAGCAGGAAAGGAATTACCAGTCCTTCTCTATTTTGTATGATTTTTTTCAGCAGTCATATTTAACATACACTAGGATCCTACACTGTTTATGTCAAGAGATACTACTACATTCCTGCAAGGTAGGAAATCTGAAGAGGAATAGCAGTGATTTGAGAATATCTGATTCTGAAAAATTATTTCTCTGACCAGACTTGAACCTCGTGATCACACGTACAAGGAAGGAAGTAGATGAAATTATAAGGAGTTTCAAATTCAAGACACTGAAATTTTACACTGGTCCAGCAAAAATCATCATTTAGTCATCCTAAATCATTGCTTTGAAGACATTAAATAAGATTTTTGCTTCCAAAGACGCTGTGAGCAAAGATATCTGTGTGAAGTTGGATAGATGAACTGTTTTGTTGGACAATATACTTAAGAGAAGCCTAGTAAACTCTGAATCTACAAAAGAGAAAGTAAAGGAGTACTTGTGGCACCTTAAAGACTAACAAATTTATTTGAGCATAAGCTTTCGTGAATTACAACTCACTTCATCGGAGAAAGTGCCACTTACCAATTGTACAGAATCAGAATCCAATTGGGGTCTTCCTTTGTTTGGAATGTGGAATGATGATATTTTGGTTGCTTTCAACAATCATATAAAGAACTGATAATGTATGGAAAATGGTGATGTTTTTTCTTTATACTGAAATTATCTGCAAATATTGATATTAATAACCCCCCCCTCCCTATCTTGGTGTAAGATCCATCTCCTATAGTAAACAGATATAGTAAAATACTTTGTACTGTTCCTCATGACTTTCAATGCAAGAATTTTGAAGCAATTCACAAACATTAAGCCTCACAACAAACTTCTTTTACAAACAGGTAAAGCTGAAGCATGAGAGATTGAGAGTTGGTCAAGGTCACTCAGTAAGCCAGCAGCAGAGCCAGGAATGGAACCTAGGAATCCTGACTCCAAGTCCTGATCTAACCACTAGCCAATATTCTTTCTCTGAACACAGTAAGAAAAAGAAGCCCATGTTTTCTCCCTTTTGTCTACCAAGCAAAAAGAACTATAATACAAAGAACAAGGCAACATTATTCTGGACAGTCATTCATTAACTGTCGATTTATTTAACTCCTTTGAGTTTACCCACTGTATTAATATGATCAAAATTATACAAGTGTTGAGTATGAAAAATCTGTTTTCTTGCAATTCTTTATATTTACATAAAAATTTAAACAATTTAAAAAAGATGATTTTGTGAATTTGCCATCTGCATTAGAATGCATTGAATATACTATACCACTGACTAAATTTTAATGTAAATATAAACTACTTCCCACCTGATTTGGAGCTTAGTTTTAGGAATGGATTTCAAAGGCCTATTATCTTCACATTAAAGTAGAACAAAAAAATTTTACCAAGACACCCCAATATATGATTTTCAATATGTACCGCAATCCCAATTTTTTATGTGCTGTTATATGTGCTCATGCACAATATGCTGCTTAAATATGTCTTCTCAGCGCTGTTTTCTCTTTCGTGTGGGAGTTACATCCATCAAAGTGACAACAGATGCCCTTAGACTCTTCGTTAAGGTTGTTAGTGTTTACTACACGGACACACACAAATTAGGATTTTATATATGAATTTACAGATCGTGTAAAGTAAAACTGAAGGGTTCCCCTCCCCCTCCTTCCCACAGAACAGCATAGTATGAGCTGAAACAGTGCAAACCTTTTCATTCCGTCTCAAACATGACCTGGATAGAATACTAAGGGGGGAAAAATCAGTCTAATCTATATGCTAATGCAATCCTTCGCCTCTGTCCCAGGCTCTCAGATAGTGATTTGTATAGTTATAAGAAACTAGGGACAGTCTATAGGATGAAAATTAATATTAATTGCATTTGGGGTGTGTGACACCTGTCCATTGGGCTGTATGAATGTTGACACAATGCAACCTATGTACATTTACAAGGTCATGGAAAGCTATCAATACTGCAGTAAATTGTTTAACATTGCAAATTTATCTGCTTTAGCTGACATCTTACCTTTGTTCATTAATGCATTAATAATAAACCTCAAAGACAGGAGTTTGAATATAAACATCGTAAGATTGTGATCAGTCTACTGGTACATTGATTTTTCACATCTCAAATCACATCAGGCAGTGAACCTTTAAGAAATGCCAAAGGGAGCGGGCACTCTGTAGGCTGCAGTGGTACAGAACAATGGTAAGGTCAAAGCAACCGAGGCAAGACGTATACAGCACTTTTATTTAACAAAGAAATGTTTCTAGGTTGCACTCTTATTTATTGCTAATTCTTGTTTTTATTCCTGCTTTCTTTTCAGTAGAAAGCACTTGAGGAGAAAAATGTAATGATTGCAAAATATTATTATTTACTACTTAGACTCGTTCAAAAAATGAGCGTGGCACATGTCTTGACTGTGACAAACCTCATTTCCCATGCAATTCCTGCTTAAATAGTAAGAACAACATGCAAGTAAAATGTGCTAATCAGACCACGTGTTAAGCAAGATGCTCCAATTCAGCTTGCTGCAATTTAACAAGCCAGAACCAAGAAGTGAGACCCAATAATGGATTTTTACTTTATATTTCTGATGCTGTATGTTTCAAGACATTTAAACTAACAGTGTAATAAAATATTAAACTACATTGCTATGCAGGGTGTGAAATTCAGGTGAAAAAAACTCATCTACCAGTATAGCATGTAATTTTTTAGACATTATGTCTAATAATCTGCCACTGACTGTCACTGTAGATTCTCCTTTGTGTGCCATGCAGATGTTGTTAGAAAGTATCTGCCCCATGTAAAAAGCAAGTGCCAGAGGCACTTTAGAAATTGTAAGCTCCTGCTGATCATTGTAACTGTTCAATAAGCTGTAAAAGGTACCCACCCCCCTTTCCAATGTATGGCATAAGGATAGGATAGCACGCAAACCATACCTCAAAGTCTCCCGAGAGCCAACAGCACCATATTAGCATTATGCAAATTAAACACACGTTTTAACTGCTGTCAGTGGCTGCCCCAGGGAATTCTAGCAGCTGGCCCACATATCAACTGCCCAAGTGCAGTACATATTCATTATGTCAGGACTACCGTGGCTCCTCCACACCCATGGCCTAGATCTCATTTTCACATTCTTGGGAGCAGCTGCACACTCCAGTTTTATAATAGATGACTGTGGTGCGGCGTTTGCCACACACTGGCAGAAGAGGGGTTAAAGCAGCCAATTAGAAAAGGGCTTGGACAGACTGCCAATCAGGAGAAGGTTTAGAGAGTCAGCCATCAGGGCCAGGTTGGGCCATATAAGAAGGGCTGCTGAACAGAGTAGCTTCAGTCATTCCCTGGAGGTTGAGGAGGGAAGACTGGCTGCCCTGAAGGAGGGAGAAGAGACAGCACCATGGTCCAATCAGTGCTGGGTGGGGTCAGGGGAGCACAAGTGACCACTGCCAGACTGAGGTCCTGATACAAGGGCGGAGAAGGTGCTAGGACTGCTGGGAAGTGGCCCAAGGAAACAGACGGCAGGGGTTGGAGGTGATGCAGTGCATGACTGCTGGTCCCCAGCCCTCCTTGGGCCCCAGTTGCCACTGACACAGGTGACTAGACCTTAGACTGCAGCCTGCCACTGAGGCAAGTGGCTGGACAGAGGACTGCTGGCGTCCCACAGAAGGTGCGGGGGGAGAGAACCAAGTGGGGCACAGCCGGAGGGCTGTGTCCAGAAGAGGACCCTGAGAGTGACAATCGCTCATGGCAGAAGTGACGGTTGTAAGACGCCATTAGATGAAGGCACACCGGCGAACCAGAGCTAATTCCCAGGACGGCCAGCAGGAGGTGCCGCAGTGGTGATTTGAGCCCTGTTACAATGACAATATACTGTAAAAATATTTTTTCACAGAAAATACGGTGACAGTGATTAAACTCATATCCTGACTCAAACACTAAATATAAAGGATAAAATCTTCTTTATAGACAGCTAGTAAATCACATATCAATTATATATAATCTAAATACACTTACTTCTCACTGTAGCACCACCCCAGAATGGAAAGCATTTAGGGTATTACAAAAATGTGTTCTTGAATGTTCAGAATGGAATATTACTGGGTTCCCAACTACAGTAAAGTAGATATATATGACAAGGACTGTTGCAATAGACAGCTGTATAAGGAGACTGCTGCTTACATGCAGATATCCTACACTGTTACAAGTCTACAAAAAAATGGGGAAGATGAGTTAAAAGTGAACTTAAAATCCTTTTAAAAATAGTTTACAAACCCAAATCTTTAACAGAATATGATGAAATTTAAGCTACAAATGAACACATTTTAGAGATATGAACTATAGAGATAGGGAAAAGTAGAGACCTCCTTTATGCAGGGTTACAGTTATGTAATAGTTATCACAGAGTCACCACAATTATTCCTGTGGTGTTGCAGATGCTCTTCTCATTACATAGCAACTGTGGTCTAATACGGACTTTTTATCTCTTTAGACCAAACTTTGGGATCCTTTATTATTTATATTACTGTAGCACTTGCAGCCCTAGTGGCAGACCAAAAGCCCAGTGTGCTAGGTGCTGTGCAAACAGAACAAAAAAGTCCCTGCCCTGGAGAACTTACCATCTAAACATAAAATAAGACAACAGATGGACAGAGACAAATTGATAGGGGAGTTCAAGGAAACAATGAGACAATATTGGTCGACATGTTAGGCGGTGGTCTCGGTACACCAGTGACAATCCTTGTCAAGTTTTTCTTATGCATCATGGCAAAGGAGAGTTTTAAGGAAGAATTTGAAGGCGGTTAATGAGGCATCTTTACAGTTGTTTATGAGGAGCTCCCCCCAAGCATGAGGAACAGCATGGGATTAAAAAAAAAGTGTTTGCTTGAAAATGTAACAAGTGGACAATGGAGGTGGACATCACGGGCCAATCAGAAACAGGAGTCGACCTCTCAATACTGAATGCGAGATGATAGCTAGTCATCCCTGGACCTGCATCACTTTGACCTCAAAGTCTGAAACCTTTTTACTACTGACACTCAGATCTTCTAGGCTTCTGTCCCACCCCTCAACAAGTCTGATACTGCTGCACTTGGTCCTGACAGAGGGAAGAAAAGTTTGTGAATATGTTATAATTTTATAATTCACATACCCAGCCACAAATAAAAAAATTACGTCTCTCAAAAGAATGCTGTTCTCTTTGCTGATTCTCTTGCCCAGCAAACTTCTGCCTGTTCTGAAGCTGCGCAAAGGAGTATTCCCAGGAAAAGAAACAGTGAGTTAATTTTAACTTCGAACTCTACCAAAGATTTATTTTTGGGCAAGGAAGGTAGGCACAGGAGGCTGAGTAGTGTACAGGTCCTGGGAAACAGAACAGCATTGGTGATTATGTTAAACTCTTTTCAGGCTGCTGCAACCTTACAAAATGTCCCGCTTCTGCAGGTACCAGAAGGAAAAAGGACCAGTTATTCCAGGCCTCAGGGAGGAGACCTTCAAGCTATGCAAAGGAAATCTTTCTGCACCTTGTGACAGATGAACTAATACATGACTGTAGATGGCTTGCCAGTTACAGAGGTAAAAGGAGGCTTGCCTTACCAATCTCAGAGATCACCTTGGAATTTTTACTGAGCAAATACAAAAAAAATTAATGACTTGGCTATGGCCATAAAGCTTTTTATTTTTGTATTAATATTTTCTTATTAAAAATGCTACTGCATTCAGCCACTGTCAGCTTCCAGTTTCCACATTTTTTCCTCTGTTCATCTGTCATTTTAAGTAGTATAGGTGGGAGAAGTGAAGGGAAGGATTCTGGCTAAGTGCAATATCGTTGCATCTGCCCACAACTGAAGTAGCAGCTAGGCCCACAAGTTAAAACTCAAGTGTTCTGTAATAATCTTCATAATGATAATAAAGATGGTTATTCACATTTTACCCAGCTCAGATGTTGTGCCCATCCTGGTTCTGTGTAGGGCCTCTCCATCCTGCTGTGCTCTGCCTGGCCTAGATCAAGTAAGAGATCTTGAAATTTGGGGCCAAAGATCCTTTCCAGGATGAGGTCCTCTTCCTTTTTGGACTGGCTATCTTCTTAGTGGGTTTTTTTGGGGGGGAGAGGTAAGGGAGCTGAGAGCTCGAGTCCCTATATCTTCTCCCTGCACTGCTGTCCTGACCGCATGATCCCATGATCTGCTAGCAGCTGCTGAGACATGCCACTGAACTGTACAATGACATTCTTTGAAGAATTAAAGTCATGATTTTTGCTCGCTTTGGCTCAAAAATGCACCAAGGTTCTGGTATCATCCTTCAGTAAGGTGGCTGCATACTGATATACAGAGTTCTTATTGGGTATTCTTCTGCTGTATCAAACACAGGAGATGAATGAGGCTGAAGAAACTGCAAACAGGTAAGCAGTTGGCTGGGACCAAGGATGCTGAGCCGTGGCATATGTTGGTAAACCACTTCTGGTCAGGGGTCAGAGCACAGAGAGATGGCAAGACAGTATTCAGACATGAATGTCTGAGGGCTTGTGGGAAGGAATTGGAGGATCATCATGTATTGGTTGTTGTGACAGGCCGTGGCTGCATGTTTTCACTGTAGTTACTTGGGTTAGCAACAGGGAGGATAAGCTCATTCAGAGTCTGCCCTATGCCTTAGGGCGCGGTGTCTGCCTTGCTGTGTGTCACAAATAGAGGCAGGTAGATGTGTGAACCCAGAACGTGTTATCAGAAACAGCTTTTGAGCCCAGACTGCAATGAAGACAAAAACATTTTGTCCAATAATACTTTTTCAGATCACTTAAAAGCTTGCAATGTTTAAGTCTAAATGTGCTCAAGAAAAAGCTCTCCTATGAATTAATGATTAAACTTTACTACCATTATTACAGTAGCTGGGGGAATGACACAGTATAGAACTTCACTCTATTTTTAAAAGAAGTTCCCTTCAAGGATTCAGAGTTATAAGGTAAGTGACCCATCTGAATGTTGCTTTATATGGTCAACACTACACTGATTACTACTAAAAGCTTGTTCGACTATTGCACTCCAGATCCATTTCAAGCTCCTGGTAATTATCTCTAAAGAGCCAGGTAAGCCTTAATAGGAAATTCAAAGACCACCTCTTCTTCCATATTCAACTGCAGTGGCTGAGTTAATGGAGGATGTTTCAACTAACAGCCCTCAGAGTTCAGAACCTTGGCTATAGAATACTCCACCACTGAAGATCAGGATGAGTTCATCTCTTGGTATTTATAAGATCCAGTGCAAGACTCATGTTTTCAAGATGATCTTCCCCAGATAAAGTGACATGGTGACAACATTTCTCATTAAAAGATGCACCAAACTCATTTATGAAGGTGGCTTTAGGTAGGGAGGAGAGAAATGAGTATCTTCAGATATATAGAATTTTTTTATATAATGCTTCGATACCATGTTGATGAGTGCATTAAAAATAAAACAGTTTGCATAAAGAACCAAAAAAGGGTAAACTGACAAATGTTATAGACTGTTTTACTTTCATTGCAGTCACAAATAAAGAATAAAACTGAAATTACATGGAACCTGAGAGATAACATCAAGGTAATTAAAAAGAGAGAGCAAGAGAGACATAGAAGTGGTCACAGCAAGACAAAGAATACTTCCTACAAAAAGGTAGCTCGTGTAATCTTAATAAGGACAAAAGTTCTTGAGAAGTGTTGACTTTTTTATCCAGTGACTAGTGTTGTCGCAAGTGATGAAAAATTGTGTGTGTTCTGATACTATGAACAAATGAGTGTCTTACCCTCTCTTCTCACAAAAGGAAGAAGCTATATTGAGAAGCTTCTTACCTAATATGGCTTCTGTTGCTATACTCCAGTGGGAGAAATGGAAAGTTTGCTACCTGATTATTTCCTTTCTGTGACCGATCTCTGCCCCAGTCCAAGACATTTGAGGTACATCTCATCTCCCATAAACAACTAAAATGTCTTGGACTGGGGAAGAAGTCAGGATCCACAAAACACCCAGGTTTTGGAAGGAAAGAGGAACTACAAGCAGAGCATACAAGCTCCTGATGGGCGACTGATCCTCCAACCCAAACTGTATTGCCTTTTCTAAACTAGCCCAGGCATCTGCACCACTCCTCCACATAAGCAGGTTTGCATGCCATCAGAGCTTCAGATTTCTGTTTCTGCTACAGGATTCCCAAAAAGGAAAGAGGTAGTTAACCCCGTTCTCCTTGAACATTTTTAGTTTACCATTCCCTCAAAAGATTTTCATATCCTTTGCAATCCTCAGAAGCTTTTTGGAATTCTCTCATTATTTCTGCCAGTAAAGAAAGGGATTAGATCAAGGCCTACTTATTACAGCCAGGCCATAACAAATACAAATATTCTGCTGAAACTCAGTCACTTTTCAAGAGATGTTTTTGCTAGGGATTGACAGGAAAAGGGTTAAATAAAATACCTGATATCAACCAATGGATTAGGATCACTTTTTTGCAACTGCTTTCTCAGTATGAAACCTGGATGGCCAATACCTGTGCTAGCTATTAGTAGTAACCAACCAAGCAAAGAAACCAACTTGACAGATTAAAAAATGATCTGAGGCAAGTGAAGAAATAATAACTATTCTATACAACAAACCAGATATCAGCTTTAAAAAATTTAAGTTATTTTTACGGTTGTGTACTTAACAGCATTTCAGTTATTCATCTGAAGTGCTATTCTGAACTTGTTTTGCCTTTCTGAGCCAAATGAAATATGGTTGCTGTGGGCCTCCTGGTACAGAAATTGATTTTACAAGGATGTGAACTGTCATTTCCTTCCTAAATTGAAGATTGGTGGAATGACTTGAATGAGCAGATGGCATTAAAGTAGAGGGCTTACAACAGACTATGTGAGGACAGAGATTGTATTTCTAGTTACAGAAGACTCGTTTAATGCAGCTGTGTGTGTGCAAGTAACATACATGTTCACTAATTCCTGTCTCCAGTCCACCATACTGGATTTAATATCATTCAGGCTTGCTCTTCCCTTTTTCCCCCTCACCTCAGGTGCAGTTGTGAAAAGATGGTTGAAGGTATAGCTCCTATCACACACAGTGATTTTAGACACTGCAGATGGCTAACTGAAATCATTTTTCACCATACTCTTCAACTACGTCCAAGTGAAAGAGAAAAGGTGAAACTCCAGCTTTCTTTAAGTTTCAGGAATCACAAATGTGTAAAGGCTACCCTGTCTTGCAGGAGTTAAAGTCAGAGAGTGTTGCAGAGTAACTCTGAAAATTGTTCTGTGAAATGGGTGCAATGTCCTGAAGCAAGGTAGTTATATTGCAGCGCCTGAAACTGTTAAATGAGAAAAAATTGAAGGTAAAAACAGTGAAAGTAAAGATGTTATATACAATTTATGGACATGAAACCATGCATGGAACAAGCAGAAGCTGAGATAAAGATCAGAGAAATCCACCAATGCGTAGTCTTGAAAAACAATGGACAACTAGTAACAAATTCCATCTCTACATTAAAAAAAAAAAAATCTACATTTGTGCCTAAAGTCACTAAAAATCTGGCTTCTTTGGTCCCCTTTTTTGTCCTCAAAACAACATCTCTTGTGCCAGGCATAAAGTATCAAATTAAAATAACTTTACTAGTTTTATTATGCTTCTAAATAGAATAAGGCAAAAGATACAGCTTTTGAAACTGGAAAAAGACCCTCCTTTTCAACCAGCGTTGGCCAGAAAGGGGTCATCTTGGTATCATAGGACCTAACCAAGCACTCTGAAGTCACTGGAAAGAATCCAGTGACTTCAGCTGACATTGGATCAGGTCCTCAGGGCCGGTCAAGAGACACATGGCACTTTCTACTTTTAGTTTAGTTACTCTTCCATCATTTTTCTTGGCTTTTGTATAGATATTTATACAGAATTTTGGTTATCAAATATGACAGCATGATGTTCCCACACCTTTTTTCTTTTTCTTTTTTAAGGTTTCTTTTGTACTTAATGTAATTGCAGATGTTTGGCTCAAACAAATTAAGGCTCTACTTCCACAGGAAGAGAATCCTACCCTCAAGAATATTGAGTAAACGCTATGTAGAAAGTGAACACCAGTATTTATTTACAAACATATCTCTAGTTTACCAGCCTATTTAGAAGCCTAGCTAGCTCACACTCCACTTGATAATTTTCTGTCCCATTGCCTGATGTTCTTCAATTTTGGATATTAGCCATAATTATGACATTTAAAACAATCACATTTCATTGGCTAGGTCATTAGAGATAGTAACAGACTATACAGATAAATGAAAATTATACATAAAACTATGTAACCTTGACTTTTCCCAGCATTTTAATACATCACCTAAAAGGGAAAAATATTCTGTAATAAAACATGCAAGTTGCAAACAAAGGTATCCCAACCTGCAAACACTTAAACATGTGAATAAAGTGACTCATGCAAATACTCCCATTTAAGTCAATGGCAATAATAATATGAGTGGAGTCACTTGCATGCTTTAGAGTTTGCATGATTGTCCCCAAAAGTGTTTAATGAGTAAACATCAGCAAACAAATAGATGTTTACACAGGAACAGGAAAAAAAAAATTTTTTTCTTTTAAAATGCAAAATGAAAAAGCCATCCAGCATGTAATCCAACCTACATTACCCATAATTTCAGTAAGTAATTATTAGGTCCCAAAACAAAACCTGAAAGTTCTAGTGTGACAGCAAGTACTATGACCTGAGGTGTAAATTAATCTAATTTTCATATTTAATTTCCAAAATTCACCTTCTGAGTCCACAAACTTAAGGGTTTCTCATTTATTTCCTTACATCTCACAAAGAGACACTGTGGAATGTTTACCTCTTATCTGGATATTGTCATTTTACTGTCTCAAACTTCTTAAAACAAGCATCTCACTAGGGAGGAAATCAGTCAGCATCAGACCTAGTTGGGAAACACTGCACTTGCTCAATGTCTATGGCTCTTACACAGTTCCAGATGTTCAGCACATTAATAATGTACTAACTCAAAACCTCTTTTTGAAACTTTAGAATGTGAAAATTGCATTAAAACCTCTTTGCCCTCATTAATGGTATTGTTACAATCCCAGTATTCTGGAAAATGTTTTTTGGCATTTGTTTAACTTTGTAATATTGCCATTTACTCATTTTAACAGCTCGTGCTCAAATCTTAATGCTTTTAATAGGCCTAGCGAAACAGACTACCATCTTTTGTAAATGTATAGACCTAATTCATTAAATAAGTAAAAGTTGTCAGAAGGTTTTTAATCTTCTTTATTTTTGTCACAGTCAGGAAGAAAACAAAGCCTGTTAGATTTCTTAAATTTATTTACAAGAACTATGTAATCAACAGTTGTCTGCGAGAGTGCCTCTGATGGAAATCTAGGCATCACCTTTCATTTTTATTAACAGATACATTTCAGAAGAAATAGAAAAATGCACCATCCACCATGCAACTGCTGCCTCTCTCGCAAAAAAATTATTTTCACTAAAAACTCTCACAAATCCCAGTAAAATAAAAGGTCCCTCTTAAACCAGGAAGAGCCAGACATTCAGAATTAATACCAAAACTGTATTCTTAACTCACCTGCAGTACCCTGAGATGGCCCAATTGGTAGCACATTTCCCTCTGGACCAGCAGACAGCACACTGAAGGACTTGCGCTCATATCAAATGCAGATACTGCAGTGAAATACCAGAGGAGTGCAACACTGTCCAAGGTTAAATTGAGGTAACTTCTACTTCTCCCTGGTGACAGCTTAGATTGAATTTAAAGGTTCTCCTGGTCTTTTGGAAGTAGCAAGGGATAGCCCCATTCTTTTGGCCACCATTCCCTCACTTAATAAAACTAATTAACATCTCCAAGGCTGTTTGTCAAGGGGTGTATACTACTGCCAAGAATTTAATGACCGACATATACCTAAACAGCAAAGAGTCCTGTGGCACCTTATAGACTAACAGATGTATTGGAGCATAAGCTTTCGTGGGTGAATACCCACTTCATCAGAAATGGGTATTCACTCACAAAGGTTATGCTCCAGTATGTCTGTTAGTCTATAAGATGCCACAGGACTCTTTGCTGCTTTTACAGATCCAGACTAACACGGCTACCCTTCTGATACCATAAACCTAAACAGTCACTACACAGCTGCTTGATCCTTCACAAATGAAAGGAACTAAAATAATATCTAAGCACACATCATCATCACCCACTCTTCTCAGTTCTCATGAAACAGGACTATGAGAGCTATGACACATACATACTAGGATAAGTTCTAAAGGACTTAAACTCAAAATATGAATTAAGAGCTTCTGAGAATCTATCATGTAAAGGTGTACCTGAAAATTTAAATTCAGTATTTGTTTTAAAGCAAAATAAGTACCTGTAGAAGTGCCAGATAAAATATACCGGAAGTCCACACAGCAGGTACAGTACAGAGATTAGCAATGCATGCTTCTCCCCAACTATCCTATTAATGTGACTAAACCCTAACCTCTGTTAGTAAAGGATAAACCAGTCTATGCCCACACAATCTTGAATGCCTCTCCCAAGACTGCTTACTTGAGTGCAGAGTAGTTCCAATTCAAGATGTGGTTGTCTAGTGACTGGATTGAAACTATCTAATTTATTTCACATTGGACAGCTCTTCAGCACCCAATGGTTAACTTATTTTGGTCACTACAAAACTTGTACTGGAGTTGAGCTAGTGATCAAGAGGTGAAAGGTTCCAGGTTCAGTTAACAATCTCCTTAGACCATTTATTCCATACACTAAATGAAAGTTACACACAGCCAGAAGTTAAAGAAAATGAGCAATAGCAAGTTTTAAATAAGTCATGGTTACAATAGACAGTGCTGCTGAACTAAAGCAATGTTTTTCACTTTGATTAATCAATATTTCTGGCAAGATACAAAAATCACCATTTCCATGAATGCTGCTTATCCAGTGTTTGCAGGATCAGGCCATAGAAAATTTTAAAAACTCCAAAAGTTTGTAACACATACAGTACTTACAGAAAAAGAAGCAAAAGGGAGAAAAAATTTATTCAACAAAGAAAATAAAAGAGCAAGCTAAGAGGTCCTCCGCTTTGTACCAGAGATTTATGATCCTGTTATAGAAATTTAAACATAGAACTACTTCTGAAGTCCGTTCCAAGTAAACCTCAATGAGATACCACCCCAGAACCTGCTTACAATGGATATACAAAACCTAATATGGTTTTGTAAAGTTTAGTGGACATTTTGAAACGATCCAATTCTGTGACCTCATGTTACCATGACAACATTATGGTCTAAACAAATCACCATCATCCTCCATAAGTTTGGGGGTCTCTAATAAAGTGAGCATTATATACAGTCAGAATGAGATACTTATCCTAATAATTCCAAATTCCCGATGTACTGGTTTTACATGCAACATCACCCCCAGAATGTAATGACTAAAGACAGCAGAGAAAATAGTTTAGATTGTGCTCATTATTTTGAAATCAGCAGTGCATGCAAAATGTACCTTAAGGGAAATGGTTTATGCATCAGACTCATAAAGGTGTAAAAGGTAATGAAGCCAAGTCTGCACTGGACATAAAAAATGATCCAAGTCTGGACTCTGGCACCAGACAGAGAGACATCTTTCCAAAACCATTTAGTGGAAACCTTGATAGCCACAAGAAAAACTATGAAAACTTTCTTCTATATATTCAAATGTTTTCTTACTAGGTTCTAAAACAGGGGTGGGCAAACTGATTGGCCTGAGGGCCACATCTGGGTATGGAAATTGTATGGCGGGCCATGAATGCTCACGAAATTGGGGGATGGAGGGCAGGAGGGCTCCAGCTGGGGGTGCGGGCTCGGGGGTGGAGCTGGGAATAAAGGGTTGGGGTTACGGGGGGGATGTGTGTGCTGGGCTGGGACCGAGGGGTTTGGTCAGCAGGAGGGGGATCAGGGCTGGGGCGCAGGAGGAGTTCAGGGGGGCAGGCTCTGGGCAGTGCTTACCTCAACCAGCTCCCAGAAACAGCAGCATGTCCCCACTCCGGCTCCTATGGGAGGTTCAGTCAGGGGTCTCTATGCACTGCCCTGTCTGCCGGCGCCGCCCCTGCAGCTCCCACTGGCTGCGGTTCCTGGCCAATAGGAGCTGCAGGGGCAGCACTTGGCGCAGGGGCAGCATGGGGAGCCCCCTGGCTGCCCCGCCTCATAGGAGCTGGAGGGGGGACATGCCCCTGCTTCCAGGAGCCATGCGGAGTGGGGCAAGACCCAGACCCCAACCCCGCTCCCCAGCTGGAGTGCAAGAGCGGGGCAAGCCCCAGACCCCACTTCCTGGCGGGAGCTCAAGGGCCAGATTAAAACATCTGGAGGGCCAGATGTGGCCCCCAGGGCCATAGTTTGCACACCACTGTTTGAAAACACTAGATGCAACTACTGATGTCAGCAGCAGAAATCAAATTTTTCTTAACAAGAACACAGTATTTAAAGTTGTACAACCTTTGCCTCTCCACAACATTTAAGTGCAAAAACTTACACTTAAACGACTTATAGAACAAGATTGCACGGATGTCTAACGGCAAAGTACTGAGACAATTTCACACTCCCAGCTGCACAAGAGAGAGAACTTTTAAAGTTTCATTTTTGAACTGAATGTGTCCCAGAAGAGAAAGATTTAGTTCATAATGTTCAACTTCCGTAGAAGTATTCATTAGTGAATAGTTGGCCTACCTTGCAAAATCAATTAAGATTTTTAAAAACTTTTCTTGCAAAACTCTACTCTTTGATTATTCCCAACAGAAAACTGTTGGATATCTGTTCTCATGCAAGTGCATACAATTACCACTTTGTAAGCCAATACATTTTCCTAAATTCTTTCATACTTTGCTTTCTCTTCCTATTTTAAGCTATTTTCCCTAAATGAACACTGCCCACAACCAAGCTATGAAATCTATATCAGCTGTCTATAACTGAGGACACTGAAAGTCCATTCCTCTCTCTCTAGATTCAGTACACGTTTCTACTGAATTATAACAATTCAAAGAAAGCCTATGATACACCTATCATGACAGACTTTTGTTTTGATCAAAAACTAAAATCTCCACTTCTTCACAAAGGGAGTTTCATGTTAAAATGCACTGCATCAGCAAGAAATCTCAGATTTAAATCAAGATTCAAGGCCAATGTGTGAAGTAAAGATATTGCTGCAGCTTGATTCCGCTTTTAAGATCATTTGGTTTTGCAATAAGCCACGAAAAGAAAAAGGATAGAATTCAGGACAGGTATTAACAAAAAAACCCTCTTTTAAATAATCTGTCAGACAATTAGCCAAGATTCAGGAAATTGACTATTTCAAAACCTTGTTGCAGACTAGTATTGACTCCTTTTTAAAAGTTTTAATCAACAAATTAATAAGTCAAATTTCCAGAATACTGGTGAGTTGTACATTTGTAAACCTTGTTCAATGAACTACCTATAAGGGAATGAATGCATTCTCAGAGTTACTGTATCTCTTACCCTTCCCTGTGTACAAGTTCCAGGTCCTGTACCTGGAAATTGCATTTGGAGCCTGAGGTGGTATGAACTTTCAGAAAGAGCCACACCACCTGTGAATTGCATGTAACGATATTTTTATCTTTATAGCTTGATCTCAAGTTCAATTCCACCTGTGATGGTGACCTAAAAGTGTGTTTATTAAATTCATCTGGTTAAGGACATTACTATTTCAAGAGCTGGGCTCAGAATTCGGTAACCTTCTAGGCTTCTCCCTGGTGGAACCAGAGTTCATTAGTACCTATATCCTAGAAGTAGCATTAGTCGGTTTCTTTTTCCTCCCTTTACTTTACCTATTGTAAATATTGACAATCATTATTTCAATGTATTTTCCTTTTTTTTTCCAATTGTAATGCCTGGTGAAGGGCTAGGTGAACTCCAGCAGGGAAAGGTCTGCTCCTTTAAGATTAAGATATGATGAGAACCTTCTTTAGGATATAATGTCAAGCCTTAGCAGAAAGATCTCAGTCTAGTGGAGGCTGTGGGAGAGAAAGGTACTCCAGGAACTGAAGGGATGTAGGGCCCAGTTTATGCCAGATATTTTATTTTTGTCTTTATATTGTAGTTGTTAGTGTTGCGAAAGTAAATTTATTTTTCAAATTATTAACCTGAGTCAGTACATTATATATTAGGAGGTCTGGATCTCCAGACAACTCCATGTCACACTGTCTAGCAGTTGACAAACATATGATCATAGAATCATAGAACTGTAAGGGACCTTGAGAGGCAGGTCTAATTATCTAGACCATTCCTGACAGGTGTTTGTTAACCTGCTATTAAAAATCTCCAATGATGGAGATTTCACAACCTCCCTAGGCAATTTATTCCATGCTTAACTACCCTGATACATTTTTCCTAATGTCCAATCTTGCTGCAATTTTAGCCCATTGCTTCTTGTCCTAGCCTCAGAGTTTAAGAAAAACAAATTTTTCTTCCTCCTCCTTGTAATGACCTTTTACATACTTGAAAGCTGTTATCATGTCCCGCCTCAGTCTTCTCTGTTCCAGACTAAACAAACCCAATTTTTTCATCCTTTCCTCATAGGTCATGTTTTCTAGACCTTTAATCATTTTTGTTGCTCTTCTCTGGACTCTCTCCAATTTGTCCCCCTCCTTCCTGAAATGTGGTGCCCAGAACTGGACACAATACTCCAGTTGAGGCCTAATCAGAGCGGAGTAGAGTGGATGATATTTTAAAACTGTTTTGAAAAACATGAACAAGTCGCAAGCCTTCTACATTCTTTTCCATTTTAAAAATACACCCCACAACAAAAAATGGATCAACTGCTGGAAATTATATATGGCTAAAAGGTCTCATGTGAATGCAATATAACAAAGGATTGGTGGCTTTTCAGATATTATCTATTCTACTTGTGTCATGTCATTACTGCTTTTGCTATTGATCTGTCAAAGCAAAATGATTTGATATGGCACCATAGTTACAGAATGAACTTCAAAGAATTATCAATTTTGTATTGCAATACACAATAATACAACTGCTGTGAAAATTACAGTTTAAAAGCAGCAATTATGGATGTAAATGCATAATAGGTTTCAGATAAAATAGTTTTAAAGCCTGAATCAAGTTCAACAATTTCTAAGAGTCTCACAAGAAAAAAACACCCTAAACTATTTTATATCATTTTAGATTAGAACCCATGACATCGCTGAAATCTTGTCTACACACTATATACAGCTATTTGGTACAGCATACTGTATAGTACACACCATCACCCTACAACTGTCAAGCAGAACTTTGCCAGACCAACTGAAAAGTTAAAACATATTGAAAAAGGTCCTGAATATCACATGGAGAGGAAATATGATTAAAGTCTGAATCAATGGAAGACATTTGCCTTTTGAAAGGTAAAGGAGGAAATGAAGAAAGAGGAAAACAAAGAAAACTATGTATCATACTCAACTGATTAATAATTTTCTTTATATTGGTGAAGCTTGTAAACTGAGAAACTCAAAACACTTTGAACAACTGACTTATTTTTAAATTTTATTTAAAAAGTTATGAATCAACATTCAAAGGAAATCAACAGGGGCTCATAGAAAGGACTAAAATATTACAATTTATTGTAAATAGATCCCAAAGAAAGGTCAGTTAACTCATCATGATGGATCATCACTAAAATTTATAAGCATTAGCATTCTTCTCCTTGCCGGGTACTTTGACTTTGATATGACACATATTGAATGAATCATCTCAGATGCTGGCACTAGGCAAGATATATCTTAATGCAGACAGGTCGGCGACATGAACCCTAATGGCCCTTATCTTAATCTTGTTTAAAAGCATCTTAGATTTCTGAGTAATCTTTTCACTTTCTGATATTCTCTTTTATAGAGTGTTTTTGCTAGAGTTGCTACTGATTTTAACATAAATGCATTTTTGTTCCATAATATCATGTTTGTTTTCCAGTAATGTATTAACCTTCAAAAATTGTGTCTTGACTTGCATTTTAATAACTGTAAAATTTATCCTAATTTACTTTCAAAGTAAAAGTGACAGAATTTTGATTGTCTGTACATTACTGCAGGTTCAATATAAGAGCAGGATGTGAAGCTATGAGATATCTGTGTGTGTGAGATGCATTGTTTCCATCTCATATGTATATTTTACTATACTGGGTTATTAATCTCAGATATCTGGCATATGTAATATGCAGCGATTTTTTTTAAATAGTGGTTTTACTAAGAAAAGGCTTGTTTTTATTTATTGAAATACTATTTGAATAGGGTAAAAAAAATCAAACCTCCCTACAATTACCTTTTCTCTGTTCATATTATATTTAGTTAACTTATACCATGTAGAAATAGCAGGGTTGTAGCAACTTTCAAGAAGTCATCTGCACAGAAATGATGGACAAGACCTAATTTAGCAGCTGCTTCGATAAAATTTTAGGAAGTGCCACTGCAAAAATTCAAAGAAAAGGTCTGAAGATTTTAAAATTCAGAGATTAGAAATAGCAGCAATTCTCTGAAGAGAGAGCTGGCAAAATGTCATTGAAGTAAGTGCAGGTGGTACGTCCCAAAAGTCAACTCAGCTCTGTCTCTCTCAAGAAGCAAATGTATCAGCTTAAGTCTCCTAAAGAGCTCTAAGGGTTCTACACAGCAATGAAAGCCCGGGCTTGAGCCCAGGCTCAAGCTTAATCCCCCTTGCGTCCACACTCCTATTGTGCTAGCCTAGGGCTCTGACCTAGGGTCTGAATCAGTGTTAAGCCGGGACGTACAGTCCAAGCCCTATTGCTTTCTTGTGTGCACATGGCCCTGGCTTGACTCAGGTCCCAGAAGTCCTCCAGATGGATCCCCAGCTTCCCAACGGCACATAAGCAGCATGGCAGACAGGCAGCGCAGCGGCATTAGTGCCTGGTGAAGGGCACCGCCTGTTCCTGCTCCTCTCATGGAGGCAGCAGCTCCTGCTCTGTCTCCTCTTTGCTGCTGTGCGGAGCTTGCCCAGAGCAGGGAGCAAAGCTGACAGGCGGGAGGTGATTCCTAGCTGCCAGGATGTTGGGGGTCATCCCTCCACTGGACGTGCTGAGGCAAGAGGTCCACTGCTCCCCTTCCCTGCAAGGCAGCTGCTGGGTGCCCCTCCACCCTGTGGACCTTGCTTCCAGGCTTTCCCTGCCTTCCTGGGCTGCGTTTGCAGGGGCACCCAGGAATGCAGCACCAAAACCTCCCCACAGCAAGAAGGAGCCGGAGCCACCGCTACAGAAGGCTGGAGGGAGGTTTTGGGGCTGGCTCCCACTCGCCACACCATCAGTGCATGCAGCCCCAGCAATCCTTCATACACAGCCCCATGGTGGGCAGCGGGGGCCCATAAGCAAGGGCCAGAGAGTGGAGCAGGGACTAAGTGGCTGCCCTGCAGGGAGGAAGAGCAGCAGAGCTCCCAGCTCCGCATGGCCAGGGGAGGGATGACCCCCAACGTGCTGGTCACTCCCCCTCCCTGCAGGGCAGCCGCCTGGTCCCCATTCTGCTTTCTGCCCTCCTGCCCTCGGGGCTGCATATGCAGGGGCGCCTGAACAGTGCGCACTGTCAGGGTGGCATGTGGGAGCCAGCCCCAAAACTTCCTCATCGTCTTCCATGGCAGCAGCTCCAGATCCTCCTTGCTGCTGTGCAGAGCTTACCCAGAGCAGGGAGCAAAGCTGACAGGCAGGAGGCGGCTCCCAGCTGCCAGGATTTGGGAGTCATCCCTCCCATAACCATGCTGAGCCAGGAGCTTTGTTGTTCATCTTCCCAGCAGGCAGTTGCTTGGTCCCCACTCCACCATCTCTTGCTTGACCTTCATGGGCCTGCGTGTGCAGAAGTGCCCAGGCAGCATGCACTGTCAGGGCGGTGAGTGGGGACCAGCCCCAAAACTCCCCCCAAAGCCTCCCAGGTATCCCTGCATCACAGGGTGCAGCAGGAGCAGGAATAAGAGAACTTGGGGGGCTGGAGAACAGCTTAGTGTCAAGTTGACATTCTCAATGCAATTATGTTCGAAATTATGTTTCTGAATGTATGTGTGTCTAAAGGCTGAGAAGGGTACATTTTTTTTAATACAAAAGGATGTCACTCCTTTAGATGAACAGGAGGACATTTCCACTGAATGAGGTCATTGTACTTCTGCAATAGATGTTGCTATATCTTGCACATAATTGCTTCATTGGGACTTCATTCAAAAAGAGCTCTTCCAGCTTGGAGTATGAACATCCAGAATTTATGAAATCATAGTTAGTAGAAAAAGGCACAGTTGACAAATATATTTCAATTTAATTTTTCATTGTAAATATATAAGCTGCATACTGAACAATGACTACCCATCATGAAATCCCTACTTCTCATTGTTCACAACTGACCAAACACTAAAATCTCACATATGTTTGAAATATTTCAATTGTGTGAAAATATATACCGATTTATATATTCTCAATGTTTTGTTAGACCAACAGCAGACCTTCTGTGCAAGCATAGTGTTCTATCATCATATCACAGTGGTACCTTTAGGAATGAAAAAGTGTTTGTTCCTTTAATATATTTATATTTACCTTCTCTATGCAAAAATCTATCGTAAGGAGGAATAATCTGGAATAACGAATTATATATATAGAATTTTCAAAGTATTACTGGTGATTGACAACAGTAATTTACAGAAATTATTCATATAAGATGTATAAGGAGAAAGCATTTTTAGTGGGATACTATAAGCTCCTTTTACAAGGATGATATGATACAATACGATACAACAAAAGTTAAAGAATGAATCAAGCTTGGCAAACTGAATAATAAAATGTGTAACTACTATATCTGTTCTTTTATTAGTCCACTTAATATGACAAAGTATATGGAAAGGGAGAGAGAAAATACAGCTGATATTGCTGGATCTTGGGAAAATATCTTGTCAAAAACTTTTTTTTAAATGGGTTACTATAAAGTAGTTTGGGGTCAAAATTTTATATACATTAAAATCCTTATAGTATGGTGGGGTAATGTCCTACAGATCAGTGTTTCTCTGCCTTTTTGATATCAGTGACCCGCTTACTGCCTTCCTAAACTGTCAGGGAGATCTCAGGGACTGGCGCCAGTCGACAGACTGGTCACTGAGAAACTCTGATATAGATTCTAAACATCTATTTTTAAGGGCCAGTCTTCAGTGGAATGTGGGCAAATCACCATTCCAATCCAATGGAAGTAGGAGAAACATGCAAGAGACTCTGATTTCTCCCAAAGGAAAATCTACCTAAATTGAAACTTGCAACTGACAGAAAAATTGAGGCCTTTAATGGATGCTTTTTGCACCTGTTAGCACTGGAAGCAGTAAATAACCACAATGCTAGTTTCTATAGCAAATGAGCATTGGTCAAATAAATTTCACCTGAGATGTTTCATCAGCAGCAGCCAGCTTCCTCTCAATATGGTTAGTTTAATGCAGTCTTTGACTGGCATGTCCTTATTAGCACATCAACGTTTTCAAACTTGCTGCTACTTGTTCTTAAGGTCAGGGAACAAGAAGTCTGGGGTGTTTCTTTTCTGCTAGACTTTTTATGTGATCTGGAGTATGTCATTGTATTTCTTGGCACCTCAATTTCCACAGCAGTACAATGGGGATAACGCTTTTCTATTTTCACATGGTTTTGGAAGGACACATTCATTAATGTTTGTAAAGTAATTTGAAATCTTCAGAGAGAAATGTACTTTAGAAAGCTAAGTATTACTTACATTATAGCTGATTCCTAATTATTTCTTTCCAGACTGGGGAATTCAGGTGGTTTCATTTGCTCCACTTTTGCCACATATGGTTTTTATTTCTGACACCATGTAACAAAGGTGCAACACACAGGTACTGATAATAGATTACTCCTTATTTCCTGGCTCTAGTCACTTGACATTGTTCACGGATACAAACTGCATCAAGTAGCATGGTTCCTTCGTCTCCCAAATCCAATAACTACTATTACAACATCCATTCTTTACACTTATGCCTGAGTGTTAAATCATAGATCAGAGCTCTCCCCAAAATAGGCAATACACAGATATTTTATAAACTCTAATATTCAGAGGCTAGTTTCAACCTGGCACCTTCTCTTTATATAAATAAGGAAGAAAACATTTAAAGTGCTAGAAGTGCTACACTGATCTGTAGCACTTCATGTCACTTTAAATGAAACACATAATGTGCTTTTATGGGAAATTAATTTAATTCCATTTATGAAGTAGCAACTCCTGATGCTTCTCCCTTTGAGAACTAACAAGCAGGTTATCAGGTTTCATAAACGAGAGACATGCACATGTATTTAGCAAATCACCACAATGCCTTAAACTTCAGAGGTATTCCAAACATGAGGTTAAGAGTGTGCTTGTTTGAATCTGGTCACTAGTTTATCCACTGGGGAAAAAATGAGGTGATGTTTGTGACAAATAGGGGAATTTTGGTAATATTTGTATTATTCCACAGTGTACCTCAGTTTCCCCTCTGTACTTTGTACTACTGTGCACAGAGTATGAAGGGAAAGGACAAGATGTTGGACTCACATAGCTGCCTGGCTGGAGACCACAGTCACTAATGAACTGAATAGGGCCTCCACACGTGAATGGAAGATCCAGAAGAAACCGTGGAAACACCAACAGCTGGGACAGTCACACCTAGCTACCAATGGCCAAGAGGAGATTTTTCCTCACCTCTCAATAGGGAAAGAGAGCAATGGCCTTGCACTGGAGAACAAAGGGATACAGTGACAGGTGTTCATGCCACAAACTGGACTCGCAGAGAGACAGCACCTCTCACCTGGGCCTGACAAAGGGAGGGACAGAGAAAGGAAAACCAAGATGGTTCCTACAGCAGCATGGCTCAAGAGATCCCTGGTGTTGGGGACTGTCTTAACCTTTGCTTTCCTATGTTAACCTGAGGACTTCCTGATGCAGTATTCTGTTGACTAATAGGGATATTTTAAAATTACATTTCCCATATTTCTCTACTGCTGCCCCTTTTTATGCCATTTCTTTCCTTCTGCATTGGGCTGTCCTGCAGGACTGGGAAATTAATATGGTCAAAAAATGGGAAAAACATCTTAGATTTTGTAAACTTGTTATCACAGGAGTAAGAAGAAATTTCTCTCCATCATCGTGTACAGCATTGCGTAATTGCCAATTTGCATTCAGAGGTTCTCTATCAGGATTTTCAGAGGCAAGATTCTATGTTTCATGGACTGTATCTGGTATAGTAAATCTTATGTTCTGAAAACTTTGATTGCATCATTTACATTTAGGTAGGATTCATATTATCTGAATAAATTCTAAGGTAATGTTTTCTTGCTAAATCATTGTTGTGGGATCTCACATTCCCTGTTGGAATAGGTTAGTTTTTCTGAGGGCTAACACAATTCTTATTTCAGTCCCAGGTTATACTCTGGAGTGAGAGGGGAACATTTTTCTCTCTTACTGGTTTGATGGGCTTGAGTTTTAGAATCCAAGTGTACTGTAATACGGATTTATTTATTTAGAATTTTAGCTTGATGAAGTTAGACCAGGAGGGGAGAGTCTCTGAGTGATGTGATAAGATGTTCAGTTCTAATTTTAGTTTTGTTGGTGAATTTTCAGTTTGTCTAGACTTATCATTTTTAGAGCCACTGAGCCTCCACAGCTCACACAGAAGCTCTGCTATTGGCTGGGTGGAATGTTCTAGCTCAGTGGTTCCTTCGTGACTTCAATTTATAAAAATCAGGCTACTTTTATGTCAGTGCCTCACTTTAAGCCCCTCAGTTGGAAAAATTTGGTCCGTGAGCCTGGAGATATTGGTAGGCACTTCTTAATAAATCAAAACATATATAAATAGATACGAGTGTGTATCTGGAGCTCCACACTCCATGGATGATGATGATACTAAATGTGCAAAAGTTAGAAAAATCACTTGTTCCATAGTAACCGTAAGGCCTTTATTGCATATTTTTGTTTATAAAGTCCTAAAAGTTGAACCCACATATAGTATAACAAAATACTAGATACGTTTAAGTGGTTGAATTCAAGTTGCCGTGGGAAACAATTACATTTCCTGACTTTTCCATTTAAAATCTGGCCCATATGATTATATTAACATCGTATTTATATTTAATACTTTTGTAGGTGTCGGTCTGTATTTTGGAGTTTTAAGTAATTCTGAAATTTATATTTATCAATACCTTCGCTAAGTCCATGGAAGTGCCTCCACAAAGAAAAAACACGTAGGGTATGTATACACTGCAAACAAAACACCCATGTCTGGCCTGGGTCATCTGATTTGGGCTCACAGGGCTTGGACTGTGAGGCTCTAAAACTGCAGTGTAGACATTTGTGCTCAGGCAGGAGCCCAGGTTCTGAGACCCCAAGGATCCCAGGGATTAGGCTTCAGCCTGAGCCCAAATATCTACACTGCAATTTTATAGCCCTGCAGCCTGAGCCCAAGTCAGCTGACCTGGATCAGCCACAGGTGTTTTATTGCAGTGTAGACATGCAGTTAATGTTTTTTGTCAGTAGTCCTTTCAGTGAAGCATAAGGTCAATTGAGATTTTTGAAGGGGGAGGGGACAACCTGAGCTGATCAGCAGTTTCTTTCATTCTTTACTAAATATGCCAGGTCTTACTCTGATCTCAAGGTCTCTAAGCATTTTCAATTGAGATAAGTTTTACTCTCAAAAAAGAAATCTTTTAGCAAATATCTTTTGTTCATACACACAAAAAACAACTTCCACACAACATATACAGCACCACTGTCACAACTATTGCTCTACATAAATACATCACAAACTGAAATAATGCCTGGGATTCAATTTTAGATATAAAATTAGAAGACAATTTAAGATTTATTTTCAGCTTGCTAGTCTTGCACATTTATACATGTGGTTTTGTGAATTAGAATGATGGATTATAGTTTGTAGTCTGCCTTTTTCTACCAATTCTACATTGTATGGTCTAATGTGGTCACCTAATGGTTATTTCTAGTAACTGCACTGATGACACAAAAGGACATTGTCTTTTTATCCATTCCTTCAGGTTTTAAATTACTCTTCCTCGTGGGACATCTGACATCAGCAAAACGGTCAGAAATCTGGAACTGAATCAGCAACTCCAAATGGTGCAGTTTTTCCAGTGATACCAGGTTTGATTTTTAAAAGGTTTACATTAAACCTCTGTTGATTTTACTAAATTGTTTACCGCAATCCAACCACAGTTACAGTTGGATGAAACAAACAGACCTGTACTCCTAATTACATTGCACATTTATACTGTTCCTCAAATTTGAGTTCTGTACAACAATAAAAACTGTGGGAAAAGAATACAAACTTTCATTTTTTATCACTGAGGTATAGTCTTAGCCATATGATACACCCTCCTATCAACAATAAAATTTAGTAATACATGCTTTGAAATAAAGAAAATTGATCCCTTGGGACAGTGGGCTTTGTCCAATTTCCACTTGATTCAATAAAACACTGCTAAAATCCATAGCAAAGTAAAATGAAACAATAATCAAAAGAAGGAGAAATGAAATGGCTGTATATTATATACAAACAGCATATAAAGACAATGCAAAAAGCATCCTAATTGCTGAGTCAATGTACATGACAAAGTTGCCTTTGATGATAGGCAATTGAATGGTAAGAGTTTTTTTAAAACTGGTTTTAAAAACCTAGACAGTTTAAGGAAAAACACTGAAAATCATATCTTTCTGCAACATCTTTCCTCCAATACCCTGAACAAACCTCACTGAATTAAGTTAAATCTTACTATATTAAGTGTATGTACCACTATGGGTCAGGGGTTGTATGTATTTCCGTGAGTGAGGGGGAACACAGCCGCCAGGTAGAATTGGGCAAATTCACTCAGGTTGTAACATGTCCCAAGAGGCACCATCACCTTGAAAGGACTGGTATACACTATCGTACTGGGGAATTCACAGTACAGGCAGGAGATTGTGCAGCCTGGAAATACCTTGGTCTGGAAGAAGAAAGAGGTGTGTCTGCCAAAGAAAGGAAACAGCTGGGGAGCTGGAAGCCTAAGAGTAGGTGCCCTTGCTAGACCAAGAAGGGAGAATATGGGCGAAGTTGCCCTGAACTGTGACACTTTCTATCCAAGATTTATTTTCATACTGAGATCCCTTTCTACCACATGCCAAATGCACATAAGCACACTTGCTCTGAGGACCAAACCAGTCTTTTCTGGATGACTGTGATCAAAACAACAATATTCCTAGTATTCCTTTCAGAGTAGCAGCCGTGTCAGTCTGTATTCGCAAAAAGAAAAGGAGGACTTGTGGCACCAGTCTCTAAGTGCCACTAGTACTCCTTTTCCTATTATTCCTATAATGAAACAAAACATACCTTGCACAAAAAACAAACTTGTAACCAAACAACTACAGGATCCGAGCAATTCCAACATGGACACGGCTGTTGTCTCTATGTTTATGTATAGGGATAAAAAGTTAGAGAGCGAATCTTTAAGTAGGGTTTTTAAAAGAGAGAAGAATATGAATTAAAATTTCCTTACTTTATAAGATGGCAAAAAGCATAAGACCCCTTGGTCAACAGTTTGACACACTGAAAGCAGAAGTGCTCCCACTTCATCCTGGAATTCAAAGGTCTCTGTATGCTGGAATGTGGCATGCAGCTTCCGACCCTTGGGGCCTGCCCCAATGGTGCCAACCCAAACCTGTTGTATTAATATTTCAATGTTATATACATATTTATACCAAATTAATAGGGAAATGTAAAAACTAAAGTAAATAAAATACTGAGATTATTTCTGAACAGATTAATGCTAAGGAACAAGAATATAAAATCGAGAGAGAGAGAAAGGAGTGTAGCAAGTCACCAAAGTGAGAGGTGCTGTTACCAGTAGTGTTTACTTTTTAGCTGTACTGGTGAAATAATATTTACTTACTATTACTACTTTTATTTAAGATTATTATGTATCAACCATAGTTTCATTTAAACACTTAGTTGACAACTTTCTCAATGCAAGTAAATGTCTATTTTACTCTTTCCATTTTGAGTTATAGAAATAGAACGAGTTTATATGGTCTTCATTTTAACTTGCCATTTATTGCTTATTTTATAATGAATATTAAAGTTTCAGGAGTGAAAGCAATGCTGCAAACATTTACCTGAGAGTTATGAATAACATGATTTGCCTCAAGCTGGATAGTAAACTTCACACCAAGTTCTGAAGAAAATGAGTCCATTGGAGAGAGCGTACCAGACGTGAGAACAATTGTCCTGACATTACCACTTAAATCTGAAAAGGCCTAAGGAAAATTAAAAAAACAAATTAGTAAAATCAGTACAAACTATTATATTTGTATTTGTGATCAAATGAGGGTCAGTAAGGAGTTTCTGGCTCACTTTGTACTTAGCTTACCACAGCTGGATTCAAGCACCAAAAGTTAAGCGTATGGACTGCTGTTTTCTGCTGTGAACTCCTCTGATGTTTTGGTTGTGCAAAGAAAGCATTTTTATCTGGAATATCAAGTTGCTTTTCATTTGTCCAAACATATGTTTGTTGCAAAGCAACTCTGTAGTCATCTGCAAATCTATACAGAAGTAAATTAATATAACTGGTAAATAGACGTAACCTGCACTTGTGTTTGTTAAATGTATATTTCATAAATCTGTCATGTGGGTTCAGCATTAAACTCTGAAAAACCAAAACCAGTGTTGACACAATGTGGTTCCACCTTAAGCATCCAGCCTAATGCTGTACCAAACTCTGCCTATAATAAAATGAGCTGGCAACTGTGCATTCAATATATGGAAGAACGTACTCTACACTAGAAACAGAGAATATGATTTAAGATATAAGGTTCAAAAGTTATATGACTTTCCATTTAAGAAACATAAAGAGCCTCTATAATTGCTAAGCCATGTATTACAGAATTAGTTCTAAAACAAAATATTTAATAGCTACAGTTGGCTTTAAGAGTGAAGGTATCAAAAGAGTAGTTTAATTATTTTAAATTAACATTAAAGTGATCTAAAGTGCAGACTGGAGTTAGGCAACATGCCAAGAAAATATTCTAGTCTGACCTTTAGAGAAACCACTCTCAACATTTTAGTTATATAAAAAAGAAAATTAATTTGGTGATATCAACCTACTACTTATTGGATGTTTACCCACAAGAGAAATTTTTTTGGCACAATCCTGTTTAATCAGTAGGTTTTGCTCAGGAGAAACCTGACACTGAAATAAATAACAGAGGTGCTGAATAGTTGAGAAAGAGACAACTTGGCAAAGAGGCAGGAACATGTTTGTACTATGCATGCCTCCACTCTGCTTGGCTCCTACAAGTGCTCATTTTTTATCATGTATACCAAAACTACCCAAATGTCTTGGGGAAAATATTATTTTTGCCATCTTTCCATCTTCATATAAACAATCAGATGTTTACAAAAATACACTCACTTGCAATTTAAATATATCTGGTAAAAAGGAGAAAGAAAAAAAGTCCACAATTCAGGCTATATATTTCCACCAACCTGTTGTTATCTTTAAAAAGATATAGTAGAACCATGAATAGCCCTTTTAGCATAATCTGAGTGGCAGGGCTCACAATAGGAACCTCAATAAGCTCATCTCCTCCATGAAGATTCGATACTTTTTCTTCTTTTTCAAGGACAGCAGCAAAATGTTTCTGCAACAGGCAAACTCCTCATTAATATCATCCTAAAAATATTCCCAAAACAAATGCATACAAATCAAGTATTCACCACAGTATTTTAAAACAACTTCTCTCAATACAGCTAGAGAAGTTAGACTGAAGATAAAAATCTTAATACTTAACTCAGTGCTTTCAATGTGATTGGTACTGTACAGAAAGAAAGAACTGGCTGAAGCATGCAGTAAATATGATTTGTTAGTCAATCTGAATGCAGATGGTCAGTAAAGATAGAACTAAGAGTCATTCCATTGTCACAATTTTTGAATAATAATCTGATCACTGTTATTCTTTGGTAGAACAGAAATAAAGTAATTATAAGACCATTGTAATAAGCTCAGTGTCTGCTACTTTGAAAATAAATTAGTAGATTTAAAACTTGATTCGCCACTCACACTTCTTTTACACAGGTGTGACTGTACTAGTTTCTGTGGATTTACATTTGATTTTCATCATACACACTTTTGTACAACAGCTTTGAGAAACTGGACTGGATTTAAAAGAGCACAAGTAGTGTAAGAGTATTTTAAAACATGAAACCAAATAATATTATGCATTTTTATAATAATGTCTGTAACATAAAACTCTACCTGCAGGATAGGAAATGTAGCATTTGTTATTCCCATATTGTGCAAAATGGTGAGCATTTCCTTTCCACTCCAAACTTTACAGGAGGTTTCATATCCCCTTTCTTTAAGTTGACCAGAGCTTTCCTGTAGCCAACTACAAATGAAGAGAGTAATAAAAATTTTAAATAATTCCTGCATTAATTTCAATGATCCTGTATGACAATTTTCAGGAAGCTAAATTGAATGAACTTCACAAATTGTACCATACTCCTGTGATATTATTAATAATTATTTTAATTTAATATCTTTAATCAAAAGGTTGAGGGCTCTGCATTTTGGGTCTGATTCTGTTCTCCCTTCTGCTAGTTTTACACCGTTGAACTGCACTGACTTTAATGAGAGCTACTTCTGATGTATGCTGGTGGATGTCGAGAAAAATCTGTCCCTTAGTGTTGACATTTCCCCCCCGCTCCATATATTATTTTTTAACTTTATTTAAAAAGGGCATAAAAATATAACTTGTTTCTTTAATTGGTCAGGAATGCATAGGAAACATTTGTGTAGCCTTGCACCAAACCTTATTTTAAGCTATTATGCTTTACAGACCATTCATTACCTCTGTAATTGGTATGATTAAGGAAAGAGTGACAACCTGCACCATACATGCTAAGTATTTCCAAGATGAGTTAAATCAGCCTAATTAAACCACATCCCTTCATTCCAGCCACGGAGGAAGAAAGACTGGATGCAAGAACCCTTTTGCTAGTATAAGCTGTGTTTCCACTAGGGGAACTGGCAAACCCATTCAAGTGTAGGAAAGGGCACTAAAACATGTGCTTAAGTACTTTCTAGAATCAAACATAGGAGACTTCTTTTAAACGGACGTAGAATTTTGCTGGTTACTCACTTAACGGGCCCAGACCTGCCAGTTTGTGCAAAAAGATAATACTAATTATTGGTCATTTACACCCAGTCTCTTGCTTTCCACCCGCTGCTTTCCCTACGGTTGGCAGACTTGACAAGAGAATCAACCTGAGTTTTTCTGATAAGGTTAAAAGGCCGGAGGCGGTCAAATCTCCAGCCTTGTTGCTCTCCTCTGCTGCTAAGAACTTTAACATTTGAAAGACCCAACAAAGGAGAATTAGTAGCCACAGGGAAATTATTCTGTCTCAGTGGCACACAAATGTTAACCCTTGGCACCAAATGGAGAAGAAAAGAGGGTGAAGTTGAAGGTGTACCTAATCTCTAATATAAACAAGGACTTCCTAAATGAGCAACACTTCCTAGACCAATATTATAACAAAATGCTTGTCCCAAATGTAATTAAGATAAGCTCAATTAATATAAACAAAGCCACTTTTGTTATTTCTTATTGTTATTCCACTATTCAGATAGCTTTCTGATGAAGGAGGCAATCACTTAATTGGAATATTTGGACATGCACAGTTGGGTACCAGTTAGCAGCTACTATATACAGCACTGTACAGTCAAAATACAAAGGAGAATGAAATGGTGGCGGAGGTTTATAAAAAGGGAGTAAAGGAAGTATTATTTACATCTTCAGCAGGGGTCATCCAATTACATTAATCGGCAACAGGTTTAAAACAAACATAAGGAAGTACTTCTTCACACAATGCACAATAAACCTGTGGAACTCACTTCCAGGGGATGTTGCGAAGGCCAAAAATATAACTGGCTTCAAAAAAGAATTTGATGTGTTCATGAAAGAAAGAAACATCAACAGCTATTAGCCAAGATTGTTAGGGATGCAGCCCATACCCTGGGTGTCCCTATCCCTCTGATTGCCAGAAGCTGGGACAGGACGACTGGGATAAATCACTTGATAAAATGCCCTGTTCTGTTCATTCACTCTGAAGCATCTGGCATTGGCTACTGTCGGAAGAGACGATATTGGGCTAGATAGACTATTGGTCTGCCCCAGTATGGCTGTTCTTACGTTCTAGATTGCATAAACTGCCCAGCTCTCAGGCAGGTAGACTGCTGGGAGTCTGGGCTGCTGGCGGCCTTGTTCTCAGGCTCCTCAAAAAGCCCAAATTATCCAGGCAAATCTGGGAGCCTTGGAAACACTTAGAAAGGTCAAAAAGAAATATTATTTCTATATTTTTCAAAACAAAACTTTGGAATTTTTCAATTTCAAGAAATTTCAATTGTTTGTTCCATTTCAGAATGAGTTTTATTCTTAACATTTCAGAATTTCCCATAGAATGGGAATTCCAGTTTCCAATCAGCTCTGTGGTGGCATTAAACTGCCTTAACACAAAATTATGCTTTCTCTTCCTGCAGTTCCCTGCTTCATTCACCATAAACCTTCCAAATTCTGCAACAAATGAGGCACAGGTCCTACAGGCATGAGCTTCATTCACTACACAACCATGATTCAGTCCCATCCATCCATCCTGTGAACTAACGGACAGCCCCTGTAGGGAAAAAAAACAACCCAGTATTGGATAGGCAACCTGAATTCTGGCATTTCCTAACTCAAGTGCTCGACTCTGAAACCTTCGCATTCTTTTAATGTAGGAAATTTTAACCAAAAATACCTACGTTTTAAAAAAAACTTAAACATTGAAAAAACACAATTGCATCGTGTAGAACCACATGCAGGGGTGAAAGGAAGCCGGTAAGGGCCGGTATGGCAGACCTGTAAAAAGTGGCTGCAGGCACCGGCCCATACACGCTTGACTTTAAAGCGCTGCCGTGGCTTTTTTAACATCGCTGTCTCCCCTCCCGCTGGCAGCTATTGGGGGGGGGGTGAGGGGGGAGCAAAAGGAGCTGCTGCCCTGGGGCTGGCAATTTAAAAGAGTCTGGGGCTCCGACCGCCGCTATTGTTACTGTGGCAGTGGCCAGAGCCCCGGACCATTTAAATCACCACTGGAGCCCCAGGCAGTGCAGGCCACTGCTGGCTGCAGGACCTGACTGACCTCAGTCCCGCCCCTTCTGCCCGAGGCCCGGCCCCTGGACCGGTAAGTCTTTGACGTTACTTTCACCCCTGACCACAACAAGCATGTGCATCCTCCACAACATCAGCAGGGTTGGGATCTTTAGATCCACAACACTATCCACTACCACTTAAGCTAATGGAGTAACTGGTAACAGAAGAAGGCTATTACTTCTCTGAGGACCTGGTACAAGAAGGAGATGGAAACAGAGAGACACATTTTTCCAGAGGGTTTCACAGCTATCTGCTAGACAGCAAAGGAATGTTAAGACTCAGCAATAATAATTATAATAAATAATTATTATAAATAATAATGGGTTCAGTTCCAAGTTCTAGTGGTTATAGACCCCTCTGCCACTGTTCTCGCAACCTCTCCCTGCCCTCTTCTGCTTCTATACCCACCCTGTTCAGCTCCTACCCTGGTCCCCCTCCCACTCAGCTTGTGTCCTTGTCCGCCTGCTCTGTCTCCTTGTCTTGCCCCCAACTCTTGTCCATGTTCTTCTTCACCCATTCTGATCTTCTCCACGCCATGGCCCCTGACATTCGCCCTGCCCCCCTCCCCCCTCGGCTTCTTATTTCTTGCTCATCACCCCACCCCCACCTCTGGCTCCTATTCCTTATGCCTTGCCCCTCTTCCTCACCCCTGTACATTCAAGTCAGGTTGCTGCCTCCTCCCCCTCCACAACACATGGGCACCATCAGGGAGAGCACTGAGAAAACAGGATTCTCCCTGCTATCAGTTCCTGTGCATGGCTTCACAGTGGCTACTGGAAAGAACAACTGCAGGGAAAGTCCTACGTAGCTCCTGCAGCCAAGGGAGAGAACATGCCTAGTTGGTCTGTGGGGCCAAAACAAGCAGAGTCTCGCCATAAAAGAAGCTGAGAGAGGATCGCGCATGCTCAGTGCAGACAGAATCTTTGGAGAATTTAGCTGCCAAACACTAACATGTCTCTACTGAGCATGTGCACACTGCAATTTTTCAGAGCCTTATAACTTGGCCAGATTTGGGCAAATTTTCACAGGGATGCTTGACACCAAGGTGACCCCACTTGCCAAATTTCAAGTTCTTGTTCTAAAGCATGGAGGCACTTCTCAGCAAAACAGTTGTGAGATTTTTTTTTTTAAACCATGGAAAAAGAACATTTCTCCCTGATCTGGTTCTCAGAAATGGCTGTTATATTAGGTGAAACTTAAAAAAAAAAAAAAAAAAAAAAATCAGCCTTAGGCAGACATCCTGTATGGGCAATTTTATCAGCCCAAACTGTTTGTGCTTGGCAAAATTACAGGCAAATGAAAAGTGTTGGGTAGCCCTAACTATCGGCGCTGCCTTTAGTTAAAGCAAACCCCAATTGTCTTTTACTAAACCAACAGAGAATGTCTACTCTCAACACTTGAAAAACTGTTTGCATAGAATTTTTCTCTACCTTCAGCGTGGAAGATTTCCTCTGGGAACATAAGTTTCTCTAATGCTGACTTAACACTACTTTGTACTGATATAACATCTTCCATAGAAGGCTCACAAAGCATTTTACAAACATTAATTCTCACAAAATCCCTGTGATTGGCCTGATGGGGAAATGCACAGAAAATTTAGATGGATTTGCCCAAAGTCTTGGAGTAAAATTTTCAAAAGCACCTGAATAACCTAGGAACCTAAATCCCATTTTGAAAAAAAGCGAGTTAGGTGCTTAGGAGCTTAAGTTACTTCTGGAAATGGGACTTTTGAAAATATTCCCGTGATCCATTAGACAATTAATTTTCATAAATGCCGCAAATCCTTTTTGGGTGCCCAAAATCAGAAAAACAAGACGTCTGTTTGTGGACTATAGTGTTTGAGGTATATCTGTAAGTCTTCTTGTCAATTATGCAGTGTATCTTCTAGTACATGATATGAAAAAAAGACTATAAACAGTAGGTTTTGTTTTTTGTTTTTTTAAATAGCCTTACTTCATCAGACTATAGCACACAGCCCGCAGGGGATCATGGTCCTTCCGTCTGATGTTGTTGATGACCATGGCATCAAGTTCTTCTCGAGCAAATCTCAGCTGTGTTTCTGTAACACTATAACTGGCTGACTCCCGTGCACAATCTTCAATATTATGAGCTTCATCTAAAATGACTACTTGGTCTTTTAGGTTAATCTCCATCTGCAAAAGACAACAATTGTCCAGTAAAATGAGTAAACAACAGCCAGTAGGTTCATGTTTAAAAAAAGAATCTGTCCAAATTGTGTCACTTGTGCAAGCAATGAAAAGTGATTTTTTCAGAGCTTGACAGAATTTCTGCAGTATAGGAACTAGCTAGGTTTTTCACAAAACTGAAACCTGGTGCCAGCATAAATGACAGAATTTGGTCCTTACTTGTAAATACTATGGGAGCAGAGTTTGTAAAATGTACTTTTATGGTACTATATAATTAATAGCAAAAAGTACAGACATATTGAAATGTGATATATTTATTTATTTATTTTTAAATTAAATAAAAGTATTTTCACTTTTTACACCTTCCCTAAGCCCCCATGCCCACTTCTTGTAGTTATGCCATCCTAGAAGTTTCTCTTCTGTTGTTGTGTGAAAAATCCACACAACTGATTAGCTACAATGGAAAAAACAGTGAAACTGACTATTACCAGAGGTACTGTCATATGTACAAAATAAGGAAATTGCAAAAGAAAAGAAAAATATTCTTTAATCTCTTTAATTTAGATGTTACTTGTAAACTAGCAAGCATTCAGACAGGAATGCAGTTTTAAGTTGACCATGTGCCTTTATCACTTTCTTTATTCATCTCACTTTAACTTCAGCAACAAACAAAATCTAGGGCTTGGCTCCTCTTACAAGGCTGCAGCGGCACCACTATAATACGTAGTAAAGACACTACTTAGGCCGACGGGCGAGTTTCTCCCATCAGCATAGATATCCACTTTCCCAACAGGTCGATGGGAGAAACCCTTCTGTCAGCATAGCACTGTCTATGCCGAGGGTTAGGTCGGCATAACTATGTCGCACAGGGGTGCGGATTTTCCTGAGCGACGTAATTATACCGACATAAGTTCCTACTTTAGATCAAGCCCTACTTACAAATATACTTACACTCTCTCTTATTTGTGGATCCAGCAGGTAGTTGTAAGGACAAAATACAATATCTGCCCCCACCATGAGTTCTCGAGCTGCAAAATAGGCACATGCACGTAGCTTCTTTCCCAGGCTTACTAGATCTTCTATGTCCCAAGCCTGACACTTCTTACGCGCAAACTGTAGAGCATGATGTTCACTAATTTTATGCACACCATGGTAGTAAACACAGGACCCGCCCTAAAAGGAAATATGTGAGAGTTTGAAAACAAAATATTTTACTAGGAACAATGATGTACGTGAACTTACATTTTTTGTGAAACAAAAAACAAAACAAAAAAAACCCCTTATTTTGTAATCTTTTACTTCACCTCGATCACTGAGGTATTTTTAAAAGTGCTTGTTATCTTTTGGACTATAACAACAACAAATATAATGGCAGAAACAAAGCAGGCAAATATGACAGAATCTATAACCTATCATACATAAATCTGTAAGGTACACTTCAGAGTTTTTCCCCAGTGAACCCAAAGAAATTTTTCATCTATTTTACAAATAGCAACCTGGCAGTGGAAGAGGGTGGGATGGATTCTAAATCATGAGCAATTAATAAATCCAAATACATACGGTTAATTCAACTGGGAAGGATAGAAAATAAAATAATATGGCACATTCACATCCACCCAGCAGTATATCAACTTTCTTACATCATCAAATTACCAACCAGAAATGTCTAGTGAATTTAAATCTCATTAGAATCCACCTGAGCTTGTTCATTTGTATGTCTTCTCTGTGCTAACAGCTCAGGAGAGTGTTGTGTTCAACAATAAAAGCAAACAATAGTTGTTCTGCTCATGACTTTGACAGCAGTCCTTCCACTGGTGCTCAGGTGTGTTAAAGCATATCGTTCCAAGGTTGGTTTGGGTTTATTTGTATTGTTTTTCCTGGAAGGGTAGGGGAGAGATTGGACAGGCAAATCTTAAATTTATGGGTTGGAGCTGATACACTGGAATTACAGGGAGGAGTGGAGAATTTTGAAATTTTAATACTGGTTAACACTAGTGTCCCTGAGGTATAACTAAACAACTATTATTTCTCTGTTCTAGTCAGTCGGAGTACAGGGGGTATTTTTGTTTGTTTGGTTTTTTTACTGTAAAATTAGTTACTGTGAATCCTATCTTTTCTTTGATCAACTTTTAAGCAAACAAAACCACCAAGAAGAGAATAAATCCCTGGAAATATATACTTTAGACTAGAGGCAATTAAGGCTGCCTAGTCATATGAAGATTGATAACATGAACAGGAAAGCCCATACCATTTTTAACAGTGTAACACAACCCTAAGGGGCAGATTGTCAGTTGAAATGTTATCACACTTGGTGCCTTTTCGCTCACAAATTGTCAGGTATCTGTTTATCAGCTCACTTCTGTAATATAGTCTTGGTTAACATAGACACCTAAAGTGACAGTGTAATTGGCTCTCATTACCACTACAACTTACCCTTAGCGCTTGCGAGCATAAAAAGCAAATGCTCACTTATACTTGATGAATACAAAATAAACTTGAAGCCTCAACAAGAGGACAAAACAGAAACTAGGTACAGTACGACCATACAATTTGCCAGTGGAGACAACAAAAGCAGTTCCTATCAGCCTCAATAGTTTTCTAAAGTCTGAGATGTACAGTGGAAACCAGCAAAAACCTTTTACTGGATGAATATACTCACAATTATTAAAACCTTTAAGTTTTTAGACACACAATATTTTTGGCATATAATGACTCCCAACTAATCTTCCTACGTTTATGATCAATGTATGTGTGGTGCTGATATATTTTAAAAGTGACCAACAAAGAAAAGAAAAAAGTGTGTGTGCCCTTTTTAGCTTCCTTACAGGGAATAGAGGCAGCTGGAAAAAAATGTTCTATTTGCCTTACAACTATCAGTATCAACATTTTGTTGCAGGACTTCTTGAAGGACTAGAAAACTGGAATAAGAGTTTTTCAGCTCACAACTGAAGGAACAGGAACTAAGGGAAGGATCGAAACCTGCACAAATAGCTTTTCTCTTAAGTATTTGTCAGCAGCTTGAATTAAAATAAGTGTTATAAAACAAAACGGTGTTAAACAGTGATATAAAAATCCCATCCCCCTCAATTTCTTAAAATTTAGTCTTGTTCAATCCGACGTACAGCCAAGCCAACTATTTGTTGTCCTCCAGCATAAACAAGGAATTTTAAATGTGAAAACAAGCAGATACACACTGCTTTTTGGAACATTCATTTCAGGCTTATACACTATGAAGAAGCAAAAGATGGGTAATTTTGTTAGCCTTTGCAGATTACCTGTAAATAAATAAATTCTGCTGTGCTTTTGCAGTTTAGTTTTATTTATTTATTTTAAGTGCAGGCTGCAAAAGTGGAAAGGAAACAAGACAGTCTTAAAACAACTCTGAAATGGGAAGCACAAATCCTAAATTTGGTTACCCAAGATGATGATGAACAAATTATGTTATCAAGAACACTTATATCATAGTGTGAGCAAGCACAATGTATCTCTGCTACTATCATTAGCAGATTATTTGTTCCAGATTTGTGGTGGGTTATTCACACGAGAAAGGCTCTAAATTACTACTTACTTAACACAGGTAATTAAGTCCCTATCCTCTTAATTTTGAATCAGTAAACAGTTTGTTCCAACTAGAGAATTACTACAATAATTTTACCCCCATGCATTCTAATCATCTTCAATGCCCAGATACACTCAATAAAATAAAATAAAACACTAAGCAGAGAGAAATCAGGCCTGAATGGATTATTTAATCATCATCAGCATATTTCACATTTTAAAAAAGAAATAAGTTTTGAGAAAGCAAAAGTTATTGCAATTATAATTAAGCTCCCAAACAAACGCTATAATCATATATTGTCATAATCTATTATGCCTTTTAAGTTTTGATGTTGTGAACCAAGATTTACTGAAGATTAATGGTCTAATATAAAATGAATTAGAAGTTACAAAAGGGCTTCCAACCAGCATGCCATTAAGAAGTTAGAATGTTACTCAATCCAGCTGCTCAGGCAGCTAAATCTTTCATTAATATTTTTTAATGAATCTCATTTTCTGAAACAAAACTACTCACATTTTTTCCTTCCAACAAGTCTGCACATTTTTCATTCCTGTTACTACTTCTCGATACCACTGGATGAACACAGGTATGATCCCGGCTAGAAAGAATTGTCATACGGACACTGGAGTATACTGTCCTCTGCAGCTCTCTAGTAATCTGAGCTATTTGCTTGTGTGTTCGAGTTCCAAAAAATATTTTTGGGATGTGTGGCTTTCCTCCATTTTCCTTCCTCTTTGCATAACTAACATTTTTACCATTTTCTTTTGCAGAAGAACAGGAACACTGTGTGCAGAGGCCAGGAGACTGTAACCAAAACAAGGAAAGTTTATGAGGACATTACCACTGCAAACTGCATATACCAAATCTCCATATTGACCACTGAGAGTTTTCCTCTAGGGTAGTTCAAAACTTCCCATTAATTAATCTATCAAACTTTGAATAGTGGACTCAAGTTAAAAGTATACCCAAAACATTACAAAATCTCAAAATAATTTCTAAAAAAGTTATCATAGAAAAGAGAGTATCTCTCGAATAAAAAACCTAAGTGATTACCAAATTCTCCATTTGCTCTTTTCTTTATATATTCTTTGCCAGTCAGTATAATATGTCCAGGTTAATATGCCATTGCTTTGATGGAAATTAAAAGGGTACCATTGAAATAAACATATGAAATTTAGTACCAAAGTTGATACATATCCTTGGTTATACCATCTATTAATTTTACATATAGAAAGGTTTACTGGTACGGTTCACTGTCTCTCCAGGATTTACACAAACCAGACTGTGGTTAAACTCAAGTGCTATGCCAGTAAAATAACGTTAGTGTGAACATGACACTTTAATTTGTTTATTCCTTTGTGCCAGAAAAGAAAAAGAATTTTTAACTAATTTTTACAATGCACGAGGAAAGTTTTTCCACTTTAGGTTTATTTTCTGTCATCAAGCATGGCCAATTACCTCTAATTTACCTGTGACAAATTATTACAATGAAAAAAGCCAGGACAGTTTAGTAGCAAGTTATGCAGGACACCTAGCGTTAGGAGTTCCCAGGCCTTAAGGACTGAGTAAAAGCGTGTTATACAAGAGACACATGCTGTCTTCAAACCAGATGGCAGCCTTTGTTTCATAGCAGACAAATGAAGAAAAAGTGAGGAACATTGATGTGGGGGGAAAAGGATTGTTTATTATGTTTCTTAATTTGAACAAGTACTTATATACTGACTGCCAGCTAAAGGAAATTACTTTTCCATTGAGGGCTTGATCCTATAAGGTGCTGAGCACTCTGGCCTCAATCCAGTAAAGCACTTAAGCATGTGAATAGTGCAACTGAAGTCAGAGAGACTTCTCACATACATAAATTTAAGCATGTGCTTAAGAGCTTTGCTGGATCAGGACACGCGTCTGCAGCACCTTAGGATCAAGACCTGACTGGGCAACCACATTAAAACCAATACTGAAAACTTTGTTTTAACGTTGTTTCATCTGCAAATCAAATTTCACTAAATTGGCTTCAAAGCATATACTCCATTAGTAATACACTCATCATGGTGTTATGCCATTAGTCAATTCTAGTGAATACTCTCATTTCGCCTTAACAGTTTCATAATTCTTAACTAGCAGAACTGAATCCAGGAAAAATATTTGGAATAGCAGGACAACTGGGTTTTTTTCCCCACTCTAATTACTTTGTCACAGAGAAATTCATCCTCAATCTCTTCCACAACATGAACTATTGGGAAGATAATAATTAGGATGTAGGTAGAGGATACAAAGAAAATGTTAAGATATCTCTAAGAAGAGTATCTTGTCTGTACAAGCACATGCAATAGTGAAAAACTGATCAGCATGTCTTAAGAGCGTAAAATAGTTTGCACTTGGTTTTTAGTTTGATGGCGCAGGTAGCAACAAACTGTACTTGACAGCTGAAAGTTTTTTCCCCTGCTTTTAATTGATTATCCTTCATAAACAAATGCTAAGTCATGGCATGTGTTACACCACAATACTGGGGATCAAGCTGTCTCTTAGCCTCCACTCTGTGGAAAAGCAAGTTCGAATTACCCTGAGTCCCCCTCAGCGTTGTCCGCCATTAAATATTACAATACATGATAGAATGGATGAAAATGTGACCCTTCTGGAGCTGTCACTCACTGGGATAAAAGGTTCACTGATGTGCTAAATAAACAGGCCGTCAAAGCAGATGAAGTTACAGCCATGCTGGAATTGTTACATTCCCCTCTCAGGTTGCCAGTAACAGCAGATTTCATTACGGTGTGCTGCCACATTAAATAGCCAGTTCCAAATATCCTGCCTTCTATATTGAATAATTACTTATTCACTGAAAGGATAAAAAGAAGAGAGTTATGAATGGGGCTCTTGTCAGCACTGAAGCAGGAAACAGCTGACATGTGGTGTATGTTACATATGCGGCAATATCCGACAGTTTATACTCTCAGAAAATTGGAATGCAAATTATATCATGATATTTTGATCTATATTCTATTTTGATCTTTGAAATAATGATATTTATTAACATACTAAGAGAATTAATGTAAATAAGCTGTAGAATCAGTTTACTTTTGCTGACTGTGCAGGCCTTTTTGCCCATATCTATCCCCTTTCATTTGAATTCATATTTTTCCCTCAGAGATGATGCAATACCATTAATCCTTTATGGGAGGATAATGTGAGGCCTAAACGTTTACTTTACTAAATGTAAATTTTAGAGAAAGCTAGACCAGTACAACAACAATTTCCCAAAGCACAGTAATATTTGCTGTCCTACACTGTACTTATACAGTCAAGATGATTGGAAAATGCAATTCAAATTTTTATATACAACACCAACAGTGATAATTCTTTCTACTGTATCTTTGTGGAAAAAATAAATTTCAAAGAAACTTTTTATTAAAAAGCTAAAATCAAAACCATTGCCTGCATATGTGTGGGGGTGTATATAAATTACAATATTTTACAGGTGACCTCCAAGTTTTTCTTAAAAAGATTGAAATTGGCATAATACTGGCTTTCAGAAGCACTCCACTCACTACTGCAACTTTAAAATGTTACCTTTTACTAACAAAACAAAACAAACAAAAAAATCAGGAAAGCTGTAAACTCAGGCTGATTTTATAGTAACCAGTAAAAGTATATAACTTGCTTTGCAGCAGTCATAACATTTCTGAAAGCCACAGACGCCCTCAGCAAAGAAAAAAAAACCCCACTTTAAAAAGGTGCCTATATAACAACTAACCAACAACAAAAAAACCCACACATTAAGAAGGCTCTTATTTGAGAAGGTGAGCCCTTTATTTGCATTAAACTGGAGTTTCACACTCTCAAATGCTCTTTCTCCATTAGAATTTTTTTGGGAAAGATCTTTCAAATATATTAAAACTGAAAGTTAATTGAAAGTGCCTTTAGGTTAGGCATTGACACATGAGGAAGCACTTCATAAAACAATTGAGCTTCGGGTTTCTATGACAAGTGGGTTAAAGTAAACAGCATACAGATCAATCAGTAAAGAGGATTGTCTGTTTTAGGCAAGCTATTCCCCAACCTTGCTTGAGTACAATTAATTTATGACCCAGGTGCATATAGCCACATAATTCCATGGTTTAATGTGGGTTATTTTTACTTTTATTTTCTAAAAACATTTTTTAGTCAAAAAAATTCCGCCCCTCTAAGCTTAACAATTGAAAAAGGATACTACTGTTCAACTTGTTCAGGCCCTCAAAACTAGCTTTCGTTGAGGAAGGTAAGATTTGGGCAAAATTCCTGGAGGATGCATTGCCTGTGTGCATGCAAGCGCACACACACATTTTATATTTAAAAATAAATTATTTTGGGATCCTCAGCAATAAATATTTATACTTCTGTTGCAGAGGACCCAAACAAGCCTTTAAAAAGAAAGAGAATCTAAATGTCATCATAGGATTTACCTTCCTTAAAAAAGTTCTGGTTAGGGACTTCAGCAGACTAGATTTCTGGTAGACCATAATGTAAAGAAATGCCATTTTATGATTAAAACATAGTAAAATCAGTCCCAAACTGACAAATATCTCTGGAAATCAAACAACACAAAGAAGGAATAATTAAGGCAACAGGATGGTTAAAGCAGCAACTTCTCCTTCATGCTACCCTACATCTCGCAATACTCAGTCACGGAAATTTCTGCAGAGATTTTCTTAAAAAAAAAAACAAAGTTGGAAATAGCTGAGATTTTTAACATTTTCATAAGTGACACTTTGGGTTCTGCATTTCTGTACCATAAGCTATTTATATCATTGTAGTTGTGACTTAGCATAATTTATTACATTGTAGTCTCCCATTACTGTAGAAAGAGGAAAAAGAGCCCTAGTTACTTTTCACTGTAAAAGGTAATTACGGTATAGTTGGGGAGTACTGCAGTAAAAATTATAAATCTGCATTTCAGGAAGGAGAGGAGCTTGCTAAGCTACAACAAAAGTATCTGTCATATTCCTTTCAGGGCAACTGAGAAATAGTGAGGAAAGAAAGTTAACTTGAATACTAAAACTTATTTTACTAATGCCCAAATTTGTTAACCTTCAGGACCCAAGTTTGTTAACCACAAGGCCCATGTTTTTCTCTGTTTTGGCAGGAAGTTGAAGAAAGGGTTCAAATGGGACTTCTGTGGTTGAGTTTTTGTTATATTTATATTGCTGCTACAACAGTGCTCTTGAGTTTGTTATAAATTGTATGGTCTATTATTTTATTTTGCTTGTAAACTCCCTGGGACAGAGAGCACATCTCTTGCATCTGAACAGTCTGGTACACCACACGTGCTCAATAAATATCTTTCTCCTGCATTTCCCAAATTATATAGTACCTTTTTTGGGTTTTAAATCTTTTTTATTGAAAGAATTCCTAGATACACACAAAGATAGTAACTGGTAAAAACAAGTTAAATAGTTAGAACAACTTTATCTACATTATCATTTTATAACTCTCATTAGACTATTTAGAATTAAAGGAATATTACATTTTTTTAAGGAAAGATTAAGGGCAATATCTAATTTATCCATAAGGCCCTGTTCCACACTACGAAAACACCCAAGTTTACCCAGAGATGTTAAATATGATTGTACTCCATCTGTGTTACTGTTGGTCCAGAGAGCCAAACTGTGATAACTGGTTTAAAAATACCAAGTGATTTAATCCTGGTAGAAAATACTTGTTTAAGGAAGGAAGTTTTAAAATAACTGGTTATAACACAGTTTGGCTCCATCCACACTTAGCTAAAAAAAATAGTTGAGCTAACAACTGTTTTACACCATCTAAGGTTAAATTTTATCGTTTTCACTGTAGAATTTAGCAAGATTCTCAGGGACTGGACATTTATATGGATAACAAAAATTTCCAAAATTATAGTAGTTAATGCTTAAAAAATGTTTTGCAGGAGATATAAAATCCTCAGGCTTCAGGACTTAAATCAATTTTGAACTATTAGGAGGTAGGATGACACTTTCAGGGGATGGGAGGGAATTATCCAACATCTACCTCTTGCAGGTTTCTTGCACCTTTCTTAGAAGCATCTGGTGCTAACCACTGTTAGACACATGATACTGGACAGGATGACTATGAGTCTGATCTAGTTTGACAATTCCTTTGTTCCTAGGTAGAGGGACTCAAAATAAACCACCTTTCCACATCCATACTTAGTTGATAAATAATGCAAATGTCAGATACATATACACATACACTGAGAAAGTCCAAAACAATATCCAGCTTCCTCTCAGGGTTTCAATTATAAAGGTCTGCAGTGTCTTGCCTGAGGCTTTTAGGATTTCATTTAATTGTACCCATTTGCACTCTTCTTCCACCCATGTTATTAGGTGAGTAATATCCCCCTCCACCCTCCCAGACACACCGTGTCCTTTCACTACCTTCTCTTCTCCACAGGTTTGCTCCTCCATTGCTAGAACTGAGTGACTCGTACTCAGGAGGTTGATCTCATGGTCTCCTGCTCTCTTTTTGCTGCTCTTGGGAGCTGTTCTCTTCCTCCATCTGCCTTAGCTTAGTGCTGAGGCTCAGCTTCTGGCACTTCTCCTCCTGCAACCACCCCTGAGAATCCTGAGGCTGTGACTCAGCCTGTCACTGACTTGAGTGACGTGCTTTCTGATCAGCTCAGAAGGCCTGTGACCTTGCACTGATGTCTGGTAACTTTCCTAGCCAGCTCCATCCACACTCTCTTACAGTCAACTTATTTTACTTGCAGATCTTGGTGCTGGACTTCTACTTTCTTGGACTTGAACTCAGAGTCCTCTTTGACCTGCTGAAGTACCTTCACCTCACTGAACAGCTCTGCCTGCTAACTCTCCAGAGCCTGCTTTGCCTTCTCAGAGTTTGCTGTCACTCACTTGGTGCGTTCCAGCTGTTCTGTCAGCTCCTTCATAGCTCGTAACTGCTTCTCTCTCATCGCCTGGGTTGTGCCTCATGGGTCTTTGCCTCATCATTCAGGGTCTTCTTCACGAAAGCCATTTTCTGTTCCCACTTTAATGTGAGTTCCCACTATGCAGCAGTGGAGTCTACTGTGTCTTCTAGCTCCATTCCCAGTACCTTCAGCTTTTTCCTCAGCTCCTGCTTCTGAGTTTTTGCTTTGTTCCTATGTACTCGCTCAAGGTGTCCTTGATGTTCACTAATCTGAGATTCCAGTTTACAGATATTTTTTCTGGGCCATGTTCTTCTAGCTTTCTTCCTCTTCCATCTTAGTCACGGCTGCTTGCACTTCCTCCTCCTTCTGGGCCAGCTGTCTTTTAAGTTCTCCAACATGAGTTTGTAGCTCAGCTCTCTGGTCATATGGATGGGTGGAATCTTCCCCAAGCTTCCTGCAAGTTATCCCCAACTCTAGCCACTGTTGTTCTTTGTGATACAGGTGCTCTTCCACATCGGTGATCATGATTTTGTGAATGTTCTTGCATATAATGTGGTTCTTAGATGTCTCCTTATTATCTGGGGCCACCTTCTCCAAATGCAGCTTCCACGTTGCCTTTTCCTTTGTATTTGTGCCACAAAGTATCCTGGCCCAATTATGCCCACTAGCAGTGATGTGGACCAGCTCCTGGTGGCCTTATGCCTGAAGCAGGATTTTTAAATCCAAAACACGGATGCCTTTGGCTTATAGAAGCCTCCTCATCTTTCCAAGGATGATCTCTACTTGCTTGCTTCATTCTTGCTCCTCAGCCAGTCACTCTGGGCTGCATGTATCCTATCATCCAGTTTCTGCCTGAGTGGTTTCATCTGGTTGTGTAGTTTGTCAAGGTGTTTGGTGCTCACATCACGGGTTTGGTTATCAGTATGTCCTGAGCTTCCAGAACCCATGAAACAAGTTCTACCCTTTCTCTGTCACCCACACTCAAGGAATCCCTCTGTTATTCAGAGCATCTCATTGGGCTTTTCTCCCTTGTGTCTGGTTTGTTTCCTGTAAAAAAAAAAAACCAGTACATTCCCCAAGTTCTCTTTGCACAGGCTGAGACAACAATCTGGGTCTCTCCCTCAGGAAAAGTGAAATTTGAAACCCGACTGACCTCCCATCTCTCTTGGTGTCCAGAAAGCAGTTTCCTGGGCGAGTCCAAGTTTCCCTAGCACTGCGAAGCCTGGCTTTCCCAGAGTTACAGTCCCACTTCTGAGAGTTTAAGATTTTTTTGTGGAGCAATGCCTTTTTATGTGCCCCATTTTCCTACAACAAAAAAAATTATTTCTGGGGCTTGCTTTTCCTTTATCCAAAGAAATGAAGGGGTCCTGTATGGGTCAGTGCTGGATCCAGTACTAGTCAATTTTTTCATTAATGACTTAGATAATAGAGTGGAGAGTGTGTTTATAAAATTTGAAGATGACACCAAGCTGAAAGGGGTTGCAAACACTTTAGAGGACTGGATTAGAATTCAAAATGACTGTGACAAACTGGAGAATTGGTCTGAATTCAACAAGATGAAATTCAATAAAGATAAGTGCAAAGTACTACACTTAAGCAGAAATCAAATACACAACTACAAAATGGGGAATAACTGGCTAGGTGGTAGTACTTCTATAAAGGATCTGGGGGTTATAGTGGACCACAAACCAAATATGAGTCAAGAGATGCAAAAAAAAAAAAAAAAAAAAAAATGGCAAGGGTAATATTCTGCAGTGTATTAACAGGAGTGTCGTATGCAAGACCTGAGAGGTAACTGTCTCACTCTACTCAGCACTGGTGAAACCTCAGCTTGGAGTATTGTGTTCAATTCTGGGTGCCACACATTAGGAAAAATGTGGACAAACTGGAGAGAGACCAGAGGAGAGCAACAAATATCAAAACCTGACCTAGGAGGAAAAGTTAAAAACACTGGGAACATTTAGTCTTGAGAAAAAAAGACTGATGATAGTCTTAAAATATGTTAAGGGTTGTTATAAAGAGGACGGGGATCAACTGTTCTCCATGCTCACTGAAGACAGGACAGGAAATAATGGGCTTAATCTGCAGCAAGGAAGATTTAGGTTAGATATTAGGAAGCGCTCTCTTACTATTAAGGGTAGTTAATTTCTGAAAGAGGCTTCCAAGGGAGGTTGTGGAATCCGCATCAATGGAGGTTTTTAAGAACATGGTGGCTAAACACCTGCCAGGGATAGTCTAGGTTTATTTGGTCCTGCCTCAGTGCAGGGGGCTGGACTTGTTGACCTCTTAAAGTCCTTTTCAGCCCTGCATTTCTGAGATTCTATGAATAATAAAAGAAGAGTCAAATACACTGAGAGAGTTAAGTGTAAAATAAGGTTAAACAAACACTGAGGCTATGATCTTTGAAGCACAGAGATAAGGGGACTTCTTGATATCTTCTTCTATATTTCATTGGGTACAAAGCCATCTGAACGATACAGTGGTGAATACCTTTTGTGTGAAATCTCACACAATCACACCCTAGTAAGATATCAGAAGTGACATTACTAGAGCTTTTCAGCTATTCTTTTTTAAAACTCTTTTAAAAGGAGTAGTATTCTGCTGCTACAGTCTCTTGATTAAACTGCACAAAGCAGCTGTTTATCCACTCACAGTAACCAGCAGGTGAACCCGATTCAATATTTATCACAGGCTTTCACAGATCACTGCTAACCAAGCAAACGTTTTAATTAAGCTGGAACTTGCTTCAAAGAGCTATTCAAGATGTCAATCAGCGGGTGAGGGATCAGATACGGTGTCAGGTGAGAGTGTGTAATACAAATCCACAACTTTCTTCATCCCATTGCTGTAAATTAGCCTGCCTTAGGGTATGTCTACACTACGGAATAAGGTCGAATTTATAGAAGTCGGTTTTTTAGAAATCGGTTTTATAAATTCGAGTGTGTGTGTCCCCACAGTAAATGCTCTAAGTGCATTAAGTGCATTAACTCGGCGGAGCGCTTCCACAGTACCGAGGCAAGCGTCGACTTCCGGAGCGTTGCACTGTGGGTAGCTATCCCACAGTTCCCGCAGTCTCCGCTGCCCATTGGAATTCTGGGTTGAGATCCCAATGCCTGATGGGGCTAAAACATTGTCGCGGGTGGTTCTGGGTACATATCGTCAGCCTCCCGTTCCCTCCCTCCCCCCGTGAAAGCAAGGGCAGACAATCATTTCGCGCCTTTTTTCCTGAGTTACCTGTGCAGACGCCATACCATGGCAAGCATGGAGCCCGCTCAGGTAACCGTCACCCTATGTCTCCTGGGTGCTGGCAGACGCGGTACGGCATTGCTACACAGTAGCAGCAACCCCTTGCCTTGTGGCAGCAGACGGTACAGTACGACTGGTAGCCGTCATCGTCATGTCTGAGGTGCTCCTGGTCGCCTCTGTGAGGTCGATCAGGAGCGCCTGGGCAGACATGGGCACAGGGACTAAATTTGGAGTGACTTGACCAGGTCATTCTCTTTAGTCCTGCAGTCAGTCCTATTGAACCGTCTTATGGTGAGCGGGCAGGCGATACGGACTGCTAGCAGTCGTGCTGTACCATCTTCTGCCGAGCAGTCATGAGATGTGGATGGCATGCAGTCCGTCTGCTGCCAGCCAAAGATGTAAAAGATAGATGGAGTGGGTCAAAACAAGAAATAGACCAGATTTGTTTTGTACTCATTTGCTTCCCCCCCCTCCCCTGTCTAGGGGACTCATTCTTCTAGATCACACTGCAGTCAAGGTGCAGCGAGGTAAATCTAGCCATGTATCAATCAGAGGCCAGGCTAACCTTCTTGCTCCAATAAGGACAATAACTTAGGTGCACCATTTCTTATTGGAACCCTCTGTGAAGTCCTGCCTGAAATACTCCTTGATGTAAAGCCACCCCCTTTGTTGATTTTAGCTCCCTGAAGCCAACCCTGTAAGCGCCCCTCCCAGCGTCAGAGCAATGGCAAACAATCGGGCATCTGAGAGTGCTGTCCAGAGCAGTCACAATGGAGCGCTCTGATGGGGCTAAAACATTGTCGCGGGTGGTTCTGGGTACGTGTCGTCAGGCCCCCGTTCCCTCCCTCCCTCCGTGAAAGCAAGGGCAGACAATCATTTCGCGCCTTTTTTCCTGAGTTACCTGTGCAGACGCCATACCACAGCAAGCATGGAGCCCGCTCAGGTAACCGTCACCCTATGTCTCCTGGGTGCTGGCAGACGCGGTACGGCTTTGCTGCACAGTAGCAGCAACCCCTTGCCTTCTGGCAGCAGACGGTGCAATACGATTGGTAGTCGTCCTCATCGTGTCCGAGGTGCTCCTGGCCGCGTCGGCTGGGAGCGCCTGGGCAGACATGGGCGCAGGGACTAAATTTGGAGTGACTTGACCAGGTCATTCTCTTTAGTCCTGCAGTCAGTCCTATTGAACCGTCTTATGGTGAGCAGGCAGGCGATACGGACTGCTAGCAGTCGTACTGTACCATCTTCTGCCAGGCAGGCAAGAGATGAGGATTGCTAGCAGTCGTATTGCACCATCTTCTGCCAGGCAGGCAAGAGATGGGGATGGCTAGCAGGCGTACTGTACCATCTTCTGCCAAGCAGCCATGAGATGTGGATGGCATGCAGTCCTTCTGCACCGTCTGCTGCCAGCCAAAGATGTAAAAGATAGATGGAGTGGGTCAAAACAAGAAATAGACCAGATTTGTTTTGTACTCATTTGCCTCCTCCCCTGTCTAGGGGACTCATTCCTCTAGGTCACACTGCAGTCACTCACAGAGAAGGTGCAGCGAGGTAAATCTAGCCATGTATCAATCAGAGGCCAGGCTAACCTCCTTGTTCCAATAACAACGATAACTTAGGTGCACCATTTCTTATTGGAACCCTCCGTGCAGTCCTGCCTGAAATACTCCTTGATGTACAGGCACCCCCTTTGTTGATTTTAGCTCCCTGAAGCCAACCCTGTAAGCCGTGTCGTCAGTCGCCCCTCCCTCCGTCAGAGCAACGGCAGACAATCGTTCCGCGCCTTTTTTCTGTGCGGACGCCATACCACGGCAAGCATGGAGCCCGCTCAGCTCACTTTGGCAATTAGGAGCACATTAACCACCACACGCATTATTCAGCAGTATATGCAGCACCAAAACATGGCAACGCGATACCGGGCGAGGAGGCGACGTCAGCGCGGTCCCGTGAGTGATCAGGACATGGACACAGATTTCTCTGAAAGCATGGGCCCTGACAATGCATGCATCATGGTGCTAATGGGGCAGGTTCATGCTGTGGAACGCCGATTCTGGGCTCGGGAAACAAGCACAGACTGGTGGGACCGCATAGTGTTGCAGGTCTGGGACGATTCCCAGTGGCTACGAAACTTTCGCATGCGTAAGGGCACTTTCATGGAACTTTGTGACTTGCTTTCCCCTGTCCTGAAGCGCATGAATACCAAGATGAGAGCAGCCCTCACAGTTGAGAAGCGAGTGGCGATAGCCCTGTGGAAGCTTGCAACGCCAGACAGCTACCGGTCAGTTGGGAATCAATTTGGAGTGGGCAAATCTACTGTGGGGGCTGCTGTGATGCAAGTAGCCCACGCAATCAAAGATCTGCTGATATCAAGGGTAGTGACCCTGGGAAATGTGCAGGTCATAGTGGATGGCTTTGCTGCAATGGGATTCCCTAACTGTGGTGGGGCTATAGATGGAACCCATATCCCTATCTTGGCACCGGAGCACCAAGCCGCCGAGTACATAAACCGCAAGGGGTACTTTTCAATAGTGCTGCAAGCTCTGGTGGATCACAAGGGACGTTTCACCAACATCAACGTGGGATGGCCGGGAAAGGTGCATGATGCTCGCATCTTCAGGAACTCTGGTCTGTTTCAAAAGCTGCAGGAAGGGACTTTATTCCCAGACCAGAAAATAACTGTTGGGGATGTTGAAATGCCTATATGTATCCTTGGGGACCCAGCCTACCCCTTAATGCCATGGCTCATGAAGCCGTACACAGGCAGCCTGGACAGTGGTCAGGAGCTGTTCAACTACAGGCTGAGCAAGTGCAGAATGGTGGTAGAATGTGCATTTGGACGTTTAAAGGCGCGCTGGCGCAGTTTATTGACTCGCTTAGACCTCAGCGAAACCAATATTCCCACTGTTATTACTGCTTGCTGTGTGCTCCACAATATCTGTGAGAGTAAGGGGGAGACGTTTATGGCGGGGTGGGAGGTTGAGGCAAATCGCCTGGCTGCTGGTTACGCGCAGCCAGACACCAGGGCGGTTAGAAGAGCACAGGAGGGCGCGGTACGCATCAGAGAAGCTTTGAAAAACAGTTTCATGACTGGCCAGGCTACGGTGTAAAAGTTCTGTTTGTTTCTCCTTGATGAACCCCCCCGCCCCTTGGTTCACTCTACTTCCCTGTAAGCTAACCACCCTCCCCTCCTCCCTTTAATCATTGCTTGCAGAGCCAATAAAGTCATTGCTGCTTCACAGTCATGCATTCGTTATTCATTCATCACACAAATAGGGGGATGACTACCAAGGTATCCCAGGAGGGGTGGTGGAGGAGGGAAGGAAAATGCCACACAGCACTTTAAGCACAGCACTTTAAAAGTTTACAACTTTAAAATTTATTGAATGACAGCCTTCTTTTTTTTGGGCAATCCTCTGTGGGGGAGTGGCTGGTTGGCCGGAGGCCTCCCCACCGTGTTCTTGGGCGTCTGGGTGTGGAGGCTATGGAACTTGGGGAGGAGGGCGGTTGGTTACAGAGGGGCTGCAGTGGCAGTCTGTGCTCCAGCTGCCTTTGCTGCAGCTCAACCATACACTGGAGCATACTGGTTTGGTCCTGCAGCAGCCTCAGCATTGAATCCTGCCTCCTCTCATCACGCTGCCGCCACCTTTGAGCTTCAGCCCTGTCTTCAGCCCGCCACTTACTCTCTTCAGCCCGCCACTTACTCTCTTCAGCCCTCCACCTCTCCTCCCGGTCATTTTGTGCTTTCCTGCACTCTGACATTATTTGCCTCCACGCATTCGTCTGTGCTCTGTCAGTGTGGGAGGACAGCATGAGCTCGGAGAACATTTCATCGCGAGTGCGTTTTTTTTTCTTTCTAAGCTTCACTAGCCTCTGGGAAGGAGAAGATCCTGTGATCATTGAAACACATGCAGCTGGTGGAGAAAAAAAAAGGGACAGCGGTATTTAAAAAGACACATTTTATAAAACAGTGGCTACACTCTTTCAGGGTAAACCTTGAAAGTTAACATTACATACATAGCACATGTGCTTTCGTTACAAGGTCGCATTTTGCCTCCTCCCACCGCGTGAACGGATTTTGGTTGAATGCCAGCAAACATACACTGCAATGCTTTGTTCTACAGTGATTCCCCAGTACGTGTTGCTGGCCTGGAGTGGTAAAGTGTCCTACCATGAAGGACGAAATAAGGCTGCCCTCCCCAGAAACCTTTTGCAAAGGCAGAACCGCAAATGCCAGGGCAAAGTAATCCTTTCACATGCTTGCTTTTAAACCATGTATAGCATTTTAAAAGGTACACTCACCAGAGGTCCCTTCTCCGCCTGCTGAGTCCAGGAGGCAGCCTTGGGTGGGTTCGGGGGGTACTGGCTCCAGGTCTAGGGTGAGAAACAGTTCCTGGCTGTCGGGAAAACCGGTTTCTCCGCTTGCTTGCTGTGAGCTATCTACAACCTCCTCCTCATCATCTTCTTCGTCCCCAAAACCTACTTCTGTATTGCCTCCATCTCCATTGAAGGAGTCAAACAACACGGCTGGGGTAGTGGTGGCTGAACCCCCTAAAATGGCATGCAGCTCATCATAGAAGCGGCATGTTTGGGGCTCTGACCCAGAGCGGCCGTTCGCCTCTCTGGTTTTCTGGTAGGCTTGCCTCAGCTCCTTCAGTTTCACGCGGCACTGCTTCGGGTCCCTGTTATGGCCTCTGTCCTTCATGCCCTGGGAGATTTTCAGAAAGGTTTTGGCATTTCGAAAACTGGAACGGAGTTCTGATAGCACGGATTCCTCTCCCCAAACAGCGATCAGATCCCGTACCTCCCGTTCAGTCCATGCTGGAGCTCTTTTGCGATTCTGGGACTCCATCATGGTCACCTCTGCTGATGAGCTCTGCATGGTCACCTGCAGCTTGCCACGCTGGCCAAACAGGAAATGAGATTCAAAAGTTCGCGGTTCTTTTCCTGTCTACCTGGCCAGTGCATCTGAGTTGAGAGCGCTGTCCAGAGCGGTCAGAATGGAGCACTCTGGGATAGCTCCCGGAGGCCAATACCATCGAATTGTGTCCACAGTACCCCAAATTCGAGCCGGCAACGTCGATTTAAGCGCTAATCCACTTGTCAGGGGTGGAGTAAGGAAATCGATTTTAAGAGCCCTTTAAGTCGAAATAAAGGGCTTCATTGTGTGGACGGGTGCAGGTTTAAATCGATTTAACGCTGCTAAATTCGATCTAAAGTCCTAGTGTAGACCAGGGCTTAGAGTCTGGACTCTGATTGTAACAGACTGCCAGTCTCCTGGAATGTGTAACTGAAGTCACTCAAACTCTATTGTGAAGGTTGTAAGCAATATGTTAAACTGCAGTGGGCTAGCACATTAAGACAGATTCTTTTCACAGTTGTTTTTTGATACCGCAAGTGTTTGTTACACTACTCTCCATTTACTGTTTACTTTTTTACCTAGTGTAAATGGGGATTCCTTAACACAGCTGCCCCAGTTTCTCAAAGTCAATGCTTCTGCATAATTAACCAAGAGAGTACAACAAGGGTATAATTTCTCATCTAGATTTATACTAGAACTGCACTGTTTTGCAAGAATCCCCAATTCAAGAACAAACACGGGTTCCCAGGCTCAGAGGCTAAAGACAGTCAATTGCTTTAGACAGGAAGGGCCCGGCCTTCATTATGTCTACAGACATTCCCTTCATATAGCACTGGAAGGTGCTTCTCACTAGTTCTCTCATAGGCAATAAATGGAGCTCAAAAGCTAAACACAGTAAATGGTATAAAACTGAATGGTTTAATTAATCATGACTATGAGGGTAGCACCACAGTATACTGTTTGTATCTATTTTCCTGAAATAAACGAAAATAAAGATCAACACATCAGAGTTATTGACAAATAAAATGTCAGTCTTAAAAAAGATGTATATATGTGTAGATACTATACTTTGTGTATACTGTACTATGTGTATATACACTATACTTCTTTAATACTATATATATAAAGAATTTGAAATATAAATGAGAGAAACAAGAATATAAAGTGTAATATATTTTCCTCAAATGTGACTTAACTATTGTAACCTAAAAAAAAAAAGAGGAGTACTTGTGGCACCTTAGAGACTAACAAATTTATTTGGGCATAAGCTTTTGTGGGCTAAAACCCATTTCATCGGATGCATGCAGTGGAAAATACAGTAGGAAGATATATATATACACACACACATACACACACACACACACACACACACACACACACACAGAGAACATGAAAAAATGGGTGTTGCCATACCAACTGTAACGAGACCAACTAATTAAGGTGGGCTATTATCAGCAGGAGGAAAAAAAAACCTTTTGTAGTGATAATCAGGATGGCCCATTTCAGAGAGTTGACAAGAAGGTGTGAGCAACAGTAGGGGAAAAAAATTAGCATGGGGAAATAGTTTTTACTTTGTGTAATGACCCATCCACTCCCAGTCTTTATTCAAGCCTAATTTAATGGTGTCTAGTTTGCAAATTAATTCCAATTCTGCCATTTCTCGATGAAGTCTGTTTTTGAAGTTTTTTAGTTGGAGAATTGCAACTTTTAGGTCTGAAATTGAGTGACCAGAGAGATTGAAGTGTTCTCCAACTGGTTTTTGAAAGTTATAATTCTTGATGTCTGATTTGTGTCCATTTATTCTTTTGCATAGAGATTGTCCGGTTTGGCCAATGTACATGGCAGAGGGGCATTGCTGGCACATGCTGGCATATATCACATTGGTAGATGTGCAGGTGAACGAGCCTCTTATGGTGTGACTGATGTGATTAGGTCCTATGATGGTGTCCCTTGAATAGATATGTGGACAGAGTTCATTTAATCAAAACACTACTAGTATCACAAGAGGATGTGTTTACCTTGTGTTAATGTCCAACAAGGCTTATAAAAATTAGGGCTGTCAAGCCATTAAAAAAAAATTAATCGCAATTAAAAAAATTAATCACGATTAATCGCACTGTTAAACAATAATAGAATACCATTTATTTAAATATTTTTGGATGTTTTCTGCATTTTCAAATATATTAATTTCAATTACAACACAGAATACAAAGTTTACAGTGCTCACTTTATATTTATTTTTATTACAAATATTTGCACTGTAAAAAACAAAAAATAATATATTTCAATTCACCTAATGCAAGTACTGTAATCTTTTTATAATGAACGTTTAACTTACAAATGTAGAATTATGTACAAAAAATAACTGCATTCAAAATAAAACAATGTAAAACTTTAGAACCTACAAGTCCACTCAGTCCTACTTCAGCCAATCACTCAGACAAACAAGTTCAGTTACAATTTTCAGGAGATAATGCTGCCTACTTCTTGTTTACAATGTCATCTGAAAGTGAGAACAGGCATTCGCATGGCACTGTTATAGCAGGCATCGCAAGATATTTACGTGCCTAATGCGCTAAAGATTTCAGGACTCGTCATCAGCATGGAAGCATGTCCTCTGGAATGGTGGCCGAATCATGAAGGGACATATGAATGTTTAGCATATCTGGCACGTAAATACCTTGCAACTTTGGCTACAAAAGTGTCATGCAAACACCTGTTCTCACTTTCAGGTGACACTGTAAATAAGAAGCAGTCAGCAGTATCTCCTGTAAATGTAAACAAACTTCTTTGTCTTAGCAATTGACTGAACAAAAAGTAGGACTGAGTGGACTTGTAGGCTCTGAAGTTTTACATGTTTTGTTTTTGAGTGCAGTTATGTAACAAAAAAAATCTACATTTGTAAGTTACACTTTCACGATAAAGAGATTGCACTACAGTACTTCTATGCAGTGAACTGAAAAATACTAATTCTTTTGTTTATCATTTTTTGAGTGGAAATATTTGTAGTCAAAAATAGTAATATAAAGTGAGCACTGTACACTGTGTATTCTGTGTTGTAATAGAAATCAATATATTTGAAAATGTAGAAAAAAATCCAAAAAATTTTAATAAATTTCAATTGGTATTCTATTATTTAACTGTGCGATTAGCTGAGATTAATTTTTTAAACAACAGTTAATATTGTTTAGTTAATCGTTGGAGTTAACTGCGATTAATCAACAGCTCTAATAAAAATGTACAGGCCCATTTTAGTCTGGATAGCTGTAGACTGAGAGGAGGGCAGTTCAGATTCTGTACTGATAGTTTTCCCTCCTGTGTTTTGCTCTCCTCTTGTCCTTTGTGTCATCACATAATGCAAAAAACTACAAGTTATCATTAATTTTGTTTTCTTTTAGGAAAAGAAAGATTGTCACAAGCTGCTTAATACATATGATTTTATATACTTTTAACAGTAGTTATTATTAAGAGTGTATCAAGTCTTGCTATCCAAAGCAAAAGCATTTCTGGCTTGCATTTAGAGTTGACAGCTGCCTTTTTCTCCTCACAGTATGTTTCAGTTGGCCAGCACCACCACAGCAGTGAGTATTAAGCAATTTGATATATCATGTTATGTTTTGTTTTCTTGTAATGAAAAAGAAAGTGACTAGCCAGCCAAGCCTTTTAAACCCACAGCTGTGACAAAGTTACTGAGAAGTGTATGGGCAAAACTCTATTTTCTGCCCAAAAGTGGCCTTGCACATTAAAGCAGAGGTGCACTGATGCTGATCTGGAACTGCCAGCACCCTTGCTACAGTCACTCAATAAACACCATCTCCAGTGACTAGCATTACAACTCACTAATTGTTATAAAGATTAAAAAAGAACAGAAAAATCATGCATTACTATTGGAACTAAGAATACCTTCCCCCTTATGGACAGTGGAAAGGTCTTCCTTAAAGCAATTTTCCCAAAGGCATGCAGCAAAAGCTGAGAATAAAACTCAAGTTTCCTGATTCCCATGTTTGTGTCTTATCTATTGAACCAAGCTGTCTTCCAACAGAATGTTTTCCATTATGCCACCTCCTTTTTGTTAATTCTTCCACCTCCCCACTTACACACATTGTTACATTATATTATGCCCATAACTAACTCCAGTTGTTTCTTAAACACGAGTTTTTCCATGAATTAATTCCTAAATTTAAAAGGATTTTGCATGAGGAAATATTGTCTGTGTTTTCATTACAGTTAAATTAAAAAGATGGTACTCCATATTTCTGGGTCACATATATAAAACCCCACTGACTCCTCTATACAACTTGGGTTTTGGCTAGTCTTGTAATCAGGGCACCTCTGACCACCACACAGTTTAATCACTAAGGCTATGTCTACACTCCTACTTATGTTGGTATAACTTGTATTGCTCGGAGGTTTGAATAAGCCCCCCCGCGTGAGCAACATAAGTTACACCGACCTAAGCCCCAGTGTGGACAATGCTACAGGTTGAACCTCTCTAGTCCGACACTCTCTGGTCCAAAACATCCATGGTCTGGCATGATTTTAGTTAGCCGAACGTCTGCTTATCGTGGGTGGGACCAAGTTTCGCATGGTCAGGCAAAGTTTGTTTACAGCTGCCAGTCCTGGCTCTCAGTGTTCTGTCCTGTTATTTAGCTCTAATTTACCCCTAAATACGTCTTCTAAGAGACCAGCAAACAGTGGAAGTGTTGGTAATGCTGCTAAGCGTAAGCATGTGTCAATATTGATACAGCAAAAGGTGGAATTGTTGGAGAAATTGGAAAAGGGCACATCGGTATGTTGTTCTGTTTATTCGCCTCAGCGAAATAAAAATAATAAGAGACATGCTCACTACAATACTGTATTGACCTTCCATGGTTCGGCAAATTCTCTGGTTCAGCACCGCTGAGGTTCGGAGGGTGCCAGACTAAAGAGGTTCAACCTGTATGTCAGCGGAAGATATATTTAATCTACTCCTAATGAGCAATGGTAGCTAAGTCCATAGGAGAGCTCTCTCTTCAGCTACACTAGCGAGCTTGCCTGGGTGCGGCTGTGCCACGGGAAGCGCTTTAGTGTAGCTATAGCCTCAGCCACAGTCAGGGAGAAAGAGGAGATTACCAAAAGTTGTAATAACTTACAGAAGTCTAAAAAGAATGTTACAAAACTGCAGACAAGCACTCTGCAGCTAACACCACATTCTTCCATTTTAAGAGGGTTCATTATTATGTATAACATAGGCTAGGCTGCCCTGGAACATTTCACTTACCCTGGTTACGACTGTAAATTCAACTCCCACCTTTGCTCCTATCTCTGCACTCTAATTCATAACATGCTGTGCCTCTCCTGTTGCTGTCAGACTACCTCTAGTTTCAAATCATCATGCAGACACAGGAGCAGCACCACCACAAGTGAAAATTACCGGAATTTCAGCTTTCATTTGCATGGATTTTGTGGGTTTTGTGGATCGTTTGTTTCATTTTTATGTATTTATGTTTAAAGAGATGTTAGGTTGCTTGGAAACCAGATATGTAATTATATACAGAATTTTGTGAGGTGCCACTAATTAAAGGAATAGGAAATCTCCCTTTTCCCTACCTTACTCCATCTTGCAAAAGAAAAATGCTGAGAATGTTCCATGAAAAAAGGAAATTAAAGAGCACTGTGATAGAGCACCGCCCCAGAGGAAAGATCCCTAAAACAAAGATACAAAATATTGCATGGCTGCATAGCCACAATTCCAACAGAATCCAACAGAAACAATACAAATTTAGGCCCTATCTATATTACTACTTATGTTGGCAAAACTTATGTCGCTCAGGGGCATGAAAAAACACCCCCCTGAGCGTCATACGTTTTGCCAGCATGAGTGGTAGCGTGCACAGTGCCATGTCTGCGGGAGAGCTTCTCCCGCCGACACAGCTACTGCTGCTTATTGAGGTGGTTTTATTATGTTGACATAGAGCTCTCTGCTGTTAGCACAGAGCGGCTACATGAGCGATCTTCCAGTGGTGCAGCTGCATCAGTACAACTGTGCGATCACTAGTGTAGACATGGCCTTAGTTTAGGCCTTCTTTAAGTCTCAGCCTTGGAGACTTTTATTGGCATACAATAATCAGGATCAGTCACAGAAGACAGAACACACCCTAATACTTTGGGCTTGTCTACACTTACAGTGGATCGACGCTGCAGTGATCTATCCACCGGGGGTCGATTTAGCGCATCTAGTGAAGACCCGCTAAATCGACTGCCGATCACTCTCCCATCGACTCCGGTACTCCACTGGAATGAGAAGCATAAGGTAAGTTGACGGGAGAAACACTTCTGTTGACCCAACGCGGTGCAGACACGGCAAAAGGTCAACCTAAGCTACATCAACTCCAGCTATGTTATTCACGTAGCTGGAGTTGAGTAATTTAGGTCAACTTAACCCTGTAGCGTAGACCTGCCCTTAGAGATTATTTAACTATCAAAACAACACCTTTCACTACTCTGCTCCACCCTACTTCTCTGCAGTTGTCTCTTTTTGCAACTCCCCAGCCTGGCCTCCCACATTTTGCCAACAATGCCAGTGTCACCCACATGTTTATCAACTTCTCTTACAAAGATCCCCATGCCTCTCTTCCAAAATGCCACTTATGCATGGAATGCCCTCCCTAGAGTGATCTGTAAGACCATTACACCCTCTCCTTCTTCAAATCCCTTCTCAAGAACCTCCTCTAAATATAAAGCTTATATGAAATTAGCTAATAAATTATAGTTAAATTTAGGGACAGATGGGGATAGATGGATATTTATAAAAAAAATTAAAGGAAATGTGTATATAAATGGTATGTTTTATTGCCATATCTCTATACCCTTTGTATGTCATTTGCCTTAGACTGAACTCTTCAGGACAGAGACTCCCTTCATGTGTGTTCGACTGTGCCTACAATAGTTGGGCTATGATCCTGGCTATATAAATATCACATAATCTGTTTAAAAAAAAAATCAAGAACATTATCATTGGGATATTTATAAAATTACCTCAGCAACAAGCAATGGCAGATAGGCACCGATACTTCTCTCAATATACAAAAATAATATCTCTTTTTCAAACAATGGGGAAGGCAGCACCTTAACCAGGTATGAATTTCAAAGCAATTACACAGTGCATAAGAAGATCTAATGCACTACACCACAGTCTGTGCCATGCCTTAAATCAGCTGTCACACACTTCTTCCTCAAATGTAATTGAAAACAATTTGGCCACTTGTATTGACAGGGCCAAATTGTTTTCAATGCCTGACATAAAAAGCATTAGAATGAAGGCTCAACAGGTTTCAGAGTAGCAGCCGTGTTAGTCTGTATTTGCAAAAAGAAAAGGAGTACTAAGGTGCCACAAGTACTCCTTTTCTTTTTATTAGAATAGGTTTTAAAACTGGTGGCCCCAAGTAAATCAGTGGGCCAGAGTTTTCAGTACCATGTTGAGGGGCTTTTTGGAGATCGGAGTATGATGTTGCAATATTATGGTAATTATTAAAAGGAAAAAAGAAAGGAGTTGAATTTAGGACATCTGCTCTTATTAGATAGAGTTTTGTTTGTACAATACCAAAACAACCGAGAGCAATTTTAAAAGGAAGAGAGTTCTCAGTAAAATGTGTAGATTATATTGATTCTACCTATAACCATACTACGCTGTACATTATAAAACCCCAATCCTGCAAATACGCAGGCAAGTAGCCTCATTAGCCACACTGGGACAGCTCATGTGAGTAAAATTAAGCACATGAGTAAGGTTTGCAGGAGTAGGACTATGTTACAAACTGGATCAAGTCTTAAAATGAATGTAACAACTGAGATAATGTAACAAAAATTATTCTGAGATGTACACTAAGTCCAACATTTTTAAGACTATGTTATAGGCACTAAAAATCTATTTTCAGGCACTTTTTAAAAAAAATTTAGCACGTTTCTCAGAGCTCCCACAGCTCCAGTAGGCGTCAGTGAGAGCTCTTGTGTTCAGCAACTCTGAAAAGCTACTTTTAATTAGGTGCTTAGAATTAGACATCTAAATTTGAAAATTTTGGACTTATCCCACTAGTATCAGCTATAAAATGAAACTATTATAACAGCAGTTAAGCCTTGTCAGACTTGTAACATTCTCCCATCTTAACAAAACACTGCATCAACAAACAAGACCAGAAGAAAGCATATCTTGCTTTCAAACAACTCTTAGAATGGAAACACAAGTACCTACTTAAAAAATTCTAAGGAACAGACAATCTATTCCCTCTCTGTTAGGCCACAAAAAGGGATTATTTGGCAAGAAAATTACAGCTCATTAAGTTAAAAAATTTCCTTGCATGCCGTTTATGATCAAATAGGATAAAACACTGAGATTAAACGTAGAAAGTTTCATTATCCCACTGGTTAAGAAAAATTACTCTGTGAGAACCACTTATTCTAAAAAGACACTATCCAAATTTTAAAACATATATAAAAATAAATAATTTTAAAAACTTTCCACGGTTTTTACTAAGCTATTAAATAACGTAAGAAAACTTCTTTGTCATTTGGAAACATTAGGTGTTTATCCTCCAATCAAGGCACACACGTAGTCAACATTAAGGAAAACTACTTGCATGAATAAACTCCTTATTTTTGAGCATTGACAAAAAGGTGTTCAAATTAACATAGCTCTTTATATTAACTTTATTTTACACTAATATCATCTACATCAGCAATGCATACGGAAGAGTGTTTATTAGTTAACTGCTCCTCCATGCCTAGCAAAGGCAGCACATACTTATGTTGTTTTGTGGATGTCTCACCAAAAATGACCGTTGAAAATTTGTTTAAGAAAGTGAGTGGTGAATAAGTATATGGTATGTATTCTTGCATTAACACCATCACAAAGAAATACATTTTCAGTCCAGAATTAGCACTTACCCAATGCTAAAAATTACCTTCAGTTTTGACACAGAGGGATAGCTCAGTGGTTTGAGCATTGGCCTATTAAACCCAGGGTTGTGAGTTCAATCCTTGAGGGGGCCATTTAGGGATCTGGGGCAAAAACTGGGGATTGGTCCTGCTTTGAGCAGGGGGCTGGACTAGATAACCTCCTGAGGTCCCTTCCAACCCTGATATTCTATGATTCCAATCACTAAAAACCCCTATGGCTAGTTGATGAGAGGCACCCCACACAGCTGTAACAAGAGTTCCGTAAGTGGACCAAGAGAGGAGAAAGACGATATTTCAAAGAAATCATGGAACTAATAGGATGTTTGCCAACCATCATCCTGATCACTCTGCTTGTCTGTTGAATCCTACACCTTTTTCTTGTATATTTAGTTTTTAAGGCCTTCAATGGCTTGAATATTTAGATTGTAAGGCTTCTCTTACTATGTGTCTTTACAGTTCCTGTTACAATAGAGTCTCAATCCTTGTTGGGATCTTTAAGTGCAACAACAAAAATAAATAATAAATATCAGTTCTTTTCATCTATACATTTCTTCATGTAATACATGACATTTTAAGATTCTAAATTAATGGCACAGTTGCTTACGTTTATAAATGTTTTAGAGTTGTATTAAATTTCTTTATTAATAAAGAGAGAACTCCCCCATCACCAAAAATTAAAATATGACTGAAATTCTTATGTTAAACTTAAGTCTTGCTCCTGCCACTAGCTCCATCCTGGGAGACCCATGCACCTATGCAGTGACAGTTACAGGAACAGGGTCTAAAATTGTACTACATTCACCCAGAAGTGAAATTAAAATCTTAGGCCTTGTCTACATTTAACAAGTTTTACAGGCATGACTATATCAATAGTTTTTGTGTTGCTTTGTTTTTTTTTACCAACAGTTATCCAGTAAAAGCCCTAATGCAGATGCTACTAGTATAAGAAGCTCTATGCTGATCTAGCTTATTTAGCTTTGGTAAAATGAAATAAACTATACCAGCATAAGCACTTTTATACTGATTTGTGTGCACATTGGGGGGATTTTGTCTATTTAACTACGCTGGCAAAGTTAAAGCAGAAAACTTTTAAATGTAGATGAGGCCTTACTATTCCAGAACTGCCTATTGCTATCAAACATAAATTCCCCCTTAAAATATTCCCCTGCATTTAAAAAAATAAATAAAAGGCCGTAGTTGGTAAATAATTTCATGCCCTTCCACTTTTAAAAATAAACCAAAATCCTTTAAAAAAAAAAAATCATTCTGCTCCCTCTTCAGCTGTAGTTCAAAAAAGTAAAAGAAAAGCAGATTAGTTTCTTTACTAAATATACATTTAAAAAAAACTGTTCTAATGTTGCTTTGAGAGATCACACCATTCCACAAATATGCAAAAGTATTATAAAGTGCTACATGGCATGGTTCTATTCTAGGACACATTTTCATCAGAATACAAAGCAAAGCGCATAACGTATCATGTTTAATGATGCGATTTCAATAAAACCCATAATGTAGATAAAAAACAGCAAGTACATGAAATTCTCTCTCTGCAGAGGAGTTTCAAGACATGGTTGAAAGCCGATGAGAATGAAGAATCTATCTAGACCATTAGAGCACCTCTCACTTTTGGGTCTATTTCTGGCCAGCAAAGCATGTTTTAGATTCACTGCCGACTGAAGTGTACTTCAACAAAAAAGGCAGAAAAAGGTGAGAATGTAACTGGAGGATACTCTAGTGATTTTTCTCAAGACCTTTTCAGTGGGATCTAGGGAAACTATTATATTTAGGAAATTACCTTAATTTTCCCTTTAATAATAGAGAAAGAATATATCTTACAACTCCTCTGCTAGATTGAATGGTGTGGGGGAACCAGAGCTATGCAAATGGAAACTCTTCAGAGTAACTACGTCCTCCAGGAGCCAAAATGTTTTTTTCCAAAGACTGTGATCAAAGCCATGTTATTGAACTCCTGGGAATCCCTTACCATTTCAACGTTGAAAAATCACATTAAAAAGGGAAATTATTTATTTAGGTAAACTGGCCAATTTATAGTGCTCTGCACTCCCCTTTAGGAGAATCAAGACCAATTCCAATTTCTGCAGGATAGATTCTTGTGCCAGCAGATGCTAAAAGTCTTTCTGAGACTATGCATTCAATTCCTAAGAACGGTGAGTATCTTGCATTGCTCAATAGTCACTTTGTTGGACTGTGATATTGAGAGGCTTCTAAGTGTCAGCCATAGCTAGAATAATAGTGACCTGAGATAGGGCCACTGGGAGACTGCACAGCTATTTATTAAAGCAAGGTACTAGGAATAAGGAAGACTGAGTTCTATTGCTGATTGCCACATGCGTCCTTGTCCTTTGATAAATCGTGTACTCTACCCTTTACCTCAGTTTATTCATCTGAAAACGGGAATAAAATTCACCCACCATCATAAGAAGTGTCTTTCTATCCCAGAGCTACAGAAAAACACTAATATGTATCATTATTATGGTCAAGTAGAGCTGGCCTAAAAATTTGCAGCAAGAATAAGCTCTCAAACTCTAAACGGGGTAGACACAGAGAAACACAGGACAGTGAAATCCCCCTCTAGTTTCTCTGATGGAAGAAGGAACTGGGCAGTGAGTGGATTTCCCATCTGGCCTTGTTACCAGAAAGCATAAGAGGTGGAGGAAATTGGGCTGCACATCGCTGAGATTTTGCATGGAACTCCAACGACAGTTGTTTGTGCTTAAGGCCAGCCCAGCAGTCAATGAGTATAAAACAGAGAGGAAATAAATAGGGATGCTCAGAGAGAGGACTGCCTCATCTCCCCACCCTGCTATTCTCAGAATGAGAAAAGAAAGGAAACATATTAGACTCAAAGAGCTTTAAAAGTTACCATGGTATTTTTTGTTTATGAAACAATGCCAAGAAAATGTTGTCTAGTAGCCTAATATAATGAAAAGCCTGATACAGCCAAGTGACATTTAGAGTATGTTTACACTGCAAATAAAAACCCACAGCTGGCCTGTGTCTGCTAACTCAGGTTCATGGGGCTCGGGCTAAAGGGCTGTAGACATTTGGGCTCAAGCTGCAGGTCTGGACCTGAACCTCTACACTGCAATTAAACAGCCTGTTAGCTCAGCAAGCCTGAGTTAGCTGACCCAGGCCAGCCGTGGGTGTTTAACTGCAGTGTAGACATACCCTTACTTACTGTTCACCAAACATATTGGTCACCTGTACTTAAAAATCCTAGATATGCTAACTGACCACTATGCCTGAGCTGAGGCTGAAAGGAAATCTGGCCTCCCATGTTAATTCCCTTGTAAATGCCAAGTGGCAGAGAGGAGAAAGGGTGATCTAACTATTCAGTCTGTTTAGTCTACTACATTTCTAAATTCTTCTGGCTCTGCTCAGTTACCTGGAGGACTGTATAACAAGAATATACATAAATAACCATTTTTCAGCCACAGGTCAGATATTTTAGTCTACTAAAATACCCAGGATTCTGAATTGTGTGTGATTAGCAGCCTGCCAGATGCAGGTTAATTAAAAATATATTTTATGTAGTGAAAATAAGCCACATGGTCTTGTTAGCCAACCAGATTTGAGATTTAGATTCTCATTAGGCAAACCATCTTTCAAACAAAACACACACACACACCTTTCCTAGCCTGTTTTGAAACATTTTCAACATTTCATTAACCACCCAATCAATTACATTAAGCAGTTTTCACAGAATTCTGTACTGCAAAACATCTGTGATTCAAGGAGCATCTTAACTAGCTGTTCAAAAAAGGAGTTAATTAAATTTCTGCAGACTTCACATTAATTAATCCACATGTATAACTTGAAAGATCATAAGGGCAAAAGGGGTTTACTGCTTGATAATCTCACTCTTACATGATCAGAGGTTCTCAACTGTGTTTTTAGCCTTACAGTGCCCTGGGGGTTTGAATGGTATCCCTTATTGCCTGAATGTAAGGAAATAAAAGGGTAAGTGTACGTGTGTTGCTACTTGGTAGAACAATCATCAGCATCTTCCCAAGCAATTGTGATCTGTATACACCGATAGTTATGGAAGAAATGTTCTCAGTTTCCATGTGCTTTTATTATAATATTTGATGCAGATGTTTCTTTACCAACATCTGTAGCTATTTCAGAAGATGCTATAATGACCATTTGTCAATTTGTTTGCTATGTACTTTACTTGCATATGCCTTTATATTTTTAGCTCTTTGGAGCAGAGATATCATCATTTGTGTGGTACATTCTACCTATTGTAAGGCACCGTGTAATATTATTTATTCTCTAAATAAATAATACTGTTTATCAAGGAATAGTTTACACTTCCTTTTCTTGCCATCGTAAAACATTCTATTATTTTTATGTCAATATTTTTGAAGAGACCACCCTCTTCCTATTCATTATAGTATCTATCGCTACGGTTACCATTAACGCAAATATCTCTCTAAAAATAGATTGCAACTTCTCATTCACAGCTGATAGCTACTACTTATACCATTAATTATTTTTAGCACAATTATATAAATGAGGAAGAGAAATTGTTCCACATACCCTCGATCCTGCAAATTTCCACAACTACAGCCCTTCCCACAAAAGCAACAAGGAAATTAGATATCTGTTAAGTTGAAAGATAAAACTATACTGGAAGTCTAGTCAGATATAGTAGCAAATTCAAATATCATCTGTTTTAAACAACCATAAAGGACTCTATTTCTGAAGTAGTACAGAGCTGCACCCTAGATTTCAAAATATACATATAGTCTCAAACTTTGAGCCCACATGCAGACTTCTAAGCAGCTTCAGAATTTGTTTTTTTCGCTTTTGATTTCTAGAAGAACCGTAAGAAATGTGGATGAAAAGTTGATGCATTTATCCAGAAATATGATGTGCTACAACACAATTACATAATTCTCAAATTTTTGGAATCCTTCCACTAGAGAGCATTTCACCCTTTTGTGTCCTCTAAAAAACCCACCACCTGATATGGATGCCTCATTTTCCATATTAATTTTATTTTTTAAAGCTTGGCATTTTAATAATTAATTAGTTAATAATGCTGCCATTGTGCACCCATTCATTATCTAACTTAGTTCACCATTTTTTTCTTGCCTTCCATAGTCCTGAACTAAATTTATCAAACTCTTTATTCAAGGTGACAATTGTGAACTAGATTATAATTATTTTAAAACCAACAATTACTTGGACAGAAGTTAAACAGAGACTTTAAAATCTGAGACCCCTGTGTCTTGCAAACTTAAGAATTTCAAAAGACTTAATGAGACCAACTTCATAGGGTTCTTTGTTCTTTCAGGAATAGAACACAAAAATTACAGTATTTGCTCCCAGTGCCAATGACATTCCCAGAAAAGTACAATGAGAGAAAGTTTTTCACATTTACTATGCCAAAATACATTTACTGAAGTCTTTATGGTTTCTTTTTATATTACATAAGATGTGTCCAAATAGGTCTTCAAGCTTTGCGCCCATGAATTTTCCCCCTTCACTGTTAATCCCAAACACGTCCTTTGTCTTGTTTTAGATGATCTTACTTTTCCTGACTTTAGGAGGTGCCAAATTTGTAATCCAATACTAGCTTTTGCACCACCCCAAAAGACTATAGGCATAATGTATCAGACCTCATCGACACCCAAGAGTAAGACTACGCAAATTGGTACCAAATCTGGAAACCATAGCCACAAACATGGGCCCAAAGTTTCTCGGCTTCATTATTATTGCTTGAGTAGCCTTCCATACATCAACAAAGTTATTCAGGTAGTAAGCATTATTTCTGTAAGCATTTGCAAGACGAGGCCTATAGATGGCATATTATAATGCACTGCTAAAATGTTAACCCAAAAGTCATATAGATGTCCTTCTGATGTGAAAGATAATAGATAATTCTCTTATTCAGTGTGTTTTTTTTAAAATTATTTTAAAATAAGTAGTAAATTACCTTAAAAACGAGTTGCAAAATGCTTCTCAAACACTACAAATTCTTAGTTACTGTCACTACTTATAAAAAAATCCAAAACCCTAACCCTAACCCATCTTTCAATTTTTTTATGCAAATCCACAACACTGTCTCCTTCAAATGTGAAGGTCAATAAAGCAAGAAAAGATTTTTATTTGAAAACCAACAGCACACTCTGCTGGCCTTCAGATTTCACAATGCCAACTGAATTTCAGTGGCATGAGGCATTTAAAAGTGCCACTTGAAAACCTCTGAAGCTTTCCAAAACCATAATATTACTGCCCATTAAAAATGAACAAGAGTACTGGTTCTCTTTTGTAAAAAAAGAAAATAATTAACTACCAGTATTTTAAATTAGTATTACAACTTTTGGGTTGTTTTGTAGTTCAAAAAGGCAGATGCAAACTGGACCCAGAAGTGTACAGTTAAAATAAAAAAAATATATTTAAGTCAGTGTTCAGAAAGATGTATACAAAGGGTCAGAGTGTGTATCAGACAGAGAAAACTGGAACTGGTCATCAGCTCAGGGGTGTTTCCAAAGACGGACTGATTCTTTTATCGGATTTTAATACACTATGCAATGCAAAATGACTATATTTTATTCTAGTGCTGGAGATGCATATTACTTGGGAATTACTTAAAAGTCCACAAAACAAATGAGAAAGAGAGTGTCCTTGGGAGGTTTTAAAAAGGCCATTAAGTAGCCTCGTATATCATTGACATGATCCAACTTTCCTGCATCAGCCCTGTAGGACTGTCTTTAGGAATATGTCTCATATTCCTTTTATTTTGGTTTAGCTTGAACAACATTGTTGTTACTTCCCCGCCCTGCACCACCTCCCTCCGAATAAAGTGAAGAAAACTCAAACACCAAAAACTGCAACAAATTTCCAGTGGGGAATTTTGCAAATACCACTGCATATTTCTGAGTCTGCTTCCTTTAAGAAACTTGCATTTTCTTGCAAGTTCTGCTAGGAAAAGTGACAATTTGTAACAATGTTAGAAAATAGTAATCCGTTTTAGCTTTTTAGGTACCTGTGCCCCTTTACAAAACAAGTTTTATCAGACACACAACAATTATCAGACAAACAGATGAACATGATTTGTTGGGGGAAGAGCCTACACAGCTCTGTAAAGGGAAATCATGCCACACCAATCCATCAGAATTCTTTCAGGCTGTCAAACACGGATAAGGGTGATACAGTGTAACTGAACTTTCAGAAAGCTTTCGACAAGGTCCCTCAACAAAGGCTCTTAAACAAAGCAAGGAGTGAAGGAAGAAGAGTGAAGCTTCTCTCATGGATCAGTAATTGGTTCAGAGATAGGAAACAAAGCGTAGGAATAAACAGCCAGTTTTCATAGTGCCCCAAGGATCTGTGCTGGGACCAGTGCTGTTCAACATATTCATAAATGATCTGTAAAAAGGGGTAACCAGCACGTTGGCAAAGTTTGCAGATGATACAAAATTACTCAGGATAGTTAAGTCCAAAGCAGACCACAAATAGCTACAAAGGGATCTCACAAAACTGGGCGACTGGGCAACAAAATGGAAGATGAAAGTCAGTGTTGATAAATGCAAAGCAATAGACTTTGGAAAACATAATCCCAACTATACAAACAAAATTATGTGATCTAAATTTGGTGTTACCACTTAAAGAAAAGAGATCTTGGAGACATCATTGATATTTCTTTGAAAACGTCTGTTCAATGTGCAGCAACAATCAAAAAAGCTAACAATGTTAGGAACCATTAGGAAAGGGATAGATAATAAGACAGAAAATTTCATAATGCCATGAGACAGAGAATTGGAAAAGGTATGGAAAAGAGCAACAAAAATGATTAGGGGTATGGAGCAACTTCCATATGAGGAGAGATTAAAGAGAGACTGGGACTGTTCATCTTGGAAAAGAGATGACTGAGGGGGTATATGATAGAGGTCTATAAAGTAATGAATGTTGTGGAGAAAGTGAACAAGGAAGTATTATTTACACCTTTACTCAACACATGCACCATGGGGCATCCAATCAAATTAATAGGCAGCAGGTTTAAAACAAACATAAAGAAGTACTTCTTCACACAATGCAGTCAACCTATGGAACCCATTGCCAGGGGATATTGTTAACGCCAAAAGTATAACAGGGTTCAAAAAAGAATTAGATAAGTTAATGGAACATAGGTCCATCAATGGCTATTAGCTAAGGTGGTCAGGGGCGCAACCCCATTTTATGGATGTCCTTAAACCTTTGATTGCTAGAGGCTGGGACTGAACGACAGGGGATAGATCGCTCAATAAATTGAGCTGTTCTGTTCACTCCTTCTGAAGCATCTGGCACCAGCTACTGTTGGAAGACAGGATACTGGGCAAGATGGACCATTGGTCTGACCCAACATGGCAATTTCTTATGTTTTTAAGTGTGGTACTTTTTCAGATAAAAGCAAGACAAGACAGAAACATCCTACCTCCAGCACACAAACAAAAAGTGAGACAAAAAAGTCTTCAGTCTTGCCCAAAAGGATTCCACAGAAGTACTCAGACTAAAAGTGAGAGGAAAGGGCATTCCAGAATTGCAGACTTTTACCAGAAGACTGTCCCTCCAGTCCTTTCTAGACTGTTTCATGGGATGAGTCAGCAAAGTAACTTCAAGATACCAGATCCTGATGCAGCAGGATGCTTTCTGAAAATCATCTTCTAAACTGGCCTTTCATGCACAATTTCTTTATAGCAACAAAATTTGTCTTTGTTTCTTGAACTAATAAATGTCCTACAAGACCCATGCTACTTACTGTTTTTGTAGAGAAAGCAGCAATTTTTTCTGAGTGAACAGTCAGTTCCCCGTTTCTTCGCTGTTGATAAACTTCCAAAGCATCGACAAACTGCACTCCTTTTGCAAAACAATGACGTTTTCTTACCTGTTAGGAAAACATGCAACACTCAAATGGACAACAGGCAAAGGTGTGGCATTAAATCAGAGCTAAACTAATGGTCAAATGTTACTGTAATAATTTTAATTTTTTCTTCATTCTGTGCCTGTTTCAGAAACTCAGTACATTGTTAATACACAACAGTTTAACCACATCTAACGTAAGCTTACCAAAATTAATAATTTAAGAAAAGTTACTATAACATTTATACATCTTGGTTATCAAGACAAATATACAGCTTAATAGCACCTTTTTTTAAAAAAAATCATTTTGTTTTGTTAAATAAAAGCAATAAATGAATATGAACAATTTCTGTCATTTTGGAGTGATATTTTATTGAGCCTTCCTTGGACAAAACAGTTAGTGAAATAAAACTATACCACCATCACCACCTTTCCCGCTACAGACTCCTCAGTCACACAACGACTTTGGTAAGCAAAATTTACATCTAGTTTCAAAGATGAAAATGTATGTTTATGTTAATGTACTTGTTAATCATAGAAACCGGACACATTTCTTGCAGAATTAGGATCTACACCTCTTTGTAAGATTGCGGCCTAAGTCCTACTGATTTAAACAGGTATCTGGGCATAGGTACCTGTACTAGCAGATTCCAATGCAGGATGGGGGCCAAGAAGAGGAGGTGGTGTTACAAATGAAAGTTACTGAAAATTATTATATAAATTATTACAAGTTTCTATGATACATTACGCTAGACCAGAAAGACATCCATGGCAAAGGAAGAAATGACTACAGAAGAGAATGGTGGGGGAGAAGGTGAGTTTCAAATATCCTAAATTGCCAAAAAAATTTGCAACCAATAGGCAAAAAGATATTGTATAATTTATAAATGCAGCAGCTGGTTCTATTGCTGAAATTTCCAGCAGAAAAATGAATAGCATATGAAATAAATAGAATCCTCCACCGCTACTTAGTTTTTCTTTAGTAATTAATGACATAGATATCAGTGATTAGGTCTCATCTACTGAATATCTTCTTGTATTATTTCCCGTTGTTATATGTTTTGATAAAACTAGTATAATTACTGTACAGACACACAACAGAAACATCCATAATATGAATGGCAAGGAAAAAATCCACCCGGAGGTTATTACTCTTCAAAAAAGTTAAAAGCAGTTCTCTGATACAATATAAAAACACAATACAATGATGACTAGAGTGCACCTCAGTAATATAAAAAAAATTAAGGCACTTGTAATACCAATATTGACAATGAAACAAAAACTTTAGAGAAATTTCATCCCATGTAAAAAGCTAGTGATAAGAATTTGGCAGAATATCAAGAAGCATTATAATGTATATCAGATTTTTAGCACATATGTGGAAGGGCATTTTCATGTCTAAGCATTCTTTTCTTTGACTTAACGTTTAAGAGCAACTGTTGGTGAGTAGGTTTCAGAGAAACAGAGTGTTTAAATTCTCCATGTACTAGCATGCACCAAGTAATTTATCTGCATGACAAGTTATTGTGAAAATCGAATATAACAATGGATTCCTTTGTAACAAGTAATAGTAAAAATGAAGAAAAAAAGTAATAATCTAATTTATGGCTGTGACATGACCAAGTAATCTCTAATTCTAGCACTGAAATATTGATATTTGACAACCTTGTTCAGCTATGCCTGGATTATTTTATTGCCAATAAACTTTACTCACCTGCTGCTCAGTTTCTAATAAACGTAGCCTTTTCCTGTCTACTTGAAAGTCATCATTTTCATCTGCATGTAAAGATGCCCATTTCTTTGCAGATAATTTTGAAGACAGTGTGACTTTTGCACTATGTTCTGTAGCAGGAGTATTCATTACTAAAAGTATATTAAATAAATGTAAATAACATTTCCACTCATAAAACTTAATCAGAAAAAATAGTTTAGACTCAAGGTGGACTATAATACTGGTAGACATTTCTAGACCCCATCTTCCCTTATTACAATGCAGTCAAATTTATATAGGAAGAATCATTAATTTAGTATTTTACTACTGCGTGACACGGAAAAAAAGGTTGGGCTAAGGGAGGCCTCCTAACAGAAGAAACATAACAAGCACTGCACTAGCTATTAGTTTCCCTTCTAAAATTGATTTTGGCTATATTGGTAAGGAATAAATATATTTTAAATTAAATTGTTGGCAAAATGCTTTGAAGATGTAAATTATTAAACAAGTAATAAAAATTATTGACTTTTAAAATATTATATAAGTGTTGGGGACACTGGGGCATGGCCACTAGGTAACTCAAGGGGATGGAAGACCACGAGTGTCGATGAAGCCCCCTTGCACTAGGCCCAGGTGTCCTTGGCGCCCCGCCCCCGCCTGGAGGCACTCGCAGCAGCTCTGCGCACTAGGCCCAAGTGTCCTTAGCCCCCCCTGCACCCCCGCCTGGAGGCACACACAGCAGTTATGCTGAGGATCTGCAACAATATGCTGCAGAGTCAGATTGCTTGAAACTAAGCAAGGCCAAACAGGGCAGATATGGAAGAACAATGCTGAATAAAGCAGCTTTATGAATAGTTTAACAAATGATACAGAGAATCAGGGAACTAGCTGGGAACTGGATTGGCTGGCTATATGGATACTTGGGGCAGCTTGCTATTGGATAAGTATGCTGGGAAAAAGGATGTATAAAAGCCTGTGTAACTTCCTGCTCTGTGTGCAGGATTTGAGATTTTATTCTCCCTGTACCTTTTTGCAGCTGCAAATAAACTTTTCTGCTTCTCCACCCCGTTGTGATTATTGGGCGTAGTACACCAGGTAACGAACCAACTCAAGCTGTTGTTCAGCCTCTCGGCACTGGGTGCCGGCAACAGCTTTTGGCGTCCCTGGGTGGGCTCGAGGCTGCAATTTAGCCTTGCCCAGACCCCTCCTGGAGGTCAAGGATTGCGGCGAGAACCGATGCCCAGTGCACACCGGTGAGTTCACCGGGGCCTCGGAGGAGACGCGATTTGATCGACCCCGGAGGGCACAACGGTGCAACACACTCATATAGTGGAGAAGCAGTTGTGGTGGGCAACGGTGAAGAACTGGTCCCTTGGATAAGGTAGGAACTTTTTGAAATCCGGATTGTATGCTCTGTTGGAACCTCGGGACGCCCAGAGTTACCCTGTAGGTATGGGACAGGGACAGAGCTCAGGGGTTAGGGCACGGTGTATGCCCCTAGAGTGCATTCTAGCAAACTGGAAGGTATTTGGTGCGGATCTGATGACTAAGAGCCAATTAAAACGATTCTGTACAGTTGACTGGCCTCAATATCTACTAGAGGACCAGGAGTGGTGGCCACCAGGAGGGTCAATTAATTACAACATGATCCTTCAGTTACTCCTGTTCTGTCAGAGAACAAGGAAATGGAATGAACATATGTATGCACATTTGTTTCTGACTTTATGTACTCGACCAGATATTTTACAGCACTGTAATCTGACTCCGACTGGTTCGGTGGCAGCTAATGTTAGTCCCCAGTAATGGCAGAGCCGGTGTCCCCTTCGGCCCCTAAATCCACACCTTGTAAGTCCCCCGAGCAGACCCCAGGTGGGATCCAAATGATCAAAGGGATATGACCCACCTTACCTCCTATAAGGAGTTGCTTTTGCATGGACTCTGTCACTCGGCTGTCCGACATAATAATTGGGCAAAGCCATATGAAGTAATGCAGGATTTAAAAGAAAGCCCAGGGGCCTTTCTACAGCGTATTCGGGACACCATTCTACAGAACACTAATGCAGACCCCGATGATCAGGCAACTGAGTCAATTATTAAGGGAATTTTTACGAGCAGAGCAGCCCCTGATATTAAGAGAAAGTTACAAAAAAAGGAGGATTTAATGGGCATGACCATGGCACAAATCTTAGAGACTGCAAACCGAGCTTATAGTCTGAGAGAGACAGAGAAGGAGAGAAAGCAAGTGAGATTGATGGTAACAGCGGTACAGGCCGGCACTAAGAGAAGTGGCCGGGAAGGAAGGGGCCATGGACGTGACCGTCCGGGCCCGCAGGATAGACGACTGGGTTGCAACCAGTGTGCCCTGTGTCAACAGGAGGGACACTGGAAAAATGAGAGCCCAAAGAGGAAAGAAAAGGGGGGTGCCCCTATGATGGCGATGGCGGAGCAGGAATAGGGGTGTCAGGGGAGATGGACCACCCTACCCCCGGAACCCTGAGTAAAGATGTGGGTGGGAAGCTCAGAAATAGATTTTTTAGTGGACTCTGGAGTGGTCCAAACGGCCATAAATCAGCCTCTTCAGTTGCCAGTAGCAGATTCCCTTACTGTGGTGGGAGCCATAGGCAGGGACACCAAGTGCCCAGTGTATGCCCCAGCGGAATGCGCTTTGGGAAACAGGACTATATCCCACAAGCTGGTATACCTCCCTGAGTGTCCAACACCTCTGCTGGGACAGGATCTGCTTTGTCGCCTCGGTGCCACCCTGCATTTTACTGAGGACGAAATAACCCTTACCTTACCCCCTGAGAATGCATGGATCATGACCCTTGCAGTTGAGCCCTCAGCCATGCAAGCCCCAGAATGGAGCCCGTGGGAAGACCAGGTGTACTTCCTTGTGTAGGCATCAGGGATTCCAGGAAAGGCCACCCACCAGACCCCCATTACTATTCAGCTCATACCAGGGAAAGGCCCAGTGCAAGTAAAACAGTATCCAATCAAGAGGGAAGCCAGAGAAGGTTTACAGGAAACTATAGATCGATTCCTAATGTATGGTATTCTCTGGGAACGTCAGTCAGCCTGGAACACTCCCATTCTACCCGTACAGAAGCCTGATGGCACGTATCGGCTGGTACAGGACCTAAGGGCAGTCAATGACCGGGTTAAGACTCTGCACCCTCTTGTCCCTAATCCGTATACCTTATTGGCTTCTATAGGGGGACAGTATACCCATTTTTCAGTCCTTGATCTGAAAGATGCTTTCTTTACCATCCCAGTTGCCACCCCGTCACAGGAGATCTTCACCTTCAAGTGGGAGGACCGAAAAAGGGTTAAAAAGCAACTCTGCTGGACAGTGTTGGCCCAGGGATTTAAAAATTCCCCCACCCTCTTTGGCCAGGCTCTGGCCAGGGACCTAGAGGAGTGGGATAATGAGGAGGCCCTCCTTCTGCAGTATGTAGATGATTTGTTAATTGCCACTGTGGGCCAAACCCCCTGCCTTAAAGCCTCCATGAGCATCCTGAATTTTATTGGACTCCAGGGATATCGGGTAGCACGGAGTAAGGCTCAAATTGCCCTCCCAGAGATACGGTACCTCGGGTTTCACATATGGCAAGGGGAGCGTCAGCGTTCAAGCGAAAGAAAGGAAGCTATCTGTCAAGTTCCTACCCCAAGTAACCGTAAGCGGCTCAGGGCATTTCTGGGTATGGCAGGCTTTTGCAGGATATGGATCCCAGAGTTTGGACTGTGGGCTAAACCCCTCTACGACTGTGTAAAAGGAGCAGATCATGACCCCTTCTATTGGACCCCAGAGGCTGACAGGGCATTTAAAATCCTGAAAAGAAAATTGATGGAAGCCCTGGCTCTGGGCCTGCCGGATCTCTCTAAGCCATTTCAATTGTATGTACATGAACGAAGGGGGGTGGCCCTAGGAGTGCTCACACAGCTGTTAGGAGCATGGAGACGTCTTGTGGCTTATTTGTCTAAGCAATTGGATCAGGTTGCAAAGGGTTGGCCGGCATGTTTACGGGCGGTCGCAGCTACTGCCCTAGTGCTTGAAGAAGCCGAGAAGCTAACATTGGGAGGGGTTATGCAAATCTATACTCCCCATATGGTCCGAGCCTTATTGGATGCAAAGGGAGGGCTTTGGCTCACCCAGGCTCGGTACCAGGCTAAGCTGTTAGAGAACTCTGACGTCACCTTACAGCCTTGCCCCTCCCTTAACTCAGCCTCTCTCTTGCCAGAAACAGAGGAACAGAAACATGACTGTTTAGAGATCATAGATGTCCAGTACTCCAGCCGTCCAGATTTAAAGGATGTACCCCTCCCAAATGCAGATTATGAGTGGTGCACTGATGGTAGCAGTACTGTAATAGATGAGCAAAGGAGGGCGGGTTATGCTGTTGTGACCCTCCATGACACCGTGGAAGCTGAAGGTTTGCCTGCTGGGACCTCTGCCCAGCTTGCCGAATTAGTAGCCCTGACCCGTGCACTTGAACTGTCAAAAGGAAAGCGGGTCAACATTTTTACTGATTCAAAATATGCTTTTGGTGTGCTGCATGCTCATGCTGGCCTATGGAAGCAAAGGGGAATGCTGACAGCCCAAGGCTCCCCAGTCAAGTACGGGCCCCAAATCCTCCGGCTCCTAGAAGCCGTACAACTTCCCTCGGAAGTGGCAGTGGTACACTGTAAAGCCCATCAAAGGGAGGATCAAGATGTGGCCAGAGGTAATGCCCGGGCAGATAGAGAGGCTAAGCATGCTGCCACCCTGCCATCCCCTCAGACTGAGAACGCCCATATGCATGCCCTTATCCCATCAGTAGGGGAGCTTCCAACCCCTCAGTACACTGGGGAGGAGAGACAGCTAACTGACAAACTCGGTCTCTGGGAAAAGGAGGGATGGCTCCATTCCCCAGAAGGGAAGGTTCTCTTACCAAAAGGGCCTAATCCGGCCAATGCTGCAGAAACTACATCAAACCACTCATGCTGGCAGGGAAGCACTTATCCAGCTAATGGGAAAATACTTTATCACTTCTGGACTCCGACCCCTGACTGCCCAGGTACAAGCGGACTGCTTAGTCTGCCAAAAGAATAACCCCCGACCGGGACATCCTGTGCCACCAGCTGCCCTAGAACCCACTCCGGGCCCTGGACAAGTGTGGCAAATAGACTTTACTGAGTTTCCCCGGACCCAAGGGTTCAAATATCTCCTTGTCATAGTGGATCGGTTCAGCGGATGGCCAGAAGCCTTCCCATGCCGTAACTGCACTGCCAGAACAGTGGCCCTCAAGTTTGTTAAGGAGATCATTCCTCGCTTTGGACTCCCCCCGTGGATGGAATCTGACCACTGGACACACTTCATGTCAAAAATCATTCAAAGCATCTCACATGCCTTACAGATCCCCTGGAAACTCCATACGCCCTGGAGACCGCAAGCCAGTGGGGTAGTGGAGCGTACCAATCAGACCCTTAAACGGCATCTCTCAAAAGTGTGCCAAGAAGCCTCACTGCGATGGCCTGATGCTTTGCCCCTCGTCCTACTCCGTATCCGCGTTCTCCCAAAGGGTAGATTAGGGCTCAGTCCCTTTGAAATTATGTTTGGAAGGGCATGGCCTGTGAATGGCACCCCGGTTCTGTCAGGGGAATGGGAGTTGGGTAATGGTTTGTTGTCACAGTATATGTGTTCCCTGTCTGCTGTTCTCTTGTCTCTTCACAGGTATACCAAGGATTCCCAGCCTCTCCCCTTGGACACTCCCGTCCACTCCTTACAGCCCGGTGACTCTGTGCTTGTTCGCACCTGGAAAAATAAGCCTCTCCAGGAAAAGTGGAAAGGACCCTATACTACCCTGCTGATCTCCCATACAGCGGCAAAGATCGAGGGACACAGAAACTCAAGGTTGTTGAGTGTTCTCAAAGGGGGGAGTTGTTGGGGACACTGGGGCATGGCCACTAGGTAACTCGAGGGGATGGAAGACCACGAGTGTTGATGAAGCCCCCTCGCACTAGGCCCAGGTGTCCTTGCGCCCCCCCCCGCCTGGAGGCACACACAGCAGTTATGCTGAGGATCTGCAACAATATGCTGCAGAGTCAGATTGCTTGAAACTAAGCAAGGCCAAACAGGGCAGATATGGAAGAACAATGCTGAATAAAGCAGCTTTATGTACAGTTTAACAAATGATACAGAGAACCAGGGAACTAGCTGGGAACTGGATTGGCTGGCTATATGGATACTTGGGGCAGCTTGCTATTGGATAAGTATGCTGGGAAAAAGGATGTATAAAAGCCTGTGTAACTTTCTGCTCTGTGTGCAGGATTTGAGATTTTATTCTCCCTGTACCTTTTTGCAGCTGCAAATAAACTTTTCTGCTTCTCCACCCCGTTGTGATTATTGGGTGTAGCACACCAGGTAACGAACCAACTCAAGCTGTTGTTCAGCCTCTCGGCACTGGGTGCCAGCAACATAAGTTTATAATTACATATATATATAGGGGGAGTTCTGTAGATTAAAATAACCCACACCATTTTAAAATGGCAATCATATTAACCTCACATTTAAAAAGAATTTGTCTGGTTTATTTTTTTGCTGAGGGAACATACCTACCAGGGTACTGATCTTCTGTGCCAACTATAAACCTTAACCAGAAAAAGATAAATTTTATCTATCAATGTCAGGAATTAGTCATCTGTGAGGTATGTTCTCTCAACAAATGATATTAAATATAGAGCTGTGATGATAAAACAAAGGGTTTTTGTTTAATTTGGTAGCGAATCTTGTTAGAAGAACAAACAGTAAGGGTTCTAAACTGGCAGGGTGCTGAACTGAATGGGAATTGGGGTCACTCAGCACTTCACAAGACCAGCTATTTAATCCTTACAATATTTTTAAAGGGTCTGTCACAGCAGATGAAGCTTTAAAGTTTCTTATATGTAAACGTATCTCTTAACTTTCCATTGATCTTTTGTCATTGTCCCTGCTATTGTGGCTAACCAGAAGAAATTTTTACTTTCAAACAGCAATGATTATATCCTGTTCATAGGTCACATCCTTCTACTAAAAATCATAGGCACTGACTTTCTTCTTTCCAGATTGGTGCTCCACCCTCCTCTGCTGCGAGGCTCCACACCCGCTCCACCGTTTCCTCCAAGGACCCGCCCGCCTCTTTCCACCCCTACTCTGTCCTCCCCACAGCGCATCCTGCCTGCCTGCCTGCCTCCAAACAGCTGATCAGCGGATGGCTGGTGGGTGCTAAGCACCCGCTATTTTTTTTCGAGGCGTTGGCACCTATGACTAAAATCATAATGCTGAACTGTAACAGCAAAATTATTGAAACGGCAACATGTTGCCATCAGTAACAGAGGAATGTGGCTTCATTGTAGAATTGGGCATGAAGAAAGATTAGACTGCAGTAGAAAAAAACCTTCAATCAAGGAAATATCGAATTACAGAAAAATTACACTGATCCTTTATTTAATTTATGTACAAGTCTGTTTCCTCCAAACTTGTTTCCCAGTATTCCCTATACAACCTGATTTACAATGATGTAGTCTCACAAACTACCAAATGTAGATAGAATCACAGAACCAGTGTTAGAAGGGACCGCACGGGTCATCTAGTCTAACCCCCTGCCAAGATGCAGGATTTGTTGTGTCTAAACCATCCAAGACAGATGGCTGTCCAGCCTCCTTTTGAAAACCTCCAACGAAGGAGCTTCCACAATCTCCTTAGGCAGTCTGTTCAATTGTCCTACTGTTCTTACACTTCGGAAGTTTTTCCTGAGATTTTATCTAAGAGTTTGTTAGTCCATATTGTACTTGGCACAGAAATTATATGAGAAACCAGGGATGGCAACCTTATTCCAATAAATCTCTCATCTGTGTCAGTCAGGTTTGTTTATTATTATTATTTAAAGGGATACCACCAACTTGAAATCTAAGTTTTTTTTGTTTTTTTTTTAAAAGGAAAAAGTATTTTCAGGTACTACACCTATTCTAGTCCCCTGCCAATTTTTTATGGTTTTACAAATCACATCTTCATATTTTCTCAATGCTCTTCTACTCCCTGTTGCTGTGAAAGTCCCACAGTAATAACAGAGAAAAATGCTGCCAACTGACCACGTAAGAGTGCTGTCAAATGCATAAAGAAAACAAAATGAGAAAAATAATCAGAAAAATTCCCCCCTCCTGGCCACTCTTTCACTTAAAGCAATCTTAAGTGTATCCTTTTATAACAATGGGCAAAACACTTTCAGGGAGAAGTGCAATTTAAAGCTGACTTTTACACCAAAGGCCAGGACCAAAAGAAAAAAAAATATAGCATGTATTTATACAATGACCCTGGTACTTGCTGCTGAGAAAAACTGGTGAGATCACATGGATGTAGTGGGTAACACTCAATAGCAAGAGCCATGGGTAAAATACTTCATTGCAAAAGCACAATAGTACTCCTCCACTGAAATTTCCAGAACTAGTGGTCCTGTGAATCACATAGGGAAAAGAAGAGGAGGATTCAAATGAGGGTGTTCCCAGAACACAAACTACCAATTATCTACTTCCCCTGCATTCCAAATTCCAGAACTTAATATTTAACAGGTAGTAAAAACTATAAAGGTACTCGTTTCTGCATCAAGGTTTCTTTTGGTAGACTGGACTATAGTGCAGTGCTAGCGACCTGATGGGGAGCTGACTATAGGCTCCTGAACTTCAAACTAGTAAGAAGCAATGCAGGAGAACACTTGCAACCACTACTGAGCATAAGAGACCATAAACACGCTCACCTGTAGGGCTATCCTATGACATATTTTTGATTTGGAAACTTGGAAGAAAGGGGGAACTTTAAAGCCAGGAGCCATTAATGACCCAGAAAAAAGGTGGAGGGTGAAAGCACTCTTGATAAGTTATTGACTCGTGTGGCATTAGCAATCATAGGAGACATGAGAACCCAAAACTTGAATATCCATATGAGATGTCCACCCCCCCAAAAAAATAGAAAGTTACCTTTGTTTGTTGATGGTGTTTCACTTTTTACGGAGGTTGCTGCTTTACAAGTAGTGAAAGAACAAGAAGCACCTTGGTTCACATCTGCAGTAGTGTCATTAGTCACAGCCTGCGAATGGCATCTACAGTGACATGGCAATGAAGTCTCTGGTTTTTTGCACTCCTTTTCACATGAGAACTCATCCAGTGACTTCTCTAAAAACAGGACAGGAGACGGTCATTAATCTTCTGTTATAAAAGCATAACAACAGAGCCACATTGCAGAAATAGGCTCTCTCCATACTGTAGGAATAATCAGATAACAGTAGATTTTGTCGGAGCTATAGCTTGTAGTCACTGGGGCCACGACAGTTGCACAACTTTACAAAACAGATATATGGAAGTCATTTACAGAAACCCTACCCATTCAGCTACAAAAAAAGTACAGTAGACTCTTTGAGTTAATACTAACCACAATCTTAATCAATAGAGTAAGCATTATACAGGAAGGAAAAAGATGCACATATATAGATAAGATCCATCACAGTTCCTCTGAATGGGTATACAAGCCATACTGACCCATAGTATACAAGGTTGTACGCGAGTATAAGAAAAACTGAAAAATTCCCTAATTTAGCAGGTTTTGAGTCCTAGCCAGAAATAAGGACATTATCTCCACTACATAAAGAAAACACATGTAAACTCAGTTTTCCCCAATGAAGGCAGCACAAAGTCTTTCAAACAGTAAACAGAGGGAGACTTATTAATATTACTATGTACTAATTTGGGCTTGCACTTTGATCTGGTCCATTAGTAAATTATGGGTGTAGTCTGTATTGTGTATTTTACTTAGATTATAAGCCTTTTGGTTAGGGACTCCATCTTCCTCTATGTATTGTATAGACTAAGCATACTATGAAAACTCTAAAATAAAGAATAATAGTTAAAAACAATTACAATAATTTACAGAGCTGGAAAACATACATTTTCCAGTTCACAATGTCATAAATTTCAGATAACCAAAAACATTTTCTTTAACTATCCTGATACTTATATTGCCACCTTAATATAACATTCAAAGCCATATCCATTTTAATATAAAAATAACGGTGATTAGGTCTACTATCTTGATTGTCCATAAAGCTGGCATCAACCATTGGCATAAGGACTGACAAGGAGATTTGGGTCCATTCCTGAAACTAGATTTCTGAGGTTATCCACAGACCTAATTTATTTATTAATGCAGACAATCCTTGCTAACTGAAACTGGGCATATAGGCATTGTGAGATAACTTACCATGCAGAGACTGCTGCCATGATAATACAGAACAAAGTAACGCCAAACTTTTACCACTTCCTGTGGGGCTCTCCAACAAACAATGTTGCCTGGAATTTAACCCCCTAACAATCTGTAAAGAAAAAATAAAAAGTTAATAGCTCAGAAGAATTAACAAGTAAACTTTCACGTTGTCTCTTTGGGAGGGGAAGGAGTGTAAATATATATTTATCACACTCCCATCAGCGACGTGCAGTAATCTTCTGTGTCAGCAACAAGACAGTAACTAAGAAAGAAAATGAAGAACATCTCCAGATGACGCCACAGGGATTATTTTTTTTTAAAGGCAAGCTGAAAGTAATTTCCTAAATGGAATTTGACGAGGTCCTCAAAAGTTCATACTTTTGAAAAAAAAAAAAAATCTCACAGGACCACAAGTGGTCATTAGGTCTTGGTTTTCTCTCAAGTACAGACATTTGCAACACCTCTCACTATTCTGGAACATAGGTTCAGTAGTGACTCAGATCGGATTGTCGACTACCTCCCCATATAGCAGCAACACCTGATCAAGGGCTTGTCTACACTTGAAACGCTGCAGCTATACTGCTGTAGTGCTTCACTGTAGACACAACCTCTGCCAATGAGAGGGATTCTCCCACTGGCATAAGTAATCCACCTCCCTGAGAGGCGGTAGCTACGTAAATGAAGAATTCTTCTGTCAACCTAGCACTATCTACACCGAGGTTAGGTCATCTTAACTACGTCGCTAAGGGATGTAGAGTTTTCACACTGCTGAGCGATGTAGCTGGGTCAACCTAACCTTTTAGTGTAGATCAGGCTCAAGTCGGAATCTGTTTATCCTTAATGTCATAGGAGCAAAGAATGATGGCAGGCCATTAAATACTTCCTTGTCATAATTTAAGTTTTAAATGTAATACGTGGAAGATAAAACATCTATTCCATCAATAAAATGAAAACTTACTGGGTTTGTACTGTATCTTTTGATCAAAAGATAGCAGGCATTTTGCTGAAGCCTTCCCCTTCTGCACTTGCAATATCAAATAATTATTTTAATACATAATTTAACAAGATATTTAGTGTGTATTCACCCTAATACTCCAAAAATATAACTAAGCTCTCCCTCACATATATGCAAATACAGGATGTTGTTGCTTGTATTGTAATGGAAACACTGGCGATATTGGAGGTTCTGAATTCATATCTAAAATTCCCTTTTAAACTTTTAATTTACTACAGGTTCAAAATTATAACACTACATAAACTATTAAACCAATAGATTTTAATGACAAGTCTACTTACTGCATTCATCATAGCAAGCTGTGAAGGGTAAGCCTTGCAAGGAAAGACAATCTTCACCCCACCAATGGTATATTCTGACACTACCAAAGACATTGTCAGGGTTCTTTTCCCTTATTTATTTCAAATTTATGTCTGCAATGAAAATGAAAAATGTTGACAAATCAATTCTACCTCAGCAGCTATCAGAAATCTGCAAACAATATAAGGCACCAGATAAAACTGAGTATAAACTGTTAAGGTGATTTGGGGACTAGGTGGTTCAGGATATTGGCTATGGTGGGAATATAGTGCTTTACACCTATAGGTCACCAGTTCAAATTTAGCCCATCTTAGTAATGACAGCAAGTTATTACCATCTGAGGACTTTTCAGTAATTTAAGTGATATAATAATAATTACTAACATACTATATGTATTACCTTTTGGAATAAAATCACTCAAACTGGACTTTGGCCAGGATATTGGTTTAGCACCCCAACTCCTGTGAATAACACTTTGGGATCTTTAATAATCACAAGCAATCAGTTCCTCAGTTTTACTAGTTAGCTAGAACACCAAGACAGTGCATCCTGTGGTGATATGGCTGAGAAGAATGGTTTCCAGATAAGATTTTCCATCCTTATAGCAATTTATAAACATTAAAAGGGACGCTATACGTTTAAAAATCAAATGTTTTAAATAAACATTTCTTATCTAGGTTATTAATAATGTAATTATTAAAAGAGAAAATATAATTTAACTGTCACTATTTACAGTGATACTTTTCATTGTCCAAAGTGAGAGATGTGCAAAAAGTTAAGAGTTGAAAATGGTATATAGTCAGTTTCATGTTCAAAAGCTGCAATGTTTGGATTTCAAACACTGAGGGGAAATATAGGGTAGCTTGTTGAAAAATAACTCTTCACTATATTTTTTTAAGGTTGAGAAAACAATTCCCACAGGTCATACGTTATACAAAAAACTTCTTTTTACAAAGTTAAAATTTGGGACCAAATTTAGCAACATCCCTTTCACTGATGAATTCCCTAACTGAAAGGTCACAGTCTCAGTGGACCACCATCAAAAGGCCATCATAACGATTGGTATACGCAGCACCATCATAAACAATCTCGCAGGAAGGACTCTACCTACCAAAAAAAGAGAGGACTGGTACCCTCAAATTACAACCTAACCTACCCTGGCCCCCCAAAAAGGGACAATCACCTGTCCCAGGTTTAGTAAATTTTCCCTCAAATATACTCAGAAAGGCGTTGGGTCCCTCTGAAGCAAAAACGATTATTCGTATTGTGCCCAAAGTTTGCTAAACTTGCTTTATGCGAGAAAACAAGGTCCCTATCAGAAAAGTTTTCGCTCTAAATAGACAAATCCAGGGAGAGGGACGCAGGAAGTGGAACGAACCTAGCAGGACGCTGGTCCCCAGCTTATTTAGCCCCAGTCTCTGCTGATATTTTTGTTTTTGCTATTTACAAACAGTAAGAAGTTTTGTATCGATATTGACGCGCCAGTGAAAAGTTTTGTGTCTGTGACATAGGAACTGAGCCCTGGTGCAGCTCGGGGGGGGGTGGGGGGGAGAAGAGGAGGAATAACACGTCTGTTTGGTTTTTTTTATTATTATTATTTTTTTTTCTGGTATGCCTTATTTTCTTCGCACACTTTCCCCCACTTAAAAAAGGGCAAATAGGGGTGGAGGGGTGAAGAGAGACCCTCCTACACACTCCTCAACCCAGCAACAGGAAGATGACAGGGGTCTCCCCAGATCCCGGACCAGAGGGGAGATGTACGCAGGGGTCTCCCCCATACGACACCCCCCCCCACCCGGGGAGCTATTGCTGGGGCGCCACATACGTCCCCTCAACTCGCACAAGGGGCCGATCGCCGTGAGCTCTCCCCAGGCCGGGGGAAGGGGGGATTCCCAGAGCTCCCCCCCGGGGAAGGAAGTCGGTCTCCCACAGCCCCCTCACAGCGAACGCCCGTCCCGCCTCCATTTTGAATGCAGCCCCCCTCCCCGCCGGCAGCTGGCCACGCCTCCCGGCCCGTGTCCACGGTGTGGCGGGAGGCCACCCCAACTGCCCGGGCCGGTTACCTCAGAGAGCCGGGGGCAACTCCACCCGCGCGTCAGTTTCTTCGAGCCTTCCCGCCTCCAGCTCAGCCGAGGCCCCCCGACAGCTTCTACACACCAATCACAGCCAACAGGAAGGCGCTCCGCCGCAGCCAATCAGCAGCCTCGTCGGCCAATGAGCTCCCGCCTCCGCCCCTCACTGCTGGAGCCAATCACGGAGGGCCAAACTGGTGCCCAGCAGTTTTCTTTAGTTGCCTAGGTAACCAAGGGCAGGGGCTGGGGCTGATCCCTGCCCCGCCCAGTCTCCTTTTCTGGCGGGGGAGGGGCTCCTCCCCCGAGGCTGAGACCATAATGGCCAAGGTGTGCTAGCATCAGGGCCACATCGACACACTGGCCCTGCCCCCACTTGGCCAGGGAGTCTTCACAGCCCTGGGCCCTGCTGGGGCACAGCAGGCTAATGCCGGGACCTGCCTTCACCACCCTCTGGCAGGCCCTGGGCCTGCAAGGTCAGGGCGAGGTGGCACAGCCTAGGGCCAGGCCCCCACAAGAATTGTACAGCGCAAGGCAGTGCTGGGCCCTCACTGAGTGCAGGGGGTGACACTCAGCCATCGCGAGCCTCCTGGCCTCACAGCCTTGCAGAGCTGGAGTTGATTTGTAATTGCTGCCACTTGCGCCAGGTCCTCACAGTCAGTCATTTGCCATATTAGGTTGCAGTGACATCTTGTGGGACATTGGTCCGAAATGCTTAAGTGTTCCATGCTGGGGCAGACAGGCTATGATTTGCTTCTGTAAGTTAAGGGGTTTGGGTTGATGGCTTCCCCCCCTTAAATATTCATTATTTCCTCTGCACAACTGAGGTCCACGTGCATAGACAGGCCCCTTGTCTTGTTCAAGTTTACTTGGTTTTGCATAAGTATAAAGACAACTAGCTATTCCAGCTGTTTGATTCAGTTACTTATAGAGCATCGTGCTTTACAGGCAAATAAAAGACATTTCTGTCCTAACCTTAACTGTAAGCAGGGAGAGAGAGAGCTAGGAACACACCCTGGCAGAAACAAACAAGAGGGCAAAGTCAGTGCTAGTGCTGAGGAAGGATACGTCCTATCAGTCTATCCATTTGTTGACTAGGTCTGTAAAAATATCTTGATATTACTATTTGAATAGCAGTAAGTATACTAACAACTATGATATATGCAGATAGCTATTTGATTAACCAGACTTTGGGACACATCTGTCTTGCACCTGTCCATGCTCTAACCATACCAGATCTTCCCTATCCACTTTGGCCAGTATTGTATGTAGTGCCTCAGGCTCCCAACCCATGGAAGTTATTAGCCTATATGATGAAAGATCAAACAAAATACAGACTATAATACAAAACAGTTACAAAATTCATATACTAGTAATATTGTTGTTCACTTTTTCATTTTAAATAGCTCGTAACTATGTAGGGGTTGGACGGCTCAGGGACTGGCAAAAGGATACATCAATGATATTAGTTTAAATCAAGCCCAAATCACTAGTAACCAAAAGTCTTGGTGATTTGAAGACTAGTTTGTACCCTCTGTAAAGTGAGATATTGTTCCACACTGGTTCTTAAAAGTGACAACACATCAAAACTGACATGCTTGGAATAGAGTTGCCATGTCAGCTTACTGCAGTGCAGAGTTGCGTCTGAAGTAGGTGTGGCATTTTAAACACATGAAATTTCAGGCACACAAGATAATGCATCTTCTGCAAGCTTAAAGGTGGTAGTGGATCTTTGGACTGACTGATAAAATGATGAAAGCCCTCTACTTTAAAATAGGAGGGGTATGGCAGCAGGGAGCATTTGGCAAAGCATCTGGTTCTGGAATTATCTTCCACTTAGTTAATTTAGAGTCCTAAATAAAGATAGGAAATGCTGCAAGACACACGAATTCTTCCCTAGGGAAGCGCCTTTCGTTTAGAAAATCTTTTCCTGAACAGGTTTATTGGGGGGGGCGCGGAATAGGGGGTTCACATTTCAAACTTTACCTTTTAAATGTTTGTAAACAGAGCACAGGATAAATAACTGACTTTGTAAGAAACTCAGTGATTTTTAAAGCCATTTAGTTTGTGCGCTTGAGGCCTGAAGAAAGTGCTCCTTCACTTAAACTGACATCCAATTTGGAAAGGATTTTAAATTTGAAATGAGTAATCAATCCATGCAAGTCCGTTTGAAACAGTTTATGAATCCATCCAAAAAATATATGTACATTAGGTTTCCGTTAAAATGTCACTACAGAATATAAAATATTACAATCTTGAGAAAAACAAATAAAATTTAACTTATTTACATACTTTACATCAATACATATGGCAAAAAGCATACCGTCTTTCTACTAAAAGTGTATTAATACATGGTTATTGCAGGCTTTGACCAATCAATACGGAGGTAATACTGGAATGCGTATTGTACATTTAGTTTTGCAATTTCAGTATTAGCTTTTCTGCATGCTGTCTGATACCTTTGAAGGACAAGCTACACAAAAGTGAAGGCCACAGTTTTTAAGAGAATCGAGTCATTTCTTCATGGGATTAAAAACAGATTTAATCAAAACAATATTTTACTTTTTTTCTTTTTGAAAGACCATGGATGCTGTCATTTTAATACAGTAGAAGATCCTCTTAGAATGGCAACTTTAATAGCAAAATGCCTGCTAGAAGTACTACACTCACCTCACACAACAAAGCCATTTACTTTCGTATATTTATGGCTTTAGTAGAGACTGTCATCCTGCTACACCAAAAGAGCTTGTGCCTGGCTGCAGAAGATTGCTGAAGGGTGTACCAGGCACAATGCAGGAGAGAACAAAGGCCTCATCCTGCAGTTTTCTTGCATGCAGTAACTACTCACTACTTTCAGAAGTTCTGGGTTCGTGAAGTACTGAAGGATTGATCCTTTTAATTCACCAAACTGCACACCGCTCATGACATACTACTTTTCTTAGAACCACTTTGCTATGGCTAAAATCTGCCATTCATCACAAAACAATTTAGCATTAATCACTTTGGCCTCAAGAACACTGATTCTTAAATCCTTTCCAGATGATAAATCAAAAGGTCTTTTGCAGTTAGTGCTTTAGGCTCCTCTCATGTTTGTTACACTAAGCAATATTTAAAAAAACATACTAAAGATAATTGAGCAGCATTATAAAAATAAAGTTCGTTAAAAAGAATGTGCTTTTGCAGTATTAACATTTGTTGAAACTTTTTAACCAATTTCAAGACTTTTTTAAAGTCATCCCAAACTTGTTTGTCCAATTTTTTAAAAGTCGACTCATTTGCAAATGAATGCCTTAATATTTTAAGTTGCTGATCTCATCAACTCAAACCTTGTGCAGTGGTATGAAAAGTGAGTAGAATGATTTTTAGTCTTTGTCTAAGACTTTGTGAAACTGCAGAAGCAATTTACAGTGGTTTTTCCAGTCTTCTCCATGCTGTTCTTTAAAGGAGTGTATTGCATCTTGCTTTGCAAGACACTGTTGCAATTGTGTGTTTGGATTAATGCTTTTCAATCCCAATTTTCCCTGCATGTTCTTCTCTTACCCAACATGTCTCTGCAAGATGGGAAGGCTCAACATGCTAAGACAAACATTAGGCTTACTTCACAGACTGCTTTTTAAAAGGGTGTTATGTGAAAACATTGCAGGAATTCACAACCTAACTCCACCAGAAGGGTCTTCATTTAGGAACATCACTCGAGGCAGAAAGGCTTTCAAAGGAAAGTAATGCAGATCTCCTTAAGAATTCTCCTCTTTTGTGGACTGATCCTGTCCACTTTGTGTAGAATCCAACAAATGAACGATACTACTGGTTCCAATCCAATTCCTAATTCCACTTTGGCAGTTATTACCAAAATTAGAAACTGTACATCGTACTTGCTGTAGTACAACTTCATTTCTGTTTTTCCTAAACTCCACTAACACTCATGTTAATTATTTCAATGATGGTCCTTTCAATACACTGGCATAACTGAACGTCAGGGTCCATGCTTCCTATATTCTTTAGTCCATTCTTATAAAATGAATCTTTACAAAGTCCTGATTGTTCATTTGGTTTCTCCTTTAGTTGCTGGAGACCTATGCAAAATTAGATAGAAAAAAACATAGTTCAACAAAAACTGCTTCTTCTCCTATGTACACAGACAAGTGTGCACGTTTTCAGATGGTAAACTGGAAACATTGTCCCTGGGGTAGTAGCAGATTAGAGCCCAGGTATGCACTGGTTTAATCCCATCAACCTTTCTGAAGATACTGAGGGAACATTTCTGTTTGGTTTCACTTAGGTCCACCTGTTTTTATTTTTGGTTGGTTCTTTTCTGACAGAAAGACAATGGTTTTAATAATTCCTAGGGTAAGGGACACACAGCCTCACAGCACCCTGTGAAATGGGTATTCCGTTTGCTTTAGAAAGGGGAGGAAGCGCAAATCTTGAGTGACTTGCCCAAGACGACATAAGTCAGCAGTACAACTGGGAATAGAACCTAGCTCTCCTGTGCCAGCCATTAGACACTTCTTCTCCCCTTATAGATGCAGCAGACATCACCCACCAATGACATTCCATTACAGGCATATCTTTTTTTTTTTTGCCATTTTAGAATGTGAAGTACAGGCACTTATACTTGAACTTTACACACCTTTTCACTATGAGTTACAAGCTAGTCACTACACAGAACCAGAATATCCCTTCTACAGTGTCCATCATTCCCCTTCCCCAGGCTATTGTAAATGTTATTCCACGTATCCAATAGGACACTCAGTTACAACCCTAACCAACAACTCCTCTCCTGCACAGCATGATATTCTCACTTAATTTCCAGAAAGATATTCATATTTGCTAGAGATATATACTAAAACTACTATGTATGTAAAAAGAAAAGGAGTACTTGTTAGTCTCTGAGGTGCCACAAGTACTCCTTTTCTTTTTGCGAATACAGACTAATAGGGCTGCTACTCTGAAACCTACTATATATGTGTACCTAGTGAGTGGGTCAGCTTGATTTCAACTCATTTCCACTCTAACACCCTGCCCCAGGAAACACTGTTGCGATGGAAAAAGACAGAGAGTATATTAGAGCTACAACTATATTAAGAAAACAAAGCAATCTTTAAAAGCTTCAAGGCCAATCATTAACAACCACAAAATGCATGGAGTGAACTTTTGCCGTCGCTCGGGTGCATGTAGGAGAAAAAAAGAGGCCAGGACTTTCCAGACCCTGAAATTCATGACAATTTAAGTAATAAATCTGCATCAGTCATGGATTCTGTCAGTGAACATCAAGAGCAAAGGGGAACAAATTCCAGCCAGGAATATGAAGATTCTTATTCTAAGCCCAATGAACTTCTATAAATACAACAAAATGCACCTGGATAGAGCGAGACTTAACAACAAAAAGTAAATTACAGATGCAATGGTAAAAGGAAACAAGGAGGTAATTGGTCTTTCAGGTGAAATCGAGTTTTCTTCAGGGGTGCATTAATATAAGAATGCCCATACCTACTAGAGAAAACAGCTTGAGACACAAAATTCTATCAAGTGAAACAAAGTTTATAAAATCTAATAATTTAAGGGCAAGAAGGAAGGGGCCCAGTTTGCAAGAAGGGCTCTCTCGATGTCAGTTTCCTGTTTTCTTCTGCAAGATACACTTATTAGCTGAAAGGTCCCTTCTTTCTGGGATAATAATCATCTCCTTCCTGTTTCTAAACAGCCCACTGGAAAACTGAATAAGAATAAACTTTATGAGGCACATTTTCAAATCACTGCATAAGGGTTTAACTGCACCTCATTAAATTAAAGGGAGTTGCATAACAAACCTTACACAACTCCGGAATTTTACTGCGTAGAACAGGGATAACACTGTGGACTTTATTTCTTAGCCATGTTTCAAAGTGAGATACTCTACCCTGTTACAGCTCATTTGTACCCTAGAAGCAGAACGTCCAATTTCATTCATTCTTAAGGAAATAATCAGTGCAAGAGGTCCATAAAATATATTAGAAGCCAAAAGCCTCTGCTTATCCCTTTCATTCCAAGTCTGCTATTGCAAATACCATATATCACATCCTCTTATGGCCCCATCTGCATTTATAAAAACCAGGGGGAGGGGGGGAGAGGAGGGTCACTTTCACAGTGACCTCAAAAACCCACTGTAACCTTTCAAGATGTTAAGAGATACAGTTGTTGAATTATACCATTGAATTATATGTCTTGAATTATACCATTAGTTTTGGAATGTGCAGAGTCATTACTTACGTGTAATAATTGGATCAAAGTCTCTTGTCTGTGTAGCAACATCAGATGCACAAACTTGTCCTATCTGTATCAGCAGAGACATAATATCATCATACAGCGGAGGAAAGGCTTGGCAGAAGGAGACCAAACAAGGCAGAGTCGGCATGAAGAAAGCATAGCGCTTTGTCTGGGTTAAAACTGGTAAGGAAGGGGAAATGTTTAAAAGAATCAAGAGCTGTCATTACATTTATGATTGTAACCCATGTCCTAAAATGCCATTTCATGTTATGATTAAACATGTTATGTGCATTTCTTATAAAGCCAATAAAACCTTAGCAAACATGCAACATTATTCCATGCTACTTCCTCGTGCATTTAAAAGGCATAAAATACCAATTACTAGGATTCTTCTGTGACATCAGCAAGATGAATAAGATAAAATTAGACAATAAGTTTCTTTCCTGCTTTCTAATTAGGATGGAATCCAAATTTCCTACATGCTAGTCTCTTAAACGTTACTTAATTCTAACAACTCATTAGGAACTCATAAGGGATGAGAGAACAGTTTAACTGTTGGTTTGCAAGTTTCTTCACTGTGCCCAGCACAACTGTCTAAAACTTATACTAATATAGAGATGAAAAATTTGTATGAATATACAGAACTTTTTTAACCTTGTTTTTTTCATTAAAAGACAGATTGGGATATCGAAAGAGTGTAGCGGAATGTATATTTCCTCTTAGAGCAGCAGTTCTCAAACTGAGTCGGGACCCCAAAGTGGGTTGCGATCCCATTTTAATGGGGTTGCCAGGGCTGCCTAAGACTTGCTGGAGCCAAAGCCCAAGTGTGAGGGCTTCAGCCCTGGGTGGCAGGGTTCAGGTTACAAGCCCCCTGCATGGGGTCCTGTAGTAATTTTTGTTGTCAGAAGCGGGTCGGGGTGCAATGAAGTTTGAGAACCCCTGCCTTAGAGTAAAATTACAACCACTTCTCCGCAAAAGTATTCTAGTGTTTTGATGTTATCTGGCTGTTTACCTGTTAACAGTGTTCCCATGACATTGATAGCTAAGCGAGCCACACTGAGCGATTTAGGTAATGCATACTGGATACACAGATATGAAAGCAGCTGGATGGCAAATATCTGTGGGGGTAAAGAGGGAGAGAAACAGGTAAAAAAAAGTTTTTTAATATAGATTTGCTTTGCACTTCTATCACACTTCCAATCCAAAGATCTTTATAAAACAATTAATTTGGCCTCTACCTTCTGCGCGGTAATTTGTCCCCATTTTACAAATGGGGAAACTGAGGCACAGACAAATGCAGTTACAATGTTTGTAAAAATGTTTTACCAAGCTAATATTAAGGAAAACCATGTTCGTGAATTTAACATCAACGGGAAATGTTTTTCAGCATTCCCTTGCAGTACTTTGCAGCCCAGAGAAAGGTTTCTCCAAGGTTAAATACTTCCAATGCCTCTCAAGCTATATGGCCATACAGTACCTGTTTTTCAAGTTCAGGTTGAGCAATGAGCTCTGGTATGAAATCCAGACAGATATGCATGGAAGGAATACCTGCCACTGTCAGTGACAAAAGTTCACATGGATAACCCTATTTGAACAAGAAGAAAAAAAAACTTTATTCAATTTCATAAAGTCATACTAGAAGCTTAACTGCATTAAGTTTTTTTTTAAGCCCTTTGTTTACATTGTTTTAAACATTTTACTCATAACATTTACTCAGCGCCTTAACACAGACCAAGATAAAGTGTCATCCAAGTCGTGTTTGCATCAAGACAATTAATTTGCTTGGCTTTCCAGATTTTTACAAGTACTACCAGCAACTTCTGCAGAGGCAATCCTTCTCCTTCTGTTCCCACACTCACAGCCAAATTCATGCTTTTAGCACAGACACATTAACAGGCTTAAAAAGCAGCATTAATGTGAGCCAATATACAGAACGTGGCCCTGAGTGCAAATAGTTCTTGCTAAGGAAAAAGTAATTGGCACAAATTGTGGAACAAGTGGGTTGGTTACAGGCTGAGCACATAATATGGATTAGCCCCATTCCCCACCCCAAAATGCCCACTCCAATACTATCTGTAGTGGTACAGGGATACATATGAACACATGAGTGGTGGGGAGAAAAAGTTGTACCTAGCTGTTTCCCTCTTGACCACTGCTTTTTGAGTGCCTGCATGCATGCGGCCAGATACCTGAATAAGCACTGGAAGCTGGGTGTAAAACAACTACTATACTAAGAAAAGCTCCGCCCTTGTCCTCTTTCCAACATTACATGAGTGCACAGGTTTTAGATTCATTCTGCGTTGCCCTAGCCAACTATCACTTCCTGAAGAGCCATTACAAAAATGTGAAAAGAAGATGTAGCCCACAAAAAACTGACCTGGAAGTGAACTAGTTTAACGATGTTGGGATCTGCAATGTACATTTGATGCAGTAGGCAGCAGATGAGACATTGCACTTCTCGAAGATTACACAAAAGGCTATCTTCTTCCTCTTCTAGGCCCTTACTCTGGGGTCCAGTGGCAGCAGTACTATGAATATTCTTTAGCAGGCTGTGAGAGTTGCTGCCCTGAGCTTTCTCCTCTTCTGTAGGTAAGCAAATCTCTAAAAGGATCTGCACAGCAGCACTGTCCTGGAAAGGAGTCAAGCAGCACAAAAGTTAGTAAAACAAAACGAAGCACGAATATATACGTGTACTCATGGAGAAACTTATATACAAACACACTGCGTCCGTGGAAAAAGCGGATTCAGGAATGAAACATTTGCTTGTTACATGCTCTGCCCATTCATCAGATATAGTCAAACAACATAACCACACCAAGTCTATTATCCACCAAATGCATGTGTTTTAGATAAATTATGTATTCCAGTTCTCTCTCTCATTGCTATAATGTTCAGTTTTTGTTCACTGAAACTGGCAGACACTATGCAGCTACCAGGGACTATTTTACTGTTACCTAAAATCCTAATGTCAGTATAGGACGTACTCAATGTAACTTTACATAACTATATGCTGTGTGACTGTGTCAGTTACTGGCAACGTAAGAAACTAAGGCTTGAAAAATAGCTACAGTTGATCCCGTACAGAAGCTGTGGATTTGCTTGTTTAATGCTGGAATAAAGGGTAATGAGTTATTAAAAACGTTATTTTAAATTGAGACTAAAAACTTAAGCAACAAGAGCCAAAAACTTTAAAAAAAAATCACTAAAGCTTCAATGGACTAAGAATAATTCTCTAGAAATCAAATATTGTTCTATAATCCACACATAAAGACTAAGGAGTTTTAATATTAAAAGTTGTACACAGACTATACATGCAAATACATGTGCCCTGTATGCAAAGTATACAAATATCCTGATCTAAACTATCCTAGCTAGTGTAAAATATTAATCCAAGAGATCTATACTTACAGCATCACTCTATAAAGAGGGAAACCAATCCTGCCCTAAGCTGGTTCTAGATCAGAGAAGGCTACACAAATGGCCATGCAGTACACTGCATCCAGAGGACAATAAGCTAACCACCCAAGTATGAAAACCTCTTCCTGGCTGATCCAAACTATAGTGGCTGCGAAACTAACTGCTCGATCACTCTTCCAGCTGGAGGCAAGTTACAAGTGGTTAATTACACTTTGTTGAGAGAGAAAGAAAGAGAAGCTTGTGTGTAAAATAAAAAGTACTCGCAACAAGAGCTCTGAGACATTAAGGTAACCAAATCAACCATTCCCTAGCCTTGCACTTCGTAAAGTTACTTAACGGAAGCAGCTAACATCATTGAAAAGACCTTCAGGGGGCTGTCACATTTGCTCATGCTCTATAATTCCAATGTTGTGAGGGTATAAAAATACTCCTCTGGACAATGGGAGGGAGAAAACAAAAAGGGGAACAAAAGCAGAACTCTTTTCTATTCTACTGACAGAGAAAGATGGTGTTGTAATGGTCAGCCATCAGCATGATGCTCTGGGCTAGAAAAATAGAGGAGAGAAAAGAGTTCAGGCTATTAGATACAATCTGGAAGTTGAACAGAGTGTCAGTTTTCTACTTATGATAGGAGAGGTCAGTATAAACAGTCTCTCTGCTTTCCCTACTGTTTATATTTGTCTATAGTGCTTACGTATTTTGGAGCTATCATCATTAGCTTTGTATCTTCATTACCATCCATTTCATCACTATTACCTGGGCAGCAAGCAATGCATTTTTCAGTTCCTCTCTGGTAACTTCTGGGGCCTCTGGGCCCATCATATTTTGGGATGGCCTAATGTCCTGCTCAGCCGTTTCCTTTAGATGGGAACTAAGGTAGGCTTTTGAAGCTAGGAGATATCCATTCAGCATGTGCAGAGTAATATCCATCAGAGGCGGACACCTAACAGATGACAGACAAAAAAGGCAGTTACTGGCTAGAACAGGTAGAGCGTGCACACATGCTGGATAAAGCTGAGTAAGGAAAGTGTGAAAACTCCTCTGATTGACAAGACCCATATAGGCTTTAACTCAAGCTGCTACCCAAGTTAAACATCAAGTTGCCATGTCTTCATGGCTACTGTAACCCAAGTTAGCTAACCCGAGGTAAGAACACTTCTTTTTTTCCCTTTGCACAGTGAAGATGTACCCTTGGTTGCAGACTGGTAATACTACAGCTCTTCCACATGATAAAAAGCAGCATGTTGTCAGCCAAAATTCACCTCTAAAGGGCCTCCATTCGACTCTGCCTTCCACGCACACAAACTACAATATGCGTAAATTGCAAAAGAAACTGACCTATTGCAGCCTAGGAATGAAAGGGAGCTGAAAAACACCATTCATGTATGTTGCAGCCCAAAGTTTGATGGTGGTAATGCCTTATCTGTATAGGCAAACGTAGCTGACATCCAGCTCTCAATTCTTCTCCAAGTGCTTGGGCGTTAAATCCAAATTTGACTGTAAATTAACATAGGCCACTATTCTCCCTTCCATTTTTAGAAATGTGGGATCTTTAAATCGCACATGGATAGCCAGGTAGACAGAGGACGGGATTTTAATATCTCACTCAATGGAGGAGATTAAAAAATGATGTCAACACAAGCTTCAATGCCTGCAGAGGGATATTGAAAAGAGCCTGGAGTCAACTGGAAACTACTTACTCCAGGGGAATAATGGATCAATTACTAGGGGAAGAACTAAAGCTGAAGGGGGGGGGGGGAACCCATAGAAACTAGAGAACATGAAGACGAAACAAAGGTAAGTAAATAATAGTTATAAATAAGTGAAATGGGAGGATGGGGGTGACAAAGAAAAAAGAAAGGTAAAGAACAAATTCAAGCTTGAGAGGATTTTGAATATTAGAACATTTTACAGAAGTCATCCATGAAATATCATTACATGGTAATACTTTAAGTAAACTCAAAGAATAATAATTATTTGTATTACCATAGTGCCCAGTGACCCAGTCATGCACCAGGACCCTGTTGTGTTAGATGCTGTACAAAGAGATCAAAGTCCCTGCCCCAAAGTGCTTACAGTCTCTAAGTATAAGGTAAGAGACAACAGGCAGATGCTGACAGATAGGAGAGTACAAGGAAACAATGAGTCTATTGGTCAGCATGATAGGTGGTGGTCTCAGAACACCTGAGTATTATGAAAAGTTAGCTGGAGTTCACTTACCTGTGAACTCTCTGATCACATCTTAGTACAATGAGAGGGTCAATCATCAGATCATTCTGAGTGTACTTTTGCTGTCGGACTATCTTTACAGAAGGCTGCAACGCGTTAACAGTCATCACCCACAACCTACAAGGACATTTTTTTTTTTAAATCTAAAAGCTACTGCTTAAATAAAACAGGATCACACAGATTAACAGACAACAGCTGAAATAAATGAGTGCCAGCTAATTACACGTTCCCAGCCCACAGTTAAAATCCTCAGTTTACTACACTGATTATTAAATATTACTTCAAGGATTAAACAAGACATTTTCTTACAATATGCATTTTTCTGGAAAGTCATCCACCCAAGGTATTTTCAGTGCAATACAGAGAATCTACCTGTTCTAAAAAGCAAGCTGTCAAATACATTTGTAAGCACCTGGGTCCTAAATTTTATGTTCAGCCAGCCACCATAAATGGATGCATGCCATAATCCCATTCTTAAAGTGTATGTGAAGACAGCTGTACGTTCCTTCTTTTTTTTTTTTTTAATGTGACTTTTGTTCCTTTTTACTTATCTATGAAGTCTTTTATAATGGTAAGAGGTACTTTTTCTTTGGAGAACAGGTACAAGTTTAGCTCCAGCAATGTCATTATACAAAGGACCTGACCTCATGAGGTGCCAACCTAATTTCTGGGATCAAGTCCATAGCCTACCACCATTCAGAGCAGTAGCGTGTCAAAGTTGAGGAAATAGGAGATGACATTCTACCACTTTACCTATGTTAAACTGAACAGTAAGCTGAATCTACCTTCTAGGCATCACAGTGTTAAGGACCATCCAAAGCTTATTGACTGTCTGAAGAATTCTCCGTGGGACTCCAGTATTCAGCAGCTGGTTCATATTTGATGTCAATACCTCTGCATAGGGGATCAGCTCACCAGAAGATAGTAGTGTTAAGTGTTCTAGAATCTGCATCACCTGGGTGTGATTTCCTGGGAGCATGGAAAATGCTACAGGAAAAAAAAGCAGTGGGAAATCTGATCATCAAACTAGCCTTCTGCCATTTTACGAATCCTTGTTTAAAATGAACCATTTATAAACCTCAGTGCTAACAAGCTTGCTGCTGTACAGTTCCCAACACCACCAAAGTGCAACCTGATGGAGTGGTCAGAAAGAGCAAATAGCTTCCAACCAGTTGGCTGGTGCAAATCACAAATGCAGTTTGTGTAATGAATAGAATTAGAACCCATCCTAAAGAAATGCCATGGCTTTTCTTTGAGGAGAGGCAAAAAAGAGTGAAAGTTTCACTGCAACATAAGGAGCTAGTGTTTCTAGAGTTCAGCAAACTCTATGAAGACCAACTGATATGATCTAGGCTGTGATTTCAAATAATTTTTATATCATAGGTAGCGATTCCAAATAACTTTTATGCTGCACATAATAGATCTGAACTGTACAGCATAAAACTATATTGGGGAAGCCATCTTCACTATGTCCATCGTAAGTTACACTGCAGAGAAGCAAAACAAATATTTTCCAGTCTAGTAACAGTATTTGTAGTGGTACATTTGAGAATCTGATCTAGTGGGTGTTTTTCCTACCTAGCTATTATAATCCTCAATTATGCACCTACAAACACAAAATGAAGGGAGGGAAGGAGGAAAAGCTACATTGCTTATCACATGCATGTTATTTTCAATGTTTATGTAGGCCAGACAACTCAACTATTAGGAAAGAAAACAGGAACTGCCTAGTTCACAGTTGAAGTTATTATTTACCTTCTTGGAGTTGTTTGGAAGAATGGTTTTTGGCGGTGTTGGTAAGAAGCATACGTCGCAGCAAGGCATCTGTACCCGTAATTTGCTCCTCACAGATCCAATCATCCACAATACACAAGTGTGGGTAGTTAGTAGCAAGGAGGCGCAGCAATGCAGAATGCAAGCCTTCAAGAGTTAAAAAGAGCTCAGTCTCTCCGGTCTAAATCCCAATATATTTTTGGCTGAATAAATTGTGTCCCTATCACCTCAATAGCAAAGTTTCATTAAATGAGTTCTGGGAATGTACTAAAGTGCATGTAGTTCACCTCATCAGTATTAAATAAGCTTGTGTATTTACAGCCTCAGATTAGAGCTCAAATATCTACAATACAAAGGAAATCATGATGATATCTTCTACCTTTCCAAAATGTCACTCTGCTTCAGGTAGACTAAGGGAGACAGTAAACTGAAAACTCTCAGTCACTTTTACAGAACGTTTGACATATGTCAGGATCCACCATAAGAAATGGAAGTTTGTTCCACAAGTTTCAGATAGGTGTACATTACAGTTATTGTTATATGGTAGCTTTCTCTAAAGATGGATCTAAGCTCACTCTAAGCTGTTGACAGATTTTAAGACAGGTAAAAGCAGAAAGACCACATAAATTTGAGGACCCAAAAGGTAGGAGAACTGCAAGTTATAAAAATATCAATAAAAAGACAACACCACAAACCAGGAGAAAGCTACTTTCTTATAGTTCCGCTCAACAAATACAGGACATCAGAAAACAGATCATGCTCAGTTTCCGTTCTCGTATTTTAAGACGCTCAGATATACCTCCCAGTTCCTGCTGCAGTCCTTGTGCCTGCCGGATAAGGTACTTGATTGGAATCTGATCCATCAGTGCTGAAGAGTAAGACTTGGGCTTTTTTTGCATGGCAGCTATAAGGAAAGACATTTACATACTAATTAAGAATTCCTACCACTATTAAAATCTTATGCGTTAGACTAGAAGGTACAAGCGAATTGAGAGCTCGGGCTGCCAATCTACTTGCTCATACTGCAGATCATAAGGACAACAGAATCACCCTCTGATGAAGTCAGAACGGACATTTGATCCAACTATATTTTCCTGCTCTTGAACATGAAATCAGGGCCCTACACCAAGCTCTCTTTTTTTAAAAAAAAAGGTAGTAATAAACTCACCAGTTCCTTGCATTTTCATAGCACTTCTCCCCCAGCCCCACATCCTGAATGACCCCAAAGTGCTGTACAATTTGTACATATAGAGTTCATTCGACCCACCAATTAAACACAATCACTTTTGAGACAGCCATTTTGTGCCAGGAATATTACACAACAATTACTGCTAGTAAACTATAAGTTTTGTCAACTGAGGTTGCAATGAGAATTTCAAAAACCAGACTAGAATTATTCAAGATTAATTTTGACTAGGACACTTAAGGTAACACTCCAAGTCTTGTGAAAAGTATCATGTGATCCTTAATGACCAAAGGACCTCGACTCTGCAAAGAGTTTCACCTACCACCTCTCCCTTCAGTTCATGGATCATCACTGGATTTCTGCCTCACTAGTTTTAACCAGGTCCAATCTTATCTTATGAGACCACACCCCAAGTCTGAATGTTCTTTATTCAAAGAACAACATGGTAAGACGGTACAGTACTATGCAGAATGTATTCTGCCGGCACACACCATATTCTACAGCAGTATGCAAGCTATCAGCATGGGAAGAAGCTTGATGAATTTTAATATGACATTTTACTCTCACATAATACTAAGTAGCATAGCACACATTCAGTTGACATGCATATTGATGAATGCTGGAAGATCTGCAAGGTAAAACGGTGGCTGGAAATGCACACCATGGTTACCAGAAGGTTTCCACCCAAATCAAATGTGAGTTCATGAATCGTAGAACACTCGTTAAGTGCCGGTTTAAAGTATTTCATAGAAAGAGTTACTCAGCCATGTCCACATTTTTAAAAAAAATACCCACAAAGCCAGAAAATAAAGTGCCAATAATATAATTCATTGCCATGTGAAAAGAGCATCCAACACTACCAAAAACGTTTTGGTATTTTCACCACTTAGAAAGCAGTTTATTATAGAAAAATTTGAGGTAACTTTTCTGCCAAGTTTCACCCTGGCTTGATCTGAAATGGCTGACGTAGAACACAGACAACAGAACCACAGGTTCATAACAGAAGATATGCTGGCTCCTACTCCTGACCTCGAGTCTTCTGATCAGCTACATAATATTGCGATAGATACAAGAGTCAGTGCTAGCTCTCACAGAGTGAATAAGAACATTAGAAGGTTCTTACTGCTGTGCTCATTACTACAGCAACTGAAATTGATGTCATTTGTTTTAGGAAGTGTCAGTTCTTCTTGTTGTCAGATTCTGACATTTGTTCATACAAGATCTCTTCAGTTTCCATTTGACTTTCAATCACAATGATGTGCACAACACACACCCACGTACCTAATGTCTTTGTGTTAGCCAGGAGGGCCTCTTCATAAGACAGGACATAATAGAGGACAAGCAGCTGGGCTGTGATACTGTAACGCTGATTAACACGAGCATTTTCTCCCTGCATAGAAAACCATACAGAGGTCATGTTGCTATATAGCTCTTATTCTTAAAAGGAAAAGTTTGGACTCAGCAGAGAACATTGTGGGGGAAAGCAAGGCCGCCAAGCTGAAGTCAAAGTGACATTGTCAAGCTAAATTTGGCCCAAGTTTAGAGTTTGGGGTATTTTTGTTTTTAAAGAAGTAATTTAGAAAACTTCAGACCATTAAAAGTGTTTTGATATCTTGGGCATTTCTACAGTTAGAAGCAAGTGCTGATTTGCCTTAGGAAGCCTGGAACAAGCCCCTTATGAAAGTTTCAGCCTCCCATTCTCACTCCACATGTAAACAACTGCTTCCCAGAAATGTAATGTAGGGCCTTCAAATTAAAATATGATCTTTAACCTGGGAGCATACAAGACAATGCAAGAATTGTTACTGTGAAAGCCAGCCTCATTTGCCACTTCAATTTGCGGCTGGAAAGAAGTCATCATTTGAAACCCACATATTTAGCAAAGGCAAGGGTTAGTGGTGCTGCAAAGGCAGCAAGTTCAGCATTTTCCAGGGAGCAGGGCAAAGAGTGGCAATGATAGGATCTGAAGGGAACCTCATCTGACCATCTTTGGCCAGAAAGGGGCAGTTTAGGACATGCAGAGTAAAAGCAGGGAAACATAACAAGGCAGTGGTCAGATTTTCTAGCAAGTTTCCGTATAGCATATTGAAGACATTTCTGAATTGACACTTCTGAGGACAGACAGGTGAGAAGTAAAAAAAATAAAATAAAAATAAAAATATTTACCCCAGTGAGTCCTTGAAAAACATTCAAGATCTCCTGTTCTGTGACTGGCTGATTTGTGGCTTCTGGGTTGGATTTAGATGCGGGAGTAAGAATAGAGTTAATGTAGACATCAATAAGAGGAAGTAACTGAGGATGGAGTGGTGTGGTGGTTTCACACAGCTGTCTATAAATCCAATCCTGGAACAAACACATTACACTTAATAGCAGCAGCAGACGACACTGAAAACACTGTTCCTACTTTTAGGTGCAAGTACAACTCTATTTTAATCAAATGAATTAATTTAGATCCACCAGACAGTTAAATTCACACACTTTCAAAATTAACACTTTGGAAAATAAAGGAAAAGCATCAGCTCTGGACTGAGCCAGATGTCATCTCTCAAGCACTGGGAGAGTTTCCTCATGCTGCACAGCTCTAGTAATACCTCTTGGTCCTACTCAGGAACATTCTTACTCTTCCTTCTTCCTGATTAGGATTTTAACAAGTGTACAAATGGAACCTGGGATAAACCATGTGTGACTTAATTAGGTTGTGCACACTGGTTTACAGAGCTTAAAGCCTTGCACGCTAACCCAATGTACTCTACCCAGTACTAGTCCCCAGTTACCGGATAGCGGTCACTCACCAGCTCAACAAAGATTTCATTTATACTGTAAATTTTCATTAATCGATATTACATAAAAACAGTAGAAATCTGTATCCCTGTAGATTCTGGTTAGCCGCAGGAACTATTAATGGAACCTAAGCCTGATCATCATGCAGTGTTCTGGAATGTGAATGGAACAATTCTCATACCTTTATGGACACTTTGTGTTTGGTGAATGACCGACTCCTTAGAAGCTGGTAGATACAGTGAATGGGCAAAAACCCAGTGATGTTGGCACTCAGATTTCCTGTTACAGGCACACGAACTGCATGGGCTGTGACAACCTATGGGAAAAATTATAGTATTCAAGAAAAATATTTTCATTCCTTTTCCATTATCAAATTATTTTCTACAGTACTTGCATAAAACCAGTTTATATAAACATTACATACAAAGAACTCTGTTAAAAGATTACAAAATCAAGAGCTCAACAGTCAGGAAATGCCAGAATTAAAATTACCCGTGAAACTCTAATTTGGCCACTTTGTGCGTACGCAATATGATCATGCAATTAATGGCAGTATCATAATGCATATGCTCAAGGGACCCAAATTAAAGTTTCACAGACCATTTTAATTCTGACATTTCTTAAAACTTGAAGGCTTGATTTTGCAGCCTTAATGTTCTTTAAATGCCCTGTGTGTATGTATAATTTCCTAGGTTTTTAAAAAGAGCAAACTATTAAAAAAAACAAACACAAAATTCCATCACTTGGAGTAATACTGGCACCCACATGATTCATCAGCAAGGCTGGAACCTACCGCACAGACCTCTGCCACTTGAGCTAATGGAGTAATTGATAGCAATAGTAGATTGTCATCCTCTTTATGGATCAGCACTAGCAGTGGATCGAGACTTGGCCAGTGGGTTTCAAAGATGTGTTTATGGGGGAGGAATAGTGAGATTCAGGAATCTTAGGTTCCATTCTAGGCACTGAAGGGAGTGTGCTCAAGTGGGCATATACTCGAGCCATTTTCTCCCTCTGACCCCAAGCTCCAAAGTATGAAATGCTCTAGCACCTCCAAATGTCTCAACTCTTTTGGCTTAAAGTTTTAAAAAAGCCATCTGAGGCAGAAAGCCAGGATATAAAATTTTAGTCCAAAGTTTGGCAAAGTTATAATCATCTGAACACAAGGTCTTAAAATGAGAAAAGTTGGACCACATTATTAATGGTGCCATCAGCTCTGCCTACGATGTTTCAACCAGGGGCCTCCTTTAAAAATGGTTTGCTCTTTGAAGAAAGATATGCTTACAGTCCTTTTTTCCACCTGTTGTGCTTTTATGCTGACATGGATGACCATAGATTTTAGGTTTTTTGATTTTCTTTTTTTAAATTACCATCTCCACAAAAATAAGTAAAAAATGAAAGATCCAGTTCTGCCAGTCCCACTCATGGGGAGCAGGGCCACACTGAAATCAGTGGGACTAATGACAAGATACTATTCAACATGGGTAAGGACGGCAGAAAAAAGTCCTAAAAGATCTTCCTTCTCCATTAGATCTGCTACAATAACTCTGCAAAAAGAACAGGAGTACTTGTGGCACCTTAGAGACTAACAAAATTTGAGCATAAGATTTCATGAGTTACAGCCCACTTCATTGGATGCACAGAATGGAACATATATACATACACACATACATATAGAGAACATGAAAAGGTGGAGCAAGAGGCTAATTACGAGGAGCTCAAATAAACCCCAAAGATTACCTGTTCAGTGAAAATCTCCTGCGTAAAGATGGTCTTCATTCTGCTCAGTGAACTGGGCTTAATAACAATCTGAAACAAATAATGAGGTGTTTGCTCTTAGGCTTGAAGATCTGGCTTGTTCAAACGTGTAAAACGTTATAAATAGCTTTTAGTGTTTAACCTATTTAAGCCTGGATAGGAATCTGCACTGCCTTTGTTAAGGCCATACTTCACACATTAAAATTATACATTTGCAATTCAGTCTATTTTACATTCCAGTGTCACGAGCAAGATTCTGTATCTCTTTCCCACTCTGAGAACTCACTGCTGTTTTTAAATGTAATGAAGTCAGAAGCTCCCACAGGGGAAAAAATTGAATCCAAGACTCAGCTGATAAGTAAAACAGGCCAATTTTCAGATACTGCTTAAGAAGTTTACATATGTGACTTTTCTACGTTTTTTTAAATGAAAGATTTACAGTTCTTTTTACAAAGGACTTTGCATTACAACTTGCAAAAAATGGAGTCTGTTAGAAGAACACTGTGTACATTGAGAACACAAAGTTCATTTCAATAGGGCAATTCCTTTTGAAAATACTTAGTTTGATATCTTACACACCTTTTAGCATACAGAAGGCTATTATGTTAACAGGCATTCATGTTTCAATTCTACTTCTCGATATACATTTTGCTTTTATGCTAAGGAAATCTATTTATGCTAAGATTCTTTATTTAAAGATACAATTGTATAGAACAAAGTAGAAACACAGATTTTCAGTTGTCTTTAGGTATAAAAGTCAGATAACACTGGAATAAAACTCACTTATTGATGGTGTATTTATAAGAGAAAAAATTCATTCGGAGGAATGCATTTAGAAGTTACCTTCATTCCCAAAGTAGAACAGACCAAATCAATGATTGCACTAAGCTGATTGCTGTGGAAATACATGGCAACCAGTAAGAGCATCTCTCCAAAGGAAGCAGACACCCCAGAAATGCTGTTGGAACAGAGATGAACGAGTGAGTTTCCAAAGGGGACACACAAAACCTTGGCTTATTAGGTTATTTTGAAAATTAAGCTCTCACCTTTCAAAGTAGGCTTCTTCTTTTATCATCCAGCTCAGCCACATTACCATCAGCTGCTCCTGTTCTGGGGTACTAAACAAAGAAGTTCCACAACAGCGGTTTCATTTTTGGAGCCGCACATAATTTTACTAATAATCAGCAGACCCAAGGAGTTAATAGTCAAGAACATACAATCAGAGCACAGTGCCCTTACACTGAGAGAGACTTTTCCTCACTTGTTCATCAGAGTCAAACAGGCTAATCAACATGAGCACTTTTAAATCTGATAGCACCTACAGCAAAATCTGTATAAAAGTTCACCCTTATTAGGTAATTTCCTGTTTTGAGAGCATACCACGGGACCCCCAAATAAAAGAATTCTTGCTCCACCTTTATTAGGAGGCCACTTCCATTAAATAAGTATTTTTGTCAACCCTTTGAGTGGTGGCGTAAGATACTCACCAAACGCAGTCAATGAAAAAGGAATACAGAAGGCCTAGTCCAGGAGCTTAACTATAGCACCCTGCAATACCACAAGGCAAAGCAGCCTAATGCTTGTACTCCACTTCCCAAAGCACTTTGCACTAGTCAGAGGTGGAGCATCATCAAATTATTAACCCCACCAGTGATATAACCTCTTTCTGAAGAGGCTCCATGTCCATAGAGAATTAAAAGAGGAAGAACACGTGGAGAGCCCACATGCTTCTGTCTGGGTTATCGCTGCCCTGGCCATGTTCCACTAATATCTATAGAAGGCTCTGTCTCTATCGTTCTAAGTACCTGACAAGGGTGGAGAAAGCCAGGAGCATGCAGAACGAGAGCGATACAAAGCGAACACCAGCTGGAGTCGCAGGAGGACGACTCGTCATTAGCTGAAGTAACTGTTCAGCTTCCTCATCAGTTGGTCTAAACAAAAGAAGTGAAGGACGTTTTCCCCCACAAAAAAAAGTCAATTTATCTTACGGCTGAACGCATTTCCAACCTGCCTACACTAGTTATAGACTATTTACCTTAGAATTACGTCAATATATGGTTATAGAAATTACTTGGAAGTTCTCTTTGGATTTAAGAATTCCAAAAATCACTGTTTTAAAGGTTTCATTATAAAAATATCTGCTTTAGAAGTCCTGAATAACCAGATAGATATCTTATGTACTCTCAATTATCATCATGTATACTCATACAATTAGAAGCCACAATGTAACAAGATACTGTGTTATCATTAGTCAAGCAATAGAAACAAACCAATATAAAAATTAATTTAAAGTAAAAAAAGCAGTGTATTGTGACATGATCCAATATAACCAGGATTTTCAGCAGTTTTCTGCCTTACATACTGCTCCAAAGACAGATCTCTATATTTTAAAAATGATTCTATAGGAACAAATATTACAGAAAAGGAACCAAGAGATTTCTCATATGAAACTCACTTTAGACAATGAGACTTCTCACAAATGCATTCACCCCACCAGTCGAGGACAGAAAGCTTTCTTGCCAAGAATGTAGCAGGAAAGGGAATTACACAGCTGTTTCTGTGGATTTTAAACTAGATATTTGTTCTGTCCGAAACAAAAATAAGGAACCTTTCAACAAGCTGGGAATTTCAACTCCAAAATAGGTGAGGAGACAGAGCAAGCAGAGTGTATTCTCAGTCCTAAGGAAAGCAAGTCCCACTAGGTATGGACCAAGGACATTATGGCAGAGAAGAAAAGCCCAGATTGGAACTGGCCGAGATTCCCAATAGTTGAAAGGTCTTATTTATTTTCAGATGGACAAACAGCTAGTAAGAATACCAATAGCAAGAAAATATTGATTACTTCAGACCAGCGATCCCCATCAAAGCACAATAGAGACGTAACAACGCGCTGGCTTTCACAACATGCTCTTCTTTCAATCCAGAATACACAGATACATTTGGTTCCATGTCGGCATCTGCTTCTTCTACAATGTGTGTGCTGCGAACAGTGGGAAGGATCCCCATTAATTCCAGAAGCAGCTGCCTTCTCATTTGCCAGAGCACAGAACTGACATTCTCCTTTTTTCGCTGTGGGAAAAGGTGAAAGAAGCAAGCAACAGTAATTCTAGGAAAAACATATCAATCTGGCCATTTTACTACAAGGTACATTCCTAGTAGTTGACAATTTTAGTGAAAGTTCATGCAGCCACGTTAACAACAATCATTTAATTGAGTGGGCTGCGGCCACAGCAAAACTGCATTATGATGCTCTATTTCAGTGAGGTACAGGCATTAAATAATTGCAACAAGCCAATGCATGACTTTCTACTGCTGGGTATGAAATAAACTGTAGCGAGACTGACAATAATGGAACTATGCTCTAAAATCATCTACGATCTAAAACCTTATTAGATCTATGGTCCCTCAGTCCACATGTCTATGAGACTACTGTAAAATCACTGAGACATCAGAGAGGGACCACCAGATGGCGCTCTTCAGTGACCCTATTCTAGAATTGGCAGACCCGAGGAGTGGTGTGCAGTTATTTTCAGAGGAAGGTTTCCCATAAATCTGGCCTTGCAATGAGGTGTAAAAGCAGGATCACTGGGAACAAAACACACACAAAACCCAAACCGTTGAACTTTATTTTTACCAATTCTCCAGGAATTCTCAGATTCTTACCTGTTGTCCATTTCGAATAAAAGTCCCAAACCATGTCCGAACTTTCGCATTCGTTCCAAGTAGTAATCCACTCACAAAACATACCAGGTCACTCACTCCATCATCCGAAGATTCATTCTTTGTGTGATCCAGTGTCAAAGCCACCCCAAGGCCTGGTAGGTGGCACTCTTCCACCTAGCACACAGCCAAAGAAAGCCAGTCTCCATTTTACAAGTGATCCTTAATGGAACATTAGAAAATTAGGACTTATGTGCCATTTCATAATGAACCGATTGCAGGCTTACCACCATGCCTCGGATCCTCAGGGCCTGGGAAGGGTTCATTTTACACAGGTGACGAAGCGCCTCTGTCCTTCGACGGCCTCCAAGGCTTTCCTCATCTTGACGTTCACCATTCTTAATCAAACCTCTACAAACTAAACATTACGGGGAGTTCTGAAAAGCCATATTTTGCACTGGACAGTCACTCAGACAGAACTCTGAGGAGCTATTTTGCTCATCATTATTTACTATATGTATTATAGTAGCACCTAGCATCCCAAATCATGGGCCAGGACCCCAGTGTGCAGGGTACCATACAAACAAAGAACAGAAAGACAGACAGTCCTTGCCCCAAAGAGCTTACCGTATCACTACAAATTTAGGCATGATCCAACTGACCTCAGCAAATCATACCTGTATCTTCCCCTCTCAAACTGAAGTCAAGTGATGTGCAGCAGAACCCTGTTTATCTGGTTTAATCGGGACTGGGGCCAGATCAGATCATCAAAACTCCGAATAAACCGGAGAATGGGAAAAAGTGATGCTGCGGCACCATCTAGCAGCCACAGGAGAGATGGCCCACTTCTGGTCCTGGAGTCCTGGTTGTTCAGTAAATGCTGAGAGCCAGAGATAAATGGGGTTCTACTGTATCTGGCAGTCCTGGAGTCTCCAACAATGCAAGTGATACAGCATGGACAACAGCAGTGTAAGTTTCTCCCCTACTCCCACCTCAGTATGCCTCAGGCTGACCTGGAAGGAAAACTCGCAGAGGCAAAAGGGAAGCTCATCACCAATGACCATGCATTTCTTAGCCTCTTTAATCAGCATGAACTGTGATGAGGGCTTTGTAATGGGGATGCTCATATACTAGGAACTGGACTGATGTAGTCTACTACCCAACAGTGGTGTTATTTTGTGGTCACTATTGACTTGGGTCAGATTCAAACTGGTGACCTAAAGATAAGATGCTGCATTTTAGGAATACTGTGACAGGCAGAGCAGTGAGTCCCAATTAGGCCTCCTTGGAGAAAAGCAGTGGCCATATCACAGGAGAGCGTGAGCATTAAGTGAGGGAACGCAGCAGGACAGGAATGCCCCTAAGACAGACACAGATGTATCCAAATTAAATTTCTCCACACAAGTGTCTCCGGGCTACCAGAATGAATACTACTTGGAATGAATTTTTAATGCTCAAGTTGTTATAAACTTCCAGAGAAAAAAAAAGGTGAACACCATAAATTACAGCCTACCTTCATTAAAGCTATCAGGAACGTTGGCCACTAAGAGACACAGGAACCAGGCTCCATTTTTAACATGTAGCAGAGCTTCAGCCACATCCACTATGGGTAACAGCGAAGGCAATTCTGAATGGAAACAGGGTTTTAGAAGCCATTGCACTCACTCACAGGGTTCTAAGGGTCAATCTCCAGTTAGCATTGGGCTTTTACGATTAACGAATGGGCCACTTCTCCTTCAGAAGAGCTGGCCATTAGTTTTACATCAGTTAAGATGACTCCAGAAATAAGGGTGGACTTTTAAGTCTAAAACCATCTATGAAATTAGAACCAGTTTAGTGTTAGAGTGAAACACTGACAAATTTTAAAATAGCATTACTCAAAGCTTCAGAAATACAGAATAGCGCACCTGCTTGTAAAATACAGAGAACATCTGCTGCTTCCTCCAAATAGACAGGACTCTCAAAGAGTTCAGATGACTTGAAGAAAAACTCACCATTTGACTCCAAAACCTACAGAAAGAAGTTGTTCATCATGGTACAAGCTTAATAAGGTGACTAAATAGCATAGCCATTGGTTTCCATCAAATTCACATGGATTTGAACTCAACAGATTGCGTATGTTAAGAATGGTCAATAATAAACTGAATATTTTGCCAGTAATCAGTTCTGCTTTAATTTCTCAAGAACCACAGAGTTGCTCATAATATTTGAGCATGCAACTGCAATTATGGTAAACAAAAGCAGCCTCTGAATTTCACATAACAAAAGGAACCAACCCTCTTAGGTGGTTCATCTTTTGGGGAGCAGCTCTTTCGTCTAAAAACCATGGCTGTGATTAAAAACAACAGCTCATCATTAAATCAAAATGACACATAGGATATTAAAGAACTTCAAATGCCTGAAACTCTGTGTAAGGATACAAAATATTTATCCCAAAAAGAGTTTTGGTTTTCTATTAACTCACTATGCTTTCGATTAAGTGTTCTTAATACATATACTGTAGGTATACATACAACTTCAAGTATAAAATATTTCAATGTGGTCTGGTACCATAAAAGGCTACAAGGTAATTAATCTGCTTATAACTTCATCAATAAGGCTATGATTTTGTCAGGGATATTTTTAGTAGAAGGCAGGGACTGGTCACGGGCAATAAACAAAAAAATCACAGAAGCCGTGACCAGTCCCTGACTTTTACTAAAAACATACATGACAAAATGGGAATGGAGGAGGGTCCAGCATCCTTCCCCACACCCTGCAGCAGCTGGAAGCTGCAGGGACTCCCATTGCCCAGGTGCTCGGAGGGGTCCCACGGCCACTGAGCAGCTCTGGTGTCCCTCTGTCATCGGCAACAGTGGCTGGGAGCTGCAGGGGGCCCTGGCTCCTCGCAGTGTCTGAGCAGCTCAGAGGTCACCACCAGTGGCGATGGCCTGTCAGTTGCGGAGGTTCCCGTCACCCGCCATTGCTGGGCAATGGCTGGAGGGTCCCCAGGCTGCTCCCGGAGGTTGGGCTGCTGCGGGGCCCCCAATGTCAGGGAGGTTGCTGGAAGTCACGGATTCCGTAACTGCCGCAACCTGCGTGACATAATCTTAGCCTTAATCATCAGTTACAGCACAACCATCTGTGGAATTTTGGATCAATCATGCTGTAACACTGTAACAAATGTGTGCACTTTTATAGGGAGAAGGAAGAATTTATAGGAGAATAATTACTGTACTAGTTGAAGTAGAGTTATAGAAATAGCAATAATGCCTGCTATATATTAAAATTGAAAGTACTTTTTCAAACTTAATAGCACTGTCCACTGATAGTTGTATAAATCTGATAAATTCCCAGGTGGAAAAGTAAAATAAAGTCCAATACGGAGGGTGGGAGTGTTCAGGCAACATTTGCACAATAGGCTGGGAGTAAAATTTTCAAGAGTGCCTACAGCACTTACAAGCCTAATTCCCATTTTCAAATGTGACTTAGGCACTGAACAGCAAAAGCCCAAAGGCTTTTAAGTGTCTAAGTCACTTATAAAAATGGGATTTAGGTACTTTAGAAAAATCTTATCCCTGGCCTTTCAGTTCTAGAAAGCTGGATTCACATGGGGTTTAAATTACCAACAGAGCTAGTCTAGACAATTTAGCATGATTGACAATTTCTGCTTGATAGTGACCTGGGATTGGGGTAGCTAAGGGATTGGAGGTCAGTATTCAGATGCACTGGCAAGGCCAAATGCAACATGCACAACATTAGACTGATTTTTGCCAGGTTCTCAACACTGCCATCTATCAGATTCTTCATCTGCACCAATACCAAATTTACAATCACTAAGGAATTAAAAAAAAAAAAAGACATTCACCTTATTCATAATTGCCAATAATTCACTAAGCACAAGACGAAGCCGACGAGGGGAATCACTGTGCTCAAACTCCAAGGTCAGACCATGCTGAAGTTGTGACACCAAGATGCTTTCTCCACCGCCTCCTCCAAGTTTGTGTCTAACAAATAATTAAAAGGCAAAAAACAGCTGTTTAAAAAAAATAAGGCATAGAAACCAATAGCGTTTTTGGTTATTCTGTTCTATATAGGTTCTTATATCATGCTCATCACCATACTTTCGAGCACTTTAAATATTAAAGCAAGAAATAAAACAACAATCTACGCTTGTTTTGCTGATTCTATGAAACTTCCTTGATAGTCTTCTCAGGACAATAGAAGAGTTATGAGTTTATGACATTTTCAAATCTCATTCGATAGGGAAATAATGCACATGACAAATGCTCAAACGCACTGTCAAAACACAGGTGCCTCTATCCCCGCTCAATACACAGACCACAGCCAAAGCTAACAAGTGCATCTTTATGGTTCCAAGGGGTGCCATCCAGCTTCAGGATGCCCCTATTTCCCACACACCCTCAGAAGCCCTGAATTCCAAAACTTAGTCCTTCTGGTTAAAGGCGATTGGATAGGACTTCCTTTGGAGGGCATCAGTGTCCCCTTGTCCAGCTTTGGAGGTGGGGAGAGAACATTAAGTTACTGAGAAAAGCAATAAATCCCACCACCTTCGCTGCATGCTGATCTATTAAGCCCAAGGTATAAGAAACTCGCATGGGATGTGAAATAGCGTTTTAGCACAGTGCCACTTGAGCATCAAGACAAGCTAACATGAATAGCTACAGCTATTATATTCTGGAAGATAATAGCAACATTCAGATTAAATATTCACACATACACGATTCTAAACAATCATTATTTAAAAATATATACTTTTAGCTACCTAAGCTGCTGCTCTTTGTTCGCATCCTGCTCCAAGGCATGAAAATCCACAGACAACAAGGCAACAATTGAGTTGACAGCTTCCACTCCCGAAAGGAGTCGAAGGATGAGTTTTTTATCCTGAGCCCAGCTTTGGCTCTGATCAGCTGGGGCACAAAGAGCCATTCGCACCAGGCAAGGCAACAAAAGCCTTAGCTCTGGGTCACTTAGCGCTGCCAAGCGCACAACATCCACCTTCTGCATTGCTTCAAATGCATAGGGGCTGACAAACTGAAGGCCAGAACACTCTGCCATTTTTACCACCAGTCCTAAAGACAAAACAAAGATACAATTATCAGAAAAAAATAAAATAAAATAAATGCTTCATTTGTATAGGGTGCATCACAGCTTTTGATAGCTCTGGGCAGGTAAATGTGGTCTAACAATTAAAGCAAACGACTAGGAATCAGGATTACTGGGTTCTGTTCATGTCTCTGAGGGTGGGTCTAGGGGTTGGAAGAGGGAGGCTGCGACAGGACGTCTGCCTTCTATCTGCAGCTCTGGGAGGCGAGGGAAGTCTATTAATCAGGGCTCCCAGGTGCTATTTTCAAGTGTCACTAAGAGCTCACATGAAGTTAAGTTTGTGAGTCTCTCCAAGATGCTCTGAGATCCTGGGGCACCAGGTCTCCAAAATGGGACACGCCTCCAACACAGCCAAGAAACCCCGAGGAGCCAAAGCAAGGATTTATTATAACTGCATTCATCTCTGCCACTTCTATTACAGCACCCACAGTGGGCTGCTCAGCAGCCTCACCTCAGACTCCAGGGCAAGGGGCAGCAGTGCTAGCGACCTGGGAGTGGGAAGTAACACGACTTGCCCAAGGCTGCAAAGCGGGACAACAACAGGGCCGGGAACCCTCCTGCAGGGACTACGGGGCCCCGCTCCTAGCCCTCCACTGAAAGCAGACCCCAGGCGTCCAGACCCCAGCTCTGAACCGCCCTCCTTCCAGAGTGGAAACAGGACCCCGGCGTCCGGGCCCTCGGGGTGACTGAAGAACCTTCCCCCTCACGACCAGGACCCCGGCGCCCGGGCCCTCGGTGCGTGTGGGCGGGGGGGGAGCTCTAACAGCCTCACCCCACAACGAGGACCCAGGCGTCCGGGACCTTCCCCGTCGAGCGGAGAAGAAAATCCCCGACTCCAGCTAACCTAGGACTCGTTCCCCTCTCGCCCCGAAACCGCCACCGGCTCGGCTCGGCTCAGCCCCGCCCACGCGCCGCTACCTTCCGGCGGGGGATTCAGAAGCTTGTCCCCTGTTAATGACATCACAGACACCCGCTCCAATTACGTTGTACGTGTGACAGTCGCTCCTAGCGAACGTCAGGACGTAGGAGGAGGAGCTATGGGCGGGAAAATATTGAAACCAGCGGCGGGGCGGAAAAGCAGCGAATGGGCGGGACAACTGGCAGGCGCTCGGGAAGTGACGTCAGGCGGCGGCGGGCATGAGCGTGGAAAGTCGTTAGTGGTTACGTCAGCAGAGGGCGTGAGGGTGGTCACAGAAAGGGCACGAGCCCAGCTGGCGGATTTCCGGGGTCAGTCAGAAGACGTGTCTCCCCCACAGGGCGTGAAGCCCGCGCGCAGCCCGTGGCCACCGCCCCAGCCAGGCGAAATAGCGTCTGACGGAGTGGCGTCAAGTCCCCGGCCGCGTGGGGCAGTTACAACAGGACTCAGGTCTCAGGCCCAGGCGGGCCGTGAGGCGCAGGGGGGGCGAAGCTCCCTCGCCGTCAGCCTGGGGGTAGCCCAGGCAGGATCGGGGCACCAATTCACCCAAGGGTTCAGAGTAGCAGCCGTGCTAGTCTGTATTCGCAAAAAAGAACAGGAGGGCGTGTGGCACCTTAGAGACTGACAAATTTATTTGCGCATCAGCTTTCGTGAGCGAGACAGCTCACTCCAGCGGATGCCAATTCCTCAAAGTGACCGTTACCGCGCACCTACAATTTCACTTCCTTGGGGACAGGGCCCACGCACGTGCTAAATGTTAAAAACGAATTGAACCCCTTCACACTTTCAGCACCAAAGCAATAAAGGGACCAGCAGCTGTGTCATCTTGGCCTAGGTGCTGACGGTTGTATACACCCTTTTAACCTCCATACTAACTCCCCCCCCCCAAAAAAAAAAAAAAAAAAAGCTAAAGAAAAAACGTTTTGAGAGTGCAGGGTGGTGGCAGAACTGCAGAGTTACAAACAGTTTGGCCATGGATGTTTCAAATAGGGGTGTTCTTTCAAACCTTTACAGCTAAACCCTGACTTAATACAGCTTTGAAATGTCACTAGGCAGAAGAAAAATGCTGCTTTTAACCATCTTAATTTAAATGAAACTAGCCTAGAAACAGTTTCCTTACCTTGGCAAATTTTTGCCTTTGTTTTTCTAGTAGTTTACATTTAACACAGTTCTACACTCAGGTGGTTCTGGTTTTTTTGGCCTCTGCTGCTGCCACACTGCATACTTCCAGTTCCAAATGAGGGGAGTGGTTGACCCGATCAGTTTGTAATGCTGATCTTCATAACGCTGTGGTTCTACTGTATAATCTGTCTATGCTACATCTTAAAAGGGCCATTATTTTGGTCATCTTCAACCCAAATAATAATAAGCCACAGCTCTTTTCTGTTGTGTAGAGAGTTGAGGGTTGGAAATAAAGAGACACCACAAACAAGGCTTCATGAATAATTTATTCCATTTGAATTTTTTTTTTTTAAAAGTATAAACTTTTTCATTTCCTCAATCACAATTTGTACAACTCAGTGTTTATGGCATTCGGCAGCAATAGTGTTTGTTCCTTATTTGATTTTATGTCATATTAAATAAGAAGACTTGGACCATTAAATGTGTCTGCTGAGTGAGACCTTAAAAACTCCCTTAAAGTGACCCAGCTGTTTTGAGAAGATTTATGAAACTGACATGTCCAGTAATGATGCCACAATTTGCAATTTAAACCCAATAGCTTTTCAAGGTCCTCAAATCCAGTTTATTTGGAAAACCTAAAGCTATATTAAAACTTCCTGAAAAAGTGACCCTGAGGATTATTGTAGGTCCCAAATCCAGTTTTACTGTAAATGAAGTTTCACTCCATTGAAAATAAAGAGTACACCCACAAATAAGATTTTCTAAATATAAGACATAGTTCTGATTCCTTCAATTAAGATGAAAAAAATTAATTTTTCCACCTCAGAATTTGTGTCAAGATAGTTTGTCATACAATTTCACGTAAACTGAGAAACTGAGTTCTCAGAGGAAACCCAGACCAAAACATTGTTTCATGTAACATTACATGGATAATATTAACAGACTGATATGCTATGCCATAGACTGTTGCGCAGCAAATTATACGGTGCAATAGCATTTAAAAAAATCTTTTCATCTATTAAATTTGAATGTTTTTAAATAATGCAACATAATATTTTGACAGTACAGTAACAACAAATAGTGCTTGATTAAAGACATCTGCAAATCTTTGTAGCAACACATGAAGTTAAAAGTCACCATAGAAGGTAAATATGAAGATGAAAAGAATATAGTAATAGAGTCATCTGTGCCATACTGACAGCTGAGCAAGAATATAGCTGAGGATTTTAGTGATAACTTTAATTTTAGCCATTTCAGAAAATGTTAGAAAGTTTTAAAAATTACAACTACTTAAAAAATTTAAGGATTGTATGTAAGTACACTTGGTGGCCCACTGGCCAAATAATAATGTGTACAAGAATCTAATTCATACAGCATTAAGTCCAGATGAGTGAATGGCTTGCATAAAGAGAGTATGGCTAGATTTTTTTGACTGGCTGGAAGGACACCATATGTGGCTATCATTTGAAATCCAAAATACAAAGGAATAGGTGAACTTATACAAAATACTACTAAACAGAGAGCTTCACAGACCAACACTAGGAACAAGCATTTTGAGAAGTTGCTGCTCGAACTGTCAATGATCTGTATAAACTCTGCTATAAAGCTTGCACCTTCTGATCAACTCTACTGTTAACTGGCTGTGACAATATTATTGTTGTCAGTAATTAATCATGTCCACTTTAAGAGAGGAAGGGTTAATCATTACAAAGAAATTTGATTCATAAAAGGTGAAAGTAACTTATTTAGAAGTAAGCCAAATATGATAGTTACCTCCTTGGTGCCGGCAGTTTTGATATGTACATTGCTGGCAATGGATGCCACTGGGAAGTTAAAGTCTCCCAGTACAAATGGTTTCTAAAAACACTTCAAAAAGGGGGCTTCTGATATTTTCCTAGTGGTTAATTTATCAGTTTATATTTCTGACTGCATATGAAAAAAAACTTTTACCAGCAGTTCTTCCCTACAGTTGGGGAATTTCAGAGTACATTCATTTAACTATATAGTATGAACTGGACCTCAGCATTCAGGCAGCTGGCTCATTTATGAATACAAGTCACTGTCAGATTTTAAACAGCCCACTTCCAACAAGTTCCAAGCTAAAGAGGTGTGTTAACATTAAGATAGGTTTTGAAATCAGCCATCTGGCAACACTGAGCTAAAAATATTGGATGTAAGCTTTGAAAATTCCAGGCTTAGGAGCATCTTTTCCCTCAAAAAAATCTCAGCCACACTGAAAAGAAAAAGCTACTACTGAACAAATATGCTAGTCAATATGTGGTGTGTTTTAGCATAATCAAGAAAAATTAATGCAGAGACCCAAATTTTTTTTAACTTTAATATCAAAATAGGCTGACTTCTGATTGCAGTACTGTTATTTTGAAGAAATGATTGAAAAAAATCTGTCACCAATTGTACATTTTCTTTATACAAAATAAGACTGCTAATATTGTATATATAGAATATTAGCAAAGAGGTTATGTTTGTTCACATGAAGTGATATTTCAGGCAAATATTTTGTAGTTACAAAACATGATTTTCAGTAAGATACCAAATTTAGTTTTGTAAATACAAGTGATTTTTTGTCCTTGTAGAGGATTAACAGTGGGTGCACAAAGGGATTTTAAAACTGGCTCCTTAAAGACTTTATGGGCAGGATGGATAGTTCAAGTTGTCCAGTGAGACCCAGGTGCTAGGCTAACATGGGTTCTCACATCAGACTGACACGGGCATCGCAAGAGTAAGTTTTCTGTCCGGCAGTCAGGGGGTGAGGAACAAAGGAAGAAATTGCTCACGAGCACCCGTAGGGGCCATTTTAGAGCATTACAGATTTGGCGTGTGCAAGTCAAGGAAGGAAGTGTTAGGTGAGGGGAAAATGGTGATTGTAGAGGAAGAGGCATATGAAAGTCCCATGACTCCCGAGTCTCTTCCTTAGGGAGGCCGGAGCCTCGTTGGCACATGCCTTGGCTGGAATCTGGAGGGGAAGTCCATACACTGGAGCCTGGGACCCTCACCACAGTGCCAAAAATAGATCAAAAAGGAAAAGGAAAATGCTTCTTTCACTAGTGGAATAAAATCTGAAAACCAGAATTCACTGAAAATCTATATACACCACATTTTAGTCAAACACACACCAATCTTAAAGTCAAGATTGACTGTTTTTGCATTTGTAAAATGGCTAGAGCTGGGCGCAATTTCAGCCTACAGGAGTCTTTGGGGCAATTTCATCTTATGTTTTTCTATACCTACATGTTCCATCTGATTTGTGACTAACACAAATCTTACAGAACATGATGCAATTCCCACTATGCCAAAAATTCCTGGTTACCTACACTGGGTAGCAGAGATTCTTGTAGTAATAAATCTTTCCACAGTAAATGGAAAAGGTCTGAAAGATTGGCCACAGCCCTGAGCCATAACACAAAATTAAATTGAAGAGTTTATTCATTTTATTCTCACTACAAGTTAAACCACCTACAATATCACTTATATATTGCCATTATGTTACTCTGTAAAGGTGTGATATAAAATGTTGTAAGACCCGGTACCTTTTCAATTTATATAAACACAGTGAACTTCATTACTGTACATGTACTCTGCAACTACAGCTTAGCTGTAAATCCCCCACACACAATGGTATGGACATTAACCCCTCTATCCCCATTAAACTGTACATCAAGACAATACAAATTTACTGTCCCCACCCACCCCCTTACAAAAAAATAATACTCTAAAAGCAACCTACTGCAACTTTTAATTAAGACGATTACATATATTTTAGACCAATTGCTTTAAAGCAAGAAGGCGGTATAAACCTTCTAGGAAAATTTTTATAAAAGAGGTTAAGAAATATAAGACAATTTATACATTTAAAAACTTACAATAAATAAGAGATGCAGGCATTTTCTGAATACTAGGTACTATAATCCGATACAAGAACATCTTGATGTTCTGAAGCCATAGGTTGAAACCTATTGTTCCTCACGTCTCTTCTCGTCTCCATGCTTTTAATATTCATTAAACATGACTGGGTACTATGGCTCATTACTTTTCACAAATACTGTGACTGGGAAAAAAGGGTTAATTTTGCCACTAAAATGTTATAATACATTTTGACTGATCAATCATCATTCTGAAAAGAGTCCTGTAGAGTCAATGAAACAAAAGACAGCAGGATTATGTGCCCCTCAGAAGTCAAAACAATATTTGTTGGAAGTAACAAGAATTATACCCCATCACAAATAACTTGAACTGAGAAGAATTATAACTTAGTCCTGCAGTGAAATATCCCTTTTCCTTGTTCTCTTCTTGCAAAGTTCAGATGAAGATCACAGCATATTCATGATAAAGTTATACAACTGATTCAGCACCACAAAATGAACTGGGAGACATGACCGTCTGTCCTGGGTTGCGGGATCACAGGTTAGCCAGGAGAGTGCATTGTACTGTTCCAAAACAAACCTGTAAAGCAAAGAGACTTCGATCAAGCTATACACTTTCCATTACCATAATTTTCAGACAGTGTTCTACACACAATCTCACAACAAACCAACTTCTCCAACCGCTAAATATTTATGCTGTTAGAGTTAAACTAGCCAGGCTTATGAAACAGCTAGCCTTCAGAGTCACTCTTCTCGAAACAGGTCAACAAGGCTAGGCAAAACATTTTTTGTCCGCGTGGCAAAACAATCAATCAATCATGCTACCCAGATGTTCATGTCATTAGATTTAAAAAAAATCCAACAAAACTAGTTTATCTTCTATCGATGTCTTACATCTAATATGATTACATGCCTGCTCATCTCTGCTCTGAGCTCTTCCTATTCCCACAGCACCTCCAAGCCTCTTGCCTAACTGCTTCCTTGGTATCTCTCTTCCATTCATCAATGGATATGGATGGAGATACCATGGAATAGAGGGGGACGATCAACGGATATTGATCGTCCCCCTCTATTCGACATTGGTGAGGCCTCATCTGGAGTACTGTGTCCAGTTTTGGGCCCCACACTACAAGAAGGATGTGGATAAATTGGAGAGAGTCCAGCGAAGGGCAACAAAAATGATTAGGGGTCTGGAACACATGACTTATGAGGAGACGCTGACGGAACTGGGATTGTTCAGTCTGCAGAAGAGAAGAATGAGGGGGGATTTGATAACTGCTTTCAACTACCTGAGAGGTGGTTCCAGAGAGGATGGTTCTAGACTATTCTCAGTGGTAGAAGAGGACAGGACAAGGAGTAATGGTCTCAAGTTGCAGTGGGGGAGGTTTAGGTTGGATATTAGGAAAAACTTTTTCACTAGGAGGGTGGTGAAACACTGGAATGCGCTACCTAGGGAGGTGGTAGAATCTCCTTCCTTAGAAGTTTTTAAGGTCAGGCTTGACAAAGCCCTGGGTGGGATGGTTTAGTTGGGGATTGGTCCTGCTTTGAGCAGGGGGTTGGACTAGATGACCTCCTGAGGTCCCTTCCAACCCGGATATTCTATGATTCTATATTATTCCCCTGGGACCCTTACACCTGGAATTCCCTTCCTCTTTTGTTGCATCCAACATTCAGCCTCTTTCCATTAAGATCTCACTACTTCTAATCAGCCTACCTACAATATGCTAAAGTGATGCTATTTTAAAAAAAATAGCACTACTTCATGACTAAATGCATCTTTTAGCCACTCAGAGCAGTGTCTGATTTGTGTTGTCCTTCATGAAGCACTAAGCATACTCAGCATTCAATTAATAATGAATAAACCTTACAGCAAAAGAGCCAAGTTGATATGCTGCAATAAAATGTGGTTATGCAGTTATATTATTAAAAATATTCTGTTTCATTTTTAAGTAATAAAGCATCAATACCTGAGAACATCAGAAGTTTGATTAGAGTCAAGTGGGTGGGAGTGTTTACTGTGGAGTAGCTCGTCTGATTGCACTGAAGGCACATGGAGGTGCAAAGAGGCCTAAAAAGAGAACAGGCACGTTATCAGACACCCTTGCATTAGTTTCAATTTAGACATCCCTGTTCCTTTACAATATATACACCTTCTTTGGAATTACTTCTTAACATCTGACACAAAGCGAAATAGTGCTTTAATTTTATGCATTCAGCTAGAACAGGAATCAGAAGAACCTACATATATTCTAATATCATGTTTTATTTTTTGATTAATGCATTATGCTAAAGTTATGTAAAGAATCTCTTCACCTACCCCATTTCATTGGGTTGGGAGATACGGCCAAGATCCCCATTTAAAAACAAACAAAAAACAAAAATAAAACAAAAAAAAAAAAGGGACTGAAGTGGATGTAACTCCACTAAGTTTATCCACTTACCCCAGGGAAGTATTTGGCCCAGGATTTCTAAATGACATCTTACCAAGATTTTGCATTACTATTGCTGCCCATAAAATACTGATACCTCTGTAAATCCTAGCAAACTGAAAGAATTAGCGCAATTTACAATAGAAAACAACTACACAAATGAGGAGGTGTAAAAAAAGCCACAAAATATTGTAACCTTCAGAGTTCTCATTAGATCATATTTTGGTACAAGTACAAAAGTTTTGCATATTAGAGTCTTAAACCAAAAATCATACTAGCGTATTAGTAGCCTTCCTAAGCCAACTGTTTTTTATTAGCATACCACACAATGTCTGAAAAAGAAAACAGCAGCATCAGCATCCATATAATGGAACTTTTGCTTAACACGTGGCATGGGGGAGAGCTACTTTTATTCATCTTTGTTTCAGGTTAGACATATAATTTTGTTATAGGACACAGATATGTATAATCCTAGATTTGAAGGTACAGCAGAACTGACTTGATTGTGCCAGACAAGAAAATGGAAGTGACAACATACACATGATGTGAGAACCTTTTCTGGATAGATGAGCCAATGTCTACCTAGGACTATTCGCCACTTAAACTCTTACTTGAGGAAGACCAAAACAGAATATAGGTGTTATGCTTTATCCATGTCTCTGTACTAGACTACATTTTCCAAGTTTAACCAGGTAGTTATACTAGATCTTTCCTTTTTGCATTAAGGGGCAGAGGCAAATCTGAGCCAGGAATCTGAAGAAGTCTAGCCAAACGCTTAGTGTAACAACTCCTCACAAGATACAGCGGCATACACCTATTAAGAGAAAGAGTAAGCAAAGCTGCAGTTGCAAGAGGAAGGGGAACATCACTCTTGTGAAACAAATATGTGAAGAGGCTATTCAGAAGAGAACAACACTTCTGAACTTTTCTTGCTCCGGTTAAAAATGTCTCATTTTTGTAGAAAGAACAAAAACATGCAAACTGGACTGGTTTCTAAGGAAAACAAAAATTGTGCATCTCTCTTGGAACAAAGCTAAAATTACTGTATTCATTTGCTTTAAAAAAAGAGTTCAGAAGTCTAAAATGTTGCTATTCAGATCCTACATTACACATTTATCTCTAAATGCCCACTGAATGCTCAGGAAAAGCACTGTACAAATTGCTGAAGTACAGTACCTTAAGAAACAGGGGACACTGATTTTGTGCTTGAGGACATGCTGACCAAAACCACTCAGGCAATGGACCCGCTTTGGCAGTTGATACAAAGTAACCAAGGGCCAATGGTTGTTGCAGGATATTTGTTACTTCATCATGGGATTCTGTTGAAAGCAATCTATCTGTACCTTGACCCTAAAAGTTGACAAATATCAGGAAGAAGCAGAGTTAGTGACAAACTGGAACATTTAGTTATGCTATTAAATCTGCAGCTTTCCAAATTCTTGGATCAAATTGGATTGAACAGCTGAAGGGCAAGAGGTCATAAGAACCTGGTATTCTACAAATGTCATCCTAATTTGAGAAATCTACATCGGTAAACTCTGGTATTTACTTTGTAATAGTTACCTTGCCCATTTCACCTCCATGGGGGTAATGGGATCCTGGTGAATGTACAGGGGATCCAGTAGGGGATGCAGGAAGGATATTAATAATATCAGGATCAAGGTCATCTCCAGTGTCTAACAAATCAAAGATACCCATTCCATCTGCTCCATCTTGAAAAAATGAAGGACAGTCAATTTCTATACCTTCATAAACACACAATATGAATAGATCTTGTTTTGAAGTCAACGAGTCAGTAGATTTGCGTTTAGTAACCTTACTCCCAACATACACTTTTCCCCTCATAATAAATAAACACACACACACAATCACTAACCGTTGTTTGTATTGAAGGCCAAGTCCAAATTTTCAGTGGTATACGTCGACGATGCTACTTGCACAGAGGCAGACGTAGGGAACACAAGTATATGAGTGCATGATGTGTCCTGTGGGGTATTCAGCTGAGATGTCTGCATATTTAAAGTAGTGCTGCGTCCAAATACAGACCCTGTTGACACGGAATCTTTAAAGATGGAAAAGAAAAAAATATATATATTTTCCTTGAATTTCATATTGTCAAGAGAAACAAGTCCCCATAACGAAAAGAAAGGAGCAGTTTTACAAATACCTGGCATAATAACAAAAGACCCTTGTGGTTCCATTGCCACCAAGCAAGCACTGAGAATGCTGGGAGAATCTGCAGCAGATATACCACACATCCTACACATATCTTTCAGTCTCTTGCTGAGGGACTGGAGGTTTCGGCGACTCAGCAAACAGCTCCAATCTAGGGATATTAAGTGATATTAATTTATCTACCCAGAAAATAGTTTGTTTTGAACTTTGTTTCATAGAGTAGAAAACATAAGGTGTTCAAAATAATTCATTTGTATAATGACTTTTCGTTTATACTAATCGTCAAAACCATTCAGCTGCAAATTTACAAAGGAATTGTCAAAACATGTAGTTATGTTTGTTTGAAAGGGTGGAAAAGCCAAATTATCAGACTATTTATCTTTGTGAGTTAAACAAAAGTCAAAGCTTTTAAACCAAGTTTCTACACTCAACAGCTCTATTACCTTTTAACTCTCCATGACCTATCCTTCCTAAACGGCCTATTACAACTCTCCATGGCAATGAACTCATCTGCACAAGTCCCAAGCACCATTCCCAGAGTTTTTGGAGACCAAGTCTGCGGGCAGAACCTTTTTTCCTACGAGCTCTAGGATTGTGGGAGGGGAGGGAGAAAGAAAGGAGGGAAAAAAAACAGTAAATGAAAGATTTCTACTCACACTTGGAGCTAAAATGTTTATATATCTAAACGACTACTACTTATTTAGTGTTAACCTGATTATCAGCAGCAGACACAGGAACGGTGGTGTTCAGCCGCAAGTTTTTTTTTTTGTATATCCTAAAACATTAGGCAAAGTTTACCTACTGAATTATGTAAATATTAAACATCAGTATAGTAGACAGTTTCTTTATTTGATCAGTCTTATAATACTGAAATCAAAGTGAAAGAAAGCTTGCTCTTGCTTTCCTGTATGATCAGCCTTCAATTTATATGCCAGTTAAACAAACAAAAACACACCACACCACAGAAAAACTGCATTCAATTCTACAGAAATGTAGTTCCACAACAGTACCCAGATAATACTGCTTATATTCAGCTGCTTGAGTTAGTTTTTCTATATAGAGGTTCCACAAAATTAATCAGAAGTCTCTATACAGAACCACTATCCTAGAAGAATTTTGATCCAGGAGAAAGGTGCGAAGTTCTGGAAATATTCAAGATACAGGTGCTGAGTGAACAGAAAAGTTTTGCTTCTTACCTGTTTGGTACATCGATATTAATTATGCACGTTTCTAGCAGTTCTCCATAGAGATCTGTGCATGACGCAAGAAGCCATCTTTGATCATGAGATAAACAATAGCCCACAAAAAGCACATTATATTTCTGTCCAGCCTCCCCAAAAGTTTCTCCTAACTCTGTTTGCTTGTCCTTTACAGGAGCCAGTATAAAAGGAGGTGTATAGAGTCGAATACACTCTGGTCTCTGTAAGAAATGCAATAGAAAATTTAAGCACCAAAGGACAGCTAATCATTAAGAACTATGATTCTTTAATCATTAAAAACAAAGACCATTTACCTAAAAAAAGATAAACAAGTCATGGAAATGTACATGCAATTCTGCCATTATTCCCTAAATGTTTACCAAAAGATCAAGTTAATCTTTAGCACTTTTTGTAACCTCAAGATACTCACATCAGGGCTCTTAAGCGCAGTTTCCATTGCTAAACCTGGGCCAAAACCAGTCAATGTTTTCACATTGGTTGAAGTTGGAAGTGGTCTCCGACACTGTGTAAATGCTGAAAATGCCAGAGATTTTAAATGTTGGGTGTAGATTTGCCTATCTTCATGTTTCACAGGTTGTAACAGGTACTGACACGGGACAATCTAAAAAAGGATTGAAAAACAACATTACAACCAGTGTGTAATTTACACTGAAAAATTATTACCCTCTTCTCTTCAGATTTTAAGTGCTCTTTAAAAAAGTTCTTTGCTAATGTTTTTAAAATTACCCTCCATAATCCGGCCTCTCCAGTTCCATACAACTTTCTGGCTTTCCTCTCTCCATTCTGTTATAGGATGTGAGGCCCTTTCAAGCAGTCATCTCACTGGATGAGTCAGACCAGAAGTGTAAGCACCCTCACAATAAACGCCTGTCTCCACCTACAAGACTTCCAGTTGCCTAAGGTCTTTTATCACAACAAACGTCTGATGTCTGGAAGTCAGGAGTGCTGGATAAAGCTTCTTATAACTGTCAGTCTGGGAAGTAGGAATTACTAATGATGGGACATCCCAAGGCTACTTTTCTCCCCATTACCATTAGCAGAATGGAGCACAAGCTTCACTGTCTAATGCCAGACTGAAGTTTAAGGAGACTGTTACAGGATTAACTTTTGATAAGTGCTGCTGTGAGATACTAAAATGCTCTTGAAAATTTTACTGATGATACTTCTTCCCACAATTTAAACAGCAGAACAATTATAGATATTGAATCCAAAGGATTCAATTCACCATGAGGAAAATACTATCTTCTCCAAAACCAGCTGAAATGAACAGTAATTTTTACCTTAAAATTTTTTACTAAATGTTAACTACTTACCTGCACAGAAACTGTACTCCTAATGTTAGGAGGAAGAATCTGAACCATCTCGAGAAAGCAACGAAGAAGCCCAAGGGTCCACACATTGGATGAGTTGCTATGCTCATCTTTCTTTTCATACGTAAAAGGATCAACTATATAAACTACAATTGCAGGTGGATAGGAGACAGCATGTGAATCTCCATCTGTAGGCACTCCAACTTTATCACGATCCATAGTGCTGGAAGTTAATTTGAAAGCAATTGCTATAAAGATTCTCTGTTTTATATAAAAGTATATCAGATTACACAGTATGTATTACATTAAAGAAATTTGATGGCACCCTCTGACTAAGTGAAAAGAGCTTCTTTGCCTTGAGTAAGATGTGAGGAATGATTCTATCACATCTTTACTGACTTCAGTTTAGTGCACAAACTCAGCGGTGTTGGTACCATTAACTTTTATTTTATTATTTAGCTCTGCAGTTCACCCCTCTCCATCACATGAGTTCATCAGCAATTTTCCCCATTGCTTCAACTGGTAGAAGAAGCAAGGTATCAACCAGTTCCCAATAAAAGCAGTCTATAAGTACAGCTTTAACACCAAACCCAGAATGTATTCAACAATGCAAGTTTTATTCTCTACTTTCTTCTCTCTTGAATATATAAAAAAAACCCTGCTTATTAATTTGGTTGGAAGTAAACATTGTGAACATAGTTGCAGGGTGGAGGGGTTGCTATTTTTTGCACCCCAGCAGTTATTCAAACCTCTTACAAAAAAGAGATTTTTAGAGTTGGGACCCAACCTGAAAAACTGGGTTCCAAACCTTCAGAGTCTTAGGGCTGTAGTTCAAGCCAACCTTTATATAATAGTTCAGGCCAATCTTTATATGATACCTGGCATCTGAAAAACAGTAGCTTACATCTAACTCTTGTCATCTTCAATTTTTGAAGTGAAGATGCGAAAAAGATTAAAATAAAAACAAAGCATTGTGGTCAGTTGTGTGGGCTGTTTCTGGTTTTCTTTAGGTGAGTATTGCACATTAAGAAAAAATACAACATGTTACCTTTCAGAGACTTCTGGGTGTGGCTGTGGAGGGGCAGATGAAGTTTCCCCAGATATCCCAGCTGCTTGAAGAGCTGGTTGTTGCTGCTGTCCCCCTGTCTGTCCATTAGGGGCTGTTGTCGCCTGTGTAGGCAGGGAGGCAGAAGTAGCACTGTTCATGCCGCTGAAAGGCGGAAAGGAAGAAGGTTTGTTTGTTGATATCCCACTGCCTAGGTTGGTGGCAGAAGATGAGGGGGCGGTAGTGGTCAAAGTTGAATTAGTTGTAGTAGCTGCAGAAGACACGGCACTGTTTGAAGTCGCTGTCATGGTGCTACTGGTAGCAGCTGCAGAACTGGATGATGGAGTGTTGGAATTTCCAGTGTTTCCTGCGACCAGCGGCTGAGTGGATGCAGACTGACTTGTGGGGGGAACTAGATTTGGCTGAGAAAGTAAAGAATTGTCTAATGGCTGAGAAGCAAGATAAGGACCTAAAACAGAAGAAGTAGAAGTTCATTAAAAAGTTGGAATTTAATTCTTTCAACCTGATATAAAAGACCAATAAGAAAAAATCTAGTAATTTTAGCATTGATTTTTCTTTGTATCTTACCCAAAACAAATGAGAACACCAACACTTAGTTTTCTGATTCAATTTCTAGAACAGGTTCACTCCACTCATCCCCTTTTCATAGATAATTCTCTAACAGATTTTGGGGACTAATCAGAACTCTGGCTGCAGTTACATTAGAATTGATCTGATACCTGGGCAGCAAGTCTAAACTAGTTACCATACAAAAGGTCACCAGGATTTATTGTGAAGTAATTGTTTCATATTCTCTGTGTGTATATAAAGTCTGCTGCAGTTTCCACGGTATGCATCCGATGAAGTGAGCTGTAGCTCACGAAAGCTCATGCTCAAATAAATTGGTTAGTCTCTAAGGTGCCACAAGTACTCCTTTTCTTTTTGTGAAGTAGTCTGACAGACTTGCCCTGAAGACTTTACCTGTGGCTAAGAAGTCATTTTGAGAGTGTGTCTGTATGCAATTTTGTCTAGGATTTTTGCAGACAATATTTGGACAGTGTGCTACATATATGCTTTCTCGTCTTTCACCTCTATAATATTCCTATAAACAACAGAATCAGATGAAATAAGGAGAAACAAAAATATTCAGTACCCAGGTCATATCTGCAAACTTGAGCATAGAGCTTGAGTTTGGAAAATGCTTCATTGTTGGCATTAGCTGCCTGAGAGAACCAGTCTGTGACCGACTTTTCAGAAAGTTTCTTTGAAGCAGTGGATCCAACTCTCATGATCCCATCAGAGAGCAGTTTACAGATTGGTCTATGCTGACCAAGTCTGCAAGCCTGAAAAAAAAAGTTAAAGATAAAGGTAAAATAAATAGAAATAAGACAGTAATGAGTTCACAGACTTTCAAAGTTGCAAGGTATGACACATGGAACTCACCACAAAGAGATAGCTTTATGTTTGTTTTGGGTTATTTTGCATGTTCAAAAACACACCCTACAATTTGATTATCACATACATTGAAAGGATGCTTTATAATTCTAGAAAGCTAAATGGTTCTGCAATATGCATACGCTGATGTTTTAAGGTTATCAACAGGTTTACCTAAGTGTAGGAAAATAATCTTCTTAACCATAGCTCAAGGAACACAAGTGTTTAACCTCAATGAATTAATATTTGGTAGCACTTATTTAAAATGGTAGTACACAGTTTTACCACTTGATGGCATTGATAAAATAAGAAAATAGCCTCTTGAAAAAAGCTACGTCCAAATAAGATATTGATGGAACACCAGGATGTGCCTTTATCTTCCAAATGTCTATTTCTAACATCCATTTTAGAGGCCTCATTGAGATGGTACTCTGTGCAAGAGTTTCAACATAATTTGGGATCCAAGCTTGACAAAATGACTGACTATACACTAATAATATGCTTGAGACTGTCCAATTACATTGCTGTCCCTCACACATATTGTACCTCATATACTGCAGTCAGATCTCTAAAGAAGCTTTTTGCTCCATTCAGCAGGGCCTCATTCTCGGGACACACCACAACATAAGCAATGTCTCTTTGAGATCCATAAGGTTCCAACATCAGCCTCTCCCAGTATGGCAAGGCAAATGGAGACAGCACCAGAAAATCATAATCGTATCCCAGCAAAAATGTTGGAATTGGCAGTGGTTCTGGGGACTCATCAGTTCCTAGATAAAGAAAGAAACATTTTCCAATATATTAAAAGGAAAACAGGAATCTAGCAGAATCAATATATTGCTTTTGGCAAACAGGAGTGAATAGAAATACTCATTTTCATCACTATCAAGAGGGAAGCCGGTATTGATAATAAATCAAGTTCTCTTTGCCTTAATAAGCATGTGTAAGGCATGCATGATCTAGCCCTATATATGAGTCCACAATTTTTTACTGCTAGCTCCCAAGTCCACAAGAATAGATTTTGTATTATTATGTAATATTTGTATTGCCAGGGTGGATAAAAATCAATGATTTTTTTAAAGAAATTGAAAATGGATTTTTGGATAATTTAAATACATTTCTTCTTTTAAAAAATAAGCCTATACAAAATTAAATTTAAATTTATGACAACCTATGTTAAGACGCCAATTTACTATAATCTATTAAAATAATTTAAATTCAATAAAAATAATATTAAGCAGTACATGTTTGCAGCACATGTTTGCAGCCAAAGTCAAAGCCATTGAACTGATGGCTACTGACAAAGCATCTGAAGTAGGCTGAAGTGCTAATCCAGCTTTTGACACCAGCAGCTTCTCCTGCAGGTGCAAAGGGAATATTTTTGTCATTTCACTTTATTTAACTAGTTCAGTTCAACGACTACTTCATTCAAAAGTTAAGAAACTAACTGACTGGGAGTTGGGGGCGGGGCATGGGGGGGGGAACCACGACAGGAAAGCTTGTTTTCCTCTTCCAATCTATGAAAAGAACTATATGTGAGTGGAAGAGATCTACTAATTCTAAAATCTTTAAGGACATGATGACCACAAACAAATCAGTTCAGTTCACTAACTACAGAAAGCACTTCCTTTGTTTAATAAATCAGTTAGTTCTAAATGCAAAAACATGTTTTGACAAATTTTCTTATTAAGTATCCAGCACACTTACAGTAGTTTTAACTAATAAAGTTACAATGCTGCTTTTGCACATTTTTAATTTAAATTCGATTTCTCCCCAAATACAGCTTGACACATGAAAAGTTTTTTTTTAAAATCTAGTAAATATGAATCCACCTATTTGCTAACATAATAACCGTTATAAGTGGTCCTCACCTCAAACAGTTTATAAACTAATTAAGACATGATGCAACAATGGCACGTGTGTCAAAGAGAATGGGGGAAGAGGACAGGGAATGCAAAGCACATTAGATATGTGCATGGTTAGATACCATTTATTATAAATATAAGAAATCTGGTAATAAAAGGCCATCCCTCTTCCTTGTTAATGAATCCAGTACTGTCTGAATGACTTATCATGGTAATATGCTAATATCCAATAGACATTAATAAAGCCACCAGAATTAAGATACTGGGTTGAACACATAACATAAATAGTATCTCTGTACATATGATTTCAAAGCAACGCTGTTCTGAGAGTTTGTAATTGATACAACTGGTCTATTTCTTACCTTCAGTCCATGACTCTACTGCCATTGATAAGATTCAGTGGTTTTGTTTTTGTTTTTTGTTTTTTAAAAAAACCACCACAGAATTACTTTAAATATTCTGGTTTCTTAATGTCAACTGTTCATTCCAACTCCAATTCCATCACACTTTAAATAATAAACTTCACGTAATCCTTCATTCATAGACATTACAATTAAGTGAATTCATATATAGTGCTATTTTAAAACAATTCCTTGTATATTAGAAAGGTAAATATTTTGTGTGTGTTGTAAAGGAAATAATACGTCTAATCAACTATTCTCACTATTTTAAATGTCTTTTGGTTGACTCACATCTAAACATTCAGGTTTGGTAACCTATACCAAGGACAAATTAACGAATGGGAATCTATACAAGTAGTTTACCATAAGAGCCTCGGCCAGCCATTTTGTGAAACTGCTGCCATGTGAGGGGGCCCTGCACACCCCAAGATCGGACTATTCGCTTTTTCTGAATAGCATCCTGAAGAACTGGCTGGAGTGACAGGAGCATGCGAAGGATATCCTGTGAACACTGCATGCTCACATCCACAACTGAAAGAGAACAAAAGAAACGTCATCACAGCTTAAATAAAGTTATCTAAGAAAAGAATTGCAAAGAGTTTAAAAGGTCCTAAGTTGAGGTGAATTTGGGGGTTTTAAACAAAAAGTCACTTTCTTGAAACATATTCTGTTCATGTAGGCCATACCATATTATCGTCAGGTCTTTCACATAGTTGAGGGATAACTATTAAAATCAGAATAGCAGTTCTGCTATGCTTTGATTTTCCAGTCTGTACAACAGTCTCTTCCTTGAAAACTTCAGCTCTCCATCTTTTATCTTTGTCTAAACTAAAATTACACCTATAACTCAATTGTTAAAGTATTCAAAATATCAGTACTTCTCCCTCCACACAGATGTTTCGAGGGAATGCCAACCATTACTGCTTTCACAAAGTCTTGGGGAAAATCTTGTAAACAGTATTCATTATTTAGCCAAATTTGTCAAACGTATTAGCTGTCTGTGACATTCTAATAAGCATAAATTTGAGAGTTAAAAAAAAACCCCTAAACCTTTTAAGATGAGGGTTAGAATTTTGTAGCCTCCTTCTAGTGAAGCATTTCACCCCCTCCCCCTTTATAAATATTTCCCAAGAGAACATAAGCCTCAGTATTACTATGTGCCTCAAAAATATTTTGATTTGTCTACATGAAAGCTTCCCAAACTTGAACCACCAGTGATCCCACAGCACTTGCTGGTGGTTTGTAGAAAGTTGGCTGTCCTCCTCCTTGCTAGCTACTTTAAACTGAATTTAATACTGCCAGAATACCACTTTTCTATGTGAAAAATGGCTGTCGTCACCACAAAGACGTTATAAGATCATTAATGGAAAGAGAGGTGGGTCTGAGATTATGAATGTGAGGAGAGGTGAGACAGTGGATGAACATGATATCTACTCTTGGAAAAAGCTTCATGATCTATTATATAAAAGCTGCATTATGTTTTAAGAAAATGTGTATTTCACAACAGACACTAAGTTTGTTACTGAATTTTCAACATTATTAGTGTTAAGTAAAGTAGGCAGCAGAAATGATAGCAGCACCACATATCAACAGTTTTGCTACTGATCAATGGCAGCATGCAGATTAAGATGTGTGAATGGGTTGAAACAAAACCAAGCTTCCATTAAGAATAATTTCTGTAGGAAGGGTCATGAGTAGAAACAATGTATCTTGATCTCTAGCATATGCAAGTTATTCAAAATTCAGGCTGCACAAAAAGCAAAACAAAAATATCTGTGCATAGGGAAACAGAGTATAGGACTTAAGTGTTCAAAATAGGCAGAAATGTGATAGTGACCTCTAAGTATAAGCAGATCTCAAATTTCTTTGATTATCAATCATGCCACTAGGCATGAATGAAAAAAGATGCAAAATAAAAAAAGGTTAGATTTTTTACCACTGCAGATAGAAGTGAACATTCTTTTTAGAGAGCAAACGTTTGATTCTTTACAGATGCCAATTAATTTTTGCAAATCCAAATTCTCCTACAATACTTTAACTTCAGAAGCTTCTCACCTCCCTCTTCTCCACCTTCAAAAGTGAAATTAAGATACATATTCCCTTGTTATTTCTATTTATGTAGCCTTTCATTCAATTTCTACAGAAATTAATAGAATGCACAGAATCTGTAAAGTATCCATCGTATGTATCCCACATGTACCCAAAAAAAAAAAAAAAGACTTCAAATTCCAGTGAATCACAGTCCCTGCTTGGAATGTGAAGTAATACTATAAACAACTGCTCAGTATCACCTAGGTTTCCTAAGATTCTGCTCAGTGCTTCATAGGTAAGTTCCCAGAATACCAAATAAAAGACTACACTATATAAAATGCCTATACTATGGACATCCAGACTATGGGCTTGCGCAACATTTCAAATCCATACGGCAGGTATATGGGTCTTTAAAGCTGGGCAAAGAAAACCTAGTTAATATACTGATTTAGTACCTAAAAGGCCAGAGGCTAGGAACAGAGCAGCAATGGAAATTCACTCAAGTGTATACGTAATGGGAATAAGTCAATTGGCAATCTTAACTCCCCCTACTCTTCGTGCTATCAGATGCTTAGAAGCAAGACAAGAAACAGATTTGCAGAGAAAAAGCAAGTATATTTACCATTTCTTTTTGACCAATGATGCAAGCAAGTACTTTTCACAAGTGCTTCATCAACTTTTCCTCCTGACATATTGTCCATGAACTGGCGCCCATGTTCTAACGCTAGGTAGCAGTCATTGCAACAATCCATTTCTTCTACACGTACCAGATTGTTAACTGCACCAAATTTGGGTATAGGATCTTGATCTGCTGCTCCAAATGGTGAAAACAAGTTGGTGCACTGATCTTGCAGCAACAGTATTAACTCATCAGGGAATTTCTCTGGTTCTTTCAGGCCTCGCTCAACAGAAGTAGCTCTAAGAGCTTCAAAACGTTTCTCTGCTTCTTTGCCACACTCTGTATTTCGCCCGAGGATATCCAATTCATCTTCAAGAAACAATCCAGAGTTGTTGCCAAACTTTCTATTCATGACAGCACTGAAGCCACAGGTACACCTATATTGAGCCTCTTGTGTTGGATCTGGAATGTAAACTCCAACATCAGCACCTTTGATGTTCATGTTGCAGACACAGATGCAGCAGCTATCAAAGTTACAGTCTTTGAACAGATTCATTACGGACTCTGAAAGGATGAGATTCACATAGAGACTGTGCGCCTCAGGGATGGATGGTACAGTTGCAGGTTCAACTGAATTTAGTGGTCTACATGTTGATGGTGTGGACGCTGGTGAATACAAATCAGAATTTTCATATTTGACTGAACCTTGAGCACTGGCAGGTCCACCAGCTCCACGAGGGGTACGAGGTGTCCTTGGTGTTCTAGGAGTTGGGAACCGAGGAGTGGAAGGAGATGGGAGAATTCCTGCTCCACTATTGCTGGGAGGTGCACTACTGGGCGGCATCCCAAATGGAGTATGAGTTTGTGGCGTGTAGGCAGGGCCATACTCTTGATCCATAGTGCTTCCATCACTAAGAAAAGCAATAAGGAAAATATTTTTAAATGGAGTATGTTTTTGAAACACAAGAATATCAAATTTTAAGTAAGCACTTTTCAGATTCACATTTCAAAAAAAAAAAAAAGGTAGTAAATATTAGCGCAAAAATTGCGATCAAAATAAAAAAGTTTGGGCCGATTTGTTCTAAATGACTATGCAGAACTGTTCTATATATTGACAGGAGTGCTAAAAACCCAAATAATAAAAAAAGCATCTGGAAAAGAATTCCGATTATAGCCAATATTTTTATATACATATGCAGTGTGAAGGGCACCTTTTCCTTTTCACGCTTTGTTAATATTAAATAATATGGTGACATGTATCCATAAGAAAATACACTGGCTTTACCAGCAGCAAACTCTGCTGGATCAGTGAGGGAAGTATCACCTGGAAATCTTTCAAATTTTCTTTCCCAGTCAGCGAAATGTCTCCAAAGACTTATCAGGCTAATGAGACCTGAAAACATTGCTTCTACACAGATCTGACCCAAATAGAAGGAGCCCGTTGTACTCATGCTGTGGTTTAAATTATAGTTTGTGAACCAACAACCACCTTTTAAACAGCCCATGTTTCCTAATCCACCTGCAGAAGGTGCACATGCAGAGGAGCAGGGCAGAATAAATATTCCTCAAGGAGGAGAGAAATAAAACATGGTTTTCTGAACGACCAGTCAGTACTGAACGCACTTTATAGGGATGCTCATTTCAATACAACTACTGCTAGTAAGGGTGTCATAAATATAAAGGGAAGGGTAAACCCCTTTGAAATCCCTCCTGGCCAGGGGAAAGCTCCTCTCACCTGTAAAGGGTTAAGAAGCTAAAGGTAACCTCGCTGGCACCTGACCAAAATGACCAATGAGGAGACAAGATACTTTCAAAAGCTGGGAGGAGGGAGAGAAACAAAGGGTCTGTGTCTGTCTGTATGCTGCTTTTGCCAGGGACAGAACAGGAATGGAGTCTTAGAACTTTTAGTAAGTAATCTAGCTAGGTATGTGTTAGATTATGATTTCTTTAAATCGCTGAGAAAAGAATTGTGCTGAATAGAATAACTATTTCTGTCTATGTATCTTTTTTGTAACTTAAGGTTTTGCCTAGAGGGGTTCTCTATGTTTTTGAATCTAATTACCCTGTAAGATATCTACCATCCTGATTTTACAGGGGGGATTTCTTTATTTCTATTTACTTCTATTTTTTATTAAAAGTCTTCTTGTAAAAACTGAATGCTTTTTCATTGTTCTCAGATCCAAGGGTTTGGGTCTGTGGTCACCTATGCAAATTGGTGAGGCTTTTTATCCAACATTTCCCAGGAAAGGGGGGGTGCAAGTGTTGGGAGGATTGTTCATTGCCCTTAAGATCCAAGGGTCTGGGTCTGTAGTCACCTAGGCAAATTGGTGAGGCTTTTTACCAAACCTTGTCCAGGAAGTGGGGTGCAAGGTTTTGGGAAGTATTTTGGGGGGAAGGACACGTCCAAACAGCTCTTCCCCAGTAACCAGTATTAGTTTGGTGGTGGTAGCGGCCAGTCCAAGGACAACGGGTGTAATATTTTGTACCTTGGGGAAGTTTTGACCTAAGCTGGTAAAGATAAGCTTAGGAGGTTTTTCATGCAGGTCCCCACATCTGTACCCTAGAGTTCAGAGTGGGGGAGGAACCTTGACAAAGGGTATGGCTACCCTACAATTAGACACTCATGGCTCACCATGCCAGCTGATTGGGCTCACTGAGCTCGGACTAAGGGGCTGTTTAATTGCGGTGTAGATGTTCAGACTTGGGCTGCAACCTGAGCCCGGGGACACTCCCAATGTGCAGGGTCCCAGAGCTTGGGCTGTAGCCTGAGCCTGAATGTCTATGCCGCAATAATCAGCCCTTAGCCTGAGCACAGGTCAGCTAGCACGGGCCAACTGAGGGTTTTTAATTGCAGTGTAGACATACCCTCCATCACATGATGTCACATCAGGCACTGGTTTCTAATTGTAAAGGACAAGGAAATGAACATGGGAAGGGAAAGTTTTAAAATACACAAATGTCCTGCTCAACACTAGAAAAGCTTATACTGATTAAGAATTGAATTCTTGTAAACAGCAAGAAAAGCACCTGCTAAACCCTTCTAGTAACTATGATACCACCAAAAGAACATGGAGTCCCAGGCTGGTATTTAAGTCAATTGTTGCAATCTTCATTGCTTATTACAATTAGATGAATACCATCAGGTTTCCCTAAGAAACTCTTAAATGAGACATGAATAAAATTTACATAGTTAAGTAAAGTAGCTATTTTAAAAGAGGAAATTTCTCTATTTAGATAAACTAAAGAAACTTGTGATTAAAAACTGTATCAGTAATTTAAAGACTCTTTAAATGTTTTTCACTATACTTTCGAAATGGAAAAGCTATTCATTACATTAAAAGATATTCTAGAATGTGGATAATTTTCATAGTTATACAACTGTAAAAAAAAAAAACCACACAATGAAAACCTATTTATCGTTCACTGGCACAAAAGCATACCCCTCTTTGATGAACGGCATGGTGGGTCCCGGAGGAAGTAACTCCAGTTTTCCAACAGTCCAACTCTGACGGTAAATGCAGTCCTCTGGCAGCTTGATAGGAGGGAGACACTGGCTGGGGAGAGTCTTTAGTGGGGCAAACATGGAACACCCCACAAAAGCCTGACTATTCTCAGGCTTATAGACATAGGAATAATCCTAGAAATTAAATTAAAAAAAAAAACAAAAACACTAACCAGTAAATATAGTAGATTATATAAATCCGGCAACAAAAACGCTACTAAGACTAAAGAAATCAATTAAAAACTTGTTACTAATTTGATTAATATTCTTCTGCACTTAGTCCATGCAATTTACATTTCTACACTTAAAAGTAAGCACAACATTGGTATTACAACTGATTACATGCTGAGATATACACAAAGACCAGGGCCCGTAATTTTAATATATTTCTTTAGTTTACTTGTGACTAAACAAAAGAACAGCTCAGTGTAATTCAGTATATTTCAGAAGCGAAATAATGGGTTTCACTTAACAAGACACTTCATCCACTTCTTGTCATGTAATAAATAATTAGTAATACAGGAAATATGGTGAGCTTACTTCCTATTAAAAATTCTAGAAATATTCAATTTATTGCTTGAATTTGGAAAAGGTATTTATCAAAGTTATGAACATTGCTTACCTTGATTTCAGAAGGTTTTGGACTGCAGAATCCCTCATCTACTTCAATTCTGAACTGAATGCCTACACTAGAGCTATTCCCTTCAAGTATAGTTCCTCCAAGTGTAGCGTCCATATTGCCATATTCCTTATTGTTCATATTCATTGGTGAAAACCCCATAATATGTTGTTCCAATGATGGTGGTGTTGGATACATTTTATGAAGATCTGCAGTACCTGTTTCAGATTAAAAATATACTTCAGAGGTTACTCCAGGAACACATTTATTTATTATATATTTCTTTCCTTTTCATTTGTCTTACACAAATTTCAAAATTAAAATTTGCAACTGTACACAAAAGATAATTTAAAGGTGACATTTCTGATATTAGTAAATTAATTAAGGGAGAAAACAGAAAGGGGAAAAAACAAAACAAAAACAAAACCTTACTTATGCATGACAATGGGTCCAAATTTCCTGCTTTTGACTCTTTGCAGTTGGATTTGTCATCTGAGCCATTCACTGTCCTTTTAGATCCAGGCTATAGGAGAAAAAAAAAAAGTTTAAATTCCCATTTGAAATGTTTATTCACAGCATTTTAACTAGCTATAAACAAAACTTAACAGTACAGTCTAATCATAATACCACAACCTTGAAAAATAAAAAGCATAAATTTCCCCCCTTATTAAATGCCTACTGTTTAAACTTAAATCTTACTTAAGGAATCATAGTCTAGTATTTCATTTGTTAAAAGAACATGAGCACTGACCCAATAGTAAGAGGCAAGCACTTACAAGAATATGCACTATATTTCCTTATCTTTGCCAAGAAAATAAATGAAAAGTGCCAGTTAAATATAAAACAAAATAAACCTCACAGGACTAGACTGAAAACCTTGTTTGAGAAGGGATAAATTTAACCAGCTGCTTACATCTTTATGCTCCTTATACTATAGTTAATAGCCAACTGCACTTTTCATTATGAACCTTTATTTTCAAGAGATTATCTCAAACTTATCCATGTTCTCAAACAAGCAACATTTTTCCCCTCCCCACAAAAATGTTACAAAGCACTCTCCAGTTTAAGATAAAGCTTGTACTAGTTTCAGTTGCTTTTAAGAGGTTACTGAGATCTAGTCTACACAAAGACTTTGTACTAGTACATGTCAAATAGGCGTGTGATTTTATATAAGATTTAAGTTCCACCTGAGACTGCAATAAAATTATTCCAAGATATTAACAGCTACGCTGAAATGATTTGATAGAAGAAAGCCCACTTTAAAATTTCCCAAATTTTTCACGGTTTTAAATATTAAAAAAGGTATATTAGTGGGTATGTTGGCTAAACAAGTAGTCTAGGCTGTAATAAGAATACAGCAGTGGTAATAATTATAATGTCATAGGTTTAGCTCTATGTCAAAGGCAAGTACATTCTCTTTGCCCAGTAAGGATGCAAAAGTGAAAAGGTCAGTCAAAAGTCTTATTATGTATTATACTTTTATATTATATAATAGATTTATTAGATTATCAGAAGTTATACATTATATACCAGTCAGTCACCAGGGGAAAATGTATTTTAAAAGCACATAAAATATATATTTTTCTTCCGGCACAAAACGTACACGTTTGAACAATTTTTATCTAGCAGCTGCTTTTACTTTTGCAAACCAAACCACTTACTGTTAGTTCATCTTCGTCAGAGTTGAAGAGATTGTCAAGGTCAGTATAAGAGACTACCAAGTCTGTTTCATGAAACAGGCTAGTTGATGCAGTGCGAGCGTGAGCAGCAATACGTTGTGCATCTATAAAGAATATGAACATTTTAGGCTCACCTTAGCATTGTAGATACGATATATTTATTTAAATTGGGATTTCTTTCTTTTTAAAACTATTCAACTGGAGAAATCCAGATGCTATCAGTTCTTACTGAACTAGCACATGCATAAAGTGCGACCCCTTCACTTTTCACTAACTTACTTTAAAACTTTATAACCAACGTATTTTTGCAAGGTTCAGTAGTGAAAGTTACCTTACTAAGTAGCTTCTGAATTCTGAAAAGATATAACTACACTTTGAAAGTTGCATGAGATGTTACTAAAAACTTCTCTGCATTCTGTTATCCATTCCGTAAGTCATTAATATATTGCATTTTGAAACAAACATTTTTACCTTGCTTGACAGAAGGACTAAACAGTGACATAGCATCTTCTCCTTCATGGGATAAAACCGTAACATTAGCGGTCCCATCTTCAGCCTGAAAAAAGCAGCACAGGTGATATATGGAAGAAGACTGTTTTAAAAAAAACCTATCTATATTATTGTATGTTTCTTCTCACTGTAAGGATTATTGTTTTGGTTTTGATATTTACACGGCAAGGATCTGTAAACATGTTAAAACTTCCTAAATAGTTCTTTTTAAACCTAATGCACATGAAGTACTGAAAATATTATAAAAGTACCAATACTACATAATATAGTTCTATCTTCTTGCATAATTAAAAAAAACAAACAAACAAAAATCCAAAAGACATAGGACAGACACCAATCCAGTTAATAAACTATTATAATGTGTTCAGGTAAGTAAGCAGTCCAAAAAACTTACAATTCAGGGTTTTTTCTGTACTGTATACTTTTACTGATCATTTCTGCTTGAATGCAAGCATTTTTAATGACGATTTGCTAGAGAAAAATTCTTTATGTAGTACCACCTATGCTGAGCATAGTTTCAGTACCATTTCGTTATTAAAATTAAGGCAATTTGTTTCCATCCAATTATTGATTTATGCCATCATTCCTTTACTCACCTTGTGTTTTCTCCCAGCTTCTCTTTCACTGTTTTGCCTATCCTTTTTGTTATCAGGAAAAAGGAATTCCACATCACCATCAACAAATGCATAAGGATCAATTTCAGGTTCTTGGTCAGCTTCAGACACTACTGCTACTAGGTATTGGTTTTTACTCTGATATTGCTGCACCAGTTCATCTGAAACCTTTAAAGGCTTCCTACACTGCACCATTAATCTGCAAAGAAGAAAAAAATACAATTACAAAGCGGCATCAACCATCTATTGCCTAGGTTAAAGTATGAAATATCATCTGCTATTACACAATTCCAAAGAACTTTTTAGCTAACACGGATTCTCTTAAAAGTTTTCTGGGAGAAGGGTTAAGCGATCACTTGCACAACTTAAAAGTCTTTTTATGTGCAGGTCATTCATAGTACCACAGAAGCGTAATGTATTCATAGTCCTTTCCAGAAACCTTAACCCAGACAAAAATGAGAGATGGTTCAAAAAGTCTCACAGCAGATTAAATGTTTGCCATTTCTTGAACAAGTACAAAATTACCAAACCAACGACAGCAGTATGTGCTGAACTGCAGTGGACTAACAATGACCAAGTTGAAGTCATCAGAGTAATTGACTAAATTGGTTTAGCAAAATTATATGTTTTTACTAGAGTCTAAGTTTCTGCGCATTTCACTCAAATCACACAGAGAATTGGGAATTTAAACTTTCTTCAGGACATGGGTGGATCTAAAGAGTAACACATGCAATTACAGTATGCAAACAGTCACAGATGGCTAGTCTTTGCTTGTTTTATGAAGACATTTCGGTATTCAAAAAAGTGAAGACTCTTACAGCATGCATGCGCCTCTGGGTTAATAATCTAAATAATAATGGAGCTTACAAAGCATGTAGATAACGCATCTAAGTTTGTGATAGGAGTAGCTCAGTAAAACATTCAAATGTTCAACATTCTATTGCGTTTAAACACAGTAGTGACATTATCAGCAATTTTTTTGCTGGCACAACAAACAGTTACACCTATGAAACTGATATTCCTGAAGACAGAGAGTAAATAAGCCTACCCTTAGAAATTGAAATTCATGAGCACAGAAAATGTCCATCTTGAACTTAAGAAAAAAGTAGGAAACAAACAAATCTACGGTATGGTTATATACACACATCCCCCTCTTTGCACCATCTACCCCAAAATAGGTGACAAACTTAATCTGGCAGCCATTGACCAAAGACGGGAGAGGATGTAAGCAAAATACAACCTTCAAACAGCAAGAAAGTACCAACAACATCAGTACCAATGTAGCTGTATGATGTCTGCACCAAACTCAGATACCTGTACCTTCTCTGCTTGAAAGCTGTTTCTTCTCCAAAACCCAATATAACGGCCAGTGAGAAAAGTGGGTGCATCTTCAACAACAGGTTTGTATAAACCTCTATTGTGTCCCAGATGCACCAAGATCACGGAGATATGCCTTGTTGCTGAATTCATTCACTCCATAAGCTCAAATGGTACATGAGCTGACAAGGATATTTATGGTACATAAGTTTCAGAGCAAAATCACAGCCCTGTCTATATAAAAAAAAAAAAAAAAAAAATCTTCAGCGGACTTCTATTCTTCCCATTTTTCAGTCAATGCTATCCCATAAGAGAAGCCAAAGAGACCCCACAACTACCACTGCTTGTTTTGATAGACTAGGTTAAGAGTAATTGGAATGTGGAATAGGACACATTTGTGAGACACCACAAAGAGGCCTACAGAAATGAGTAAAGGATAGCAAAAGCCATTTCAGTAATTACATTTATTTAAGGGAGGAACTACCTCAACCTCCACACCTGATGACACACTGATGCTTTCAGGCTTCCCTCAGAACCTTAAACATCTTCTCAGCATAAGACAAACAGTAGATTGGATGCAAAAGTATAATTTAACAATTTTGTTTCAATCAAGACCACTTTGAAATGGAGCGCATTCCAAGAAAATAACCTGACTCTCAATCCCATAACCCTGGCATTATTTAGAATAGTTTCTGTGCAGCATCTTACAGCTAACAGGGACTTCAACCCATCCTTCTCAGGCAACGATGACATGCTTGATCAGATCTTGTATCTCCAGGATTATCCCCAGGCAGGCAATGAACTTGCTGTGACTGTACGTCAGAGACAGCTGGCATTTACATTTGGAGCAACACTTGATACAGCTGGAGTGCTTTTCCCTTTTCTAACATCCTATATAAACTAACACAACAAAAAGACTTGGAAAACTAACTTGTTAGAAACAAGCAATTTGAGTAACAAGACAAACAGCGAGAAGAAAGTATTTGCTTTCTTTTTTAATTATCCAAAGGAAAAAAAATATATAGTAGCAAGCTATTCTGGAATAATTATAGTCAATAAATTGTTAAACTAAACTAGAGGCTATAAAAAAGGAAAGATGAAACTTCTCACTCCGACAAGAGTAAACCTTGAATTAGAATACATATTCCTTTCCTGTCTGGAAGGGTGGAAGAAACTGACAATGTAATGCTGCACCCCAACCCCACCACACCTTGAAATAATTACCAGACACCTGCTAGCTGGAAAACTAAAACTGTTACCCAAAGGCCAATATAAAAGATAGAGAGAAGAAATGCTCCTGTACCTCTGCTGCTGCTCTCAGCATTCCAAAACAGCAAGAGAGGGGAATAGTTATGATAGTTGTCAGTTTGACTATTACACAAAGGGTTCTGAATGGCCAGTGAAACTGACAGTCTTATTAGTTTCACTCTGTTGATGCTAGAAAGCTATAAGCAGCAGAGTTAAACTGACTATTTACAATCTCCACAAAGAACACTGCAATTGTTTGCATACAGTTCACAGTTGGAAGGTTTTCTTTTCAACTATATGGGCTACAATTTGAAAATATATATATACACACACCTAAATAAAAGCTTAAATCTTGCTGACATGGATGGATCAGGCACCTTCTTTCACCAGGAGAAGCTCCCTACAAAGTGGTGAGTAAGTTTTCAAGCCCTGCATATATATATATTTTACTTGTGGTTTACAGCTGCTGCCTTGACAGAGAAGAATATGGTTCATACTGGAAAAATACACAATCAACAGGACTGTTCCTCAAACACATTTCTCTACTGTGAAAGTCATCAATACTTTTTAGAGTCAGTTTCTGCTGCTACATGAACTTGTAGCTAGAGTTTACAGGAAGGAAACATTTCTCTTTCTGCAGCATTGTTATACCAATCTAGGAGCGTTTCTGAAAGATGCAGGTCCATAAAAGAAAAACTGGCATAAGAGTAGGTAAATATATCCAAAGGACTAGTTTAATATATAAAAAGGAGAGATGCTATTACTTTGACTCAATCAAATTAACTTTAAAACTAAAAGCTATTGCCTCTAACTCATTCCATAATTTATCAAAACTACGGAGGTCTTAAAAAAAAAAAAGCAGGAGAAAGGTTTCTCTTTTGGCTGATTAAGTGAGCTGCAGAGTGAGACTCAAATTAACATTTTGGGCAAAATGATATAAATCTCACTACAGCTAAGCGTCTAAACCAATTTCTATTTAAAAAATCTGAAAGAATCTGAACCCTTTTATCTATGTGGAATGGAACACAGTGTTTCTTAAAAAATCCACATAGCTCAAGCTTTCTTATGATGCTAAAATACTACAAGGAGGTAACTCATGGTGGCTTGAGGATCATTTCTACTGAGGGCTGAAAAACCAGTTTTCAAAAGAAACCTAGACTGAGTCTTATCCAAATAAGTTTGTCTGCCCTGAAGAAAGATTTAAAAGTAAGCATTTCCATGAGATTTGAGGGCTATCTATTAGCACCAACAACAGACACCTCAATAGTTGGTTTTCTTTGACTGATAACCTCAAATCTCTTTATTAAGGAACTTCTGCAAGACACAAAAGAAGTGTCACATTGAATATAAAGCACTGATTGGAGCACTGCAACAGTGATAACTACAGTCCCTTGACCTCAACAACCAGGCCAACAAGCAGATTCCAGATATTTTACAGTCGTTGTAGCCCCTCTTAAAAACCGATGTCTTCCAGGCAGCATGACTGACTCCTCCACTGCTCCCAGTAATAATACCTACTATGTACTGCCTAAAGGTCACTCAGATCAATTGCTTTTTCTCACCACAGCTTCTGAAGCACTTGAAACAAAGGTAAAACAGACTATACAAAGCTTCTAAAGTTTAACAGAATGAATCCAATCACAATTATCTTGTATGAACCTACAGATGTCTTCTTTATTTTATACATAAAGATGACTCAATATGGGGGGGAGGGAGGGGGAAATCAGTCTCTGGCTCACGCTTTTTCTTTGAAAATGGAATCAAATGTCCTCAGAAAAAAATTCCCAGTTTCTAAAGACTATACATACTAAGCAAGTCCAATCAGAAACAGAGCTGATCTGCCAAGTTGAACTGTTAAAATCTTCCAGATATTTCCCTGTCCAGTACAAGAGTTTCCATTGCTGGCGTCTTGCTCTATATCCCTTCAACATGTAATACGTGCTAATACAGCTATGTTGCTACCTGAGACCAATATTTTTAGCCCCCAAAAATCGTCCAGCATTTTAGATAAAACACTAGTTTAATTTTAAGGTAACAGCATGGAGCAAAAGCATTCTTCAGCATGCTCCTCAGACCTAGTCTTTCTAATTATACAAACAGTGGTACCAGCCTGGATCTCCACCTAGAAAGGACTATCAAAGCAGCCCTACTTGCAAGATAACTGACTGTAGAATTCTAGCTTACAGACAGATCCAACTATCAAGGACATGTTTTCCTCTTCTGTGCCAGGTTCTTCTGATCACAGGGGAAGAGGCAGAAGAACACAGAAGGGTAGAAAGTCTCTACTTGGAGCCCATTATGAAAAAAGAGGCAACGCTGGAACACAGGCTGGAGTTGCTCTGAAAATATTCCTGCACACATTTATATGGAAAATTATTTGAGCTTTTTGAAGAGTCAAACAAGATGGAGAATTAAATAGGTATTCAAAGGAACATACATTACAGCATACAAAAGCTAGTCAGATATATGGACAAACATATACTGTTTCTATTTATTCATCTATTAAAACTGGAACTACAAGCACCTTCCCACACCTACAAGATTCTCTGGGTCTGAGACCTTTTATAATGCATATGGGGTGGGGGGGGAGGGGGGTGAATGGGACTTAGAGTGGACCTGAACCAGAGACCTGAAGAAACCATGACCAAGGGACAGAACTCTTCTCCTGTGTTCACTTAGAAGCAGCAGATGCCTTTTTGTCTAACAGGCTAACTTTTACTAATGTGCCTTCAAGTGGCCTGGATCACACAAAGCGAAACTCAACAATGTCAAAAAGTCAGAACTATAAAAACAATCAAACCAGTTTTTAAGGAGAATTTGACCAAACAGGAAAGTCAAGTTGCAGTTCAGCCTAGCCTCTTAAATCATGAAATATTAAATTAAGATTTGAAAGTTGTTAAACTCGAATCTGACAGAAAATACCAATCCTTCTACTGGACAACTAGAGATCTGTTGTGTGTGTCCACTGAGTGGGAAGGGGTAAATACACTTTACGGTCCCAAACAGGCACAAGTCAGCTGCAAAAGAGAGATGAATGATGGAAACATGAACAGTACCTTGACTGTGCTCTTCAATTCCTCCTCATTTAAGCTGTGAGTTAGCAAGGTCCTTACCCATGTGCCTAACCTTAGGCAAGCAAGTAGTTGTATTAAAGTCAATGGGACAACTCACACTCATATGTTTAAAGTTAGCTGTGACTTTAAGGCCATTATATCTTGGGCCCCATGTCAGCAGACAAACTTACAGTACCAATTCTGTTTCATGACATATTTCCACATGGTAAAAAGTTCTTGACTTTTGATAACAAATAAACACCTATGATTCAATGAACAAAGCCAACCTTTCTTTTTGGAGATTCAGCTCTGTGATTAAGAATCTCACAAAATTATAACAATGCACTTTTAATGCTTTTTCTCTAAGGACTCCAACATTTTCCAAACTCACACAAATGAATGCTGAGTCTATTGTATGAATGGAGTTCCTAAAGGGTTACTGTGGAACTCAAATGTCCTTTCATAAAAATCATTGACATTTTGAATGAGATTGCAGTTCAAATACCACATACTGTATTAAAGTAATGACATACTAGTCTGCTAAAAAAAAAAAAAAGAGAGAGAGAGACTCAGTTTGGCTATTTTATAGTGAGTTACATTATTGAGTGCTTTAAAAAAGTACCTACTCTGTAACTGACGTTATGTTGTCCTGTCCAGTTGGTCCTACCGGATCATCTCTGAATTTATCACTTGGAAGTTGTGGTGGTAAGAATTCCACATCCTTTTTCTTTGGAACTTTGTAAAACTTCCAAGTGGTGTTAGCATCATCTTCCTCCAAATTCATTGCAGTACCAACATATATTGTAGGTTCTATAACTTCTGGGAATTGAGGTGGGAAAGGCTGAGACAAGGGGTCTATCCTGTCTTCCATTGTTTTTGTGGGAACCAAGGGATCTGGTGTTGGCATCTGATAGAAATGCTGGCTCTGAGGAGTAGAAGGAGTTTTAGTTACCCCTTCATCTACTACATCACATGGGTGAGGACTAAGTGGTGGTGGTTGAGGTGAATTTGCCATTTCAGTGCCATGCATCTGAGGAGTCTTTGCTACATCATTAGTTCTGATATTTGAAAATCTCACTTGACTGTCTGGTGCTGTGATCACAAGCCTCTGACTTGCTGAATCTGCCTCCATGGCAACATCGTCACTAATAGATGCACGATGGTGAAAAGGCGTCAAAGGGCGTTTTTGTGGCTTATCCCCCTTCTCTTGCTTCTCATTTGTCTTGTGCTTCGGAGCTGCTTGTTGTTGTTGGCCTACAGGTGGTGCCTGCCCCTGCTGACCCGAACTTCTCGGTTTAAGATTTTTGTGCCTGGGAAACAAATTGAGAATAACATTTCAATGAATCCCTGAAGTATATCTACACTTGTACTTCATTTTATATGAATCAGATTTTTCTTTAAAAATAAACATGTTAATTAGAATTTTTCAAAATATTCTAGAAGGTATTGAATAGTGAAGCAGGAAAAATATGGTTGCCTAGTTTTAAGTGCGACACACAAGTTGGGTGAGGTAATATCTTTTATTGGACCAACTTCTGGGGGTGAAAGACAAGCTTTTGAACTACACAGAGCTCTTCAGGTCTGGGAAATACAATTATGAAAATCCACGTAATCCACTTTTAAATTCACACTTTTAGTTAATTCAGATTAACTTTCCTCTGTGCCTGTGCAGAAAAGCTCTTAAATTCCATCATTAAATCACAGCCACATAACATTTGATATTCTATGTGGTGTAACAAAAAACAAAACAAAAAAGTCTAAAAGCCCAAAAGCCCCAACCTAGGCTACCATTGGGATTAATGGTACTTCAATTAAATTTGAAACACAACTGTTAGTGTGTTCTCGGAAACCTTCTTCCCCACCCCTCCTTTTCAAAGCAAAAACTATAATAGAAATCTGGAAATTAGAACACAAGGTTTCTCCAGTGGTCTCTAGTTATTGTGGGAAGTTGACTGGAGGTAAGTGCTGCTTAATGCTGTTAATTGGCCATAACAGGGGTTTCAAATCCACCCACCCCTCTGGAGAATGCAGAAACTGCGCCACCAAAGGGAAAAGTATCTCCTTCCCAAATCCTCAAGGCCCCACACCAGCTCTTTTTCTGGCTTTTTCTTCCTATGCCTGCCAACACCACATTGCACTAGCTAAAGAATACTAAAGACTAGGAGGGAGCATATTGCCTCTGTAGTCCTAGGCCTTACGTGCCCTCAGGATTCCACACCTGAATCCAGAAATCTACATTTAGCTGCCATTAGATCACTGTGCTAATCCATGCAAAGAAAGAAAAATCCACTTGTTAGTCTAATTGTAGGTGTGAGCCCTTCACCAAGAGTCTATAATGGAGTTCAGGACTCAGGATACACAACTTAAATCATCATGTAGGTCCCCCACAGTACAGACAGTTATGGTTTAGTATTCCCAAATCCGTCATTAAAACCCTTCCTGCATACTTCACTTTGTCTACATTATTGGACAAGTCTACTGGGTACTGTACCTTGAGCAATTGCAATTTGTCCTCTGTGTGGCTTCAACAAAATCCCAGGATGCTACTTTGTCAGCTGCCTCTTCAACACATAAGCCATTTGATGTAGCAGAATACTTTCTCCTATGATTCAATATTGGGGAGTTACTGTTAACTAGAATGTATGTTACCTCTTAACATTTAGCAGAGGGTAAAAACTAATAGATACAAGAGTCAGGAAAGATGATAAACATTATACTGAAGAAATAAGCAATGTGAACTAGCATTCGCAGTAAGTTACTTTTTTAAAGTGTTTCAAAGGTAAAACACGCTTTGCTGATGAACAGCAGGCTTTAGCAGCCTTGCTTCAAACCATTTTGTGCAGCAAGAAGCTGGACAGTATTTATATATAAATAAATTTATATATAAAGGCATAATATTTAATATACAGCTTTAATTTCAGTTTCAGAAAGGAGTACATACTTGTTCTGTGCTCTGTTCATATTGCATTCTTGCCAAACTCGATCCACCACCTGATTGGCTAGTTTTCTAGGGATTTTGCCACCATGGTGGCTAGTACTGTCAGAGCTAAATCCATCAGAAACCGAACAAAATTTCACCCACTTCTGGGCTGACTGAGCATCAACTGAAAAGAGAAAAGCAGCATAAAAATTAAAAAAAAGAAAAAAAGAAAAAAAGATTTTAGCCAACCAGACAACATGACTATAGAGGTCCATACAACTCAAAAACTGTTCCAGCCAATAGGCAAAACAAAATATCATCCTTTGAGGGATGTATTTTGTTACATATTTTAAAATTAGGAATAAAAAACGTAGAAAAAACTGTAGGTATACATGGTATACAGTGAGATAGTGTCCTGTCACAC